>NC_135802.1:60888963-61564454 GCF_964213995.1 Mustelus asterias
TCCCTCCCTCCCTGTCTCTCTCCCTCCCTCCCTGTCTCTCTCCCTCCCTCCCTGTCTCTCTCCCTCCCTCCCTGTCTCTCTCCCTCCCTCCCTGTCTCTCTCCCTCCCTCCCTGTCTCTCTCCCTCCCTCCCTGTCTCTCTCCCTCCCTCCCTGTCTCTCTCCCTCCCTCCCTGTCTCTCTCCCTCCCTCCCTGTCTCTCTCCCTCCCTCCCTGTCTCTCTCCCTCCCTCCCTGTCTCTCTCCCTCCCTCCCTGTCTCTCTCCCTCCCTCCCTGTCTCTCTCCCTCCCTCCCTGTCTCTCTCCCTCCCTCCCTGTCTCTCTCCCTCCCTCCCTGTCTCTCTCCCTCCCTCCCTGTCTCTCTCCCTCCCTCCCTGTCTCTCTCCCTCCCTCCCTGTCTCTCTCCCTCCCTCCCTGTCTCTCTCCCTCCCTCCCTGTCTCTCTCCCTCCCTCCCTGTCTCTCTCCCTCCCTCCCTGTCTCTCTCCCTCCCTCCCTGTCTCTCTCTCTCTCCCTCCCTGTCTCTCCCTCTCTCTCCCTCCCTGTCACTCCCTCTCTCTCCCTCCCTGTCTCTCCCTCCCTGTCTCTCCCTCTCTCTCCCTCCCTGTCTCTCCCTCTCTCTCCCTCCCTGTCTCTCCCTCCCTGTCTGTCTCTCCTTCTCTCTCATTCTCTCTCTCTCCAGAAATGTTCAAAGGCTCTCGGACTGTTAACAAGTAAAAAGTTCAAGAGTTTCTGGAATTGGAACTAATAGAGACAAGTTAGCAGTTAAGAATTGTATCTTGTCACTTTTAAGTATTTCAATTGGTAAAAGTTAAGCTAATTGTTATAGTTAACCTATATTCTTAAAAATGAAGTTTGTTTTGATAAAAGCTTCCCAGTGTGTCAGTAGAATCACACCTGGAGTGAGACACCATATCCTATGCCAAAATAAAAAAAATAGTTTGGGACTTGTCTAACTTCATAATATACTGTGGAGTTTCTGACCTGGTCCCTAACAGCACCACTGTATCTGCTACTTCACAAAGAAACAAAATTGAAATGAGGGCCAGCACAAAAGAAAGTTTTCAAGAATGTGAAAGTGCTGCTACAATCAGCCAGTCTACAGGTTCACTTTGCTCAAACCAGAGTACTCAATCTGTTATGCGATGCCTCGCCCCACAATGTTGGGACTTTACTCTCTCATTTGATGGAGGACAGGTCAGAAAATCCCATTGGTTTTGCATCCTGTATGCTGACAACAGCTGAGACTAGATATTTGCAAAGTAGGTCTAGCCATCATCTTTGTGGTGAAACAGTTTCATCAGTACCTTTATTGTCATTCATTTACTATATGTACCGACCACAAGCCATTGATGAGTCTTTTCAGTGAATCCAAATGCATTCCTTCTATGGCCTCACTGAGGACACAGTGCTGGGCTCTCACATTGTCAACCTACCAAATAACATTGTGTTCAGGGCAGGAAAAGATTATGCAAATGCAGATGTATTGAGTTGTCTCCCTTTACCAGACATATCCACCAAGACATTGTTTCCTCCAGAGGTATTTCCTTGCTTGAGAGACTTCGAAATTCTCCAGTGAATGCTAAACAGATTAAGCAGTGGATGGACCGGGATCCTGTCCTGACTCGGGTGAAGAAATTCCTTATGCAGGGTTTGCCTACGGATATAGAGGATGAGGTACTGAGCCCATATGCGAAGTGGAAAGATAAGCTGAGTGTGCAGGATGGTTGTATCCTTTGGGAGTCTGGAGTGGTCATCCCACCCAGAATTGAGACAAACGACCATTGTATCTGGTGTCACACCAGCACTGAAATTCATACACCATGTTACTCCTCTATATGATAAGCAGAACCTTTTTTGTGCTTGACAGTTGTGGAAAGTACCATTTGTATTGCTGCAGCATTGTCGTGGTGTGAAACAGCTAGCTTCAACTGTTGTTCAAATTGTTTAAGATACCTTACCAGGGTACCTTACCCTTTCCAGGGTAATTTTAGGGTAGACTGGACATTTTTCAGGTCTGTAAGTGGCAGCCCATTCATGAGTTTTCACAAACGAGCAATGGCATGATTGGGGTAGCCATTGTCCTGTACGATAGCTTTGATGCGACCTATTTTGGTGTCAAGCTTACACAGTGATCAATAGGCTCAGGCCCTATTTACAAGGTTGATGACAAGGAGCTGTAGTTCTGCAGTGCATCTTGTATTACTGCCACTGTGCATCAGTGGTGGAGGGATTGAATGTTTGTGGATGGGTGCCAATCAAGTGGACTGCTTTGTCCTGGATGGTGTCCAGCTTCTTGAGTGTTGTTGTTGTAGCTGCACACATCCAGGCAAGTGCAGAGTATTCCATCACACTCCTGACCCGAGCTTTGTAGATGGCGGACAAATTTTGGGGAGTCAGGAGATCTGACTAACCCAGCACAGGATTCCTAGCCTCTGACTTGTTCCTGTAGCCAAGTATTTATATAGCTATCCAGTTCTGTTTCTGGTCAATGGTACCCCTTATTGGTGGATTCCGTGATGATACTGCTGTTGAATGTTAAGGAGCAATGGTTAGATTCTCTCTTGTTGGAGATGGCTACTGTCTGCCACTTGTGTGGCATGAATGTTACTTGCCACTTGTCAGTCCAAGCCTGGGTCCAGGGTTTGCTGCATTTTGAAAGGACTGCATCAGTATCTGCGAAGTTGCGACTAGTTCTGAACATTGTGCAGTCATCAATGAACATCCCCACTTCAGTCCTTATGATGGAAGGAAGGTCTTTGATGAAGCAGCTGAAGATGGTTGGGCCGAGGACACTGTATTGAGGTAGTGCCTCACCATCTATTTCATAAACCGAACAATGAATTTTGACCAGAGACTTGGAAACTGTTTGTTTGCCTGTAACTGACTAATTAATGGGTAGCACCACGCGGCTGAGGTTTCTGGTCTGTGGAAAGTTTTTAATATTACATTTATAGGTTTGTAATTGTGTGTGCTGTCAGCCTCAGTCCTGTCAAGACTGAAAAAAGATTCCAGGCTGACAGCAAAGACTGCCTCAAGTCTAATTGTCCTATAAGCCTGGTTCTCTGGAAGATTGCTACCATTGCTTACAGAGCAGATCAAGTCTATATATCCACCTCTGCCTGCATCACCACCAACTTTAAAGGGATTCTGCAACTCCTGCTTTCAGCTAGCTGAACCCGCCTGAACTTCAACTCCTACGTGAAGGAATTCTCACTGGGCTCTTCACATAAATTAATATCCATATCTTTGACTCTTTTAAGTTAGTCATAGTTGTCAAACTCCTCTTTACTATCTCCTCGTATGCTTGTGTGTTACAGCTCCCTCAGCCCAGTTTGAATTGTATGAACAAACCATTCTTCTGATTTAACCCTAAAGAGAGTTTGCTATGAGTCACTGTAAAAAAATTGACTTTGTGATCAGAGCGTTGGGGAAACACGTCACAGCATATTTCAAAAGTAAAGCATCTCTGCTTACGGACAGACAGCGAGAAAATTAAAGGAGTTCAGTTTGCCTCTATCCCTCTCTGTAACACCGATAAATGAACAGGAGCAAGGCGTACATCGAAATTAATCATTTTGTCAGCACAGTTGCTAAATATTTTTTACCAGGAGAACAAAGAGTTCAGAAGAATGTTCTTGTGCGCAGCGGGTTTATTTTGACATGGAGTGCTTTGCTAGAAGTGGCTATTGAGGCTTCACTAAAATGGAAAAAAGATGCCGGCAAATTAGACAACTCCAGTTGGAGATTGGCCAAGTAGACTCCAGTGCTGTCAATGCTATGATGAATCAGTGCTGTAAGGCCTGATAAAGCTTTAACTGGATAATTTAACTTTTCTCTTCAACTAGTTGCTGAATGACTTGCTGCCCAGTTGTAGCATTTTTCTTTTTTTCTCAAATAGTCAAATTTTATTTATAGTGGGTGAAGTAACTTTTTGGTTTAGTTGGCAAAAAAAAACAATTCCGTGAGTTTCGTTTTGTTACCCGGAGTTTATGCTGGTGCCATCTCGTCTTGAAATGATTATTCCATTTTTTTTTGTTTCCAGGGTCAGATCAAAGAGTTTTGTTCTGGGTTCAAATCATGCATTGAAATTGTAAGAAAAAGCTTAGTACATGAAGTTTGTACTATTGCTGAAGAGTTAATTTATTTCAGTTCACTGTGTATTGTGGCTTTTCTTTTATATTTATGAAGAAAACTATGGAATATGTCATTCTGAAGCAATTGCAATCGTGCATTAAACTGTGTAACACTCTCTTAAGAACCAAATTCTGAACTATTCTCTAGAGTTTAGAAGAATGAGAGGGGACCTAACTGAGGTACGTAAGATGATAAAAGGTATTGACAAAGTAGCCGTAGAGTGGATGTTTCCGCTTGTGTGACAAACTAGAACAAGAGGTCATAGTTTTAGGATAAGAGGAACAGATTTAAAGCAGAGATAACGAGAAACTATCTCTCTCAAAGGGTGGTGAACCTGTGGAATTCACACAAGTGTGGTGGATGCCGGAACATTGAGTCAACTTGAGGAGGAGATAGACAGAGTTTTAATTAATAATGGGTTGAAGGGTTATGGAGAACGGGCAGGAAAGTGGAGTTGAGACCGAGACAAGATCAGCAATGATTTTATTGAATGGTGGAGCAGGCTCGAGGGGCTGGATTGCCCACTCCTGCTCCTTGTTCTTATATTCTTATTTTTATTATCTTGGTGCAAAGTGGTAGTGTGCTTCACTAAGTATTAAACCCTTGTGTTTAAATTAGTCAGCTGTCAGCTACTATTTATGGGCTACTTTTCTTTTCCAATCATTGCAGTGACTCAGTCAAATGTTGTGAAATCGGTTTGCTTCCTTTCTGTCTGATCCAGTTGGAATACTAATCTTAAATGTTTGATTCCAGGCTAGTTAAGATAGCTAGGAGGTCTGTTCCTGCAGATGTTGGAGATTTTGTGAGAAGAAAATAGAGTAACCCTTTGGGAGTTAAAATATGTTCTTAAAATTTAGTCCAGATGGTCAGTTACATATTCCAGTGGCTGACTTTGCTTACATATTCTATACTATAATCTTATGTTTAACTGTTTATTCCGATTTAGGATGCAGTTCAGGTGCTTTTGAAACATTCGGCTGATGTGAATGCTCGTGACAAAAACTGGCAGACTCCATTACATATTGCTGCTGCAAACAAGGCTGTGAAGTGTGCCGAAGCTTTGGTTCCGCTTTTAAGTAATGTAAATGTATCCGACCGAGCAGGGAGAACTGCTTTACACCATGCTGCCTTCAGTGGACATGTAGAGGTATTCTGTTAAAACCATTTTAAAATGGATTAAAATAATTGGAATTAGTTATCTTTTTTCTTAATTAAAAATTAACTGCTTTATATTGTTACAAACATCTAGGTCAAAATTCATGTGCTTTAGAATGTGAGTTTTTAAAAGTAAAGTTTAAACTGTAGAAAATGGGGATATCTGGTTGAGAAATTGGTAAAAGCAACCCTGAAGTAAACACAATTTAAGCAAGCTTAGAGTTTATTAAAAGGTTGGGATCAGGTTGACTTAAGATGTTAACAGCTAGAAAGGGAAGTTCGTTAACAACAGGTGGGCCTACGTTGAGGTGGTCACACCAGAGGTAAAGAATGCATGGGCAGAAAGGGAATGAATGGCGGCCAGACAGAGTAAAAGCACTGGGAAGGTAGTGCAGGAGTCTCCTGGGTTCATCTCTCCCTCTCTCTCTCTAACAGATGTTCCATTTTGGATACTGCTAGGCGAGATGGTTTGTCAGGAGAATGTAGTGAAAGCTAAGTCCACTCTACCAAGGGGTGAGGGCTCTAGGACAAGGAATTACGGTCTCGGGTTACAGGGTACGCCATTTAGGACTTAGTGGATGGTGAAGCTGTGGAGTTCTTTACTGCCCAAGGATGTGGAGGCCAAAGTCCTTGAAGGCATTTAAGAAAGAAGTAGATAGATATCTAGGTACTAAAGGTGTCAAGGGGTATGGGGAGAGAGTGGCAGACTGACATTGAGATGAAGGATCAGTCATGATCACATTGAATGGCAGCGCAGGCTCGATGGGCTGAATGGCTTACTTCTATTTTCTATGTTCCTTACTTATCAAAAGAACTGGAGATGTGATATTTGCAATTATTTTAGTAAAGGAGAAGTTGTTTATCTATTTTTCCAGAATTAAGGAAAGCTTTGGCATTAAAAAGTATTGAATTTGCATTTCTTCCTGAGCACAGTTCATGTGTATCACCTTGTTATGAAGGTGGGTGGAGTTTAGTGAGATTCTTTGTTTTGAACTTCTGTGAATTCAGCTGGGGCATAGCCAGCAGGAAAGGCTGGTTAATGTTGGAGAAGCAGTGAAGAGACTGTGTCAGCTTTGGGTTTTATTTTGCTTTTGGCTCCTTTTGAAGTTGAGAGATAAAGCCAGGCCTACATCTAAAGTGGAATAAATACTAGATCTCTTGTCCATAACATAGCCCACAAGTGGGAGCTGGTATTCTTTCTAAGACAAAATTAGAAAGGGGAAAAAACGACTGCAGATTTGTATAGTTGGAAGCTAAAGGAATAAATCTACAGTAATCCCCAGTGAAAATCAGTTAATATTATTGCAGTTGGAGTTTTGGAAGTATTTAGCTTCATTGCAGTTTGAAACCATAGCACAAGGCTATTGGAAGCCAAGGGTATTTTCTGGTGTTTTAAGTTGCTTCATGAGAGTTGCAGTTCGTTTTGTGCTAGAGCTGTGGAGTCCAGATTTAAGAAGTTGGTAACAAAATTAGAGGGCACTTAGCCAAAAGCTAGTGGAAGGAGCCCCATGAAATCCTGTACCTTAGAGAACAATGAAGAGATGTCAGATTAAATTCCAGAGAGCTGTGATGCACCTTTTGGTTTGGTGCCAGGACAAGTGAATGAGCCTTAAAATTTGAGTTCATAGCCTTGGTCTTTATAAGCTTTGGTGGCAATAGAGCTTACTTTGTTTAATTCGTTGGCTGCTTTTGCTGCCACAACTTCAGGGGCTGCACTCTCACCACAAATGCAGTCGCAGTACCTGTGATGTCACTGCCAGCGACACTGCAGGTAGCTGCCTGCATCAAAGAACAATATTTTGGATGCTTACTGATCACTGTCCCATTCCCAACCCCATGCCACCTCACTCGCTACCCCGTTTGTGGCCCTGCTCACCTCCAACTTGTTGCCCCTTTTGTTGACCCTGTTACTGCCCTGCTCCCAATCCTTGAGCCCTTGCTGTCTCACTCACTGGCCCGCTCCCTGCAGCGAGGGCATGGTGAGCAGGAAACAGCAACAATGGTCTCAACAATGATGTCGGTGACGCTGACTTGCTGTCCCAATACGTTGGCAGAAGATGCAGAATAATGCTTCTGATATACAAAGTTTGTTTTTATTAAAAATATGAAATCTTGCCACATAGTTCGGTCAATTAATTGTTGGGTGATCGGATTTCTTCTTTAAACTTTAATGGTTCCTAACAGAATCTAAATTGAATTCAATTTAAAAAAATGTTGGAAGCATTGATATTGTTGTTTAATGCTACAGACCTCTATTAATGTACTTTATAAATATCTGATTTGAACTGAGTAATTATTTAATCATGTTTTAGAGTATGACTTTAAGTAAATTCTGAACTAATAGCATAATTAGCATAATAATAGTTAATGTTAAAACAGTGTGAAATGCTCAAAATACTGAGATGAAATAGGAAGCATGTTTGTGCAGAAATTTCAGCTCTGCACTGGTCCTGTGGACTTAATAGTAAAGTTGATATAATTTTAAAAAGTGAAGCAAAATATAGCAAATTTTAATTTAAAAGCAAAAACACAAATATTTTTTATTTCTATTACAACAAATACAACATATTTCATCTACATCTCTCAAATCAACATTGTCATATCATGATTCTGTTTGAAAAGTACCATAGATTGGCACCATGAACCGTGGCTGTCTTTACCAACTAACCTAAAAGTTCCCATCCCTTATTTTAATGCCATTTTTGAAACTGTAATTCCTCAACAGTACTAAGATGAATTGTGCTGTTCTATTGGACACACAGCCTTAGCAGTGAAGGAGCTACAGTACTGATTCCCAAAGATCACTTGGGAATTGCACTTAGTGTTTTGTGCCAAATTGCTTTCATTGCTTGGTGCAACACTTTTCCTAATTGCAAAATATTGCAATTGTGTTGAAACGATCAGCGATTATATGTTGTGGCGTCCTTACTTACAGAACAGATGTTAGCAAATTATTTTAACCAAAATAAGCTTGAATAATAATTGCAAAATATGTGAGAAACTAAATTGAATTCAATAAGAACAACTGTTTTCCAGATGGTTAGCTTGCTACTATCCAGAGGTGCCAACATCAATGCCTTTGACAAGAAAGATCGACGTGCTATTCACTGGGCTGCATATATGGGTATGGTATCACATTAATGGTTTCAAGTTCTGTTCGTTAAGCTTTGGCAAGTAGTCATTAGTTTGATTTTAAATGTTTGAAAGTTTCTTGTAGTTTGGGAGAGGGTTTTGAAATGTTGCTTTTGGGCAATTAGAAGAATTGTGTGTTTCAAAGGTGGGTCCAGCTGGATTGAGTGAGGATTTCATCTTCCGTGGGGCTGAGAGGGGTATCAATTGAGCTGTCTAAAGTGGGCTTTTTTTGGATAATGCTCCAAATGAAATGTAATTTGTGCAGTCCAATTTATATGTTGAGTTTTCATTTTATTTTTATGTCCTAATAAAAATGGTGATCGGTCAGCACTGTGACTCTACATGTGTTTTGAGAGTAATGAGATATCCCACTATAATCTTTATTCTCCCCTCCAGTCAGTCCAAAGTAATTTGAAATTTAAAATTGTCGTCCCTTGAACTATGAAAATAAACAAAAACTCTAAATTCCCAAGCCAAATCAAAGAGAAATCATAAATGAAGATGTATCACTTCAACCCTTCCTGGTCCTGCTCCCTCACTGGTCTCCAAATTCCCTTCAACACCTTGCTGACCCGCATAAGTGATTTCAAAAATAATTCCTCTGTCCAGCACCATATTAATGATGCATTCCACCTGAGAAAAAAAGGAATTCCACCTGTTAGGGAGAGGGAGCACCACCGCTTCTCCCAATAAGGTAGCTTTCATCAATTGTAACCTCTTTGTTCTTACTCTTCCTCAATGCTGTTTCCCACATACCTTCTGATTTTTCTCCATTTCCTTATAGAACCATAGAACCATAGAAAATTACAGCTCAGAAACAGGCCTTTTGGCCCTTCTTGTCTGTGCCGAACCATTTTATGCCTAGTCCCACTGACCTGCACTTGGACCATATCCCTCCACACCCCTCTCATCCATGAACCCGTCCAAGTTTTTCTTAAATGTTAAAAGTGACCCTGCATTTACCACTTTATCCGGCAGCTCATTCCACACTCCCACCACTCTCTGCGTGAAGAAGCCCCCCCTAATATTCCCTTTAAACTTTTCTCCTTTCACCCTTAACCCATGCCCTCTGGTTTTTTTCTCCCCTAGCCTCAGCGGAAAAAGCCTGCTTGCATTCACTCTATCTATACCCATCAAAATCTTATACACCTCTATCAAATCTCCCCTCAATCTTCTACGCTCCAGGGAATAAAGTCCCAACCTATTCAATCTCTCTCTGTAACTCAGCTTCTCAAGTCCCAGCAACATCCTTGTGAACCTTCTCTGCACTCTTTCAATCTTATTTACATCCTTCCTGTAACTAGGTGACCAAAACTGTACACAATAATGGCATTATGATCACTGGATCCAAAGTGTTCCCTCACACTCACATCCATCACCTGCCCTAACTCATTTCCCAATAGGAGATCCAATATCGCATCCTCTCTAGTTGGCACCTCTATATACTGATGTAGAAAATTCTCCTGAACACATTTTACAAACTCTACCCCGTCTAAACCTTTAACAGTATGCGAGTCCCAATCTATATGTGGAAAATTAAAATCCCCTACTATCACAACTTTGTGTTTCTTGCAGTTGTCAGCTATCTCTCCGCTGATTTGCTCCTCCAATTCTCGCTGACTATTGGGTGGTCTATAATACAAGCCCATTAATGTGGTCATACCTTTCCTGTTTCTCAGCTCCACCCATAGGGCCTCTGTAGACAAGCTCCCTAATCTATCCTGCCTGAGTACCGCTGTAACATTTTCCCTGACCAACAATGCCACCCCCCCATCTTTTATCCCTCTGCCTCTATCCCGCTGAAACATTGGAACCCTGGAACATTGAGCTGCCAGTCCTGCCCCTCCTGTAGCCAAGTTTCACTAATGGCTATAATGTCATATTTCCATGTGTCTATCCACGCCTTCAGCTCATCTGCCTTCCCCACAATACTCCTGGCATTGAAATAGACACACCTCAAAAAATTATTTCCACCACACTCTACCCTTCCATTTGTGATTTTGCTTGAACTAACCTGTCTTTTTACCCCTGCTCCACTATCTGCTCTGGCACTCTGGTTCCCACCCCCCTGCAAATCTAGTTTAAACGCTCCCCAATAACACTAGCAAATCTCCCTGCAAGTATATTGGTCCCCTTGTAGTTTAGGTGTAACCCGTCTCTCTTGTACAGGTCCCACCTGCCCCAAAAGAGGTCCCAATGATCCAAGAATTGGAAACCCTGCCCCCTGCACCAGTTCCTCAGCCACGTGTTTATCCGCCCAAGCATCCTACTCCTGCCCTCACTGGCATGTGGCTCAGGTAGCAATCCTGAGATTACTACCCTCGGGGTCCTGCTTTTTAACTTCCTTCCAAGCTCTTTGTACTCACTCTTTAGGACCTCCTCACTCTTCCTTCCCACGTCATTGGTACCGACGTGTACCACGACATCTGGCTGATCACCTTCCCACTTTAGAACGCTGTGCACGCGATCAGAGACATCGCTGACCTTGGCACCTGGGAGGCAACAAACCATGCGGGAGTCTCTGTCCTGACCACAGAACCTCCGGTCTGTACCTCTGACCATTGAGTCCCCTATCACTACTGCTCTCCTCTTCTTCATCCCACCCTTTTGCGCTGTAGAACCAGACGCAGTATCAGAGTTCCGGCTGTTGCAGCTTGTCCCAGGTAAAGCATCTCCCACAACAGTATCCAATTCAGTATACCTGTTGTGGAGGGGTATGGCCACAGGGGAACCCTGCTCTGCCTGTCCTTTCACATTGCCAGTTCCTCTCCTTACAGTAACCCAATTTCTTGTGCTCTGCTGCTTAGGTGTAACTATCTCCCTAAAGCTACTGTTTATAAACTTCTCATTCTCCCGAATTAGATGGAGGTCATCAAGCTCCTTCTCCAGTTCCCTAACACGCTTTGCTAGCAGCTGCAGCTGAATGCATCTTTTGCAGGTGCTGTCGTCAGGGATACCGGAGGTCTCCCTGATCTCCCACATCCTGCAAGAGGAGCATTCCAACATCCTGCCTGGCATTTTTTTTAGTCTGGGGAAAAACAAGAATAAACTTTCTGGGAAAGAAAAAACTTACTCTCGCCTCTGCCTGTTCTCGCCGAAGCCCGTTTTGAGCCAAAGCCCTTCAGCTCTCACTCTGCCCCCTGCTCATTCCACTGCCCGCTAACGACGCTGCCCGCTCAAAGGTGCGGCCTACTTTTAAACCCTCCAAAACCTTCCCAGGCTGCTGCTGGCCTACTTCCTGTTTTGAAAAAAACCTCAGATTTTTTTCACTAATTTAACTGAAAAATAAATAAATAAATAAAATGCACAAACAGCTCCCTTACCCTCAGCCTGCTCCTGTGGAACAATGCCTATTTCATCTCTCATACCTGATTCATTGTTGGAGTGGCATGTAGTAAAGGTGGTTGCGGTGGTGCAGTGTTTAGTTTGAGGGGTTTAGAAATTATGCCATTCAGCAAACAGGAAAAGTTTCCCAATTGACCCAACTGGGTTAACAGTGAAAGCTTCACCTTTCATGGGGTGAAAGGGAAGCTCATTGAGTTAGCTGCAGTCATTGAAAGGTGGGAGTTCAGAGCTCAGGTGGATTTGGTGTGGCAGTGCATGGTACAGGCTGAGGTCCAGGACAGTAAGCAGTAGTGGCTGAGTATGCAGATTAATTGTTGGAGGAATTTGCTGACAGTTAAGCAAATGAGATGAAAAGAGATCTGGAAGAGCTGGAATGTGCCAGTAAAATATATCAGGAATTTACACTTATCTAAACCTAATTAGGACAGCACGGTGGCACAGTGGTTTAGCACTGCAGCCCCATAGCGTCAGGGACCTGGATTCGATTCCCAGCTTAGGTCACTGACTGTGTGGAGTTTGCACTTTCTCCCTGTGTCTGCATGGGTTTCCTCCAGATGCTCCAGTCTCCTTCAACAGTCCGAAAGACGTGCTGGTTAGGTGCATTATTGGCCATGCTAAAATCTCCCTCAGTGTACCCGAACAGGCGCCAGAGTGTGGCGACTAGGGGATTTTCACAGTAGCTTCATTGCAGTGTTAATGTAAGCCTATGAGGAAAGATTGAGGGAGCTAGGGCTTTTCTCTTTAGAGCGGAGGAGGATGAGAGGTGACTTAATAGAGGTTTATAAGATGATGAGGGGGATAGATAGAGTGGACGTTCAGAGACTATTTTCTCGGGTGGATGTAGCTGTTACTAGGGGGCATAACTATAAGGTTCATGATGGGAGATATAGGAGGGATGTCTGAGGTAGGTTCTTTACTCAGAGAGTGGTTGGGGTGTGGAATGGACTGCCTGCTGTGATAGTGGAGTCGGACACTTTAGGAACTTTCAAGCGGTTATTGGATAGGCACATGGAGCACACCAGAATGATAGGGAGTGGGATAGCTTGATCTTGGTTTCGGACAAAGCTCGGCACATCATTGAGGGCCGAAGGGCCTGTACTGTGCTGTACTGTTCTATGTTCTAAGTACTTGTGACTAATAAATTAACTTTAACTTTAGTATTGCTTTTACTTATTCTATACCAATATGGCTGCTGGCTCAATACAAGAAATTCAGAATTCTGCTGCTCCACAGTGACACTCAATGGCCAGAGCCTTTAGCAGTGTAGACTTAGCCTGAAGTTTTAGGATTAACTGTATCTCAACAATTATTTTAGTAACTAACATTACAATTAATATTGAGAGCATCCACAAGCATTACTGGTATCTTAGATAAATATGGGTCCTTTAATGTATCCTCCAATTGAATTAATATGACTTCAGTCTTGTGAAATTCCATTGTGGAACAGTTATTGAGATCTGGGTGATTTTAATAGATTTGATAATGCCAGATAACAGTAACAATTGTAGTATTAACCGAATGCAATAAGTCAGTGCTTGAATGTCATTTTTACCCTGCTGCTTTATGTAGGACACATAGAGGTGATCAAGCTGTTGGTAGCACATGGAGCTGAAGTGACATGCAAGGATAAGAAAGCGTATACACCACTTCATGCTGCAGCTTCCAGTGGAATGCTCAGCGTAGTCAAGTACCTACTAGATCTTGGAGTTGATGTAAGTGAATACCTGCAATCATTTTAATTGAGTGTTTGTGAAAATGATCCAGTCATATTTTCATCTATCACCATGTAGCACATTTATGGATTTGTTGTGCTATTAACGTTTAACTTAATGCTTCACCACATTTTATCCAAACTGCGAAAATATCTCCCTCATGAAATACTGAACTTTTTTAAAATGGGCACTAACAATTATCCATGAACTTTATTTGAGTATTTGTAAGAACTAATATTACCTCAGTCCCCCTTTTTTGGTTGAATTTTAAGCAGACTGATTTTCTTTTCACCTGCCTTTTCAAAATATAACAAGCGCCAAGGTGTAACATTCTGTACTGAATATTACTACTGGCAACTTTGCTAGGTTTGTTCACTGTTTCATTTGGACTTTTTACTATACATTTACTATATATATATATATATATAAATTTACTATATATTTGTCCTACTTTGGGAATGAAATATGAATTTGCATCCATAGAACCCCCCCAACCCCAATAATTTTTAGCCCAATAATTTCTAACGTTGGAAAATATCAGCTACATTTGGTTTCCTCACATTGTATTTATATGAAAACATTTGTTAATTTTCCACAGTCCTTCCTCAACTAATTTGTTACATGTGAGAAATGACCTAACTCTTGATAACTCAAATATAGTAAGTACACGTGCAAACGTGGTCAAGATCAAAGTACTGTGGATGCTAAAAATCTGAAGTAGAAACAGAAAATACTAAATACTGAGATCAGGCAGCGTGTGTGAAGCTGAAAGGTCATCAACTTGAAATGTTGACTCCTCTATCCACAGATGGTACTTGGTCAGCTTCTGTATTACGGCAGTAAAACATATATGAACTATATATAAGAATATATTTTAAAAGTGGCTTAGTATTGTATTTTCAGATACTGTATGGTATATGAATATGCTTTCCCTTGTATAGTTTCTTCTCTATGGAGATCTCAAACAATCTGCAAACTCGTAGTTTGCTTTTTTTAAAAACATTCGTTTTTTTACATAGCTGCATGGTTCCACAGACCAATTTCACCATTTCAATTTGTTCCCCATATTTGTAGTGTGTAATTTAACAAATTAACATGGAGTTTGAAGTCTAGTTTCAACAGGCACAGAAACAAAATATGAATGCATTTGTTAAATTATATTAACCTTTCCTTAGAAAGTAAGCAGTTCATTGCACAGCATAATGAATTGCTAGACAAAATTATGCTGATAATCAGAAACGTTGGCATTAATTTTAAAACTATGTGGGCATTTCTCTGGACCTTTAGACTTGTGCTAAATGTAGAATTCTTGAATTTCATTAGCAATGCAAGTGTATTGAATGTGTAGTCTTGTGTATTTACTGTTATGTACTTTCACAGATTAATGAACCAAATGCATATGGAAATACTCCTCTCCATGTAGCCTGTTACAATGGCCAGGATGTAGTTGTGAATGAGCTCATTGACTGTGGAGCAAATGTCAACCAAGTGAATGAGAAAGGGTTCACCCCACTGCACTTTGCTGCTGCTTCAACACACGGTGCACTGTGTTTAGAACTTTTGGTCAGTAATGGAGCAGAAGTGAACATTAAGGTAAGGGGACAGATACATCCACTGTCAGTAAATGAAAATAAAGTTTCCCAAATTTGGAATGTTGAGCATTGTTGATGTAAATGGATTTTGTGAAGCTCTTACAACAGTAATGTGATATAAAGATTTTTTACTTTAGTTTTTGTTTTTGAATGTGTTCCGTGGCAGATCAGATGTCCTATAACTGTAAATGAGTTTGCCTCCATATATCAGTGTAAAAGTTAAATGCAAATTTTTAAGTCTTTAGTTTTAGTTGAGGTTGTGACAAAAGGACAGCAGTTTTTATCAGTTGGTAGCATATTTCATAACATCCTTTGAAACAGGCTAATCAATATGTGGTTTAATATATTGTGTTCTGATAAGTATTGGGCAGCAGTTATGCCTCAGCTTTTGAATCGACAATGGGTCTGTCAAAAATTGAAAAGATCCCCTCAATCTCTGTATCTTCTCCAAAAATGCCATCTCTATTCCACCTATCCTTTGCAAAATCATTAAATACATTATCACCACTCATCTGTGTCCACCTCTCCTGCCAGAGCTTACTTCAATCTGGGTTCTGACCCATGTACAAGATAACATTTGTCAAGAGAGTTGCCAACATTGGTTGACTGCAGCAAAGGCTCAACATTTTCCCTTCACTGATGGTGTGGCAGTCTCACTGTGGCTCTGCCTTTCCTCTGTAGCATCATCTATTCTGCCTTTTCTACCTGCCCAAATGCAGCTGAGGTGTTAAGTTTTGGTAGGAAGAATAAGGAGGCCTGCATACTGCTTGAAAAATAAGTCTAAATGGGGTAGAAAACAAAATGGTCTATGAACATCCACAAATTATTAAAAGTGGCATACTGGTTAATAAGGCCATTAACAAGGGGAAAACAGCACTGGGATTCATATCTAGATGGATAGAATTGTAAAGCAGAGAAGTTGTGTTAAATTTGTATCAGACCTTGGTCAGACCGTATACTTAGAAGTATTGTTCGCAGTTCTGGTCTCCATATTATAAAAGTGATAGTGAGCTACTGGAATAAGTTCAAAAAAGATTTAAATGTATGACGTAAGAACTGAGAGGTTACAGTTTTCGGGAAAGACTGAATAGACTGGATCTCTTTTTTATATAGAAGAGAAAAAAATGTGGAGAAGATGCTTGTACTTGTCTGATGAGGGTGAAAGACCAAAGTTAGGGACAAATAAAGATAGTCACTAATAAATCTGGTTGGAAATGCTAGAAAAAATTCTTTATCCAGAGGGTGAAAATAATGTGGAACTTTTATTACCAATGATTAATTGAGTGAATAGCATAGGGGGAGGCAAGACAAGCATATGAAGTAAGGATAGACAATGTGTTAACAAGGTGTTAAATGAAGAGAGTGAGGTGAGGCTTATGAGGTGCATGGACCAGTTGAGGTGATTGGCGTAAATTCTGTGTAGTTAGTGTTACCCCAAAAATAGATTCCTCTTCAGTGTCCACACATTTACTTTTGCCATACTTTGAAATTCGGCCCATGACTCCCTCCTAGTCCTCAACTTTGAGCTCCCTATCAACAACACTCACTGTTAATATGTAACTAACTTCCACCCAGTTTAACCGTTGCATTACTACCCTGAGCTGCATGATTAATGCTATTATAGGTCATCAAGAACTTTCTCAAGCAGGCAGCATCTGAGACTCTTGACTCCTTCCCTCACTCAAACTGAGATCAACTGTGCGTAGCTTGAGCTGAGCTTCAAATCCCATGTGCCATCCATCTGTATGATGTCCATTTCTAAAGTGAGCAATAGAACCTATTGTGGAGCTTATGGTTTCAAAGCTTGTATCTTTTGAGGCAGGCCCTAATTTAAAAGGAGAACTAGCGAATAAAAGTGACCCTCCTAGCTTCTAAGGAAACTGAGATTGAAAACCAAAGCTTCTGGTTGAAACTATATAGAAGGACTCGGCTATTAGTGATCCATGGATAATGAATCCAGTGGTGCAGTATAGGCAGGCTGAAGTATACATAGGTTACATCCAGAAGCTGAGCATAAGCAAAGATATGGTTGCTGCAGCTGTTCCTCTTACTTGGAGATAACATTAGTGGATTGATGCCATTCAGAATGGTGTCAGCAGAGTTAAGAAGTTTCTGCAGATGTGTGCCAATTTTAGTGAAGACAATACCCGTGGAACTCGGGTTGGTTGTTCACTGCTGTCGGCTGAGGATCAAGTTAAATCCTGGAAGAGAAGCTAAAGTGCTTTGAAGAAGCCAGAGTTTTGAAGGACTTTGTGACTGAGACTGATGATGCATAAGCTGAATGGACTACTGAGCTAATTCATAAGGTCTGTCTCAGTTGTACCTGCCATTTAATAGTTGTATCTGCCATTTAATGTGTAATTTATAGACCTAATGGCAATATTGAAATCAGAATTGCAGAATTTTACTGAATAGTAAGAGACCATTTGGCACATAAAACCTATGCCAAATTTCTGAAAGAGTTACTCATTTAATTCCATTTTCCATTTGCCTGTGTAAATTAATCATTTTTAAATATTTGTCCACTTATCCCATGAGTGCTAATATGGATTCTGCTTCCATCATTTTTCTGTAAAGGGAATTCTATGCCTGAATAAGCATCAAATTTTTCCTAACTTTAATGTTTTTAGTTGCTTTATTGTCATTTAAATATTGACATACCAACTGGTGCAAATATTTTCCCTACTTATCTTATCAAAATCCCGTTGAACACTTATCAGGTCATTTCATAAGCTTCTGTCTAAATTGCAGCTCAGTTTCTCTAGTCTTTTGTCCTAAAGCTGCTTGTTCCTAGTAACCTTTTAGTAAGCTTTTTGTGTATCCTCTGCACAGCTTTGAAAGAATTTCCAAAATAGGGGTTGAAAACTGGACATCGCAGGGGTTCCCCAATCAGAGTAATTTTGGTGGAAGATTGGCTTTGCTCTTTTACAGTAACTAGATTTTGCTATTTTAGTAGCCTCAGCTCACAGATGGTATTGAAAATAGTGTTTTGTTGATGTAGCAGGTTGTGCTCTTTTGAGGCAGGATGGAGTTTCAATGTAGGAACAGCTGTATGAAAAATGTTTGGCATGAAGTAAATTAAATTCTATCAATGACACCTTCATTCATAGTTAAATGTATAAAGAATGAAACCGTTAATAAAGAAGTTCTAGATCATAGTTTTGTCCCTTTTATTGACTTTATAAAGTTCTGTTTATTATTCTTAGACCATTATGAATATGCTGTTTGTCAATTCTTTAACTGCTTCTTTCTCTCCAAATAAATATTATTTATAATAGTCATTTAAATGCATAGCATTATTTTTTTTAAAAACATTGAAATGGTTTTATTGGTGAAATCTAAGTGGTAATTGTGCAAATAAATGCACAGGCTTTTTTTTGAGTAGATGGCGGGTGCTTCAGTGGAAGTGAAGGAAATAAAACAAAGTAACATGAATGTACATCTGTTCATAGTAAAAAGCAACATGACCTGGAAACATAGGTCCCAATGGTGTGTAGTCTAATCTAGAAACATCTCGTGTGGAATGACTGACCTACTTAAGGATTTCTCTTATGGATGAGTAGTTCACTGCACATTGAGCATCCTTGATCACTGAACACCATCCTTTTTGGTTGAATGGGTACATTGCATGGATTATTGATGGGCTCACTCTCTAGCATAACATTTTTTAAAAATATATTTGTTTCTAAGCAGTGTAAAGAATTTTGATGTTGCCGTCACTATCTCTGGTAAATGGCTTTTAGAGATTTTTAGAATAGATGTTACAAGCCAATTATATATGTTGATATCCAGTGCTGTCCCAGTGATCACCTACATATGATTTAATTCTGTTTTAGAGTAAAGACGGGAAGACTCCATTGCATATGACAGCAATTCATGGCAGATTCTCAAGGTCACAGACCATCATTCAGAATGGTAACTAGCCCATTCATTTAACTAGTTATTAAATGCTTCAAAAATATAGCTGTCTATATAATCTTTCTCTGTTTGTTTAAATTATTCTTTGTTAGGTATATAATCTTGGAGAAAATGTACGTACATGTATTTGTGTCTTCAGCCATTTGAGGGATAAAGTGCCATTTAATATTTTTTAATTGGCTGAGAGGATTGTGAGTCTTTTGTTTATCAAAATGTTACTCCAACTTTACCATTTCAACCATCTATGCAATATTTTAAAATAATTTGAACAAACCTGAATAAATAAATGGATAGTTGTATTTCAACCTTTCTTCAGAAATTAGGTTAAGCAAAATTTAAGATACAACTTGTGACCCTGTCCTTCTGTGTTGACACAATCTTTTGTATCGTCACTTGTAGCTGACTCGTATTGAATAGAAGAATTTTGGAGTGAGGAAGTATAGATAGGCTGGAGGCTGTAAGCTGGGAAGTAATAGCAGGGGGTCTGAAGGTTCATTGCATGCTATTCAGTGTCAGGTAGTTGGGATTTGGGTCAGGGGCCCAGAAGAATGCCAAGTTGACTTCATGTTAGCACAGGCACAGATTTGGTAGGGAAGAGGTACAACATAGAACTAGGGCAGAAATAAGAGGAAGAGTCAAAGCTGAACAGAACAAATTGGGCCCTGGTAAAAGATAAACCAGAGCAGAGAAGCTGGGTTAAATAGAGGGAAGGTTTGGCTCATGTCGAGCAGAGGTTGCGCAAATTGGGATAAAAATAAAAAGCGCTAGAAAAACTCAGCAGCTCACACGGACTCAAAGCGTTAACTCTATTTCACTCTCCACAGATGCTGCCAGACCTGCTGAGTTTTTCCAGCATTTACTGTTTTAATTTTAGATTTCCAGCATCCACAGTATTTTACTTTTGATTTGATTTATTATTGTCACATGTATATAGTGAAAAGTATTCACTATACAGACTGTACTGACAGAGCATACCGTTCATAGAGAAGGAAAGGAGAAAGTGCAGAATATAATATTACAGTCATAGCTAGGGTGTAGAAAAAAATCAACTTAGTGCAAAGTAGGTCCATTCAAAAGTCTGATGGTAACAGGGAAGAAGCTGTTCTTGAGTCGGTTGGTATGTGACCTCAGACTTTTGTATCTTTTTCCCGACGGAAGAAGGTGGAAGAGAATATGTCCAGGGTGCGTGGGATTCTTAATTATGCTGGCTGCTTTTCTGAGGCAGCGAAAAGTGAAGACAAAGTCAATGGATGGGAGTCAGGTTTGCGTGATGGATTGGGCTGCATTCACGATCCTTTGTAGTTTTTTGCAGTCTTGGGCAGAGCAGGCGCCATACCAAGCTGTGATACAACCAGAAAGAATGCTTTCAGTGGTGCATCTGTGAAAGTTGGTGAGAGTTACAGCAGACATGCCAAATTTCCTTAGTCTTCTGAGAAAGTAGAGGCATTGGTTGGCTTTCTTAACTATAGTGTCGGCATGGGAGGACCAGGACAGGTTGTTGGTGATCTGGACACCGAAAAACCTGAAGCTCTCGACCATTTCTACTTTGTCCCCATTGATGTAGACAGGAGCATATTCTCCACTAGTCGATGACTATTTCCTTTGTTTTGTTGACATTGAGGGAGAAATTATTGTCGTTGCACCAATTCAGCAGATTCTCTATCTCTTTCCTGTACTGTATCTCATCATTGTTTGATATCCGACCCGCTACGGTGGTGCCATCAGCAAACTTGAAAATCAAGTTGGAGGGGAATTTGGTCACACTGTCACTTTTTTATTTGAGAAATTTTTCTCAATAAAAGGTACCAGTTTAACTTTGATATATCCGCATACCCTGGACATACTTTGCAGTTTTGTTGCACTTTCTGCAAAATAAAATGACCATTGGGTGCATTAATTATAGCTGAATTTCTCCTTTACTGAAACTATGTTATACGCTGACATAACTGCATGTTTTAATCTATGAAATAAATAGAAGTGTTTTTCTTTTAATTCCAAGATTATTCAGTTGCTGTTATTATGCAGGTGCAGTAAAAGACATGTTTTTATTGTGTTTAGTGCGAAGGTCACATATTTCCACACATAAGCTTGTACTTCCTGGCAACCAAAACATGAGACCAAAAGAGAAAATGCTGGAAAATCTCAACAAGTCTGACAGCATCTGTAAGGAGAGAGACGAGCTGGTATTTCGAGTCCAGATGACCCTTTGTCAAAGCTCAAAATGTCAGCTCTTTTCTCTCCTTACAAATGCTGCCAGACCTGCTGAGATTTTCCAGCATTTTCTCTTTAGGTTTCAGATTCCAGCATCTGCAGTAATTTGCTTTTAACCAAAACATGAGCTCGTGCACTAAGTAATCTGCAAAGTCACATTCCCTGGATAAATAATAAACAGGTTTATTAATAATATGTGCAATGGAAATGGCAACTAGAGTTTCCTGAATGTTAAATAAATACTGTCAGGCTTTATTTCATTTGCTACTGATCAATCTGATCTATTAAGAAAAAATAAGCAAAAGCAAACGCATAAGATTTCTTGAGACAAACCACAGGAGTGTTTGAAAACTGTTCAAAATAAATCTACTTGTAGCTTCTAACACGTCAAAAGGAAAGCATATTTGTGAAGTCCGATATTAAAATGCTTCCATTGGCCTTATATTTTTTAGCTGTCAAAGAATGCTTGAAACAGGTAATGGTTGTATTAATTCCTTACTTTGTGTTCTGGATGGAAATAAAGGAAGGTAAAAGCACAAACTAGAGTGAATATAATATTGTCCATGTGACATATTCAGAGCAACAGTTACTGAGTTATGGGATAAAATTAGAATAGGTAATTGGAGATAAGTCAAATACAGGAGGACAAGGAAGTGGAGTTGGTGGGTTTATAGAGGGCAATTCTGGTCAGCAAAACTGAAGTAGCTTAAATAATGGCTGGAAGTGGGAGGCATGAGTGGTGAGGTAAATGTGGGTAAAAGTCAGGAGCAAAAGATGCATGTGAGGGTGTGAGGCAGGACATGGTTCAAGAGGTAAGGAGGAGTGAAATTATGGGGGGGGAGGGAGGATTTAAAGACAAAGACCATGGGCGGAATTCTCCAGCCATTCACGCTGGCGGGATTCTCCAGACCCACTGGCAGCGTACCCCCTCCTGCAGGTTTCGCACTGTGGGATGACATCAATAGGAAATCCCATTGACAGCAGCAGGACCAGAGAATCACATTGCCAGTGAACAACACGCCATCTCCTGCCGCCAAGAAACACACAGCTGGGAGGCGGGAGAATCCCCCCCTCCCACCCATCCACCCCCCCCTCGATGTTTTTAAATTCAATACATTAATACAAATATCGATCAAAGAGCATGACTTACCACAGGCAGGACTGGCTATATTTTGGAAAATATGCAGTTAGTGGAGACTATCAAGGAAAGAATTAGAGTAATCCGGTTTGGAAGTAATAAGTGTGGATATGTTTTTCAGCAGAGCTGAGGCAGGGGAAAGGTAGGTGGGGGTGTAGGCGAGCAGTGTTATGGAGGTGTAAGTAGGATGTTTTGATGATTTAGGACATGGAATTTGAAGCCCATCTAAGGGTCAAACAGTGCCAGGGTTAAGCCTGGCTTTGCTCAGCCTGAATAAATGGCCAGGGATGGCTTGGAATCATTTACAGGGGAGAAGGGAACCTCCTTAATCTAAATAAACCAATCACATGCATGCTTCAAAGGCACATTCGATAAACACTGATGGTTCATAAACAAGAGAGACAGGTTAGATATTTGTAAAGACCCAGTGGCTTGATAGATCGTAAAGGTAACAAGAACATGAGAAATACAACAACATGACAGAAATAGCAACAGGAGTAGGGCATTTGACCCCTTAAGTCTGCTGTGCCATTCAGTAAGATCATGGCTGATCTACCTGAAACCCACCTTCTCACACTAATCCCATTGGCCTTCATTTTCTTTATTTTCAAAAATCTGTCAATGCCTGACTTGAATATAATCAATAACTGAGCATCCACTGCTCTCTGTTAGAGAGTTTCAAAAGTTCACATAGTTTTAAGTGAAGACATTTCCTGTCTTCTCAGTCTTATATGAATGAGCCCTTAATATTCTTGTTTAAATGCCATCTAATTCCCTTTCAAAAGTACTTCATAGAGTTTGCTTCAAAAGCAATTTATGGCAAGGCATTCCAGGTTCTTATCACCCTCTATATAAAGAATTTTTAGAATTTGCCATTTAAATTTGTGCTCCCTTCTTACCATATTATCGATGAAAATAAAAAAATAGTATTATTTGCATAACCAGAATGCTTAATAATCTTGAAGACTTTTATCAGGCCCCTTTTCAACCTTTTCAGCTCCAGTAGGGAAAGAAGCCCCAATTAATCTTAACCGTGTTCAGTCATTCACAAGTGAATCTGCCCTGTGCCTTTCTCCATTACATTTATAACCTGCTACACAGTGTGCCCAAACTGTGCACAATAATCCAAATATAGCCTGTCTAAGGCCTTGAATAAATTCAGTATTGTTTTATAACTTTTGCCCATAGATACAAAACCAGGGATTCAATTTGTATTTTTAATTGTTTTTTCTGGAGTACTAGTTCACAGTACGAATCAATCATTTGACTCCCTGCCGCCCGTCAATTAGGAGTGCCGCCTGTCAATTAGGAGTGACCACTGTCAATAACAAGATTTGTTATTTCATACCGAACAAATTTTATTCAAATATTTTATAATCTTAAGATTGTGTAAATTTAATACCTAGCAATTTAGATAAATGCTCTAACAGGACATTCATCTGACATAGTTTTATATCTTGTTCTCCCCGTATCTGCATGGGTTTCCTCCCACAGTCCGAAATGTGTGGGTTAGGTTGATTGGCCATGATAAATTGACCCTCGTGTCAGGGGGTTAGCAGGGTAAATATGTGGAGTTACAGGAATAGGACCTGGGTGGGATTGTGGTTGGTGCAGACTCGATGGGCCGAATGGCCTCCTTCTCCACTGTAGGGATTCTATGATTCTGATAAGGTTATTTTGGTTTCAGATGATCAAGTTCACCCAAAATGTTTCCATACATTCATAATTCAAAGATGTATCACATTAGCATTAATGCTGTGACCTAACTATTTTTATGCAAATGACATGCAAGCTAACTACTTTACACTTCTTTCAACTTCAATGTAATTTTGAGTTCACTGCCACTGTACCTTGATAGATGTTTTGATGCTCAGAAAATAATTAGGCTGCTCCTTGACCTATTCATCTATCTCAGCCTGTACTGCAATATTTCATTTATCTTGCGAGGTGAGCACTTAAGTATTCTGAAAAGAATGATTAATTTTATTTAGTAATCGCCCTAACTGCAGCAGTTAGTGGCCTTTCACCTGTTTTTAGGTTAACCACTTCCTACTCTCATAACAGTTTTGTTGCCTAACTCTTGAAACAGCAACAGGTTGTCCTGGTAAGGCAGACTTTATGAAAGTCTAAAAATGAGAAGTGAGTCAGATTTAAAGATCTTAACTTACAGTCAAACAAGATTTTTAGTTGATCCAAATAATTTGTAGAGATTCACAGAAATGTAATGGGTGAAAATAACTCCTTGAGCTCACTCCAAAAGTAACAGCTTCGGACAGTGAAATAGTAGATATGATTTTTATGATGACAGAACTAATTATGACATTGCTATTCACTGTTTATTTAGCTAGTGCTAAACTGTACAAGATTTGCCTTATTCAAAACATCCGTTAAGTAGTAACAAAATACAACTTTTAAAAGTTTAAGCATGTATCTAATGCTCATGGATTTACTTTTCTCATTTAGGTGCAGAGATAGATTGTGAAGATAAGAATGGTAATACTCCCTTGCATATAGCTGCTCGATATGGACATGAACTTCTCATAAACACGTTAATCACCAGTGGAGCGGACACTGCAAAGTGAGTAACAATGATTGACTTTGCCACTGCTCGCACCTTACTCGAACATGCATCACACGTGAGCTTGATGGACAGCGGTTAGCAGTTCACCTGTAAAAGCATCAGAGCAGAACCAAAGCTTGAACTCAGTTGACATTTCCATGTGTAGTTTTGTAGAGCATATCCAGTCAGTGATCAGGACTAGGGGCCTCTCTTCCCCTCGCTCTCTCTCTCTGCCTCTCGCTCACACCCAGTGGGGGATATCCAGCATAGTCTTTTGTTACCTCACCACTGCCACGGCTAAGGTCAACTAACTCAGCACAGATCTGAGTTTCAACCTGACTTTAAATAATCTGTCCACATCTGCACTGTGCTTATCACTAATACAGACATCTGGGCCATGACTCCAGCTTGTCGCCTTACAGGAATTCAGTTCAATGAGTCTTGCTTCATAACCTGAGATCCCTATTCTTAGAATGATTCTGTGAATCATACCGTATTAATGCTCTTAATAGGTGCCTAAAATTGCAGGCATTTTCTTTAAACATTCTCTCAGAAGATTAAACATTACAATCAAATGCATGGCCTACAGAAGGGCTGAATTTGGTGGGAGCTCTTTATTTTTCTTATTCGAAATGTGGTCTATGCAAGGTTAAATTAATTCAATTTGACTATTTAGTTCCAGTATTTAGCAATAATAGTTTACGTTGACTGGATTACTTTCAATAATTCAACCCAAGTCCTTTTCTTCCCTACTTATTCACTAAATGGAAATTCTCTCAGAACTGGAGTTCAGCCCTATTTCTAAACGAAAATCTTCAGAACACTTAGCAGAGAACAAAAATAAAAAGGTACAGGTGCCAAGAATGGTTGGATAATTAGTAGAGATAATGAAACATTTGATCAAAATTATGGGCTCTGGTTAAGTTTTCAAAGGTCGAGTAAGGGGGATAAAGGAATGGAGAGATTTTGGGAGCAACTCCAGAAAATCAGACTGGCAGCTGAAGGCTCTGGGATCCAGTGATGGGGAGTAAAGATGGCAGAGACGCTTGGAGCACATTACTCTCAATAAAACTGATCTTCTGTTCTTTAATTCAAGCAGATCTCTCAATGCTTGTTGCGTCAGTTACTTGTCACCCTGATAAGGTTCTGCACAATTTATAATAATAAAAGATATAAAGGAGGGTACTTCTGTGTGTACTGTGAAACCCCTCCAGAATTCCATAGGTCACTGTCTTACCACAGATCAATTTTCAGATTTATTACCTGCTTTCCTTTGTTGAGATTATTTCCAATCCAACTTGATAATTTGACTTTCATTTTGGACTGTAACATTTTAAAAACCATGCATGTTGGAATGTTTTCTGCAAATGCTGTTTCTGTGTATTCTCCTCAGTATTCATAGAATACTTTTTTGATATTCATAAATTCATTATTTATTAAATAATTCTCCCAATGCTCATTGAGTTGGGAACTATAGTACTGAATTATATATTGATCATGAATAAATGTTTCACTTCTGCTCTGATGGGTCCTGCCCAAAGTGTAGATTGCTATGTTAAATGGCCATGCTAAATTCTCCCTCAGTGTACCCAAACAAGTGCCAGAGTGTGGCGACTAGAGGATTTTTACAGTAACTTCAATGCAGTGTTAATGTAAGCCTACTTGTGGCACTAATAAATAAACTTCGACTGATATTTAAAAAAATATTTGGTCGACTAGTCTTGTATTCAAGGGTTGCAATTGTGTGTTATGATTTACCAATACATCAACAAATAAAGGGTTCTGTTGAGAAAAGCATCAGCTAATCATCTCAGTTCACATACTAGAGCTAGTTCCATCTTTTTGGCATTAGATAACAGCAGTTTGAAGAATCAGGACTATATACCTCTCAAAAAAATTTGAGTGCAATACTGTTTTTGAAGGTTTACTGTCAGGAGTAGCCTAATTTTCACTGGAAGGAAGACATTTTACATTTATAGACTCATTTCTTGAAATACAGCGAGCTAATCAACCATATAAAAGTTCCAATGAGTGTTTATTAGCATTGTTTTTTTTAATATCAAAACAATTTTAAACTTTTTTAATGCAGTGTACAAGTAAGACTTCTAACAAGCAGCAGCCCTCATGCAATTTTACAAGGGTGTAAGTGAATAAGCTTTGAGGTCGTTAACTGTCCTAAATGCTGTTTTGAAATTCAAGGGCACACAAGTGTTTATACTATACTAAGCACTGGTAGCGGCAATCACATGTTAAAGAGGATTTCAGTTTCTTTATTGGCAATTTTGGAAGACACTGAAGCTTAGCAGTAAAGCCACTGCCAGCTCTTTACATATTACTGAATATAAATCTTAAAGCTGTAGAAAACCTGAAAACTCATTTTAGTGCACCTCGGAACATCGCCTTGAGGTTACCCTCGTCATTCCTTCAATGTCGCTGGGTCAAAATCCTGGAACTCCCTCCCTGACAGCTCTGTAGATGAACCTACACCTCAGGGACTGCAGCAGTTCAACAAGACAGCTCGCCACCACCTTCTCAAAGGCAACTTGGGATGGGTAATAAATGTTGGTCTAACCAGTGATGTCCACATCCAATAAATGAATTTTAAAAATCATATCTGATTTTATTAAATGGCAGACCAGCCTTGAGGGGCCGAATGGCCTACTATTCCTTGTCCATATGTTCATGAAGTCAGTCAGGAGATGGGCACAGGTGGGGGTGAGCTGGAGGGATGTGGGTGGTTGGGTGATCATTTTTGGGAGATAAATAAGCAGTGTCAGGAGGGAGTGAGCAATTTTGGGTGGGGATGGGAAGAGCAGTGGTGGGAAAGTATGAGCAGTGTTAGGGTTGTCATTCTGCTGGCGTGCCTGACACTCCAGCTGATATACTTAAAAGCCTGTTCAGGTGTGCAGTTCTACATTTGCTCGGAAAAGCACTATGTAAATCAGTGAAAACACCAGGGTAAGCATACAGAGAAATCCCAAGTCTGTGTGGATATGGCCGTCTCCCACTATTATAAGGATTTGCGGAGCAGTCTGGACTGCGAAAAACTGGCAATTGTAAGTGTAAACTTCCTGTGTAAGTACCACGCGTCATGACTTCCTCACCATCCTGTCGCACATCAACAGCTTACCTTGAATCATTAACGACTCCTAATATTAAAAGATTCAGATCATTTGCAGTGTTCAGTTTAATCTATTGCCTTTAGGGTTGTTTTAAACATCTTCTCTGAACCTTCTCCAAAGTAAAGAATGCATGATTGTTGCTTGAATACCTTAAACTTTGATTTGATTTGTCACATGTATTAGCATACAGTGAAAGGTATTGCTTTTTGCGCGCAAGATAGACAAAGCATACCATACGTAGGGAAGGAAAGGAGAGAGTGCAGAATATAGTGTTACAGTCATAGCTAGGGTGTAGAGAAAGATCAACTTAATGCGAGGTAGGTCCATTCAAAAGTCTGATGGCAGCAGGGAAGAAACTTTTTTTGAGTTGGCTGGTATGTGATCTCAGACTTTTGTATCTTTTTCCCCGACGGAAGAAGGTGGAAGAGAGTATGCCCAGTGTGCAAGGGGTCCTTGATTCTGCTGGCTGCTTTTCCGAGGCGAGAAGTGTAGAGAGTCTCAGTGGATGGGAGGCTGGTTTGGGTGATGGACAGGGGCTTCATTCACGACTCTTTGTAGTTTCTTGGACAGAGCAGGAGCCATACCAAGCTGTGATACAACCAGAAAGAATGCTTTCAATGGTGCATCTGTCGAGGTTGGTGAGAGTTGTAGCGGACATGCCAAATGTCCTTCGTCCCCTGAGAAAGTAGAGGCATTGGTGGGCTTTCTTAATTATAGTGTCCACATGGAGGGACCAGGACAGGTTGTTGGTGATCTGAACATCTAAAACCTGAAGCTCTTGACCATTTCTACTTCATTCCCATTGATGTAGACAGGGGCATGCCCTCCACTATGCTTCCTGAAGTTGATGACTCTCACCTTCATTTTGTTGACATTGAGGGAGAGATTATTGTCGTCACACCAGTTCACCAGATTCTCGTCATTATTTTACATTGTTACCATTTAGTTGCCCTTCATAGCTTCTAGTTAATGAATACCTTTGCTGTTGTCCAACAACCAAAATTATGCACCATTAACTAAGACTGGTGTGACAACCTTATACATACATGCATCTTTTGGAATTTGTGCCCTGTCTCTCAACCTCTGTCTGAAAATAGAGTGAATTTTGTGCATTGTTGCCACCAGCTACACGATTGATTCCAGTGAGTTAATCACTAATACCACAGATCTATTTGAATTATGCCTTCTATTCTCGGGCTAACTAGTTTATGCTGTTGTTGTTTATTTCTCATCTCCAGTCTAATTGACTTGTATTAGTCAATCGTAAAAACTATTTACCACTTATTAACTGCCTTCCAGAATTTATCCAGATTCTTCTGTATTTACTGTGTATGATATCAAGGTAGATATTGTTACAATCCCCAAAGAAACTGCTCACTTTTAAAAAGATTAATTTCCCAATGAACAGAAAACACAAGATTTCATGTTTAAGACTTTTACTCTAACAGCCAAACTGAAATCAATATAGGTCAAACAATTAACAAGCTACTAATACATCAAACTAAAGAAAAAGGTAAGTTTTGCATTAACTAACATAGCCGAAATATGTCTTACGAAACTCCTTCACTGTGCACCCTGCTTCTGATAGATGTGTAGCATTACAGGAATAGTCCTACAATCACTTCTAGCTGTCTAAAGTTCTTCCCACCTCATCAGGTCGAAGCTTCCATTGTCCTTCGACAATTGTTCCACTCAGCCCAGGTTTTTCTAGATACAGTTATCACCTGCAAGGCATGCTTTAGTGACTCCATTCCTTAAATGTTCACAATCCCCGTCTGTCCTGTTTCCTTGCTTTTGAACAGAAACCAAACGCTCACCAACATCCTGCTTGGTCTGTAGCACAAAACAGTCCACCGGCTTTCTCACAGCAGTAGCTTCATTATGTCCCCTAATTCAAGCAGCAGCTGTCCTTTTTCTGTAACTATATAAAGGTACTAAACTGTCAATGGGTTTTTAGTTGAATCTCTCTCCCATGAACCAGTTCACATGGGCATTTCTCTGAACTGAGGTGGTTTTCGTGACTTCAGCATCCATTCTTTCAAAACTTTAAGTTAAAGGGAATATATTAGAACACACCATCCTGTAAAGCTCAGCATTCATGGTAGTGTGTGTGCATGTTCTCTGCACTTATTAATCACGAGCTCTTTACATAGAATCATAGAATCCCACAGTGCAGAAGGAGGCCATTCAGTCCATCGAGTCTGCACCAACTCTCTCTGATAGAGTACCTTACCCAGACCTTATCCCCACCCTATACCCGTAATCTTACACATTTGCCATGGCTAATTCATCTAACCTACATACCTTGGGGCACTAAGGGGCAATTTAGCATGGCCAATCCATCTAATCTGCACATCTTTGGTCTGTGGGAGGAAACCAAAGCACCCGGAGGAAACCCACGCAGATACGGTGTGAACGTGCAAACTCCACGCAGTCACCCAAGGCTGGAATTGAATCCGGGTCCCTGGCGCTGTGAGACAGCAGTGCTAACCACTGTGCCACCATGCCGCCACATATGCCAGGCAATTTAACAAAAACTAATGAAGAAAGAACTTGCGTTTATGTAGCAAATAATCACCTTTCTGAAACGTATTCATGGCATTTCATGTACATGAATCTATTTTAGATACAATTGTTCTGTGTCAGCTATTGTGACAGTAATCCAATGCTGATTTCATTTGTTCACAGGGTGAGGACATGTGACTTTTCCAATTGTTCATAAATTTTCAACTATGTGTATTGTATTTTAATTAGTGTACATATAGTTTTCTTACACTTTAATTGTATTTACCCAAATCTAATTTTAGCGAACAATATGGGGCTGAGAGAACGATCAATGTATAGTAACCTACAACACTAGTGATGCAATCAAATCTGATATTTTAAATGGCGACTTTTAATGCTGCAACTAATTCCACTTCTGCCAAAAAGGATTGTGAAGATTTTATTTAAGGAGAACAGTTGTTGGTTCTATGAATAATGTGATATTTTGAATAAATTCACGCTTTTAAAATTCTGCTTTTCCTTCCTAGCCGGGGTATCCATGGAATGTTTCCACTACATTTAGCAGCCTTAAGTGGCTTTTCTGATTGCTGTCGAAAGCTGTTGTCCTCAGGTATTTGTAATAAAGTAAAACCTTTCGTTACAAATTCGTGCTTCGATCTCTTTCATAATCATCATTTAGCCTCCTCTGACTTTCTTCTCAGTCCCCAATACTAATTGTTAAAACAAAGATAATCACGAATGTGACCATAAGACATAGGATCAGAAGTAGGACTTTAGGCCCATTGAGTCTGCTTCCCATTCAATAAGATGTGACTGATCTGATAACCTGAACTCCACTTTCCCGCCATATCCCCATAACCCTTGATTCCCTTACTGATTAAAAATCTGTCTTTCAGCCTTGAGTGTACTTAACGACCCAACCTCTGCAGCCCTTTGCGGTAAAGAATTCCACAGATTTACTACCCTTCTGAGAGAAGAAGTTCCTCCTCATTTTTGTCTTAAATGGGTGGCCACTTAGTCTGAAATTATGCCTTCTGGCCCTGGACTTTCTTACAAGGGGAAACAACCTCTCAGCATCTACTCTGTCAAGTCCCCTGAGAATCCTACATGTCCTACATTGCGGCACAGGCTTGGAGGGCCGAAGGGCATGTTTCCTGTGCTGTAATGTTCTTTGTTCTTTGTTCTCAGTAAGGTCTCCTCTCATTCTTCTAAACTCCAGTGAGTACAGGCACAACCTACTTAACCTCTCCTCTTAGGAAAATCCTCCCATACCCAGGTTCAGTCTAGTGAAGCTCATTTGGACTGCTTCAATGCCAGTATGTCATTCCTTAGATAAGAGGACCAAAACTGTAGGAATCCTCCTCAGGTGATGGTGTAAAATGAGCAATATGCCATCGGCAGCCCATAAAACACAGCCTGTGATATTTAGCTCAATTGCAGTCAATGTTGCACATTTCTGATAATGCTCTTTCCTATAAGGCTCATTTTACACTGAGACAAATTTCTAACACATGACCAGTATTCATTACCTTTTTAAGTTAGTTCCAATGCTCTTGCAACCCCTACATTTTGTTTGTAGTTGAATATTGGATCCCCAATTATGCTTGCTTCAGCACTTTACAATTGCTTTCTGGATAATCAAATTACCATTTTTATTATGTGGAACAAGGAACTAATTTAAAAAGTGTTGTACCTGTTCCTGTTACCAGATTCGTCTCCCATAGACTTCCACTCCCCAAAATTACATGCATTTCCTTGTTTGCTACATAAAATTAAGACCGAATAAAATAAAAGATAAATATGCTAAAAAGTAGTGCCCGAGTATGTCTGAATGATGTATGTAGTAAACCTGCAAATGTTTAATGAATCTGAATTCCTTGTGTGCTGCAAGCTCATTATTGGGCTGTAGAAACTTGAGAGTTTACTGGAATAAATTGGGAATTTCCTGAAAATAATTTCCTCGTCACTATGACAGCTGTTGCATACTGATTACCTTAATGTAAGTAATTTTCCTTCCAAAGGTGTGACAAGTTCTGACACCACTGCCCTGATCTCATGCCCATCCATTAAAAGTTCTGTATCTTATGTACCATGAGGTAACATCATATTAAGTGAATATCAGACTACCAGTCAGTGTGTGGACGTTGATTATTTTAAACACGATGCATTTAATTTTCTGTTTTTTGTTAGCAACGTTGAAAAGTTGCTTTCAATTTTTGAAAATTGTTGCTATATTGTGTATGCTAAATAAAACTCTGCTTAGTACCAGATCAGCTATAAAAGTTCTGCTGATAGATTGGCAGAAGGGATGAATGTTCCTTTTATAGTTTTACAAAGAGCTTATTCATTTTACAGGCTTTGATATAGACACCCCAGATGAATTTGGCAGGACCTGTCTTCATGCGGCTGCTGCTGGAGGGTGAGTAATGATCTTTCTGCTTTTTTTTTGAGTAAATAGCACTGAGCCATCAACAGCACTGTCGCAGTCATAATTATATCCCTATGGCTCATGGAGCAGCGGTTGGAACATACAAGTAGCAAACACCATTATCTTCGTGGGAGATGGGCTAATTAAAACATGAATGCAAATGGAAGTGCTGCTATCAAGCATGACCTTGATCAGGAAAGTCTTCATTAAGGCTTCTTGCAATGCATTGCTTTACTCTTCTTCCAGTCAAATAACTTTGCTGCCATATTATGAGTTCACACTTGCACACAGTCTTATTTACAAGGTATTCGAATATCAAAATTTATTTTAGTTTATTAAAGATAATGTTTAGATTAAACTTGATGACCTTAACAAATTATCTTGTGCTTTAAAATTGCTAATGTTTTGAAGGCATTTAAATGAATTCTGGAGATTTCAGTGACATTCCACGAATATCCTTTTCAAGATATTTAGAGTGGTTCCCTCAAACGCTCTGTGGTTTATTACATCATGCATAAATGTCCCAAGTTATCCTTTTTTATTCCAATTCTCTGTTCTATAAGCTGATTTTAGCTAGGACAAAAATAAGTTGTTACATTTGGCGCTAGTCCAAAAAGAAATTGGACATGGTTCCCACTCCTCAGCAGTTCTTGTCTTGGGAAACACCCTGTCCTAACTTAATCATGGATAATTGCCATTTAGCAAAATGATATCAAGGAATCAGGACATTTAGCGCAGCCAGTCCATGTCACTGTTTACTTCCATGTAAATACATACAGTTTCTGCCTCTTACAGCAGGCAGGTTCATGCAAATACTATTTTCCCATTATAAGCAGTGGCTGGTATAATGCACTCTTGTTAGTGACCCAGTACCAGCAGCCACATGGCCCACCACTGATGCACAACGTTAAACAACCAATCAGCACAACTCCACATCTCTAAAATAGTGTCAGTGTCTTTTAATAATCCAATGCATACTGAATCATCCTAATGAATTCTTTACTCATTCACTTTATTCCTCATTGAAGATTGCATAAAAAGTTCTGGACACCACCAGAAAACTATAAGAACAGTACAAGAATTTCTATCTGAGGTAATACGCTGTCTGATGTGTCCATCAGCTTTTGGTGTTTAATTCAGTTTTTTCCAATGAACTGTTTTAAAGCCAATGCATTTGGTGAATGAAGTGTTGCATAGAAAATAGGAGCATTAGTAGGCCATTCAGCCCTTCGAACTTGCTCCACCATTCAATATAATCATGGTTGATCCTCTATCTCAATGCCATACTCCTGCACTCTCCCCATACCCCTTGACACTTTTAGAACCTAGAATTCAATCTATTTTTTTCTTAAATATATTCAGTGACTTGGTCTCCACAGACTTGTATGGTAATTCCACAGGTTCACCATCTCTCATTGAAGATGTTTTTCCTCATCCGTGCCCTAAATGGCCTACCCTGTATTCTGAGACTGTGATCCCTTGTTCTAGAATTGTCCCCCCACCCCCCCCAATCCCAGCCAGAGGAAACAACATCTCTGCATCCAATCTGTCCAGCCCTGTCAGAATTCTATGCATTTCAGTTAGATCCCCATTCATCCCCTCTAAGGCAAGTACATATTTTCTTAGATGAGGAGACCAAAACTGCACACACTATTCCAGATGTGGTCTTACCAACAGCCTGTACGGATGCAGTAAGTCTTGCTCCTGTACTCAAGTCCTCCTGCAATGAAGGCCAACATACCATCTGCCTTCCTAACTGCTTGCTGTACCTGCATGCTTGCTTTCAAGACACCAGCTATCTTTGTACGTCAACATTTCTCAATCTATCACCATTTAAATAGTACTCTGCTATTCTGTTTCTCCATCGGAAGTGGATAACTTTACAATTATCCATGTAATACTGCCATGCATTTGTCCATTCAGTCAAGTTGTCTCAATCATCTTGAAGCCTCTTAACATCCTACTCACATTCTCACTTAGTTTTGTGTCATCAGCAAACTTACTTTTGATTCCTTCACCCAAATCATTGATGTATATTGCGAATGCACTGATCCCCGCAGGACCCCACTAGTCACTGCTTAACACTTTGAAAAAGACCCATTTACTGTTGTCTGTCAATCCATGCCAATATATTACCCCCAGTCCCATGTGCTTTAATTTTGCACACTAACCTCTTATGTAGGACTTTATCAAAAGCTTTCTGAAAATCCAAATATACTACATCCCCCACTGGTTCACTCTTGCCTATTCCACTGGTTACGTCCTCAAAAAACTCCAGTAGATTTGTCAAACATGATTTCCCTTTCATAAATCCACTTTGACTTGGTCTAATCCCGTTGATATTTTCTAAGTGTCTTGTTATTGCATCCTTTATAAGAGACCCGAGCATTTTCCTTGCTACTAACCGGTCTTTAATTCCCTGTTTTCTCCTCACTCCCTTTTTTAAATATTGGAGTTACATTTGCCACCCTCCAATCTGCCGGGACTGTTCCAGAATCTACAGAATTGTAGAAGATGACAGCTAATGCATCCACTATTTCCCTGGCCACCTCCACTATAGCTGGTGCCCTGAGATATAGATTATCAGGTCCTGGGGACTTATCAGTTAAATTCTCCAGCACTATTTTTTAAATAATAAGGCATTGAATACAAGAACAGGGAGGTTATGATGGAGCTGTATAAAATGTTGGCTCGGCCATAGCTGGAGTTCTGTGTACAGTTCTGGTCACCACACTATAGGAAGGAAGTGATTGCAATAGAGAGGGTGCAGAGGAGATTCACCAGAATGTTGACCTGGATTGGAGCGTTTCAGCTATCAAGAGAGACTGGATAGGCTGGGGTTGTTTTCCTTGGAGCAGAGAAGGCTGAGGGGGGATCTGATTGAGGTGTATAAAATTATGAGGGGCATAGATAGGGTGGATTGGAAGGAAATTTTACCCTGAGCAGAAGGGTCAATTACTAGGGGGCATAGATTTAAGTTATAGGGCAGGAGGCTTATAGGATATGTGGCGAAGAGGGTGATGGGAATCTGGAACTCTGTCTGAAGAGGTGGTAGAGGTGGGAACCCTCAACATTTCCTAGCAACTTTATATGACTCCTCTTTGGATCTAATACTATCCTTAATTTATTTTGGGCAACAAGATGGAATAATTAAGGATCTCATAGTGAAGGTAGCAGCGACCATAATATGATTTAATTTTAAATTCAGTTTGAGGGAGAGAGGAATGGATCTGAGACGGGCGGAATTTCACAGCCTCACTCGTTCTGAAGCTGTAAAATTCTGCCTGTGGTCAATGGACCTTTCCATGGTCCGCACCTCGCCCACTGATTTCCATGGCAGGTGGAACAGAAAAATTCCGTCCTACGTTTTTAAACTTAAATACGGGCAATTACGAGGGCATAAAAGCTGAACTACTGAAGTGAATTGACGAACTATGTTATGGGGTAGGTCAACGGAGATGCAGGGGCAAAGATTTTAAGGGGATATTTCAGAATGCACAGAATAGATGCATTCCAACGAGTAAGAAAATGTCCAAGGGACGGACCCTTCATCCAGGTTTAACTAGGAGGTTTAAGGATAGTATCAGATTTACAAAGCAAAAGCATATAATTATGCAAAGATAGGTGGCAGGTCAGAAGATTGGACAGAAACTAGAAGCAGGAGTAAGCCATTCGGCCCTTCAAGCCTGCTCCATCATTCATTTTGATCATGGCTGATCATCGAATTCAAACTCCTAATCTCCCCCCCACTTCCCCCACCCCCTTCCTCCCATATCCCTTGATCCCTTTAGCCCCAAGAGCTACATCTAATTTATTTTTGAAATCAGACAATGTTTTGGCCTCAACTACATTCTGTGGTAGTGAATTCCAAACATTCACCACCCTCTGGATGAAGAAATTTCTCCTCACCTCAGTTCTAAAAGGCTTATCCCTTTATCCTCAAACTATGACCTCTAGTTCTGCACTTCCCCACCATTGGGAACATACTTTCTGAATCTACCCTGTCTAACCCGGTTAGAATTTTATAAATTTCTGAGATCCTCTCTCACTCTTCTAAACTCCAGTGAATATAATCGTAACCGACTTGTACCCTCCTCATATGACAGACCTGCCATCCCAGGAATCAGCCTGGTAAACCTTCACTGTACCCTCTCTATAGCAAGGACATCCTTCCTCAAATAAGGACACCAAAACTGCACACACTACTCCAGGTGTGACCTCACCAATGCCCTATACAATTGCAGCAAAACATCCTTATCCTTATACTCAAATCCTCTCGCTATGAAGGCCAACATACCATTTGCCTTCTTTACTGCCTGCTGTACCTGGTGCTTGCTTTCAGCAACTGATGCATGAGGAAAACCAAGGTCTCATGAGGTTGAGTACCTCTCTCAATTTACACCCAATTAGGTAGTAATCTGTCTTCCTATTATTGCTACCAAAGTAGATAACCTCACATTCATCCACAATTATACTGCATCTGCCATGCAAATGCCCACACGCTCAGCCTGTTCAAATCACGCTGAGGTATCTCTGCATCCTCCTCACAGCTCACCCTCCTATTCCTCGATTCCCTCCTTATTCATGTATCGATCCAAATGTTGTTATAGAATCTGCTTCCATCACCTCCTTCTGCAGCGTGTTCCAGGCATTCACCACCCTCTGTGTGAAAAACTTTCCCCTTGCATCTCTTTTAAACTTTCCCCTTGCATCTCTTTTAAACTTTCCCTGTCTCACTTTCAACCTATACCCCCAAGTAATTGACCCAAATTTGTATCATCTGCAGATTTGGAGATAATACATTCAGTTCCCTCATCCAAATCATTAATATATAATGTGAACCATTGGGGTCTTAGCACAGATCCCTGCAGAACCCCACTAGTCACTGACTGCCAATCAGAAAAAGACCCATTTATGCCAACAAATTCCCTCCACTGTCCTTGAGTGGACCTACCCTTTACTTAGCTCCCCTCTTCCTCCTTATATATACATAAAAAGCCTTGGGATTCTCCTTAATCCTGCCTGCCAAGGACATTTCATGGTCCTTTTTGCCCCCCTAAGTCCCTGTTTAAGCTCTTTCCTGCTGTCTTTGTATTCCTCAAGAGCCTTATCCGTTTTCAATTTCCTGAAATTTATCTATGCCTCCTCTTTCACTAAGCTCACAATTTCTCTTGTCGTCCAGGGTTCCCGAATCTTGCCATCTTTATCCTTAATTTTTACAGGAACATACTTGTCCTGAATTGTTAACAACTGACTTTTAAAAGACTCCCACATATCGGATGTGGATTTATCCTCAAACAGCCACTCCAGTCTACATTCCCTAGCTCCTGCCTAATACTGTCATAGTTAGCCTCCCCCTAGTTTAGTACTTTCACTCTGGGACTACTTCTATCCTTTTCTACAAGTATCTTGAAACTTATAGAAATGTGATCCCTGTTCCCAGATGGTCCCCCACTGAGTCATCAGTCACTTGTCCAGGCTCGTTTCCCAGAACCAGGTCAAAGATAGCCCCTTCCCGAGTTGGACCATCTACAAATTATCTCGAGAAGCACTCTTGGACACACTGAACAAACTCTGCTCTTTCTAAGCACCGGCACTAAAGGAATCCCAGTCTATAAGTCTGGAGAACAGGTATTTTGCATCAGTCTTCACTATAAAGGATGCAAGTAACATCCCAGAAGCAGCTATAAACCAAGAAGTAGATGGAAGGAAATAACCAACTAAGTGGTATTGAGTAAATTGTTGGAGATGCGGGCTAACGAGAGCTCGGGACCTGATAGACTTCATCCTAAGGTCTTAAAAGAGGTGGCTAGTGAGATAGTTTATGCATTGATTTTATTTTTTGAAAACGCCGTAGATTCGAGGAAGGTGCCATTAGATTGGAAGGTAACAAATTTAACTCCTTTATTCAAAAAGGGAAGGAGACAGAAAGCGGGAAACTATAGGCCACTTCCCTTAACATCTGACATAGGAAAAATGTTAGAAGCTAGTATTGAATACGTTATAGCAGGGCTGTTGGATAAGTTCAAGATAATTAGGTAGAGGCAACATAGTTTTGTGAAAGGGAAATCATGTTTAACCAACTTATTGGAGTTCTTTGTGAAAGTAACATGTGCTGTGGATAAACGGGAACTATGGATATGCTGTACTTAGATTTCCAGAAGTTATTTGATAAAATGGTACATCAGAGGCTATTGCAGAAAATATAAGCTCATGTTATAGAGGGTAACATATTGGCATCAATAGAAGATTGGCTGGTTAACAGGAGGCAGAGAATAGACATAAATGTGTCTTTTTGAGGTTGGCAAGATGTAATGAGTGATGTGCCACAAGGATGAGTGCTGGGACCTCAACAGTTTACATTTTAGAACAAAAGACAAGAACAAGGAAAAGCACAGAGGCCTACACTGCACTACACTGTCTGTACTTATCCATTGACACTCTTGATTATCTACGAATGTCAGGCTATTGTCAGTCCGTCTATATATTCTGTGTCTGCGTGCCTCTATCCACTTCACCTGACGAAGGAACAGTGCTCCAAAAGCTTGTGATTTCAAATAAACCTGTTGGACTATAACCTGGTGTCATGTGACCTCTCACCTTGTCCACCCCAGTCCAACACCGGCATAGAATCATAGAAACCCTACAGTGCAGAAGGAGGCCATTCGGCCCATCAAGTCTGCACCGACCACAATCCCACCCAGGCCCTACCCCCACATATTTACCCGCTAATCCCACTAACCTACGCATCTCAGGACTCTAAGGGGCAATTTTTAACCTGGCCAATCAACCTAACCCGCACATCTTTGGACTGTGGGAGGAAACCGGAGCACCCGGAGGAAACCCACGCAGACACGAGGAGAATGTGCAAACTCCACACAGACAGTGACCCGAGCCGGGAATCGAACCCGGGACCCTGGAGCTGTGAAGCAGCAGTGCTAACCACTGTGCTACCGTGCCGCATCTCCACATCAAATAAAAGTACGGCACAGGAACAGGCCCTTCGGCCCTCCAAGCCCATGCCGAACATGATGTCATAATTAAACTTTAAAAAAAAACCTTCTGCCCTTACTCGGACTGTAACCCTCTATTCCCTCCCTATTCATGTACCCGTCCAGATCCTGTTTCAACTGACATTCCCTGTTTGTTCTGTAGTTCTTTTCTGGTCAAGCTACAACCTGGATTCACCCTCCTCGCTTTGTGGGCTGCTGCTGCATGGCCTTTCCCACATGTGATCAGAGTCCTGTCCACAAGTCCGAGATCTTTTCCTGGTATCACAACGCCTTTCGAATGCACTGTAAAAACATACACTGCACTTTCTAGCCATTCACATTTTTACCTAATTTTGTCAATCCACAGTTCTTGTCTCTTGACTTTCATCCTGCACATTTAACCAATGTTTACATTTAGAATAAAGAAATAACAAAGAAAAGTACAGCTCAGGAACAGGCCCTTCGGCCCTCCAAGCCCATGCTGATCATAATGCTCTAACTAAACTACAAAAATATCCTTCTGCCCTTACTCTGTCCATATCCCTCTCTTCCCTCCTTACTCATGTACCCATCCAGATGCCTCTTAAATGTTGCCAATGTGCCTGCTTCCACCACCCCCTTTGGTGCGCTGTTCCAGGCACCCACCATTCTCTCCGTGAAACACTTCCCCCACACAATTCCCTTAAACGTCCCCCCTCTCACCTTCAACCTGTGCCCCTGTGACCTGGATGAAGGGATGGTTACCAAAAGTACTGATTAGACAAAGATAGGTAGGAAAGTAAGTTGTGAAGGAGGCTACAAAAAGATATCTATAAGTTAAGTGAGTGGGCAAAAAATCTGGCAAATGGAAAATGTGGGAAAATGTGCAATGGTCCAATTTGGCAGGAAAAATAAAAAGCATATTATCGAAATGGTGAGAGATAGCGGAGCTCTGAGGTGCAGAGCGTTCTGGTATCAGCAGTGCATGAATCATGAAATGTTAGAGTGCAGGTACATCAAGTAATTCGGAAAGCTAATAGAATCTTATTTATTGCGAGGGATGTTGAATACAAAAGTAGGGAGGATAGTTTGTTGTACAGGGTGCTGGTGAGATCACATTTGGAATACTGTGTACAGTATTGGTCACCTTATTAAGGAAGGATGTAAATGCGTTGGAGGCAGTTCAGAGAAGGTTTACCAGATCAGTATCTGGAATAGGTGGGATGTCTAATGAGGAAAGGTTTGACTGGTTAGGCTGGAGTTTAGAAGAGTAAGAGGCGACTTGGTTGAAACGTATAAGCTCCTGAGAGGCCTTGATGGAGTGGGCATGGTGAGGATGTTTCCTCTTGTGGGAGAATCTAGAACTAGGCAGCGATGAAGCAGAATTTTTTCACTTAAGGTTTGAGGGTCTTTGGAAGTCTCTTCCTGAGAAGGTGGTAGAAGCAGAGTCCAATATTTTTAAGGCAAAGATGGATAGATTCTTGGTGAGCAAGAGGGTGATAGGTTATAGGGAGTAGGCAGGATGCATATTTGAGGTTATTATCAAATCAGTCATGATCATGTTAAATGACAGTGCAGGCTCAAGGGGCTGAATGGCATACTTCTGTTCCTTGTTTGCATATTTGTATGTATATTACTTCCTTAATTTTACACACATTGCTATATCACTCTGTCATTGCTCTAATGACAAATGGCCAAATTTCTATAGTCTTACTTCGTATTTGTATTTCCTGATATCAGATAGCATTAAAGTTAATGTCACTGAAGTCTTAATATTCTTCCATAGTATGGAGCCCAATACTGCAAACAATATTATAATTGAGGAGTTATTACAGTTCTACATAGGCTTATCATTATCTCTTGGTTCTATATTCTATATCTCCTTGTGATAAAAGGAGATATGGAATATATTTGTTTTAAGCCTTATCAACCTGGTGTTCTGATATTAATTGACTTGTGTGCATGTGTTCTAAAATCCCTCTCCATAACATTGAAGGTACTTTCATTTCGAATAGAGCATAATTATTGCAAGTTTTTCAATTCAAAATGCATCATATTTGTATTGAACAACACTGGCTCCATTCGCCAACATTTAGATCATCCCTGATCTAATAAATATATTTTTAGATCTTCTAAATAATTAATGGTATTTGTTTTTTGGTATCATTTGCAAATCTAAGCCCACAGAACTGCACTCCCATCAGGGAAAGAAAGGGGCATTTCAAAACAAAATAGTATTATGACATTATCTGAGAAACTGTTGAAATACTAATTAGCGATGGCAGTTTGTGATTAGAGTGTATAAAATACTATCCATGCTGTAGATGAATTGCAGTATTGTTTGATAGTTTTACTTTGATTTACAATTTTTTTTAGAAATCTGGAATGTCTCAACCTGTTGCTTAACAGTGGAGCTGATTTCAACAAAAAGGATAAATTTGGACGGTAAGAAATGAAGCTGATTTCTAGAATAATTCAATTTGCTGTTAAGAGTGAAACTCGGAATTCATATCAAGGAATTTTTCCAAGATTATGTTAAAGGTGATGCTCATTCCAAGCATACTTATGAAGTTTTACCTAATTTCCTGTTGGGTCTCTGTCCTTCCTTAGTTTAGGCACATATTTCCTCATACCAGTTTGTTTTTTGATTCTTTTTCCTTTGCAAGTTCTGAACGCAGGTTGCTGCTAGCATGGGACTTGCAGACGCTATTGCCACTGCTGTTTTGCTTCGTCTTTTCTTATCATCTTAATGGCGTGCATGTGCCTGTCCCTGTGTTCCTCCTGGAAGCACATCGGGGCTCAGTTTTTCCTCTTGGGTAGATGTGAGAGATCCCATGGCAGCATGCAAAGAAAAGGAGTTTCTCCTTTTGTCCCGGTCAGCTAAAATCATTAAAAACAGATCACTTTGACATTTATTTCATTGTGGCTTGGTGTCTTAATTTTGCTTTAGGAAGCTCAAGTGCCTTGAAGTTGCATCCTGTTAAAGTTGCTATATAGAACATAGAACATAGAACGCCACAGCACAAACAGGCCCTTCGGCCCACAAGTTGCGCTGATCATATCCCTACCTCTAGGCCTATCTATAGCCCTCAATCCCATTAAATCCCATGTACTCATCCAGAAGTCTCTTAAAAGACCCCAACGAGTTTGCCTCCACCACCACCGACGTCAGCCGATTCCACTCACCCACCACCCTCTGAGTGAAAAACTTACCCCTGACATCTCCTCTGTACCTACCCCCCAGCACCTTAAACCTGTGTCCTCTCGTAGCAACCATTTCAGCCCTTGGAAATAGCCTCTGAGAGTCTACCCTATCCAGACCTCTCAACATCTTGTAAACCTCTATCAGGTCACCTCTCATCCTTCGTCTCTCCAGGGAGAAGAGACCAAGCTCCCTCAACCTATCCTCATAAGGCATGCCCCCCAATCCAGGCAACATCCTTGTAAATCTCCTCTGCACCCTTTCAATGGCTTCAACATCTTTCCTGTAATGAGGTGACCAGAACTGCGCGCAGTACTCCAAGTGGGGTCTAACCAGGGTCCTATAAAGCTGCAGCATTATCTCCCGACTCCTAAACTCAATCCCTCGATTAATGAAGGCTAGTACGCCGTACGCCTTCTTGACCGCATCCTCCACCTGCGAGGCCGATTTAAGAGTCCTATGGACCCGGACCCCAAGGTCCTTCTGATCCTCTACACTGCTAAGAATGGTACCCTTCATATTATACTGCTGCTTCATCCCATTGGATCTGCCAAAATGGATCACTACACATTTATCCGGGTTGAAGTCCATCTGCCACTTCTCCGCCCAGTCTTGCATTCTATCTATGTCTCGCTGCAACTTCTGACATCCCTCCAAACTATCCACAACACCACCTACCTTGGTGTCGTCAGCAAACTTACCAACCCATCCCTCCACTTCCTCATCCAGGTCATTTATGAAAATGACAAACAGCAAGGGTCCCAGAACAGATCCCTGGGGCACTCCACTGGTCACTGACCTCCATGCAGAGAAAGACCCCTCCACAGCCACTCTCTGCCTTCTGCAGGCAAGCCAGTTCTGGATCCACAAAGCAACAGCCCCTTGGATCCCATGCCCTCTCACTTTCTCAAGAAGTCTTGCATGGGGGACCTTATCGAACGCCTTGCTGAAGTCCATATAGACCACATCCACCGCTCTTCCTTCGTCAATGTGTTTGGTCACATTTTCAAAGAACTCAACCAGGCTCGTAAGGCACGACCTGCCCTTGACAAAGCCGTGCTGACTACTTTTGATCATACTAAACTTCTCTAGATGATCATAAATCCTGTCTCTCAGGATCCTCTCCATCAACTTACCAACCACTGAGGTTAGACTCACCGGTCGGTAATTTCCCGGGCTGTCCCTGTTCCCTTTCTTGAATATAGGGACCACATCTGCAATCCTCCAATCCTCCGGAACCTCTCCCGTCTCCATCGACGATGCAAAGATCATCGCCAAAGGCTCCGCAATCTCCTCCCTTGCCTCCCACAGTAACCTGGGGTACATCCCATCCGGTCCCGGCGACTTACCAACCTTGATGCCATTCAATAGTTCCAACACATCCTCTTTCTTTATGTCCACATGCTCGATCCTTTCTGTCCACCGCAAACCAGCAGTACAACCACCCAGATCCCTTTCCACCGTGAATACCGAGGTAAAGTATTCATTAAGCATCTCCGCCATTTCTAACGGTTCCGCACAAACTTTTCCCCCTTCACCTTTTAAGGGTCCTATGCCTTCACATCTCATCCTTTTACTCTTGACATATTTGTAGAAAGCCTTGGGATTCTCCTTAATCTTACCCGCCAAGGTCTTCTCATGACCCCTTCTCGCTCTCCTAATTTCCTTCTTAAGCTCCTTCCTACATCCCGTATACTCCTCTAAATCCTTAACACCTCCTAGCTCTCTGAACCTTCTGTACGCCTCTCTTTTCTTATTCACCAGGTTCATCACAACCTTCGTGCACCACGGTTCCCGTACCCTACCAACACCCCCCTGTCTCATCGGAATGTTGTCATGCAGAGCTCCAGACAAACATTCCTTGAAAATCCTCCACTTTCCTTCGGTACTTTTCCCCAAGAATGCCTCCTTCCAATTTACCCGTCTAATTTCCTCCCTGATGACACTGTATTTCCCTTTACTCCAGAGAAACACTTTCCTAGCCTGCCTGATCCTATCTCTTTCCAATGCTATCGTGAAGGAGATAGAATTATGATCGCTATCCCCAAGATGCTCACCCACCGAGAGATCCTCCACCTGTCCAGGTTCATTAGCCAGCACCAGATCAAGTACAGCCTCTCCTCTAGTAGGCTTATCCACATACTGTGTCAGGAAACTCTCCTGGACACACCTAACAAACTCCTCTCCATCCAAACCCCTAGCCCTAAGGATATTCCAATCTATGTTTGGGAAATTAAAATCTCCCATCACGACAACTCTGTTATTCCTACATCTCTCCAGGATCTGTTTCCCCATCTGCTCCTCAACATCTCTGTTACTATTGGGCGGCCTATAGAAAACACCCAGCAAAGTTACCGACCCCTTCCTGTTCCTAACCTCCACCCACAGAGACTCCGTAGTCAATCCCTCCACGGCGTCCACCTTCTCTACAGCCGTGACACTATCCCTGATCAACAGTGCCACTCCCCCCCCCCCCCCCCCCCTCTCTTGCCTCCCTCCCTGTCCTTCCTGAAACATCTAAAACCCGGCACCTGAAGCACCCAGTCCTGTCCCTGAGACATCCAAGTCTCCGTAATGGCCACCACATCACAATTCGAAGCAGCAATCCACGCTCTAAGCTCATCCACTTTATTCACTACACTCCTGGCATTAAAATAGACACATCTCAGACCTTCAGCCTGAGCACTTCCCTTCTCCATCACTCGTCTAACCTCCCTCTTACCCTGTCTACATTCCTTATCTATTTGCGAGCTAACCTCCTCGCTCTCAGTCCCCTCATTTCGATTCCCTCCCCCCAACCTTTCTAGTTTAAAGTCTCTCCAGTAGCCTTAGCCATACAAATATAAGTTGTTGTCCTTGTGAGACCTTGTGCAAATTTGCTGCTGCATTATGTACGTTGCAACAGTAGCTTCAAAAATCAATGAAGAGCTTTGGATCAACCTGAGGTCATGAAAGATGTTTAACAAGTGCAAGTTTTTATCTTAAAACCAAGTTCCACCTCTACGTAGCAAGAAGTCATATTTCCATATCTTGTCAGAAGGAATATTCTGGAGCTGTTTTATGAAAGATATTAACAAAATGAAGCACATTAAATGCAATATTTAGGTTGCTGTGTACGAGTTACTTAAGATTGCACACATGCATGTCAGATTTATTGTCCAGATTTATGTTGGCAAAGAGGAAGAAAATTACTGTCTTCAATCATATTGTCATTTCTGTTGCTTTAAGAACAGGATGATTCCCAGTTACCAGCCCAAATATTTTCTTGTTCTACTTTAAGCTAGCATAATTTATTAAGAACCCCACTTCTGTTTTTCTGTATGATTTTGCCATAAATATAGAGAGGTTGAACAAATGAGGAAAAGCTTTAGCTTATAAGCCTTCCTCTTCCCTATGAATGCAGTTCTCTTTGAAACCTCATTTTTCTAATTGTGATGTGTATGCTTGATTTTGATGTTTCCTTTAATTTTCAAATAAACTGAGATTCCTGCTGGCATGAATCCTAATTACTCTTTAAAAAAAGTTATGGTGCTCCCCTCGTCATCTACTTCACCAATTTGAGGCCTTGTCTAGTGATTTGATTAAAGTATTGTCTTGTGATTTGAGTAAGGTATGAGAAATACACGACTCACGTTCTCTATTATGTTAATAATATGTCATGCATGGGGGTCGAGACTCACTAGATTTATTACCCCAGTGAAGCATCTGTTCTTATACTGCAACTCTTTCTGCTCTTCTTCCACCTGACTGCAGTGGGCCATCTTTGCTCTGTACTTCACTTTAGCTGTTTCCTGGCATAGTTCGTTATTCAAACATTCTTCTTCAGCTGCAATCCCAAGCTCTAACCTCCTACTTTCCTTGTCCAAGGAGTCAGACCACTAGTACTCTTGCCCTGTCCCCAAGCCTGGCAGACTCTCATTGAAGTTCAGGGACTTGGAGCAAGAAAATGGCAGCGATTGGAAGGATGGGTGGAGTGGGAACTAAGAAGGAGACCTAACAACCAAACAGCAAAATAGTGGAAGACCAAATGACATATACTTTGCAAGTCATTTTTCATTCCCTGGTGTGGTGTATGCATATTTTTTAAAATTGCATTTAACCAATATACTGGTCCTTGATCAGAATGCATCTGTCAGTGTTCCATCAACAAAGAATTGTAATCATAAGTTAATGTTTAATTTTTCCTCATTTTATTAATCTGAGGAAAACCCATTGGAAGAAAAGGATATCAGAGATAATTTGTTAAAATAAATGAGATTTTTGACTTATCTCTCCCATATGCAGATGTTTTTAGACTATTTATTTGAAGTTATTTCTTTTATTTCTTACATTTGATATATTTTAATCATGTTCTCTGTAGCTGCTTTTATGCCGTTCATGGAGAAAAAAATTATTGATTGTGTGATCATTTGGTTAGAGAAAACTAATTTCATTTCATTCACTCAATGTTATTTACTCTCAAGAAAACGAGGATCGGGGAGAAGTTAAGATTTAGTTTATAGGTACGGGGAAGTTAGATCTGTGAAAAATATTCTAATCTAGCTTTGAGGATCCATGACATAGTTCAAAATGAAACTTGGGTGCCTTTGTTTAGGTATGAGGTGAGTGCAGTAATGGAACAGATTGTTAGCATGGACAGCTGAGGTAGGATTTAAGGACAGACTTAATTCCATTTGGTGATGAGGATATAGGACTATTTGTTCATTATTTAAAGGGAAAGCTGGATGGACTAAGCATTATAATGTTCCTATTAGTAAATACCTAGCGTGACACTGAGTCATGAATACTAGTAGCCAGCAGAGATAGCTGGGTTAACTGGTCTCAATTGGTATCTCAAACCTCTTGGAAAATGTCTATAAATGAGGATAGGATTGAGCTCAATTGATGGCATCTAGGCTGTTGCACATAAAATTACTATGTGGATAAGGCAATTTATGATTGGCGGTGCTTGTGCAACCATATCCCAAACAAATCACTGTCTTCATGAAAAGGGGAAAGAAGAAAAATATGAAAGGGCAAGATGGTTAAAAGAACCTTTTCATGATGTGGCTTAAAAAAATCAGAAGGGTATTTACTGAACTTTTTTTCTGTCTATTCTTGTAAGGACCTCACTGCATTATGCTGCTGCCAACTGCAACTACCAGTGCCTGTTTGCTCTTGTGGGATCTGGGGCCAGTGTAAATGACCTTGATGAAAGAGGTTGCACACCGCTTCACTATGCAGCAGCATCAGACACAGACGGAAAGTAAGTAATGCAGGCTGGTTGGAAACTGGCATTGACAAAGCTCACTATTGATTAATCTTTATTTGTGCATTGTTTCTTTCTCAAGGCTACAGCTAGTCACCTTCTCCCCTTTAAATTAAATGAACCAATGCTGCCAGGTTTTATAGATTTGGAGTATTTTTGAATGCCAATTTGGAATTGGTAGAATGTATTTGCCAAGTTATAAATTGAAGGTATATATAACTAGTAACTGAAACTCCTAATTTACAAATTACCTAACAAGATTGATGGCCTCTGGTTAGTAGACAATTTATTTGGTCAATACACTACCTGATCTTGAATCAGATCTTTTGAAAGGACAAATTATGCTTAAACAGCATGCCTTTGTCAAGTTCTTTTCCCTCAAAGAGCTTTGGATTTCCCCTCTCCTCATTCAGGTTTCATTATTTGGTCTGTTGGTTTGTGCAGCATCATTGTCTAAAGGAAAATATAGTATTTTACAACACACAATCTTCAAGCAGTTTGATTTACAGTGCTGTGAAGACATTAAAATGATTTTCTTCACGATCTTGATCTTCTTGATTGCTCAAGTATTGTATGCACTGGATTCCTTCATTGTGGCCTATGGTTACATTTTCCCCACTGGAACCATTATTCTTTTTTTTGACAGCTTGGTGAAACAGCTGGCCACTTTCTCTTGCCTTTTTCCCAGATACTTTACAATGTATTTAAATATTGACCCATTTCAGTTAAAACACTTTTGTTGTTCACTAATGTTCCATGTACAAGCAATTCCTTAACAAATCTCCTAAACTCCCCTTGGTTTTTGGGGGTGATATTAATTTTAAGCAGTTAGCCCAATTAAAATAGATTTTTCTATTTTACCATATCAAAATGCCTAACTATTTCGAGCACCTCTAATACATTTCCTCTTAACTTTATGTTGAGAGGCTTTTTTTCAAAGCCCCTCATCCCGGTATCATCTAAACTGACTTCTAATATACCTTTTCCATACCATTGATACCCTTACTAAAGCAGGGTGCCTTAAACTGGATCCACTATTCTGCCTGTCCTAATCACTTATTTACATAGATTTGTCATCGCCTCTTTAGTTTGTACTCCGTGCCTTTGATCTTATTAATTAAATTGCTATTTTGCAGTTTATTAATTTATCATATACTTTAAAAGATTTAAGTTTTGAATCCCTAACTCTCTCTCTTATCCTTTTAGGATTTTGCCATTTAGTGTATAATTACTTTCCTTGATCTTCGCAAAATGCATGGCCTAATATTTCTTGCGTAAAATTTTATCTGACCTCTATCTACTAAATCTGCTAACTTGTCCATATCTCGTCGTTGTTTACAATCCTCTGCACAAGTTAATAACAGTTTTCTGACTTTTCGCCAAAAGACAAAATAAATCTGAAAATGTCACCAACCTTAGATGAAGGAGATAGTTGCTACTTTCATTTCGAGTTTGTTCATCTCTGTTTTATCACAAGGCATTCACTTCTTTGACGATTTGTTTTTTATTGCCAGCTATCACATTTTGTGTTATCTTGTTTTCATTGTACTTCCTCATTTTAAATCATTATATGCTTCTCAGACTGTTTAACTTATTTTACTTAGTTATGCAATGTTCTTTCCCCTTATTCAAAACATCTCCAAAAATGCAAAGTTTACTGCTTTATATTTGAAAGACAAATGCAGAATTTTCAGTTAATTATCTTGCCCAAAGTAAGAGTGACCAGGTATTCCCGTTAGCTATTGTTTGAAAGATAGCAGGGACCTTTTAAAAATTGAACATCAGTTTTGGTTCAGCACGGTATCCTGTTTATACAGGATCAGTTTAGGAACAGCTCTGAGAGCTTCAATTGCCTGACAAGTGGTCATAAAAATATTTTTGAATGACTTGTTAATGAGATTTTAGGATGCCTATGAGCTGTATACCAAGTTGGTTTTGCATGTAGTGTTTTCTGATTGTTTCTTTCAAAACTTCCTGTCGATAAACTAGCAGTTTGATTTGACTTCCTGCAATATAATAGCTGCTTTGTGTGCAATTTTGAGCATTTGCACGTGAAAGCTTAGTTTTATGCTGTGTATTGTGGAATTGGTACTTTTGCAAGCATTTGCATCCAAGTGTGAAAGCTGTCTTTCCTGGCACAATGTGGAGATGCCGGCGTTGGACTGGGGTAAACACAGTAAGAAGTTTAACAAGAAGTACCGCAAGCCCACGGATAACCTCACGATGCTCCACTTCTCCAGCTTCCACCCTAAACACGTTAAAGAAGCCATCCCCTACGGACAAGCCCTCCGTATACACAGGATCTGCTCGGATGAGGAGGATCGCAACAGACACCTCCAGACGCTGAAAAATGCCCTCATAAGAACAGGATATGGCGCTCGACTCATTGATCAACAGTTCCAACGCGCCACAGCGAAAAACCGCACCGACCTCCTCAGAAGACAAACACGGGACACAGTGGACAGAGTACCCTTCGTTGTCCAGTACTTCCCCGGAGCGGAGAAGCTACGGCATCTCCTCCGGAGCCTTCAACATGTCATTGATGAAGACGAACATCTCGCCAAGGCCATCCCCACACCCCCACTTCTTGCCTTCAAACAACCGCACAACCTCAAACAGACCATTGTCCGCAGCAAACTACCCAGCCTTCAGGAGAACAGTGACCATGACACCACACAACCCTGCCACAGCAACCTCTGCAAGACGTGCCGGATCATCGACACAGATGCCATCATCTCATGTGAGAACACCATCCACCAGGTACACGGTACATACTCTTGCAATTCAGCCAACGTTGTCTACCTGATACGCTGCAAGAAAGGATGTCCCGAGGCATGGTACATTGGGGAAACTATGCAGACGCTGCGACAACGGATGAATGAACACCGCTCGACAATCACCAGGCAAGACTGTTCTCTTCCTGTTGGGGAGCACTTCAGCAGTCACGGGCATTCGGCCTCTGATATTCGGGTAAGCGTTCTCCAAGGCGGCCTTCGCGACACACGACAGCGCAGAGTCGCTGAGCAGAAACTGATAGCCAAGTTCCGCACACACGAGGACGGCCTCAACCGGGATATTGGGTTCATGTCACACTATTTGTAACTCCCACAGTTGCGTGGACCTGCAGAGTTTCACTGGCTGTCTTGTCTGGAGACAATACACATCTTTTTAGCCTGTCTTGATGCTCTCTCCACTCACATTGTTTTGTTTCTTAAAGACTTGATTAGTTGTAAGTATTCGCATTCCAACCATTATTCATGTAAATTGAGTCTGTGTCTTTATAAGCTCTGTTTGTGAACAGAATTCCCACTCACCTGAAGAAGGGGCTTGGAGCTCCGAAAGCTTGTGTGGCTTTTGCTACCAAATAAACCTGTTGGACTTTAACCTGGTGTTGTTAAACTTCTTACTGTGTTTCCTGGCACACACAGCTACTTAAAGCACAACATAGTAATGACTGAATAAATGAGTTGCTTTGCTGATTTACTGTACTGTATATTAGTATATTGAATGCTTTTTAACAATTTTATATCCTTCAACATAGTTTTAAATTATTTTCTTCAATAAATCCAAAATGCCAATCTGTGTTGCAGTGATTGGAAGTTTCTTTTGATATTGTTTCTTGCCAATTCCAAGGGCAACTTCTAAAGGGCAGCTTATTCATGAGGACAAGCAGAGTTGACTAAATTGTCATCTTTTTGAGTGATTTCTTTTTCAAGAAATCCAGAGAACAGAACGCTTTCATGTTATGCACCAGCTGCCAGTATTGAGTACTCTGATGTCCATTTTTTGTTTATAGAAAGTAATAATCAGGTAAGTCTTGCCTGCCACAGGAAGTTTATTTCCGAATTCAAATTCAAACTTAACCTTCTACCGTGCGAGATTCAAATCTGGAACCCCGGACCATTGCTCTAGGTTTGTGGTTTACCAGTTCAGTGACCTATGCCTCTCGGCCACAGGAGGCACCAAACTCCATATTAGTTCTCGAGGACTAGCAGCTGGCTCGTTGGACTCGGGGTATAATACTTGCTTTGGGGTTGCTTGTTGAAATTTGCAAGAGGTCTCGAATTTAAATACTGTACCAGCTCTTGTTTGCCATTAATATAAGATAGTCATCAAGATATCCAGTAGGGAGTTCAGAAGAAGCTTCTTTACCCAAAGAGTTGTAAGAATGTGGAAGTTTCTACCACAGTGAGTGGTTGAAGCAAATAGTATAGGTATATGCTTGTCTAGCTTCCAGCTTCTAGTTACATTTACGGTACAATTTTGCCATTGCTTTTCTTCAATAAAATTGGTGACCATATTCAGCTTATAAAAAAACCCCACAATTGATGGATGTTTAATACAATACAGTAAGACTTAATGTTGCATTTATTTTGTCAATGTGGCACCACCTAAATTTCTGATCTAGACGAATATATAGATTTATAACAATCTGAGGAACTAAAAATTAATTGCACTAGAACAGCTGAATTTAATCATGAAATAGATAATTTAATGTTTGCAGTTCCTACAGGAGGTTGAGTATGCTAACATCTCTCGCCTTCCCTTTGCAGCTTGGGGCCCATTTTTAGTCTCCATATCGGAAATTTCCTGCTTCTATGGGCAAATTATTTGTGAGAAAAAATGTAGTTTTACTTGGCTTATGCGGAAACCAGTTGAGTTTGCCAGACTGAGCTTGCATTGCCACCTCTGGAGCAAGTAAGCATAACAAGCTTTATAATAGAGTTTAAAGCTCCATCCTGTGGAGGAAAACACAATAGCAGCTGTTTGTCGGTTAAGTGTTTGAGCATCATCAGTCAGAGGTGTTTATGCCATTTAGGATATAACATCAAGGTAGCACTCAGCGGTTGATATTTATATAGAACAGTACAGAAAAGAAGGTAAGTGGCCAGTCTTATAGAAAGTAGGGGCGGCACGGTAGCACAGTGGTTAGCACTGCTGCTTCACAGCTCCAGGGACCTGGGTTCGATTCCCGGCTTAGGTTACCATCTGTGTGGAGTTTGCACATTCTCCTCGTGTCTGCGTGGGTCTCCTCCGGGTGCTCCGGTTTCCTCCCACATTCCAAAGATGTGCAGGTTAGGTTGATTGGCCATGCTAAAATTGCCCCTTAGTGTCCTGAGATGTGTAGGTTAGAGGGATTAGTGGGTAAAATATGTAGGGATATGGGGGATTGTGGTCGGTGCAGACTCAATGGGCCGAATGGCCTCTTTCTGTACTGTAGGGATTCTATGATTCTTGTGTTTTGGGAGCACTGGAGGATAGTCATAGGATCACGAGTAGGCCAGTCACCCAACTGAGCAGGTACAGCCAATCATGAGATTATGACTGATTTGCAACTGAACTCCATATACCCAATTTCATTCCAGATCCACTCATATCTTTGGTTAACAAAAACTTATCAGTCTCAGATTTTAATGTTAACAATTTAGCTATCATCAACTGTCATTTGCAAAAAAGAATTTTAAACTTCTACCACCCTTTGAATGCTTCCTACTTTCACTCCTGCAAGGTCTGACTGTAATATTTTAAGCTGTGCCTACTAGTCCTAGACTTCCCAAACAGCAGATGTAGTTTATTGATATTTAACCTATCTGTTTCCTTAATATCCTGAAAACTGGAGAGTTTTTTCCAGCTGGCTTGAAACTTGGAAATCCAACACACAGTGAGAAGGATAATAACAGACTTCATGAGGACATAAACTGGTAAAATAGTTATTCACACGGCAAATTAAATTTAACATGTCAGTGTCGAATGATATATTTGGGTAGAAAGGATGAGGAGAGGCAATATAATTTAAATGGTATAGTTATAAAAGGGATGCAGGAAGAGAGTCTTGGGGAGTAAGTAAATAAGTCTTTGAAGATGGCAGGATAAGTTCAGAAGGCTGTTTCTTTAAAAAAAATGGCACGACCTGCTGAATATTTCTATCACTTTCTGTTTTTATTTCAGAGTACTTATGTTTATGGTGTGCCATTGTTTCTGAAAATAAATAAGATACACTAATTTAAGTCTAATTTATTTAGGTGTGAGCAAGAATTTTTTGCCCTTTTTAACACATTTTGGGGACTGTTGGGAACTTGTTTGCAACGAACAACTGAGAGCAGCAGTTAACTAGGGTATAGAGGATGTCTTGTGTGTGCGCAATTAAAGGTCTGCTCTCTTGTAACTTAATATATAGATAGGGAAATTATTGGGGAAAATTCTAAAGGAGAGAATTAATATCCACTTAGAAAGGCGTGGGTTAATTAATGATAGTCGACATGGCTTTGTCAGATTTCAAAAATGTGATAATCTGTGCAGATGAGTAAAGTTCAGTTGATGTAGTTTATATGGATTTTAGTAAAGCTTTTGACAAGGTCCCACATAGGAGACTGATTGAGAAGGTTAAAGCACATGGAATTGAGCGAAACTTAGCAAGATGGATCAGAAACTGGCTTAGTAATAGGACACAAAGGGTAGTGTAGAAGGCTGTTCGAGTGACTGAAGGCCAGTGTCCAGTTGTGTACCACAAGGATCAGTACTGGGACTCTTATTGTTTGTTATATACCTAAATTATATAGATGAAAATGTGGGGGAAGCAAGTTTGCAGGTGACACCAAGATTGGTAGGGTGGTTAATAGTGAAGAAGATGGTTGTAGGTTACAGGAGTATATAGATGTGTTGGTCAGATGGGCAGAGCAGTGGCAGATGGTTTTTAACCCTGGTAAGTGCAAGGTAATGCACTTTGGAAGAAGATAAAAGATGAGGGAGTATTAAATGAATGGCAGGACACTGGAAACAGATGGATTTTGGGGTACTTATTCACTAGATCCCTGAAGTCAGCAGAGCATGTGAATAAGATAATTAAGAAAGCATGTGGGAACATTTGCTTTTATCAGTCATGGCATAGAGTATAAGAGCAAAGAGGTAATGTTGGAGTGGTTCAGAGCATTGATTAGACCACAGCTGGAGCACTTTGTGCAGTTCTGGTTACCTCACGATAGAAAGGATGTGATTGCACTGGAGGGGGTACAGAGGAGGTTCACCAGGATGTTGCCTGGGATGAAACATTTGAGCTATAAAGAGTGACTAGATAGTCTTGGATTGTTTTCTTTAGAGCAGAGAAGGCTGAGGGGGACATGATTGAGGTGTATAAAATTATGAGGGGTATGGACAAGGTGAGTAGGGAGCAGCTGTTCCCCTTGGTTGAAGGGCCAGTCACAAGGTGGCATAGTTTTAGGATGAGGGGCAAGAGATTCAAAGGGGATTTGAGAAACAAAATCACTGAGGGTGGTGGGAATCTGGAATGCACTGCCTGGGAAGGTAGTGGAAGGCAGAAACTTTAAAAAATATTCTGATGAGCACTTGAAATAATGGGATTAGCGCACACCTTTAGTGGTAGTTATTGTCGGTGCAGTCCCGATGGACCAAAGGGCCTTTTCTGCGCTGTATGACTCTATATAGCATTACATTTTGTTTTAGTTAGCTTGTGGTTGTAAGATCCATTGAATTGTTGGGTGAGATCATCATATCTCCAGACCCAGTGAACATGTAAGATGAGATAGAATTTAGAATATACTTGGGATGGTAGTGAAGAGGATGAAAGGAATAATCTATGTGGTGCACATTGAGCCATGTGCAGTTTCTTTAATTTGTCTTTCTAAAAAAGCATTTGGGGTTGAAGCCTAAATATAGTTTAGTAAAAATCTTACCAATTGAATGGAGCATTTCTATTCCACAGTTACCAAATACAGTTTTAAATCTTTCCAGCAGCAAGTGAATGTTTATAAGTGCCTTCTGAATAATGAGGAACAAACTCATAAGTGCCTGGACATTCCATTAATAAATATTCTGATGAAAAGTCTTTGTCCTGAAGCATTTACCCAGATGCTGCCTGATGAGTATTTCCAATGTTTTCTGTTTTTTATTATACTAAAAAGTGAAATACATACTTTTTCTAGCGATGTGTTGGTGTTCATTCAAAGTTATTTCAAGTTGCAACTCACAGTAGTTTTCTTGACCATCTTCAGGTGCCTGGAGTATCTGCTCCGAAATGATGCAAATCCTGGAATCCGAGATAAACAGGGCTATAATGCAGTGCACTACGCAGCTGCCTATGGGCATCGTTTATGTCTTGAACTTGTAAGTATGTTTAATTTGGCCAACTTTAAAATTAAACTAAATGCTTTCAATAGATGTTACATAACTAATTATTGAAGTAAGCAGCACTTGCTTAGCAATAACCTGTTCAGTGATGCTCAGTTTGGGTTTGTCCCGGGCCACTCCGCTCCTGGCCTCATTACAGCATTGATTCAAGTATAGACAAAAGAGCTGTAATCCAGAAGTGAGGTGAGAGCAGTATCAAGGCTGCATTTGATAGTGTGGCATCACCAATGCACGACCCCCTGTCTCTGTCACAGGGGGTACATGGCGGTCAGGAGAGCGGGCATATGGAGTGCCCAGGTTGCCACTCGCTCCATTTGCTGTCCGTGTTTGGCTTCAGTTTTCTCTCGGCAATGAAACTCTAGGATTTCAGCCCCTTCCCAGATGCTTTTCCTCCTCTTTGGGCAGTCAAGGGCCAGGGATTCCCAAGTGCCAGGGGAGGGAATGTTGCATCTTCCTTTATGTTGGGTATGGCTCCAGCCATTGCAGGATTTTAGTTTTGGCACCCATTATGTTCTACTTTTGTTTAATACTTTGTACTTTCATACTTTGATATTTGCCCCTCTTTCCTGACATTAGCTCTTTCGTCCATAGTTGGATTATGTCCGTGAAGCCAAATGGTTCTGGTGTACCCCAAACTGAGCATTGCTGAGGTGGTTATTGGGTGATTTGTTTTGCTCGATGGCACTATTGATGACTTCTTTCATCTGACCTATGTAGATCTTCATGTGCCATTGAGAAAAATCCATTGATGGAGAACAGTAATTGTAATTCCAACATTTAAAAGGTTTTGTATCAGCAGGACATGACTATGAGTTATCTGTTCCTCATACTCTGAAATTCCCCATCTCTTAGAAATGGATGGCTTTGAAACACAATAACCAAAATCATTGGACGCATTTTTATTTGAAGTGGTCTGCGGAATATGAAAAGAGCTGTCAGAAATCCTCTAACCATCATGTAGCACAATGTTCTGTGGCTTTTAAGCATCAATTTGCCGACTAGCTGCAATATCTAACCTGAAAGATAACAGTCTTGATAATTGTCTCAAAAATGATTTTAAAGTTTAATACAAAAACGTAGTGTAAATATTTGCATTCAACTGTGTACTTTTCACCAAGTCTATACACTGGAAATTATTTACAAATCTTCTGCATTGAATGGGATGGGGAAAATATTCTGGTTGCACTTTAAGTAATTTACTTCTATGGAGATGAAATTACATGTTCCCCATAGACATTCCTGAATAACTTAGCAATAACCGTGCCATTGTTTCAAAACAGAATTACTGGCCACCTTGAATTGGAAAAATTATATTACTCCTATTCATGAAATTGTAATAATTCACTTGTCAGAAAGGAAATGAATTTCATGAGTGGGCTTAAGGTACACAACACAAGATATAGAAGCAGGAGTAGGCCACCAGGCCCTTAAAGCCCGTCCTGCTATTCAACACGATCATGGCTGATCTATGCTGGCCTCAACTCCTTTTCTGTGCCATTTCTCCATAGATCTCTATTCCTTGATCTATCAAATATTTATCCACTTCCGTTTTAAATATTTCTAATGATCCAGCCTCCACTACCCTTTGGAATAGAGAATTTCAGAGATTCACCACCCTCTGCGAGAAGAAATTTCTACGCACCTCAGGGATGTCATGGTGGCACAGTGGTTAGCACTGCTGCCTCACAGCCGCAGGGACTCGGATTAGATTCCGGCTTGGGTCACTGTGCGGAGTCTGCACTTTCTCCCTGTGTCTGCGTAGGTTTCCTCCGGGTGCTCCAGTTTCCTCCCACAGTCCGAAAGACGTGCTGGTTAGGTGCATTGGCCATGCTAAATTCTCCCTCAGTGTACCCGAACAGGCGCTAGAGTGTGGCGACTAGGGGATTTTCACAGTAATTTCATTGTAGTGTTGAGGTAAACCTACTTGTAACAATAATAAATAAATTTTAAAAACTTTTAAATGACTGCACTTTATCTTGTAGCTATGTTCCCTTGTTTGAGATTCTCCCACTAATGAAAACATTTCACCATCTACCCTGTCCAGCCCCCTCAGGACATTATATGTTTGAATAAGATCACTCCTCACTCTTCTAAACTCCAAGGAATACCGACCCAGACCATTTAGTCTCTCTTGATCGGACAACCCTCTCATCCCAGAAATTAACCTGGTGAATCTCCTTTGGACTGCCTAAAAATTAACTATATCCTTTTTTAGGTAAGGGAATCAAAACTGTACGCAGTATTCCAGGTGAGGCCTCACCAACACCCTGTACAATTGCAACAGAACTTCCATATTTTTAAACTCCAATCCCTTTGAAATAAGGCCAAAGTGCTGTTTGCCTACTTAACTTACTTGTTGGACCTCCCTGCTAGCTTTTTGTAATTCATGCACTAGAACACCTAGATCTCTCTTCACTCACCTACAGTCTCTATCCATTTAAATAATACTCTGCCTTTTTATTCCTCCTACCATAGTGCATGTCCTCACACTTCCCCGAAGTCCAGGTTTTCACCCAGTCACCCAATGTATCTATATCCTGTTGCAGAATCACAATATCCTCATCACAACATGCCCTTCCATCTATCTTCAAATCATCAGCAAATTTGGAAGCATTACATTCTAGTGAACAATTGCAGGCTAAGAACTGTTTCTTGCCGTACTCCACTAGTCACATCTTTCTACTCTGAAAAGAACCCATTTAATCCAAATGTTTTAAATGTGACAGCCCGTTTTCAATCCATGCTGACACACCACCTCCAATTCCATTGACTTGTACTTTATATCATAGAATCCCTACAGTGCAATAGGAGGCTATTCAGGAATCACACTGGCTGTTTTCCAATCTTCTGGTACCCTCCTGGAATGTAGCAAGTTCCCTTCAAACATGCCCTTGATATTTCCCCATTTATGCTCTGACTTCTTGAGAGGTCACATTTTGGGGGTCTATAAACTACTTCCACCCTTGTCTTTAATCCCTTGCTATTCATGATTTCAATTCAAACCAATTCTACATCACTATCCACTGCCTTTATATCACAACTCAGCATTGCTCTGAAACCGTCCTTGATTAACAATGCTACCCCACCTCGTTTCCCTTTGGCCTGTTCTTTTGGAACATTATATACCCCGGAATGTTGAAAACCCAGTCCTGGTCACCCTGCAGCCATATTCCCTGCACCAACATTTATCTATTAGGCATAATCAAATTATCTAATTTAATGTAGTGCTTAAAAGGGGAGATGTGAAATAGCTGCTTTAGATTTTGTATTTATCATAGAATCCCTACAGTGCAGAAGGAGGCCATTCGGCCCATTGAGTCTGCACCGACCACAATCCCACCCAGGCCTTACCCCCACATATTTACCCGATAATCCCTCGAACCTACGCATCTCAGGACCCTAAGGGGCAATTTTTAACCTGGCCAATCAACCTAACCCGCACATCTTTGGACTGTGGGAGGAAACCGGAGCACCCGGAGGAAACCCACGCAGACACGAGGAGAATGTGCAAACTCCACACAGACAGTGACCCGAGCCGGGAATCGAACCCAGGTCCCTGGAGCTGTGAAGCAGCAGTGCTAACCACTGTGCTACCGTGCCGCCCTAACCTAATTTAGGTAATGCTGACTTCAATGGACTGGGGTACAGATTCTCCATAACAATCTGGGCAAGTCCACTAGTGGGCATAAAGACAAGATCTCAGTGGGAGATGTTCTAAAATGAATTGAATCATAATGACTTCAGATAAGAGCTCTTAATTGCTAAAATAACATGATTGGCAACTAGGGGTAAGGAATAGCTAAAACTAATAGCAGAAAAGCTGATTAAAATGCAAAAAATCCTGGCAAATTGAAAAGACACGAAGAGCAGCAAAGTGTGACGAACAACTATTAAAAGGGAGTTTGGAAAGCTCACAAAAGATATCAAAATCAATGTAATTCTTTTTTTTACAATTATATTCGGAGAAAGAAGTCGGTCAGCAGCATTGTTCTCCCCTTGACAACTGGTAATGATGATAATGGAAATAAGGAAGTAGCAGATATACTGAATAGTATTTATAGAAGACGAGCTGGTCAGCATACCAGTCATGCAAGGAAGCTAATATTGAATCAAGGACAAGACTCACCAAAATAATAGTAATGAAAACAGTGGCACTGAAGAGTAACAAGTAGCCAGGACCAGATAGATGGATTTGATTCCAGGATTCTAAAGGAAATAGCTGAGGACATTGCAGATGCCCCTACTGTTATCTTAAGTTTTCTCTCACTTTGTGAACTGTTCCTTTTGATTGGAAAGTTGTGTTTGTTACTCTACTTAAAAAAGGTGACAGAGAGTAAATTGAAGTATAGACCAGTTAGCCTGACATTTGTTTTTGGAAAATTACTGGTTTATGGTTCAGGATGAGTATTGTCTTGTGACCCGTCTTTGTTTGAGAATAAGGCTTTCAGTTTTAGTCCCATTCCCTATTTTCTTGGCTAAATTGCTCCTAAACTCCCCACTTGACTCGAATGGACTGATTTCGAAGAGTGATTTTGGTTTGGGAAATTATGGGCGGCACGGCAGCACAGTGGTGAGCACTGCTGCTTCACAGCTCCAGGGACCTGGGTTCGATTCCCAGCTTGGATCACTGTCTGTGTGGAGTTTGCACATTCTCCTCGTGTCTGCGTGGGTTTCCTCCGGGTGCTCCGGTTTCCTCCCACAGTCCAAAGATGTGCGGGTTAGGTTGATTGGCCATGCTAAAAATTGCCCCTTAGTGTCCTGGGATGCGTAGATTAGAGGGATTAGCGGGTAAAATATGTAGGGATATGGGGGTAGGCCTGGGTGGGATTGTGGTCGGTGCAGACTCGATGGGCCGAATGGCCTCTTTCTGTGCTGTAGGGTTTCTATGATTTCTTCCTCATTTGTGACTGATCAAGGCTTGGTACTGTGGAGAACTGCAGATGTGAACAGCAATTCTCTCATGTTATACAGTATGCATACTATTGCAAGTAAGATTGCTTATCTTCTTATGTGCTAAGCATTATACTTTCTTATTATATGTACACATTAGAGTTAAATAAGTGCCCATGTAGATACTTGATTACTTTTAGTTTTTATTATGGGCTGGGGATGCTTATAACTTTTGAGCTTTGCTATTTAATAAATTTGTTTTTTTATCTTCTCCAGATTGCAAATGAAACTCCTCTAGATGTAGTAAGTCATCACATTCGCTTTGTACCTTGTACCCTCATGATTTATCATTTAATATGTCACGGTCTTTAATACATAGATGTAAGATTGTGATAAATATATTTTAGTTGTGTACATTTAAAACCAAGCATTAATCCCTCCCCTATTTAGTTACTATTTTAATGTTGAATACAAGAGTGAGTCGATCTTTTCTATTTGCAGGACAGAAAAGCTCTGAAGGCTTAGATTTGCATATATATCAAATGTTACAATATTTATTTTGCATCAATATCCCCATCATGCCAAAAAGCTGCAATGGAAAGGCATTGCTCACAAACATCTGTTGTGTTAATGTGTACAGTTTTATTTAGTTTTGCATTATTTATTTACAACCCTGCAGAAAGATGAAAAAATATCTCTCCATGCTCACCCAATCCATTTAAAGGTGAAAGGTTGTGCATTGCCTTCCACAACTGCTAATTCCTAAGCAAAATGTTAGGCCAGTCTGAAAGCAGGATTTTTTGACTGATTTACTTATGCTTTTCAATAACCCTCAATGACAAAAAGTTAGCCATCGTGGAATTTATAATCTCCTTGGTTTTTCAGTCTCCCTTGGTCCCTTTATGCTATCTGGGTTGACATTTTCCTATCTTGAGATTGAATACATACTGCCCTGCTCCTAGAGCTTGTGTCAGTTATGTGTTTTTATGTTTTTTTTTAAAAAAGCATCTTATCTATTTTATTAGTTGATGGAAACTTCAGGTACAGACATGCTGAATGATTCTGATAACAAGGCACCCATCAGTCCTTTGCATTTGGCTGTAAGTAGAAAATACTTCTATAAATGCTCCGTTGTGTATCTGGACTGTATACAAACATTCTGGGCAGACTTCTTGGCTAGTTTCTCAAGGCTTGTAGTAAATTAACTGTTATGTGATCCAGGATATATTTAATCATCTCTGCTACTGCTGTTTTCCGACCACAGATATAAAATAACATTACATTCAATAGATTATGTGTTTTTTGAGAATGCATTTTTTCACATCTGTATGACTGGTAGTTTTCATAGCGACAGGAGGTTTATTATGTTGAATGTGGAGGAAAAGGTTGAAACATAGAAAATAGGAGCAGGAGTAGGTTATTTGGCCCGATTAGCCTGTCCCACTATTCAATATGGTCATGATCTATCTCAAGGCCATACTCACATGCTCTCCCCATATACCTTGACATCTTTAGAGTCTAAAAATATACCTCATTCCTTCTTAAATATATTGAGGAACTTGGCCTCCACAACCTTATGTGGTGGAGAATTCCACAGGTTCACTACCCTCTGAATTTTTCAAAATTTATTTTATGGGATGTGGATGTCATTGTCTAGACCAGCATTTATTGCCCTTCCTGAGTTGCCCTTGAGAAGATGGTGGTGAGCTGCCATCTTGAACTGCTACAGTACATGTGGTGTAGGTACACCCACAGTGCTGATAAGGAGGGAGTTCCAGGATTTTGACTCAGTAACAGTGAAGGAACGGCAATATATTTCCAAGTCAGGGTGGCGAGTAACTTGGAGGGGAATGTCCAAGTGGTGGTGTTCCCAGGTATCTGCTGCTCTTGTCCTTTTAGATAATAGTGCTTATGGTTTTAGAAGTTGCCACCTAAGGAACCTTGGTGAGTTCCTGTAGTGCATCTTCTGGTCCCGCCGCTGTCGATGGGATTTCCAATTGATGACATGCCACACTGCTGGGAAACACGTGGCAGGGGTGTGCCATCAATCGGACCAGAAGATACCATCTGTGTGAAGAGCCAGATGATCGCGTGCCCTATGTTATAGCTGATTAAGCTGATTGCTATTAATTAAAAGGCAGCTAAGTTGAACAATTTTATTTTTTTTGAAGATATTTTACTGTTTTTTTATTGTAAAGTAGCTCTGAAGTTTTAAATATTTTTTATGGATTGTTTTCTCAGATGTATTTTTGTTCAGAGCAAAATCTATTTTATCCTTTTTCAGGCATACCATGGTCACCACCAGGCTTTAGAAGTACTGGTACAATCTCTCTTAGATTTAGATGTGAGAAATAATAATGGGCGTACACCATTGGACCTGGCAGCTTTCAAAGGACATGTAGAGTGCGTGGACGTGTTAATCAATCAGGGAGCATCCATTCTTGTTAAAGATTTTGTGACTAAAAGAACTCCAATTCATGCTGCAGGTATGTACAAAGTTTATTGCCAGGGTATTTTTAAAATATTAAGCAAAATATATATCCCAGATTTTCACCGTCATCGTGTTTGTGCAAAATTTATATTTATGTTTATGCTATAACAGAAAGTCGCTGCTACATGGAACATATGAATAGTAGAATAGGAAAGATAATTCACATTCACTGAACTCAATTATTCTAGATCTGGTGCAACCACGTATGTCCTTTACCTACCTCTTACCCATGCAATCATCTGGAAAAGTGAAAATTGGGGGAGGGAGGACTGAGAACTTGTTACTAATTTGAGAAAACATCCATGAAATTTCTCTGAAACCCCCCCAAAGGCTAGACGGCAATAACCCATTAATCCTTATCACCCCAGATAGCTAATCTATCTAATCTAATCTAGCTGAGGTCAGAAATGTCCACCATTCAGGAACTTAGAACATAAGAAATAGGAGCAGAAGTAGGCCATCCGGCCCCTCGAGCCTGCCCCACAGGCTCCTTTTAAAATTCCTTTTCAGATTCCTTTTTAAAGAGCGAAAATAAATCCATACCCAGAGGGACTGATTCTTTGTAAACAAAGCCTTCAATAAATAAAAGGTTGCATAATATCTAATCTAACTCCCTGAATTTACTGTGCATGTCTTTCATCATTTTAAGTACCTCAACCATGTCCCTTGTAAGCCTGTATTTCTCTGACAATCTCAACTTTTGAAAACTGTCCTGTTCACTATGGCTTCTAAAGCTTGTTGATAAAATAATATCATCCTCTTCATTTATTCTAAAGCTTCAAAGTCCTTCAAGATGATTCAAAACTGGGCATGATACTTGTGTAAATATCAAGAATCTTGTATTGCTAAGTTTTATATTTGCTGGTTCCTGCAATGCATCCTAAAATTCTAGTTGCCTCCTTATAATCACCTCACACTTACAGTAAGTCCCAGGTGTGTTTTTGTTCCCGGAATGTTGCTTTCTCCTGGTAGTACACTTGATCTGCATATTACATGGCAAAGAGGAGAAATTCTGTTCCATTTAAGCTGGATGTAGGTAAAGTGGATGATGGATAAGTTTGACAAAAATCAAACCATTTACTTGCCTATTACTTTCATTTTTAATAGACATTAGTCTTAAAATTAGAGGGTAGGGCATTAAAAAAAGCAGACCTACCTGTAACTGGCAAGAAAATTATAGTGCCTCCTGCATGATTTTAAAATATTTCAGACACATGAATAGAGAACTGTAAATGTGTTAGCAAATGCCTTGTTGCTGAGTGTAAGTATTGGGAGGACCAAATCAACTCTGTCTGAGACCAACCATAGATCTGACCATTTTCACGTGATTCCACCTCAGTAAAATTGCCCAATTCCACCTCTACTACAACTCATCTGCTGCTGAAACCACTGCTGTGCCTTCCACCCTCATTCTACCCTGAGTAAACTTGAGGTCATCTAAACCTCTGGTGCACTGTGCCCTTATTTTGCATCAAGACCTGCAATCCATCACCACTTTGTTTGCTGATCTACTTTGGCACCCAGTTAAGCAATGCCTTCATTTTATTATCCTTGTTTCTCCATAGTTTCTCTCCTTTCTATTTCTATAATTGCCTACAACTGTCCAAATATCTGCACTCCTCCTTTTGAGCATTCCAATTTTAATGCTCCACCATTGGCAGCTGTGCCTTCAGCTCCCAAAACTCTAAGCTTAGGAATTATGGCCCTAAAACTCTACCTGCCTTTCCTCATTGATGATGCTCCTTAAAGCCTACCTGTTTGACCAAACTTTTGATCATAAGCCTTAATATTGCTCATGGTGCTCATTGTCAAATTTTACTTCAGAAAGACGCTATATATCTTTTTGGTATATCATACATGTATATAGTTGTTGTTAGAACAGTTGATGCAGTAAATTGCCTGCTGTTACATTCAGCTTGTTTTCTGCTCAGCGCCACAAGATTTAAGGTTGCGTTACAACAAGCAGGTCAAGAAGTTATGGGAGTTTCTGAATTGTTTTTATCATCATCTATTAAGTAACGAAAGCTTTAATGTCCACAATTTTAAAAGCATTTCAGAGCTCTCTGATGAAGTCACAGCCTGCCTTGAAGTATGCTCTTGTATCTGTAAGTGGAGCACATAATTTAAGATAACATAGAACATTGAACAGTACAGCACAGAACAGGATGACCAGCTATTACTTCCACCAGCACAGGATCCTGTCTCGAATGATTGCAGTAAAAGATTTTTTTTAAATCATACAATCATACAGTAGAAAAGCAAAGCTTTCATCTAGCCAAAAACATTTTTTGGGGGAAACTGCATATAAAACACAATGTTATTGTTATAAGAAAATGCTGTAACTGCAGGCAACAGTATGAAAATTGGTGCTTTCATATTTACATTTGGAAAAATAGCCACCTGACATTTTTCAGATTCTTCACCGATAGATGTGTAAAAGTGGAAGTGTACAAAGTAAATTGGTGAAGTAGATAATTGTTTAAATTTGTTTGCTGGAAGCAACGGGTAAGATAGATGTTTCTCGAGACTGGAAAGATATAGGAAGAGATGTTCTGTTCATGTGTGGTGGGCTGCTCTAATTTGTTAGATATGTGAATAATTTGGATTTTATTAAGAGAAGAGTGTAATTTGTCAAAAACACTGGGGGAGATTTTCAGCTCCCATTTTTTTGGGCAGGTTTGGCGACGGGAGTGCAAAATCTCGTGAGAGGCCCGAATTCTGTTCCCCACAGACGTAAAAGCATGATGTGAATGCCCCCAGCCAGTGACATCCCATCATTATAGAATCCCTGCAATGCATAAAGGGGCCATTTGAGTTCTGTCTCTGCCTGGGGTGGGAAAGCAGTCTGTTCCCATTTGGTGCAAAATCCCTTCATTTTCCCCTTTCCCTACTAAATCTGCATTCCAAGAGGGAAAACTGAGAGCAAAAACAGTGAGACACTCTGGCTAGATGAGGGAAATGACCCCAGCCACCAACAGCAGCAGTGGAAATTAAAAAGGTTCTTCCTCCTGCCCAATTCCAACTGAACTCTGGATGTGAGATCAAATTTCATCAACCTTTGAATCTGCATTAGCTTTCCTAATTACTTGCTGTACTTGTATACTAGCCTTTTGTGATAGATGTGTTGTGAAGTTGTATTACATTGTGCTGGTGATGTCAGAGGGGCCAACCAAGATTGTTTTCCCTTTGTGGTGGTGAGTTTATTTGGTGTTGCAACTCCATCTACCCCAGAAAATGGTGAATATTCCATCACAGAAATGGCGCAGAAGCTTTGAGGAGTCGGGAGGCGAGTTACTTGGTACATATTCTCAGTCTCTGTCTTTCCCCAAACAGTTTAGATGGTGGAGCCTCAGTGATGGTGGTGTTGTTGAAAGTGGGTCATGTTGTTGTACTTCTTATTTAATGGCAATTATCATTGCACACCATTAACCCTGCTTGAAAGTAATAGTACATGTCAGTCCAAAACTGGATTTTCAGCTGCTTAATTTCCCAAGCTGAGAATGAACCTGGACATTGTAGCAATTTTTTTAAAAAATGCAAATGATACAACATTTTGCACATGAATCATTCCATTCAATATTTTTTTTAATTTGCAGCAACAAATGGCCACTCAGAGTGCCTACGGCTCCTAATAGGGAATACTGACCTCTACACAGCAGTGGACATTCAAGATGGAAATGGACAGTGAGTAAACTAAAATATTTCTACTGCATGTTCCACAGGAAAAATAGACATTATCTGTGTAGATTAAATACAAATGCTTGGAAGAAATGAATTGTAGACTTAAATATTGATGTTTAAGGAGAAGATTACCATGAAAATAGTTATATTTGATGTAAATTGTTTTCTCTTTATGGTTATAGATTATATATATCAAATGCCTTAGCTTACACTTAGTAGCCATTCTGTAGCTGGCGGCAGGCTAGCATTTGGTGAATAAAATTGCTTGTATTGTAAATATTCACCAAAAGATTCTTTGCAGCTAAGGGCTACTTCATGGAATTAGTTCTGCTCCCTTGATAGCTGAACTGATTAAATCAGAGTACCTGAGCAATGCAGACAGCAATAAATCACGTCAGAGTTAGCGGATGTCTGATGGAGTGGAGATCAGGAGAATTAAGAAATTGTCTCTGCCCCCTAATGAACAACATGTTCAGTGGCCTTTTGGAAGTGCATATGTTAGGACAGAGATGCAATGCTTCCTTCCTTCCCAATCAAATGCCTGTCAACTTTGCTGTTTTATCTCTCATAAAGATGACTATTCGGGAAAAAAGACCTGGCACTTTGGGGGAGACGGTGTCGTGGTAACATCATTAAACTAGTCAAACGGATGCCCAGGCAAATCCTCTATGGCCACAAGTTCAAATTCCATTACAACAGTTGATGGAACTTAAATTAAAGTCAGGAATTGAAAGCTAGTCTCCGTATTGGTGACCACGAAATTATCATCGATTGCTGTAAAAACTCCGTCTGGTTCACTGATGGTAGGGAGGCAAATCTGCCATACTCACCTGGTCTGGCTTACTTGTGACTTCAAGCCTCAGGCAATGTGGTTGTGTTTAAACTGCCTTCTGAAATGGCCTGTTAAGCCACTCAGTTCAAGGGCATGTACAACAAATGCTAGCCTTGCCATGACACCCACATCCCATGAAAGAATAAATTTAAAAAAAACATTGGTTAGGCAACTGTTGGAGTTCTGGTGCAGTTTTGATCACCTCACTATAGGAAGGATGTGATTGAACTTGAGAGGATACAGAGGAGATTCATCAGTATGTTGCCTGGAATGGAGCATTGAGCTATAAGGAGAGACTGGATAGGTTTAGCTTGTTTTCTTTAGAGCAGAAAAGGCTAGGGGGGTGGAGGAGATGATTGATGTGTAGAAGATTAAGAGGAGTTTCGACAGGGTAAATAGGAAGCAGCTGTTCCCCTTGGTTGAGGGGTCAATCATGAGGGGGTGTAGTTTTAGGGTGAGGGGCAGGAGATTCAGAGGAAATTTGAGAAAAACATTTTCACTCAGCAGGTGGTGAGAATCTGGAATACACTGCCTGGGAAGGTAGTGGAGGTCGGAAACCTTACAACATTTAAAAAATATTTGGATGAGCACTTGATTCAAGGATATGGGTCAAGTGCGGGAAAATGGCATTAGCGCAACTTTAGTTGTGGCTATTGTCAGTGCCGACTCAATGGGCCAAAGGGCCTTTTCTGCACTGTACGACTCAATGACTCTGTACATTTGTCCATTCTTCTGGTAATCCTTTGTATAAACAGCATTGTGTACATGTTTTAAAATACTTGTTCAGTCACATTTGTACAAGAAACCTATTTCCAGTCTCCAATCTTGTTTGTTCATTGGCACGTACACTAATTTACATTGTGGTTGTATACTTAATCTATATAAAGAGTCAATGCCGAAATACGGTAACAACTGCTTCAACTATTGATGGAACAGCAGCCGTTGGAAAGAGGCACTGGCAATGTTACTATGGTGTGACTGTTGTTATTGCTATTTCTGCATTTTTAGATGCATCAGTGGACATGCCTTAAGCTTAAATAGCAATTTTATGGTCAAAGAAAAAAAACTGCAAATGCTAACATTTACAGAAGCTTGGCATTGGACCAATTCATAGTATTTTATAATCATAAATTATATTTGATGCATGTTGAGAGGTACAGGGTCACGATGACGACAACTATATTGTTAATAATTAGGTCATGTACTGAACAGTTATATTTTTACTTTTTTACATTTAAATTGCTTTATAAATGTTGAAATTAAAAGAAAATATTTCCTCAGCAGTGTATCACACTTTGTAAATTCATTTTTATTCTACTGTACATTTTCATTATATTACCAATATCCATAATATGCACTCAAAATACATGAACTAAACAGTTAATTTTCTTATGCTATATGTTTGCCTTAAAAAAACTTGCATACATGATGTAAATTTGGCATATAACTAGTTTGACTTGTTTCTTTGTTGTAGAACTCCTCTAATGCTGTCAGTTTTGAATGGACATACGGATTGTGTATGCTCACTTCTTAAAGGTGCAAATGTAGATGCCAAAGACAAATGGGGGAGAACTGCATTACACAGAGGGGTGAGTACTTTTTGATGGTCTGGCTCTTAATTCATTGTATAAACATGAATTCACGAATTCCACTCATGCATTGGCCTCTACTGCCATAACAGATGATGTTCAATGCAGAAGTGACGTAACACCCTAGGTGCAGTCCATTGGCTCCCGAGATGGACAGAAGCCGTCATTCACTCAAATATGAAGAAATCGTTGAGATGCTTTTGAAAGAGGCTACAGTTGCTACCTAAATTGTAAATGATAACATACCCCAGTCTCAGCTACTAATGCATGGTTTGTATTTCTAACTGGCTTTTAGTTGCTGAATCACACAGCAGAGAATTAGGGATAAACAGGCAGGCATATAATAAACTGAATACTTGTTGTTCGTTAATACAGAACTTAAGTACTGCTCATAAAAGAAACATGATGTTGAAGCTTTTCTTCTTGCACTCATCAGGACAATTTGCAAGAATACCAAATTATAAAGGGAACAACAATTTATGCTGCATGAGAAATGAGTGCTGATTGGTTGGTAAGCGGGCTCTGATTGGTATAGGCGTTGCCATGGAGAATGCACCAAGGACTGATAGTTAACTGCCAAACGAAGGCTGCCAAAAGAAGACTAATGCACATGGGATACAGGGTGATCTGACAAGGTGGATACATAATTGGTTTAGCGGTAAGAGACAGAGAGGGTGATGACAGACAGCTGCTTTAGTGACTGGAGGCCAGTGGCCAGGGATCCGTGCTGGGCCCCCTATTGTTCGTCATTTGTATAAATGACATTGATGACTATGTGGGGGATAGGATCAGTAAGTTTGCCGATGACACAAGGATTGGCCGGGTGGTTAACAGTGAGGTTGAGTGTCTTGGGTTAGGACGATATAGACGAGATGGTCAAATGGGTGTGTAAGTGGCAGATGGAATTTAACCCTGAAAAATGTGAGGAGATGCACTTTGGAAGGAGTAATTTGACAAGGAAGAATACTATGAAAGGTCTGACACTGGGAGGTTCCGAAGAAGAAAGGGACCTTGGCGTGTTTGTCCATAGATCTCTGAAGGCGGAAAGGCAGGTAAATAGGGCGGTGAAAAAGGCATGTGGCACACATGCCTTTATCAATCGGGGTATAGATTACAAAAACAGAGAGGTCATGATGGAGTTGTATAGAACTTTGGTGAGGCCATAGCTGGAGTACTGTGTGCAAGTCTGGTCGCCTCATTATAGGAAGGACATGAACTTACTGGAGGGCGTGCAGTGGAGATTCACCAGGATGCTGCCTGGGATGGAACATTTAAGTTATGAAGAGAGGTTGGATAGGCTTGGGTTGTTTTCGTTGGAACAGAGAAGACTGAGGGGCAACCTGATTGAGGTGTTCAGGATTATGAGGGGCACGGACAGGGTGGATAAGGAGCAGTTGTTCCCTTTAGCTGAAGAGTCAGTTACGAAGGGACGCAAATTAAAAGTGAGGGGTGGGAGGTTTAGGGGGGATTTGAGGAAAAACCTTTTTACTCAGAGGGTGGTGATGGTCTGGAATGCGCTACCTGGGAAGGTGGTGGAGGCAGGATGCCTCACATCCTTTAAAAAGTACCTGGATGAGCACTTGGCACTCCATAACATTCAAGGCTATGGGCCAAGTGCTGGCAAGTGGGATGAGGTGGGCAGATCAGGGCATTTCATGTGTCGGTGCAGACTCGATGGGCCGAAGGACCTCTTCTGCACTGTAATATTCTGTGATTCTGTGAAACTCTTAAATTCAAACCAGGCAGGTTGAATGATTGGATTATGACAACGTGTCACTTTTTTCAGCAAAACGTTATAAATGGATCTCCTGTAACTATATTGCACAAAACTGGCTTTAAGAATATGTTATGAATATTTAAGGTTTGAGAAGTATAGAAACTTGGAAATACTCTTTTGGAGAAAATGCATGATTTATAACTTGTATAAAAAGCCTGCATGGTTTACTGATGTGAATAGAAATGTTGCATAAAGTAATTGTCCGTTTCGTATTTGAATGGTACATTGGTCTTATGATACATTGGCCCTGACCACTGAAATAGCTCTTGCTTTCTTAGTTAGCACATACTTTGTCAGCAAATCAACTTCATAGTAACTGTTGGTGATATTTTTGCATAAAGATGGCATGGAACCAAATGCACGTAACTCAGTCCGTGGACTGCTTGAAACCAGGTTCCTACAGAACTGACCAGTCAGATTTTATTTTTAAAAGAATAAGCAAAAGTACCATTGCTCCCTTGGATAAATGTAAACATACCAGACTATTGAGTGTTTTAAATATAGTTGGTAGTTTTCATAAATTGTGAGTTGTGGTTTCTTCAGCAAGTTGAATATATTCACACGTGAACTGGATAGATTGCGAATGTTATTTATCCTGCTGAAGCAACACAATTTTACACTTTACATAGTTGGAGTTATTATTATAAAAATTTTGTTTTATAGGCAGTAACTGGTCATGAAGAGTGTGTGGAAGCTTTACTTCAACACAATGCTAACTTCTTAATTCGGGACTGCAAGGGCCGCACATCTCTGCACTTGGCAGCTGCTTGTGGACACGTAGGCGTACTTGGGGCATTACTTCAAGCTGCATCCTCGATGGATATTGTTCCTACAGTTTCAGACAATCATGGTTACACACCTCTGCACTGGGCTTGTTATAATGGTAAATAAGTTCAACTTCTCTCTGGCTTGCAAATAAATTATGTTGATTTGCAGTTTACATTCAAAGCCAACAGCAAGAAATCCTCCTCACTTAACTGTATTACAAATCACTGAATCAGTTCTGAAATGAATCTCTCTGCAGAAAATGTATGCTCCCATTTGTCCTTTTGCTGTTCAAAAATGCAATTGTTACTCTTTTGTTCCTCTGTACCGTATATGCATTATTAGTTATTTCTGCCTTCATACTTGTGTCCATTATTTTCGAATAGTACCTGCACTTTGGAACCTCGGAGGTCTCTTCTCTTACCTTGTTTCTGATTACCATCTCCCCACTATTTATTTTGAAGAATATCATTAATTGTATCACACCATAGTTCTTCAATGCTGTGTACCATTGAGCATTGCATAAAAGTTGGTGTCTCTTTTTTTGGTCTTCTGTTTTTGTGTCTCTGGGCTCTGAGGGTTTGCTCTGGATTTCAGAGTTTGAGCAGCAGCTGGAGTCACTGTGGCGCATCTGCGAGGCTGAGAACTTCGTGGATAACATAGTCACAGAGGTGATCACAACACAGCTTGGGAGCACAGAAGCAGAAAGGAAATGGGTGATTGTCAGGCAGTCCAAGAGTACCAGGCAGGTAGTGCAGAAATCCCCTGGGATCAGCTCGCTAATTGGTTTTCCGTTTTGGTTACTGGTGAGAGTGTTGGTTCCTCAAAGGAAGCAGTTATATTCAAGTTTGTGGCATCACGATTGGCTCAGCTGTATGGGAGGGAAGGAAGAGCAGGAGTGATAAGGGATTCGTTAGTGTGGGTAACAAGCAGGCATTTCTGTGGCCATAGGTGAGACTCCAGGTGATATGTTGCCTCTGTGGTGCCAGGGTCAAGGATGTCATCAAGCAGGACATTCTGCGGGGCATTCTTCTGAAAGAGAGTGAAAGGCCAGAGGCTGTGGTCCACATTGAGACGAGGTCTTGAAAGCAGATATTAGGGAGCTAAGAAGGAGATTCAAAAGGAGGACCTCTAAAGCAATAATCTTAGGATTACTCCCAGTTCTATGTGCATGGTGATCATAGAAATAGGAGAATTGAAGGATTGAACACATGGTTGGAAAACTGATATAGGAGAGAAGACATCAGATTTCTGAGGCATTGGGACTGGTTCTGGGGATTGCTGGATCTGTACAAATCTGGACAGCCTACGCCTGAATAGAATAGGGATGGATATCGTCGCAGGGAGCTTTCCCAGTACTATTGGGGATAGTTTAAACTAGATTAGCGGGGGGGGGGGGGGAACCTGAGGGCAAATTCAGAGCAGAGAATCGGAGACAGAAAATTAGCGAGTGACTCCAAAAGCCAGAAGAAGCAAAGGTTAAAAAGTATACAGTACAGGAATTTGGTAGTGTTAAAAGGTTTTATATATAAATGCAATGAGTATGGTGAATCAAGCCAATGAGCTGAGGGCATTGATTGACACATAGTGGCATTATATCATTCCTATAAAGGAAACTTGACTTAAAGAGGGATAAAATTGGCAGCTCAATATCCCTGGGTATAGAGCTCTCAGGCAGGATAGAGGGGGAATAAAAAAGGTGAGGGTATAGTATTATTGGATAAGGAATCAATTGCAGCTTTGAGGAGGGATAATATACTAAATGTGTGTTCAGCTTAGAAATAGAAAAGGCGCAGTTACATTGCTAGACGTCTACTATAGCCCCCAAATACTGAGAAGGAGATAGAAGAGCAAATATGTAGGTAAATTTCTTAGTGTAAAAACAAAAGGGCAACAGTAATAGGAGACTTCAGTTATTCTAACATCAACTGGGATACAGTGTGAAACGCACAGAAGACTCAAAATTCTTGAACTGCATTGAAGAAAACTTTTTAGCCAGTATGTAATAAGCCCAATGAGAGGGAATGCAATTCTAGATTTAGTCTTAGGAAATCAAGAAGACAAATGGATGAAGTAGTAGTGGGTGTCTAGGAGATAGTGACCATAATTCAGTAAGATTTAGCATAATTATGGAAAAGGACAAAGATAGAACAGGAGTAGAAGTTCCAAATTGGAGCAGGACAAATTTTACAAAGCTGAGAAGTAATCTGGTGAAAGTGGACTGGATACAGCTCCTTAGAAGAAAATCAGTGGGAGGCATTCAAACGTGAGATTCTATGGGCACAGTGTAGACATGTCCCAACTAAGAAAAAGGGTGGTACTGCCAAAACTAAAGCCCCCTGGTTATCCAGATACACATAGAAAAAGAAAGCTTATGACAGTCACAAAAAACTGTAGAATAATATAGAAAGCCTAGAAAATCGAAAGTTACAGGGGTGACGTGAAAAAGGGAATTAGGGAAGCAGAGAGAGAGAAAATGAAAAAATATTGGCAAGTCAAGGAAAACCCAAATATGTTTTATTGGTACATTAAGAGCAAGAGGATAATTACAGAAAAGAGTAGGACATGTGAGAGATGTACAAATAACTTGTGCATGGATGCAGAAGATGTGGGTAGGGTTCTTAATGAGTACTTTGTCTCTCACTTTGGAAAGGAGAAGGATAATGGAGATATTCTAGTTAAGGAGGAGGATTGTGAAATATTAGATACAGTAAACATACTGAGAGAATTACTGAAGGGACTGTCCATGAATGTGGATAAATCACCAGGGCCGGCTGGATTCGATCCCAGACTGTTAAAAGTAAGCTAGGAAGGAAACAGCAGATGCTCTGAGGATCATTTTCCAATCCTCAATATATACAGGGGAGATACCAGAGGAGTGGAGGTCTGCAAACCTTGTACCATTAGTTAAAAAGGAGTGCGAGGAACAGGCCAAAGGCTGGTCAGTCTGACTTTGGTGGTGGGCAAATTATTAGAATCAATTCTGAGACACCGGATAAACTCGCTTAGAAAGGAAGGGATTAATTGGGGATATCAGCATGGTTTTGTTAGGGGAAGGCCATGTTTTACTAACTTAATCAAATGTTTTGAAGAAGTAACAAGGAGGATTGATGAGGGTGGTATAATGGATGTTGTGTGCATGGAGACATTTTAAATAACTGCACAAAACTGAGCAATGCTCTGCTGCCAAGAGGATAAAATTTGAATAGTTGTCTTATCCCCTTATAAAGGAGAGGTATTGGTTTAGTGGTATTATCGCTTGATTATTAATTCAGAAACTCAGCTAATGTTCTGGGGACCCAGGATTCCACCACGGCAGATGGCGGAATTTGAATTCAATTTTTAAAAATCTGGAATTAAGAAACGACTGATGACCATGTAACCATTGTCGGTTGTTGGAAAAACCCATCAAATTTACTAATGTCCTTTAGGGAAGGAAATCTGCCATCCTGATCCAGCCTGGTCTACATGTGACTCCAGAGCCACAGCAATGTAGTTAACTGCCCTCAGGCAACTAGGGATTGGCAATAAATGCTGGCCAGCCAGTGATGCCATTGTCCCATGAATTAATTTTTAAAAATCTGGCTGCACGTTCTCCCCGTGTCCACGTGAGTTTCCTCCAGGTGCCCTGGTTTTGTCCCACAGTCCGAAAGACGTGCTGGTTAGGTGTATTGGTCATGCTAAATTCTCCCTTAGTGTACCCGGACAGGCGCAGGAGTGTGGTGACTAGGGATTTTCACAGTAACTTTGTTGCAGTGTTAATGTAAGCCTACTTGTGACACTCATAAATAAGCTAAACTAAGCTACTTAAAAAAACTGTCATTAAAATTTAGCAAGAAACTATATGCAATATTGCTGTTTGAATACTCTCCTCTATTTCCTAGGTCCCAGTCACAAACAAAGCCATCTCCGTACACTTGCTTGTGTCCCTCACCATCCACACTCCCCATCAATGCTGACTTATTCAGAAAAAAAACTTCCCCCAAATCACGTTTTCTTATGAAATGACTTTGTTTTTGCCCACTTGAGTACAAGGAATGCAGACTTGAGTGCATCCCACACGTCACTGGTTTTACTGGATCCTCCATCACCAGGTCTAATTGGGCCACATTAAATATTATGGACCCAATTATCCACTGCTAAAGCCACTCACTGTTCCAAAGAACAGTGAGAACAAAGATAACCTCAAGCTTCTTTTCTTCATTACCGTGTCCTCTTTGGAAGGATCAGATCATTACAGATCGTTTTCATTATTGCAGAGATTTCCATCCTCCCAACAGAAGTCAGTATGGTCAGTCAAAGAGTAAACATGAAGACATTTTGTATTGTTGCTCAGAACTGGTCTCTTAATTTTTCACCATACCTATAACCAGTTATTTCTAATACTCTTGAAATTTTTTTGTCATTCCTTACTAGTGACTGCTATAGCCTTTTACACAGCATTTTATATTCCTTGGTTCTGCAGTAAATACATACAAAATAGTTGAATACCACAATTTGCCTCCTTTATTTGGATATTAAATCCAAGGCCATAAAGCTACAAATATTTTTGTATGGAGCTGTTATTGCATTGCCCTGTGCCTAATACATTCAACAATTAAAACTGAGAATCAGATAATGTATCATGATACAGCAATGCTGTAATTTTTATATAGCATACTACAAAGTAGAAAAGAACCCCAAGGTGCCTGCAGTCTTCATTGTGAAATGTTTTTCATTTCTGGTATGCTTTCTTGAGAGATTGCTACAGTGTTGCTGTACAATACTGAGATAGATAGGCTTTTGGTTAATAAGGGGATCAGGGATTATGGGGAAAAGGCAGGATAATGGGGATGAGAAAAATATCAGCCATGATTGAATGGCGGAGCAGACTCGATGGGCTGAGTGGCCTAATTCTGCTCTTATGTCTTATGAGGGTAAAAGTACTAAATGGTATAAAGAGTTTTCTTCTCTCCTCTAGGCCATGATACCTGTGTAGAACTTCTGCTGGAACAGGAGGTTTTTCAAAAACTGGAAGGCAACTCTTTTAATCCATTGCACTGTGCTGTGTAAGTTTTTTTCAAAGCCATTATAATCTGAATTATTACTCAGTATTCAATTAAACATATCCTTTAACTGGCATTTTTTGTTCCTTTTCAGAATAAATGACAATGAAGGTTCAGCAGAAATGTTAATAGACGTTTTAGGTGCCAGCATTGTAAACTCTACAGATGGAAAAGGAAGGTAATGGAATGTTAACAGTAGAATTTTCACATTTAATCCCCATATGCCATTGAAAACTGTAATTCCTGTTGTCATATTAAATGTAGCAAACCAATTTTCACTTTGCTCAGTTAGATTCTCAAAATTCTTGTTCACAAAGATTAAGCAGAAAGGTAGGCTAGTGAAAAAGGTTGGATCTCATGGGATAAAGGGGGAGGTGGCTAGATGGGTGGAGAACTGGCTTGGTCATAGAAGACAGAGGGTGGTAGTGGAAGGGTCTTTTTCCGGCTGGAGGCCTGTGACTAGTGGTGTACCGCAGGGCTCTGTATTGGGACCTCTGCTGTTTGTGATTTATATAAATGATCTGGAAGAAGGAGTAACTGGGGTGATCAGTAAGTTTGCAGACGACACAAAACTGGCAGGACTTGCAGATATTGAGGAACATTGTCAGAGGCTACAGAAGGATATAGATAGGCTGGAAATTTGGGCAAAGAAATGGCAGATGGAGTTCAATCCTGATAAATGCGAAGTGATGCATTTTGGTGGGAATAATGTAGGGAGGAGCTACACGATAAATGGAAGAACCATAAAGGGTGTAGAGACGCAGAGGGACCTGGGTGTGCAAGTCCACAGATCTTTGAAGGTGACGTCACAGGTGGAGAAGGTGGTGAAGAAGGCATATGGCATGCTTGCCTTTATAGGACGGGGCATAGAGTATAAAAGTTGGGGTCTGATGTTGCAGATGTATAGAACGTTGGTTCGGCCGCATTTGGAATACTGCGTCCAGTTCTGGTCGCCACACTACCAGAAGGACGTGGAGGCTTTGGAGAGAGTACAGAGGAGGTTTACCAGGATGTTGCCTGGTATGGAGGGGCTTGGTTATGAGGAGAGATTGGGGAAACTGGGGTTGTTCTCCTTGGAAAGACGGAGGATGAGGGGAGACTTAATAGAGGTGTATAAAATTATGAAAGGCATAGATAGGGTGAACGGTGGGAAGCTTTTCCCCGGGTCGGTGGTGACGTTCACGAGGGGTCATAGGTTCAAGGTGAAGGGGGGGAGGTTTAACACAGATATCAGAAGGACATATTTTACACAGAGGGTCGTGGGGGCCTGGAATGTGTTGCCGGGCAAGGTGGTGGAGGCGGACACACTGGGAATGTTTAAGACTTATCTAGACAGCTATATGAACGGAGTGGGAATGGAGGGATACAAAAGAGTGGTCTAGTTTGGACCAGGGAGTGGCGCGGGCTAATTGTTCTTTGTTTCTCGTTTCAAGGCTTCATTCTATGATCATCTTGCTGGTGCCAGTACAGAGCGAGACTGCGGATAGTTGGGAACCTGTCTCGGGGGCAGGGAATTCAGATGGTGTTCGTAAAGCAGAAGTGGAAATGAATAGGGTTGGGAAGTATTTTCTGATCAGGGCCAGTGTGATCTCCTGGACTCGTTTCGATCGCCACAGGGGGTCGGAGAGGAATTTCCCAGATTTTTTTTCCCCATATTGGCCCTGGGGTTTTCACTCTGGGTTTTCGCCTCTCCCTGGAGATCACATGGTCTGGAATGGTGGGGTGGGGGTGAGTTAATAGGTTGTGATGAACAAAGCATCGTAGCTGTGAAGGACAGCTCGGTGGATAGGATATTAGGATGTAGATAGGCTGGAAAATTGGGCGGGGATCCTGGATTCAGGATTCAATCCTGGACCGGGGAGCGGCGCAGGCTTGGAGGGCCGAAGGGCCTGTTCCTGTGCTGTATTGTTCTTTGTTCTTTGAAAGCAACATGAAATCTGAGGGGAGTATAATGCCAATACAAAATAGTGACTTAATCAAATTTGGTATCAAAAACCTGTCTTTTTACTTTGGGAGGAGCTGTTTCACAGGTTAGTCAAGCAACGGTCTGACATAGGTCTGATTCTGTGAATATGACTAACAGATAATGTTCCAGACATATCGCCATCCCTGGATGTCCTGTCCCAATGGCAAGAAATCTCGCGAGATGTGGCAACATAGTGGTATGCAGTCGGGAAGGAGTTGCCCTGGGAGTCCTCAAGATAAATTCTGGACTCCATGAAATCTCATGGCATCAGGTCAAACATGGGCAAGGAAACCATCTGCTAATTACCACTTACCTCCCTCTTCCCTCTCCCTCCGCCCCCTCCTGCAGTCTTTAACTGATGAATCAGTACTCCTTAATGTTGAACACCGCTTGGAAGAAGCACTGAGTGGCAAAGGTGTAGAGTGTACTCTGCGTGGGGGTCTTCAACATTAACTGACAAACGGCTCGGTAATACCAATACAGACCAAGCTGGCTGAATCCTAAAGGACATAATTGCTAGACTGGATCTTTGGCAGATTGTGAGGGGAAAAACATCCTTGTCTTTGTCCTCCCCAATCTGCTTGCCACAGATGTATCCTTTTATGACAGTATAATTAAGAGTGACCATCGCACAGTCCTTGTGAAGACAAGTCCCGTCTTCACATTGAGAATATTCTCCATTGTGTTGTGTGGCACTGCCGAGTGGGATAGACTTCGAACAGATCTTGTATCTCAAGACTGGGTAACCACGAGGTAATTGTACTCACCCACAATCTGTAATCTCGCGGCCCAGCATATCCCCACTCGACCATTATCACCAAGGTAGGGGATTAACCTTGGTTCAATGAAGAGCACAGGAGGAAATGCCATGAACAGCACCAGGCATAACTAAAAATGAGGCATCAACCTGGTAAAGCTACAACACAGGACTACTTGCCCACCAGGCAACATAGGCAACATGTGATAGAGCTAAGCAATTCCACAACCAATGGATCAATTAATTTATTTTCACTAATTGTGTAACAGACTGTGGAATCTGGAAGAGATGAGATGTTTTGGATAATATTGAGATATTTTGTGTGTGGAATAATGCAGTGATTTGAAATGTAACCCAGCAAGTAATTCATCCTTCCTAACATTGGAGAAAAGAGAATGAACACAATGAAACAATTATAATTTGGCTGTTTTATTCTCTACAGAACCCCTCTTCATGCTGCAGCTTTCACAGATCATGTTGAATGTTTACAACTTCTACTCAGCCATAATGCTCAAGTAAATACTGCAGATTCGACTGGGAAAACGCCGATTATGATGGCAGCTGAGAATGGGCAGACTAATGCTGTTGGTGAGATATTGTTCGATAACTTGTTACTTTATCAAGGAAGTGGCTTAATTACCTGAACCTTGCTGAAATTATCAAGCAATTTGCTTTAGAATTGTGGTCTTTTTGCAGACCTTCGTTAACCACTTTACTTTCAAATGTGTTTGATAAACTGCTACATTTTAGGCTGGTCAGCACAGTTGAAGGCCACAGAATGAAAGGCACAGTGGCAGTATGGATATGAGATTGGCTAAAGGACAGGATGCACTAGTGGTGATGAGATGTTGTTTGGATTAGAAGAACCTATACAGTGGATTCCTCGTGACCCATCCTAGGATCATTGCTTTTTGTGATGTATATGAATAACCTGAATTTGGGCGCAGAGGGCACAACTTCAATGCTTGCAGATTACACAAAACTTGGAAGTATTGTGAACCATGAGCAGAATAGTGATAGATTTCAAGAGGACATAGGCTGATGGAATTGACTGACACGTCACAGGTAACGTTTATTGCGGAGAAATGCAAAGTGATACATTTTGATAGAAAGCGGAGAGGCAATAGAAAATAAAGGGGTGTAGGAGCAGAGGGACCTGGGGGTATATTGAAGGTGACAAGCCAGTTTGAGAAATCAGTTTGGAAAAAAAAACGTACAGAATTCTGGACTTCATAAATAGAATTGTAAGTGTACAAAATAAGGAAAGTTTGACAAGCCTGTGTAAAATACTGCTTTGGCCACAACTGGAGTATTGTGTCCAATTCTGGGGACCGCACTTTAAGAAAAATGTGAAGGCCTTGGAGAGGATTGAGGAAAGATTTTCTAGAATTATTCCAGGAATGAGGAACTTGTTACATGGAAAGATTGAAGAAGCTGGGATTGATGAGAAAATATAGAAGAGATTTGACAGAGCAGTTCAAAATCATCGGGGACAGGATTTTACGGCAAGCTACCAGACCCTGAAATTGGGACAAAATTAGTGCCCCAAAGCATGACTTGCTGAATGGGGACTGGCTCAGTAATTTTATTGTCTGCCTCTGAATTGAGTGCCTCCAGGATCGCCATCCAGTTAAGCACAATGCTCATAAGATATAGGCAGTAAGAAGTTTAACAACACCAGGTTAAAGTCCAACAGGTTTATTTGGTAGCAAAAGCCACACAAGCTTTCGAGGCTCTGAGCCCCTTCTTCAGGTGAGTGGGAATTCTGTTCACAAACAGAACTTATAAGACACAGACTCAATTTACATGAATAATGGTTGGAATGCGAATACTTACAACTAATCCAGTCTTTAAGAAACAAAACAATGGGAGTGGAGAGAGCATCAAGACAGGCTAAAAAGATGTGTATTGTCTCCAGACAAGACAGCCAGTGAAACTCTGCAGGTCCACGCAACTGTGGGAGTTACAAATAGTGTGACATAAATTCTGATTCTAGGATCGCATGATAAAGACTCAGGAGGAAAAAAGCAGAAATATTTATGTGAAATAGTGTGACATAAACCCAATATCCCGGTTGAGGCCGTCCTTGTGTGTGCGGAACCTGGCTATCAGTTTCTGCTCCGCGACTCTGCGCTGTCGTGTGTCGCGAAGGCCGCCTTGGAGAACGCTTACCCGAATATCAGAGGCCGAATGCCCGTGACCGCTGAAGTGCTCCCCAACAGGAAGAGAACAGTCTTGCCTGGTGATTGTCGAGCGGTGTTCATTCATCCGTTGTCGCAGCGTCTGCATAGTTTCCCCAATGTACCATGCCTCGGGACATCCTTTCTTGCAGCGTATCAGGTAGACAACGTTGGCCGAGTTGCAAGAGTATGTACCGTGTACCTGGTGGATGGTGTTCTCACGTGAGATGATGGCATCTGTGTCGATGATCCGGCACGTCTTGCAGAGGTTGCTGTGGCAGGGTTGTGTGGTGTCTTGGTCACTGTTCTCCTGAAGGCTGGGTAGTTTGCTGCGGACAATGGTCTGTTTGAGGTTGTGCGGTTGTTTGAAGGCAAGAAGTGGGGGTGTGGGGATGGCCTTGGCGAGATGTTCGTCTTCATCAATGACATGTTGAAGGCTCCGGAGGAGATGCCGTAGCTTCTCCGCTCCGGGGAAGTACTGGACAACGAAGGGTACTCTGTCCACTGTGTCCCGTGTTTGTCTTCTGAGGAGGTCGGTGCGGTTTTTCGCTGTGGCGCGTTGGAACTGTTGATCAATGAGTCTAGCGCCATATCCTGTTCTTATGAGGGCATCTTTCAGCGTCTGGAGGTGTCTGTTGCGATCCTCCTCATCCGAGCAGATCCTGTGTATACGGAGGGCTTGTCCGTAGGATTAGTTGTAAGTATTCGCATTCCAACCATTATTCATGTAAATTGAGTCTGTGTCTTATAAGTTCTGTTTGTGAACAGAATTCCCACTCACCTGAAGAAGGGGCTCAGAGCCTCGAAAGCTTGTGTGGCTTTTGCTACCAAATAAACCTGTTGGACTTTAACCTGGTGTTGTTAAACTTCTTACTGTGTTTACCCCAGTCCAACGCCGGCATCTCCACATCATAAGATATAGGAGCAGAATTAGGCCATTCAGCCCATCAAGTCCATTCCATCATTCGATGGAAAGACTGCAGCTGCTGCTGGCCCAGTCAGATGGCCCGCAGCACTGAGGTAGCTTGGTATAGAGAGAGACCTTCAACATGGTATATAAAGTTAAAAATCAGATGGGTTAAGAAAGCAGCTCCCTCTAGGGACTCATTGGTGTTAGGGGTCAGCCTTCGCTGTCTGTAGCCCCCTCTCTGAGTAATGGAATTGCCAGTTCTGATGACTGCCACCCCTTGACAATCACATGGAGGTTGCTTCTACAAATCTAGCAGCCTTCCCACACATCCGCTCCATCGATGGCAAAATATGAGCAGGCAAGAGAAGTGACTAATAGTGATCTTAATAATTTAAATGTGTTGCTCACCTGCATTCGCAGGCAGCCATTAGACATCAGTTCCACCACTGGGAAACTCAGCATCTTATGCAGCTCCATCCCCCACACAGCCTGCTCACCCGATCATTGTTCCCAGTAGCCCCTAATCCACCTTACCTACACATCTTTGGACACTAAGGGGCAATTTAGCATAGCCAATCCACCTAACCTGCACATCTTTGGACTGTGGAGGGAAACTAGAGCATCTGGCGGAAACCCATGCAGATACAGGAAGAACATGCAAACTCCACAGAGACTGTTACCAAGGCCGGAATTGAACCCAGGTCCCTGGCGTTGTGAGGCAGCAGTGCTAACCACTGTGCCATCGTGACGGTGGAAAATTTGGAAATTTGTTCTTTTACTTAAATAGCCCTACATACCATTCAACTTCAATATTGGGTGGTAGTTATATTGTTTATAAATTTACTTCAACTGTTAATGTTTTTAATTGCAATGTGTCGCCCATACTAATTATCGTACGGATCCAGGCCCAAGTCCAGTCAGCAAGAGGCACACTGTAGGATTTTATTCATTTATGGGATGTGGGCATCACTGGCTAGGTCAGCATTTACTACCCATCCTCAATTGCCCATGCTTTTACCCATATATTCAAACAATTCATTGAAGGTAAATCCAATGTGATAAATGGGACTTTTCATTCATGGAGTGTTCATTTTAATGGAGTCTTTGTGCTGAAATTTAAAATAATCGATGTTTGTTGTTCTATTCTAGAGGTATTAGTTAGCAGTGCAAAGGCCAACCTTACTCTGCAAGATATGAACAAGAACACAGCCCTCCATTTGGCTTGTAGCAAGGTGAGTGTCGAACCTCGAAAATTTTAGGTACACAGCAGAACTTCTCAATTTTATAGTGTTGATAATTAGCGAGTATTTAATATTTTGTTATCTAAATATGCAATTGTAATTTAAGTGTTCCCTGGTCACTGGCTGAGGATAAAACAGATTGTTTGCAGCAGTGATATCTAATTTCAACACTGAGCTGAGCTTTCAACCCCATGACCACTCTATCACCAAGTTAGACTGCTTCCATTTCCAAAGCATCACCTTTCCGCAATATTGCATCAACTCATTTACTGCTGAATTTCCCATACATGCCTTTGTTATCACTAGTCTCAATTATTCCACCTTGGCCAACCTTCATATTTTTGAGCTCATCCAAAAATCTGCTACCCATATCCTTACTCACACCACATTCTGTTTACCATCACCCCTGTGCTCACTGACCTATGGTCAAACCAATTTTGTGTATTAGAGGGAACCAACAAGACAATGCAAAGCTAAAAGACAGATTGAGGGCAGCCTAAAAGATTGAGTTTGCCACGAGTGGTGGCTTGCAGCTGAGACTGTGTCAGCAAAGTGCTAAATATAGTAAAAATGTCTTCAGTAAGGTCATGGTTCAGCCTCATAACCAAGATCATTTTATTTCAAATCGAGGGCTACCATAAAATTATTTTAAGATTTTTGCTTCAATGCAGAAGTTGATACTTGTACCAGGTGGTGTTAGTGTATTACAGTTCACTTGGAATTCGAGTTGCTGTGGCAACAAGCACTTTTATATGTATGTGATAGTCTGGAGCTATAGATGGTGCTGGTGGAGGCTCAAATGCTGACCAAAAACTTCTCCTGCTGTTACCACGTACCATTATTGGTGTGTGTTGGAAGGATTTTCAGGTTGATACTCAACCTCTTTGGTTACATTATTAATGCAATTGGCAATCAGATCCTGGGGTTGGACTGAAACCCAGAAGTTCTGACTCGGAAGCAGGGACCATTACCCTCTGCTTCACAAGACATCCTTCCTATAGCAAATAGGTATGCATATTTCTAAACTGGTAATGAAATTCAGATTCTTTTAAATTTTGACTTCTGACGAGTTAATCATTTCACTTTTGGGAGGGAGCAGTGAACTGCAGCAAGTTACAGAATTAAAATTCCTTTAATCTCACCCTCAGTGACTACAGTTCTGCATTATTGGTTATTATTGTGGGCCGAAGGGCTTTTTCTGCGCTGTACAACTCCAAGACTCTGCGTTCCAAACTTGAACAGTCAAAGAAAATAGATGGGAATAATGAGGGTAGAAAATAATTGAAAAGGTGAATTAAAGAAACACCTGAAATGCCAGATTGAGTAAATTTAATATTTTTGGACAGTTTGAGAGTTGAATTATAAGATGAATTATGAATTAAAATATCGAAGCATTCTTACATAAAAGCAAAGTACTGTGAATGCTGGAATCTGAAACAAAAACAGAGAATGCTGGAAAATCTCAGGTATGACAGCATCTGTGGGGAGAGAATAGAGCCAACATTTCGATGTTGAATGGCGGAATGGGACTAAGGGAATGTAAAATGAGGATACAGAAAGCTGAGAAGGTGCTGGAAGTTTCCATTAAGTGATGAGAATGCGTGAATGGCAGAACAGAGGTACAGATTGTTAAAGGACTGCCTGCAGTTGCCCTGAAAGGTTTGGGGGCCGGGGGGGGCAAGAAGGAAATCTGGAATGGAGAAGTGGAAAAATGGAAGTGAGAGAGAAGAATGATAAAATGGATAAATGAAATGAAATAAAATAAATGGAAATGGGATGAAAGTGGAGAGAAGTTCATGCCCTGAAGTTATTGAACTCAATGTTCAGTCCAGAAGGCTGTGAAGTGCCCAATCGGAAGATGAGGTGCTGTTCTTCCAGTTTGTGTTGGGGTTCGCTAGAACATTGCAAAAGGCCAAGGACGACATGTGGACAGGAGAGCAGGGTAGTGTGTTGAAGTGACAAGCGAAAGGAAGGTCTGGGTCCTGCTTGCAGATAGATCAAGGTGTTCAGCAAAGTAGTCACCCAAACTGCATTTGGTCTCTCCGATGTAGAGTCGACCACATTGGGAGCAGCAAATGCAATAGACCAGATTGAAGGAGGTGCATGTGAAGCACTGCTTCAGCTGAAAGAGGTGCTTAGGACCTGGGATGGTGAGCAGGGAAGAGGTAAAGAGGCAGGTGTTGCACCTTCTACGATTGCATGGGATGATGCCATGGGCAGGGGTTGTGGTGTTGAGTGTGATGGAGGAGTGGACCAGGGTGTCCCCGAGCAAATGGTCCCTGCGGAATGCTGACTGGATAGTATAAATCTCTGCTGATTCTCTTTGCTCTCAGCTCTGACAAAGGGTCATCTAGACTTGAGACATTGGCTGTATTCTCTCCCCACAGATGCTGTCAGACCTGCTGAGATTTTCAGCATTTTCTGTTCTTGTTGTTGAAGCATTCTTACAGTTTAAGTTCATCCATGTTGCAACTTATTTTGTTTTTACAAAAAGATATACAATTTTTAAAAACGTGACTTTTTCTCTTGCATTTTAGGGCCACGAAACTAGTGCCTTGTTAATACTGGAGAAGATTACTGACAGGAGCCTCATAAATTCAACAAATACTTCATTGCAAACGTAAGATTTTTATTTTTTGGGGGGAAAACAATCAAATTCTTGATTTCCATAAAGGCAGATTATAGGCTAGATATTCTGTTTTCTTCTGTCATCTATTTAATATTCAAAATATATTAACAATTATGTGAAAAACGTAATTCTAATGTACAGCCAGTGGTAGGAGTCAGTGTATAGCTGTTTTTTGGTATCATGGCCAAATGTATTCAGTACAACAGCTATTCACAGAACTAGTAGACAAACAAAAGGTTTATTTTCAGATCACAGCCTCTGTTCCCATTTTTTTGGGAGGCAGCTATTGGTGATGATTCTGCCATTATTGTTGACATGTCATCCAGACCCATCTTTTGTTTCCTTCAGTAATTTCATCTCCTCCCTTCCAACCTATCAAGGACCTTTTTATTCACCTCCATCCGTGCATTTCCCCTTTCCAACCTCTATTTGCTTAAAATGTGTAATAAGTCTAACTTTTTCTGTTTCCAATGAAAGGTCATGAACCTGAAATGTTAGCTCTGCTTCTTTCTCCTCAGACAAGAATATAGAAGCAAGAGTGGGCTATTTAGTCTCTCAAATCTATGCTGCCATTCAGTGAGATTATGGCAGATCTAAATCCATGTGCTCACCTTTACAACATATCTCTTGTATTTTTGTTCACCAAAAGTATTATTCATTTTAGATTTAACAATTCATCCAAAATCCATTGCCATTTGCATTCGACTGTTCCAAATTCCTACTACCACTCTGTGTAGAACTGTTTTCTAGGTTCAGTACTGTAAGTCTCTCTTGTCTGGCTGTAATATTTAGATTAGGCCCATGTAGACAGGGGTTTCCTCTCGAGGTTATGTATTGCCACTTAAGTTAATACAAAGACTCAAAATGCAGTGTACTGATTTTTGAAGACATGACTTTATTTAACCAAACAATCGAATGGGAGAATGATATGAGGAAGCCCTGCACTCAAGATAAAGAATGTAGGCAGCCGGATACCAGTCTGGAAAACAATGCCCCGTGAAGGCAATTATATATTTACCAAATCATATTGTCCACCTTTCCACTGGGCATTATCCAGTAAACATTAATACAAGTCAGTCAATAACCATCCTGTCATTAACTCCAGCCAATGACAATACACATCAATGACCTCATGGGATTTCATTTGTCATTAATTACAGATGTTACCTCCCTTCTGTCGCCCAGCAATATGGGACACTGGACAGTGAAATGGGAGACTGATTCCCACCTAATTGAATCCATGTGACTCTCGTCCGACCCTACATTATCTCTAGGAGTTGTATGACTCTATTCATAAGGCTAGCATTGGTAACCATCTTGTTCCCGACCCTGCTGATAGTATTACTGCTTTCAGTGGATCTGCTGTTTCTTCTCTCTCCCACCAGGGGCCTGCTGTATTTTGTTACTGACCAAAGTTTCACAAAATGTAACCAAAAGCAAAACACATCCATCTTGTAAATTCAAAATACATGTTTTAAATGAGAAATATTTGTTAATCATACAGAGCTGTCTTCTATGGCAACAGCCCTGGCTGGCCTACGTTCCCATAATCCAAGATCATTCATTTTAAAGTTAGTGTTAGTGTTCCTAAATCTATGGTTGTGTGTTAATTAGCCTCCCTACATCAGCCCGCTAGTCCTAGATGCTCCTACCAGTGGAAATAGTTTTTCGCCTATTTATTTCCCTTAATATCCCAAAACAGGTACCATTCTAGCAAATCTATGTTGCAGTCCTCCAAGGTTAATATATCCTTTCTCCGATATGGTGTCCAAAACTTCATGAATCTCCATGTTGTCTGGGCTTTGCATAGCTGAAGCATGACTTCTACCCTCTTGTGTATAAAACCCAACATTCTATTTTTTTGATTAAATTGGTACAGAGCCAGAAAATAGAATGCCTGCCTTCTGGCCCCTGCTACTCAGCCATTTCCTAATAGGATCTAACAATTGCCCTTCATTCCATGCACATCAACTTCAGTTAGGCACTTTATGAGTTTCCTTCCAGAAGTCCATATAAATAACATGCATAAATATTCACCTGGCCACGACTTTAGTAACTTTTCGAAAGTTTCAGTCAGATTCATCACTCTGACCTACCCTTTACAACTCCTTGCTGTCTGATCAGCTGTAAATTTTTAGGGTGTGCATTCTTCCCTTAATTATAGACTCTGTCACTGTACTAGCGATCCAGAGTAATACTTTGGGGACCTGGTTTGAATCCCGCCATGGCAGATGGTGAAATTTGAATTCAATAAAAATCTGGAATGAAAGCCTAAAGATGACCCTGAAACCATTGTCAATTGTCATAAAACCCATCAGGTTCACTAATGTCCTTTAGGGAAGGAAATCTGCCGTCCTCACCTGGCCTGGCCTATTTGTGATTCCAGACCCACAGCAATGTGGTTGACTCTTAAAATGCCCTCTGAAATGGCCTAGCAAGCCACTTCGGTTCAAGGGCAATAAATGCTAGCCCAGCCAACAATGCCCACATTCCATGAATGAATTTTTAAAAAAGTCACTGGTTTCAGATATTTGATTTTCAAACATTGAGCTGTTCAATATATGATCTGATTTCGGCTCGATAAATAACAAAAATGGACGGAAAGGTGGCTATTAGAATGAAAATCCCCAAGAAAGCTCAGTTTTAATCATCACATTTTGAGACATTTTGGAAGTTGTGTTTGTTTCTTGATAGAAATTTCATTGGTTGGCAGAATGCAGGTGAAAAGAAAGGACTTTGTACCCCCATTATCAGGCACTCTAGCCAGATGTTCTTGATGGATGAAACCTCTGCCACTTAGACCCTGAATTTCAGGGAAGGCACGATGGTGGCCACTGAAGTGTCTGAAGGGCGCTTAATACTGTGAGGTCTCCTGTATGGAACTGACAGAGTTTCCCACTGATTCTCCAACTGTTGGTTGAGACCTCCATCAAGCCAATTAAATTCAGCCCAACATTTCAGGTCAATGGCTTGCTGAATAATTCCAGTATCTTTTAGTTTTAATTTTAGATTTCCAGCACTGCATCATTTTGCTTTTCTTCCATCAAGATCAAGACATTTCACAGTAACTTCATTGAAATGTTAATGTAAGCCTTACTTGTGATACTAATAAATAAACTTTAAAAACTTTAAAGACATGACTGACCAACATGATTGAATTGTTTTGAGGAAGGAACAAGGAGGGTCAGCAAGGGCGTAATGTGTTTCATGTAGTCTACACAAATTTTAGCAAAGCTTTTGATAATGTCTCATGTGGCAGACTGGTCAGAAAAGTAAAAGCCTGTGAAATCCAAGGCAGAGTGGTGAGTGGAGCCAAAGGAATGAACAGGAACCAAAGGCTAATTGCTGATGGGTGGTTTTGTGATGGGAATGCTGCTTTCATTGGGGTCCAGCAGGCCTCAACACTCAATCCTTTGCTTTTTGTGGTATTTATCAATGATTTAGACTTGAACATGGGGAGTATTTGCAAATGATACAAAAGTTTCCAGTGTGGTTGATAATTAAGAAGAAAGTTGTTAACTGCAGGGAGATGTCAGTGGACTAGTCAGGTGGGCAGAGAAATGGCCAATGGCATTCTTTCCAGAGAAATGTGAGAGGAAAACTGATACGGCAAAGGAATACTCAATAAATAATAGGATACTAAGAAGTATGTAGTAATAGAGGCATCTTTGACAGTATATTCACACATCTCTGGAGGTGGACTTCCAGAAGGCATTTTACAAGGTGCCATACAAGAGACTGATCCAGAAGGTTAGATCCCAAGGGGTTGGGGGTAGAGTAGTGCTTGGATTGAGGATTTGCTGACTGAGAGAAAGCAGAGGGTTGGGATAAATGGGTCCTTCTCCAGTTGGTGATCTGTAACTAGTGGGGTCCCGCAGGGTACAGTTCTCGGACCACAATTATTTACAATCTATAATCAATGATCTACAGTGTGTAACATAGTGAAATTTGCCGACAACACGAAAATAGGTGGGAAAGCAGACTGTGATGAGGAGATAAAAAGTTTACAAATGGATATTGACAGGCTAGGCGAATGGGCCAGAATCTGGTGGATGGAGTTTCATGTAGATAAATGCAAGGTTATCCATTTTGACCGGAAAAATAAAAGGTCAAATTGCTATTTAAATGGGAAAGAGATTCAAAAAGCATCTGTGCAGAGGGATCTGGGTGTCCTTGTGCATGAGTCTCAGAAAGTAGGTATGCAGGTGCAGAATGTTATAAGGAAGATGAATGGAATCTTGGCATTTATTGCAAAGGGTCTAGAGAAGTGTTTTTATAATTGTATAAGGCATTGGTGAGACCACACTTGGAATATTGTGTTCAGTTTTGGTCACCTTTGAGGAAGGATGTGGTGGCACTGGAGACAGTTCGGAAGAGGTTCACTAGATTGATTCCAGGTTTGAAGGGGCTGTCAAATGAGGAGCGGTTGAGTAGCTTGGGCTTGTATTCGCTAGAGTACAGAAGAATGAGAGGGGATTTTGATTGAGGTATATAAAATACTCAACTGGATTAATAAAGTAAATGTTAACCAAATGTTCCCTCTTCTGGAACAGTCAAGGTCAAAGTTAAAGTTTTAAAGTTTATTTATTAGTCACATGTAAGGCTTACATTAACAATGCAATGAAGTTACTGTGAAATTCCCCTAGTCGCCACAGTCCGGCGCCAGTTCAGGTCAATGCACCTAACCAGCATGTCTTTCAGACTGTGGGAGGAAACCGGAGCACCCGGAGGTAACCCACACAGACATGGGGAGAAAATGCAAACTCCACACATACGTTGACCCAAGCTGGGAATCGAATCCGGGTCCCTGGCGCTGTGAGGCAGCATTGCCAACCACTGTGCCACCGTGCCTCCCCAGGTCAAGAGGTCATAGTTGTAAAATAAAAGAGGAGAGGTTCAAGACAGAGATGAGGAGAAGCTAATTCTCACAGAGGTTGTGAATCTATGGAACTCAGTGCCCCAGAGTTCAGTGGATGCAGAATCAATCAGTGGATTCAAGAAAGAGGTAGATAAATATTTGATCAAAAACAGAATAAAAGGCTATGGGAAAAGGCCGGGAAGTGGAGTTAGGATGAGATGGAGATCAGCCATGATCATATAGAATAGCGGAGCAGGCTCGAAGGGCTGAATTGCCTACTCTTGCTCCTAATTTCTGTGTTCCTATGTGACTGAACAGCTGGATAAAGTGGCATATGGGCTACTTGCCTTTATTAGCTAAGGTATAGTACCTAAGAGTGGGAAGGTTATATTGGAACTATATAAAATACCAGTTTGGTCACCACTGTTGCCTGAACTGAAGAATTGGTAAATTGGACAGGCTAGCATTATTTTCATAAAATCATAGAAGAATCATAAAATCCCTACAGTGCAGAAGGAGGCCATTTGGCCCATTGAGCCTGCACCGACAACAATCCCACCCAGGCCCTACCCCCATAACCCCACGCATTTACCCTTCTAATCCCCCTGACACAAAGGGGCAATTCATCATGGCCAATCAACCTAATCTGCACATATCTGGAGTGTGGGAGGAAACCAGGGCACCCGAAGGAAATCCATGCAGACACAGGGAGAATGTGCAAGCTCCACACAGACAGTGACTCAAGGCTGGAATTGAACCCGGGTCCCTGGCGTTAACCACCATGCTGCCCCACAGAGGGTGCTGAGGGGAGACCAAATTGAAGTGTATAAAATTGAGAGGTTTAAATAAAGTAGATGGATGGACCTCATTTTCCTTGGTTCAGGGGACAGAGTCTGGGTAAAAGGTCCAGAGTCTGGGTAAAAGGTCCAGAGTCTGGGTAAAAGGTCCAGAGTCTGGGTAAAAGGTCCAGAGTCTGGGTAAAAGGTCCAGAGTCTGGGTAAAAGGTCCAGAGTCTGGGTAAAAGGTCCAGAGTCTGGGTAAAAGGTTGAGAGGGGATAGGAAGAGAACATTTTCATCCCTGTCTATCTCTCTGAAGTGCTTTGGGACATTTTTCTACATTAAAGGTGCTGTATAAATATAAATGATTTGTTGTGATAGCTCTAGATCGAACTTGTAATTTTCTGTTCCCACAGACCTCTGCATGTTGCTGCACGCAATGGGCTAACTGTAGTTGTGCAAGAGCTTCTGAGCAAAGGAGCTAGTGTACTTGCTGTAGATGAGAATGGTAAGTTTGTGTTCACTTTTAATTCATCTAGTTTATGCAAAATAAATGGAAATACATGGGTCTCAGTGTGATGAGCTTTGGAAACTAACTGCTTCATGTCAATGTCAGTGTTGCAGAAATTTATGGCATATTAGTAATTGTGTACTTAGTTGCCTTCATTTTGTTTTACCAAGATCAGCATTTAAAACTGTATTTAAATAGTTGTTTACATTTTAAAAAATAATTTACTGCTAAGTGCTTGTACCCATTAAGTCTCATTTGTTCCACATTGCTCCTGTGAATTTTATTACAGTAATATGTACATTTCTTGTTATCTGCTGTTAATTGGCCTCGAAAGCTTCCCTCAGTTTTGAGCCATTCTTCAAAACTGGCCAACACATTAGTGATTGCATTCCTTCAGTCCTACACTGAAGTGCCAGCCTAGATTGTGTGCTGTCAAGTCTCTAGGGTAGGACTTAAAACTACAATCTTCTGAGCCAAGGGTAGCCTTCTTCCACCAAAGAGTAATTATAGATAGAACAAAGAACAGCACAGCACAGGAACAGGCCCTTCAGCCTACCAAGCCTGCGCCAATCACATTGTCCTATCTAGACCAACCGTCTGTATCCCTCTATTCCGCGCCTGTTTATGTATCTATCCAGTTAAGTCTTAAATCTCGCTGATGTATCAGCCTCAAACACCTCACTTGGCAGTGCATTTCGGGTCCCCACCGCCTTCTGTGTAAAAAAGCTTCCCCCACACATCTCTACTGAACCTTTCCCCCTTACCATGAATTTGTGCTCCCTTGTAATTGTCATTTCTGCCCTAGGAAAAAGCTTCGAACTGTTCACCTTATCTGTGCCCCTCATAATTTTATAAACTTCTATCAGGTCGCCCCTCAGCCTCCGTCTTTCAAGGGAGAACAATCCCAGTTTATTCAATCTCTCTTCATAGTTAATACCCATCATACCAGGCAACATCCTGGTAAACCTTTTCTGTACTCCCTCCAAAGCCTCCATGTCCTTCTGGTAGTGTGGCTACCAGAATTGAACACACTATTCCAAATGTGGACTAATTAACATTTTATATAACTGTAACATAATTTGCCAACTTTTATACTCGATGCCCCAGCTGATGAAGGCAAGCATGCCGCATGCTTTCTTCACCACCTTTTCCACTTGTGCTGCCACTTTTAAGGATCTGTGGACCTGCTCGCCCAGATCTCTCTGTGTCTATGCTCCTGATGGTTCTGCCATTTATTTTATAGCTCCCACCTGAATTAGATCTGCCAAAATGCATCACCACGCATTTTACCACGGATTAAGTTTCATCTGCCATTTCTCCGCCCAATTTTCCAGCCTATCTATATCCTGCTGTATTCTCTGACAATCTTCATCACTATCCACAACTCCAACAATCTTAGTATCATCCGCAAACTTGCTAATCAGACCAGTTACGTTTTTTCCCAAATCATTTATATATATATTATATATATATATATATTACCAATAACAGAGGTCCCAGCACTGATCCCTGCGGAAAACTACTAGTTACAGATCTCCATTCAGAAAAACATCCTTCCACCGCTACCCTCTGTCTTCTATGGCCAAAAGCCAGTTCTGAATCCATCTAACTAGTTCACCCTTGATCCCGTGTGATTTAACCTTTTGCACCAGCCTGCCATGAGGGACCTTGTTGAATGCTTTACTAAAGTCCATGTAGACAACATCCGCGGCCCTTCCCTCGTCAATCATTTCTGTCACCTCCTCAAAAAACTCAATCAAATTAGTGAGACACGACCCTCCTTGTACAAAACCATGCTGTCTATTGCTAATAAGACCATTCAATTCCAAATGTGTATAGATCCTATCCCTAAGAATCTTCTCCAACAATTTCACTATCACTGACCTCAAGCTCACTGGTCTATAATTACCCGGGTTATCCTTGCTACCCTTCTTAAATAATGGGACAACATTGGCTCATTAGCTATCCTCCAATCCTCAGGGACTCATCTGTGGCCAACGAGGAAGCAAAGATTTCTGTTAGAGGCCCAGTAATTTCCTCTCTTGTCTCTCTCAATAATCTGGGATGGATGCCATCTGGCCCTGGGGTTTGTCTACTTTAATGCTTTTTAATACACACACTTCCTCCCTTGTAATGATGACTTGCTCTAGAGGGCTTACATACCCCTCCGAGAGACCATCAATCAACATGCCCCTCTCCTTTTTGAATACCGTGCAAAGTACTCATTAAGGATCTCACCCACTTCCTTTGGTTCTACACATAATTTCCCTCCTTTGTCCTTGAGTGGACAAACTCTTCCTCGTGTTCCTAATGTATGTATAAAATGCCCTGGGATTCTCCTTAATCCTGCTAAGCCAAGGACATTTTGTGACCCTTTTTGCCCTCCTAACTCCCTGTTTGAGTTCTTTTCTACTTTCTCTGTATTCTTTAAGTGCTTCATCTGTTTTTAGTTGCCTAGATCTTATCTATGCTTTTGCCTAGTTGTTTGTTCCCTTCACTCTTAATGAGGGATCTTCTTAACCCTCAGTGGGTTAAAAACCCCAACTGAACTTGGAACTGCATCTATTAACTTAAGGCAGCCTAACTGGTATTATATTGACAATGTCAGCAATAAAGCTGCATTGATATTCCAAGTATAGCTCCAAGGGGGAAAAATCTTGTTCTTGAAGCAGGTTATTTCCACTGGGCTTCAACCAACAAATCTTTCAGGATTTTTGGTAGCAAGATGCCGGGTCGATCTTACCTGCAGATTCCAACAGTCTGGTGCAGCTGCCCAGCACTGATGCTGTACCTCTCATCCACAATCTAAGTTCATTTCATGTCCTATTTTCCTTCCTATCAACTGCAAATTGTTACGATGATCCTTGTTAATGTTGCAGGCTTGTTTTTAAGATTTTCATCACGGTTCTATATTGTTGCTATATGAACGACAGTGAAATTTCAACTGCACTTTGCACATATTAACTTTTTTAATTAAAGTAATTGCTCATAACTCACCAATAATTGTCTCGAGTTAACACTGTTGGTAAAGGTGTGGAGTAATCTATGGTTAATGTGACTTTTAAATCTTGCTGTTTTAGGTTACACGCCTGCATTGGCTTGTGCTCCAAATAAAGATGTGGCAGACTGCTTAGCCCTTATTCTGGCCACCATGATGCCTGTTTCATCCAGCAGCACTTTACCCACTCTCAGTTTTAATGCCATTAATCACTACAGCAATCCTTCAAAGACTGTGTCCTTTGACTCTCTACCGATAATGAGAAGTGATCATAGCTCTTTCTGCAGCTTGAACAGTATAGGAAGGGAAGATGGTTACCCTTATGCTGAAGATGATGAACTAAATGATTCTGATTCAGAGACCTACTGAGTACACTGACTTGAACTTTCATGCTGAAAGCCTTTGGAGCATGCCCATAGATGGATGGGTTTTTTTTAAAACGAGCGCCTTCTGAACTCCCTCAGCCAAGCGGAGCAATTACATTATAGGTTTAAAGTTGAATTTATCAAAAAAAGAAGACACAAGAATGCAGGTCTTTGGAACAAGAAGCAAGAAGCTCAGACCTACATGTAGGAGACTACGGACAAAGTCGATGGATGCCAATGTTATGTTATTTTAATGCTCTTTATTTCCAGTGCCAGGATCCATTTCAACCACATACACTGGTTACTGATCGAATGAGAAGACTTTACAATGCTGGGTGGAATAGCACTACCTAAACTTAATAGGGACAGCCGTTCAAAAATTCCTAAGTCTTAGGCATTACTGAATCTAATGAAGAAAATGGTGTAAAAAGATTGGTGTATATCACATCATTCACTTGCATGATGATTTGCCAAAGGGACCAAACAAACTGATTTTAAAAAAAAGATCTTGTGTAGAAATGAAACACAAATATTTAGAGAGCTGTATTTATCGATCTCTCAAGCTGCAACTTTTAAAATTTTGCTTTAACAGTATTAAAATAAAACTGTTCAGATTTTGATGTACATCTGTTGATCAACTCTAGGTCTTACTAGTTTTGCATGGCTATGGTAAAGACATTGTGGTAGTGTGGGGAGGGAAAAGGAAGAGAAAACTGGAACCTATTTTTGAACCAACACAAATGTCCCTTTCCTACTTTTCTAGTTTGGCTTAAGACCAACGAACATGGTGCAGTCAGGGTGATGGATAATTAAAACCTACCAAGTTATTGTGGAGAACTACTCATTCTTTTTGCAGTTTTTTCAAACCTTACTTTTACCAGTGTATTTTATGATATAATTGGTATTTTAACATAGGTTTATAGAAGTGGAAACCAATGATACCACAAGTCTCAGAAAGTAAGATTGCTTGGACTTTGCAATGTAGTAGACTTTTAGTTTTTAATCGACATTCACTTTTTAGATGGTTAACTGTTTTACGGTTATTTAAGCCACATTTGTACAATTGTTTGCTTGGTTTCCAATTTCTTCAGTGCCTTCATTGTTGTCTGTTTCATTCTTATGGATGTACATTCAGGGAGGGAGACATACGAAGTTATTAGTAGATGAGACCATTTTCCCTATTGAGAATTTTCTTTTCGGCACCCCATTTGGCATAGCCAAATGTTGCAAACTGTTGCTAACTTGCTTCCACGACGGATTTGAACTGGTTTGATGGGGATTTGGGAAGAACTCATCCAGAATGTCATGACAGGCATACATTTTCAGTTGAATTAAGCAGTATTTTCATTCTGTTTGCACAACTGAAGCATGATAGCACTGCATTTGATTCTGTAATGTCCAGAAAAGGCTTTCCTGTTACCTGCCCAAATGGATCGATACCTATTGTTTTTTTTAAACACTACTTGGTACAAATTAGTTTTGTTAAGATAGTGCTCCTGAAATGTATTTAGTTCATTTAATTCCAAACAGCAGGCCTGGATAGCACAATAAATGGCTGAATTTGATTCAGTTTAACCTTTTTAAATCACTACATTCTTAAAAGTTTGTTGTTGCATTTCATTCAGCAGTTCCTTTACTTAGTTGTATAATGTCAACTACTGTATAACTTTTACCTATTTTGCCACTTTTTTAGTTGGTGTGACTTCAGCAAGTCTTGGGTAAAAGCCCTAAAAAGAACAGTTCCATCAAACCATGATATTTTAATAACTGGAATCCTTTAAAGTGCAAACTGATTTCTCAAAATGTTGAAGTGTGAAATGGGACAAAATCTGTGCTGTTTTAATGTACTTCTGATTTGTTTTATTTTCTTTGAAGAGGTTAAGATTATAGCATGTATATAGAAATTGTGACTGCTTGGTTACCTACCTGCATTCTTTAAATACATTGCTGAGATTATTGTATATTTTATGGATAATAAAATACAAATGTGCGTTGTATGTAATTAAATGTTGTATGATGTGTATTTTATGATAGTATTTAGAAATGAGCTAGATTTAAATCTTCATTGCTTTGATGTGTAAGCTGGCAGCACTTAGCCTTACCCTCCACTACCACCTGGGACTCTTTGTCTGTAGCTTCACTGCCCAGCTGTCTTTCTGAAATTGCCTTGGATGAGCTAGGAATTTCTTTAGTACAACATTGATTTTTTTGTATTTATTCGTGTCACAAGTAGGCTTACATTGACACTGCAATGAAGTTACTGTGAAAATCCCTTAGTTGCCACACTCCGGCACCTTTTTGAGTACACTGAGGGAGAATTTAGCACGGTATGATAGTGAGAAGACTTTGAGGAGTCAGGAGGTGAATTACTCAGTGCAGAACTCCTAGCCTCTGACCCATTCTTGTTGCTACAGTTTTCATGTACCGACTCAGTTAAGTTTCTAGTCAATGGTAACCTCACCCCCAGGATGAGAATGTTGAGGGAATTCAGCAAAGATATTGCCATTTAATGTTAAGGGAAGATGGGTAGATTATTTCTTGTTAGGGATGGCCATTGAATATTACTTTTGTGGTGAAAATCTTACTTGTCACTTATCAACCCCAGAACATGAATGTTGTCCAGGTCTTGCTGCATATAGGCACAGACTGCTTCAGTATCTGAGAAGTTGTGAATGGTAATGAATGCTGTCATCAGGGAACATTCCAATCTCTGGCTTTGCGAGTGGGAAGGTCATTCATGAAGCAGCTGAAGATCATTGGTCTTAGGACACCACCCTAAGGAACACCTGAAGCAATATCCTGGGATTGAGATGATTGACCTCCAATGCTCACAACCAACTTCCTTTGTGCTCGCATCACTCTAACCAGTGGAGAGTTTTCCCCCTGATTCCATTGACTCCAGTTTTGCTCAGGCTGCTTGATGCCATACTTGGTCAAATGTTGTCAAGGGCATTCACTCACATCACCTTTTGAGTTCAGCTGTTTAGTCTATGTTTGGACTAAGGCTGTAATGAAGTCAAGAGCTGAGTGGCCATGGCAGAACCCTAATTGAACACTGGGGAGTAAGTGCTGAGTGAGTGCCTCTTGATAGCACTGTCAACAACACCTCGTATCACTTTGCTGATGAGCAAGAGCAGAATGATTAACAGTAATTGTCTGTATTGGATCTGTCCTGTTTCTCTGTCAACGGCATAGGCTTTGTTCTCAAATATTTTCCCCTATGGTTAATTAGATTCCATCAGGAATTAGCTGCCATGATGACATAATTAACAACTTTGATTTGTCCTATTGAGGATGATTTTATCTCCTGTAAAATGATCTACCAAACCCCATCTAAACGTATTTCCAGAGGACAATTTTAAAATATTTCTGGGCTAATTTTAAAGAATTTCATTATTTTGTTTCCTTTTAAACACACCGTTTTGATTAATGTTTTTAATTTTTCTCAGTCCATGATGTATTAGCTAATTGACTCCTTATAACAACTCTGCTTCCAAACCGAACGCACAAGTATAACTTGCATAAATAAAACCACAAATCATAGACTTTGTACCCTCCTGTTCCCATTTGTGATCATAACAGACAGCAGTTATATTTTATTCAGCATTCTTTGCTTATAATTTATGCATGTTTGCATACTGCTGCCATCTTGTGAACAGGAGAGCAAATTGGAAATTGCAATGTAATGAAGATGGCTGGTTTGTTAAATACAACTTCTAAGAATCTTTCTCAGCATGAACAATCAGTCAAGGTGGCTAAAAAGGTCAAAACCTCAGCACAAAGTTTGTTCACCTTTTAAGACTACTCGGAAGACATCACACAAGCAAAACCCTGCTTAGCTAGGGATGCATTTTCACTGTATTGGTTGAAAAAGTTAAAAGATTATACAGTGATGCTTAATAAAACCTGAATGAAATCCAATGTTGCTAGATGTTAGAATCAACACAAGTTCCCCACATGCTTAAGTGCAAATATCTGCTATATTGTCCAGATTTCTTTGTTTGCAATGAGATTTCATTAGTAGGCAAGCTCAGTCAGAAGTTAACTAACCATAAGCATCAGATTGCCAATCCTACAAGGCTGTCCTAGTGTCCAGGAATTTCAGATTTATTTCCTAGACATTGTTGTCAGCAACAGTTGGAAATTCATAAGAGCATTGAAAAAAATGTTTATTAATTTTCTTTTAAAAATTTGCAAAATTATTCAAGAAGCTGTTTAGGCCAGTGATTTGGAGATAAATGATATATTCTGCAACTTTCAGGATTAGCCCTATTAAAAAGTGACAATTATTCAAATATTCATTGTGTGGGCGGAGGACACCAAGCCAGGCAATCAGCAGCAATTAGAGGAGAAAACACGGAGGCAGTAGCCATCACTGAGAAAATTGGGACTGAAATATCAGTGTTAATCATGGAATCTCTACAGTGCAGAAGGAGGTCGTTCAGCCCATCAAATCTGGACCAGCTCTCTGACAGAGCATTTTACCCAGGCACACCTATTCTTGTAATCCCACGCATTTAACCCGCTAATCCCCCCAACACTTTGGGGCATTAAGGGGCAATTTAATATAGTCAATCACCCAACCTACACATCTTTGGACTGAGAGAGGAAACCTGGGGAGAATGTGCAAGCTCCACCCAAGGTTGGAATCGAGCCTGGGTCTCTGGTGTTGTGAGGCAGCAGTGCTAACCATAGTGCCACCACACAGTCCACTTAAAGAAGGGGGAAATACAAAGGAATGAGGATGGAATTGGCCAAAGTGAACTGGTCATATAGCGACAATAATGAGCAGTGAGTGGCAGACATTTAAGGAGATCATTCTTAACTTATCCCTGGGAGAGTCATAATCTCCCAGCAATAATACATCTTAATGGGGAGGAAAGACTATTAAGGGAAGGAAGAATTTACATGGATAATCAAGGAAGTTAAGGAGGGCATCAAGTTGAATGTGGAAACATATGAACTGGCAAAGCTTAGTGGTAGGAAAGGAGAGTGGGATAGATTCAGAATACAGCAAAGATGGACTAAAAATCAGGAAGGAGAAAATAAACTGAGGGCAAGCTAACGAGAAACATTAAAGCAGACAAAAAGAGCTTCTAAGTACATTAAAAGGAAGAGTGAAGTTGAATTTACGGCTATTCTCAGTAAAATGGACAATAAGCTCTTTTTCTGAGTACATTAAAAGGAAGTAAAAGAAAGCATTGGCCCCTTACAGAATGAAAACTGGGGAAGTAATTATGGGGAACAAAGAAATGGCAGAGGAGTTAAATAGATATTTTACATTGGTCTTTACTATAGAGGATATTATTTGTATCCCCGAAATAGTAAAAAAAATATGGGGGAGGAATTAAATACAGACCCTGTCAGCAGATAATTAGTTTCAGGCAAACTAATGGGGTTAAAGGTTGTTAGGTCCCCAGGACCTGATGGTTTGCACCCCAGGATCTTAAAGGAGTGGGAATGGAGGGATACAAAAGAATGGTCTAGTTTGGACCAGGGAGCGGCGCGGGCTTGGAGGGCCGAAGGGCCTGTTCCTGTGCTGTATTGTTCTTTGTTCTTTGCAGTAGCTGCAGAGATTGTGGATATATCGGTAGTCATTTTCCAAAAATCCTTGGATTCTGGAACTGCTAAAGGATTGGAAAACTGCCAAAGTGGTATCCTTGTTCAAAAAAGAAAGGAGGCAAAACACAGGAACTACCAGCCAGTTAGTCTAACCTCAATTGTTGAAAAAATATTAGAATCGATCATTAAGGATAGAATAGCAGTACATTTGGAGAGTCACAATCTGATCAAGGAGAATCAGCATGGTTTCATGAAGGGGAAATCATGTCTGTCAAATTTACTAGAGTTCCAAGAGGAGGTATCAGCCTGAGAAGATAGAGGAGAACCAGTTGGTGTTGTATATATTTGGATTTTCAAAAGGCATTTGATAGGGTTTCACACAAAAGACTACTATGCAAGATTGGATTTCATGATTTCATGAAATAATATTCTGTCATGGATAGAGGATTGGCTAACAGGGAGCAGCGATAAGGGGGTCTTTCTCATGTTGGAGGGTAGTAACCAGTGGAGTGCCACAGGGATGAGTGGTGGGACAGTAGCTCTTCACATATTAATGATTTGGAGGAAGGAACAGAATGTATTGTGGCCAAATTTACAGATGATGCAAAGTTGGAGGGAAGGCAAGTTATAAGGAGGATATAAATAGTTTACAGAGAGACATTGATGGGGCAGAAAATTGGCAAATAGAATTCAATGTGAGAAATTGAGGATTGTTAATTTTGGGAGAAAAAAATGAGAAGGCAGATTATCATTTAAATGTTGAGACACTGCAGAAAGCTGTAGCACAGAGGGACTTTGGGGTTCTTGCTCATGAAACCCAGAAAGTTAGCATACAGGTGCAGAAGGTAATATGGAAGGCAAATGGAATGCTGGCTTTTATTTCAAGGGGACTGAAGTATAATATTAAAGAGACTTTGAAGCAACTGTACAAGGTACTAGTAAGACCACATTTAAAATACTGTGTACAGTTTTGGTCCCCTTATTTACAGAAAGATATCATTGGAGTTGGTACAGAGGAGGTCAAGTAGAATGATCCCAGGTATTGAGGGACTGTCGTATAAAGAAAGATTAAACAGATTGGGTTTGTAACCTTGGAGTTCAGAAAAATGAGAGGTGACATGATTGAAATATAAGATTCTTAGGGGGTTAGACAGGGTTTATGTTGGGAGGATGTTTCCACTCATGGGAGAGTGTAGGACCAGAGGGCATCGTCATAGTATTAGGAGGTGCTCATTTAAGATGGATTCAAGGAAGAATTTCTTCTGAGTGGTGAATCTTTGGAATTCTTTACCCCAGGAAGCTGTGGAGGTCGAGTCCTTGAACGTTTTCAAGGCTAAGATCGATGGGTGTTTAATTAATGGGGGAAAGGCAGGAAAGTGAACCTAGTGTTAAATTTGCCATGACCATATTAAATGGTGGAGCAGGCTCAAAGAGCTGAATGGCCTACTCCTGTTCCTATTTCTTAAGGTCCATTTATTTTAAGAACAAAGAAAATTACAGCACAGAAACAGGCCCTTTGGCCCTCCAAGCCTGCACCGATCATGCGGCCTGACTGAACTAAAACCCCCTTTCGGGGACCATATCCCTCTATTCCCAACCTATTCATGTATTTGTCCAGACACCCTATCTGCTTCCACTACCTCCCCCGGCAGCGAGTTCCAGCCACCCACCACCCACTGTGTAAAAAAACTTGCCTCATACATCTCCTTTAAACCTTGTCCCTAGCACCTTAAACCTATGCCCCCTAGTAATTGACTCTTCCACCCTGGGAAAAAGCTTCTGACTATCCATTCTGTCCATGCCCCTCATAATCTTGTAGATTTCTATCAGGTCACCCCTCAATCTCCGTCCCAGTGAGAACAAACCAAGTTTCTCCAACCTTTCCTCATAGCTAATGCCCTCCATGCCAGGCAACATCCTGGTAAATCTTTTCTGTACCTTCTCCAAAGCCTCCACATCCTTCTGGTAGTGTAGCGACCAGAATTGAACACTATATTCCAAGTGCGGCCTAACTAAGGTTCTATAAAGCTGCAACATGACTTGCCAATTTTTAATCTCAGTGCCCCGGCCGATGAAGGCAAGCATGCCGTATGCCTTCTTGACTACCTTCTTCACCTGCATTGCCACTTTCAGTGACCTGTGTACCTGTACACCCAGATCCCTTTGCCTATCAATACTCTTGAGGGTTCTGCCATTTCCTATCTGTATTAGACCTTGCAAAATGAATTTGTCTGGACTAAACTCCATCTGCCATTTCTCTGCCCAAGTCTCCAACTGATCTATGTCCTGCTGTATCCTCTGATGGTCCTCATTGCTATCCGCAAGTCCACCAACCTTTGTATCGTCCGCAAACTTACTAATCAACCAGTTACATTTTCCTCCAAATCAATTATATATAATTACAAAGGTCCCAGCACTGATCCCTGAGGAACACCACTTGTCACAGCCCTCCATTCAGAAAAGCACCCTTCCACTGCTACCCTCTGTCTTCTTTGACTAGTGGCTTTTGCTACCAAATAAACCTGTTGGACTTTAACCTGGTGTTGTGAGACTTCTTACTGTTCTTTGACCGAGCCAGTTCTCTATCCACCTTGCCAGCTCACCTCTGATCCCATGCGACTTCACCTTCTGCACCAGTCTGCCATGAGGGACCTTGTTAAAGGCCTTACTGAAGTCCATGGAGACAACATCCACTGCCCTACCCTCATCAATCATCTTCGTCACTTGCTCGAAAAACTCGATCAAGTTAGTGAGACACGACCTCCCCTTCACAAAACCATGTTGTCTCTCACTAATATGTCCACTTATTTCCAAATGGGAATAAATCCTGTCTCGAAGAATCCTCTCCAATAATTTCCCTACCACTGACATTAGGCTCGCCGGCCTGTATTAACCTGGATTATTCTTGCTACCCTTCTTAAACAAAGGAACAACATTGGCTATTCTCCAATCCTCTGGGACCTCCCCTGTAACCAGTGAGGATACAAAAATTTCTCTCAAGGCCCCAACAATTTCCTCCCTTGCATCTCTCAGTATTCTGGGGTATATGCCATCAGGCCCTGGGGACTTGACTACCTTAATGTTTCTCAAGAACCCCAATATCTCCTTTTTGATCTCAATATGACTCAAACTATCTACACACCTTTTCCCAGACCCATCATCCACCAAGTCCTTCTTTTTGGTGAATACTGACGCAAAGTACTCATTTAATATCCCGCCCATTTTCTCTGGCATAGATTTCCTCCTTTGTCCTTGAGTGGGACAACCCTCTCCCTGGTTACCCTTTTGCTCTTTATATAAGTATAAAAAGCCTTGGAATTTTCCTTAATCCTGTTGGCCAATGCTTTTTCGTGACCCCTTTTAGCCCTCCTTACTCCTTGCTTAAGTTTCTTTCTACTTTCCTTGTATTCCACACTTGCTTCGTGTGTCCCCAGCCTCCTCGCTTTGACAAATGCTTCCTTTTTCTCTTTAGCATTTTAAGATCATAAATGGCCATTCAGCCATTGAGCCTGTTCTGCCATTTAATAAGATCATGGATGATCTGATTGTGGCCTCAACTCTGCCCTCCTGCCAGTCCCTATAAGTCTTGACTCCCTTGTAAATCAAAAATCTGTCTAATTCAGCCTTGAATATATTCACTTTACTAGCCTCCACGGCTGCCTGGAGAAGAATTTTCTAAAGACCCTCTGAAAGAAGAAATTTTAATTTTCATCTTACATGGGAGAACTCATATTTTAAACATAGAAGCTAGAAGCAGGAGTAGGCCATTCAGCCCTTCAAGCCTGCTCCACCCTTCATTTTGATCATGGTTGATCATCAAATTCAATATCTTGATCCCGTTTTCCCCCTGATCCCTTGATCCCTTTAGCCCAAGAGCTATAGCTAATTTCTTCTTGAAATCACACAATGTTTTGGCCTCAGCTACTTTCTGTGGTAGCAAATTCCACAATTTACCACTCTCTGGGTGAAGAAATTTCTCCTCACCTCAGTTCTGAAAGGTTTACCCCTTACCTTCACAGCAGTAGAAAAGACAGGATTCTCTGCCCTTTACTATCTGTGCCTGTCACAGGAAAATTGCCCCCATTAAGTTTAAGATCAATTTTGTAATATTTAAACATTTTATTGCAGACATTTTTTTTCCTTCATCCAAAAATAAAATGAAAAATAATAAACTCTCCTTTCTTCCTGAGTTTCATATTAAGAACAGCAAGGCAGAATCTTTAGGGTTGTGAACGCGTCTATCGTGCAAATCACCTCTGTCTACACTTCCCGCTGCCTTAGAAAAGCAGCCAGCATAATCAAGGACCCCACAGACCCCGAACATACTCTCACCTTCTTCCATCGGGAAAAAGATACAAAAGTCTCAGGACACGTACCAACCGGCTCAAGAACAGTTTCTTCCCTGCTGCCATCAGACTTTTGAATGGGCTTACCTTATATTAAGCTGATCTTTCTCTACACCCTAGCTATGACTGTAACACTACACTACTCCTCTATGAATGGTGTGTTTTGTATAGCGCACAAGAAACAATACTTTTCACTGTATACCAATACGTGTGACAATAATAAATCAAATCAAAAATCAAATAAAACAGCTGGGAGAGAGTTCATCACTACCACTTAAAAATTCTTAATAAAAGGAAAGTTTAAGCACACAATTGAGCAGTGGCTATTGCACTTTATTGATATTGCAACAAATTCTGATTATAGAAGCAAAACTAAGGCATAACTATCTACAGGCATACCATTAAATCCAACTCTAAGTCAAAGCTTGCATCTCCCCACTGCTCCAACTCCTGTGAAGTATAAAGTCCCTTGGTAGTGAGTCAAGCATATTATTAAAGTGTCCAGATGGTTACATGCAAATCAAGGTCATTATTACTGTATTCATTCTTTGAACAAAAGACTGCTTTTGATGTCTTCATACTTTGCAAGGTTGAATATATTTCTGTAATCAAAGACAATTTTCCAGAAATGCTCAAATGCAACTCGAGTGGTAAAAATAAAAAGATAAAAGCAGCAACTTCATTGTACAAGAAATATAAGCCTTCGCTTTGAGGATTTAATTGATGTTAATTAACAGTAGCATGTTATTTATATGCTACTGCATCACTGACCTAAAATCATCATCTATTAATATCCTGTGTATAGGAGTTAAATGTTTTCATAGTGGCGCATAATTCTCTAACACTTATTTTGTAAATATTCAAAATTTACAGAAAATAATCTTTAAAATTATAATAGGATACAAGTTTGTTTGCCTTCTATAAACTGTCTATATTGGATCCTACTTAACTGATTCTTTTCTTCATCTTCAGTGCTATGTACCATGGAACAGAGGAATGGGAATAGGTCCTTCGAGCCTGCTCTGCTGTTTATTTAGATTATGGCTGATCTGTATCTTAAGTCCATCTTGTGCAAGCCTTAATACCCTGCCGAACAAAAATATATCAGTCTGAATTTCACAATGTTCTAGTTAATCTAGCTTCAACGGCTTTTAGATTTCCATATTTTCCTAACCTTTTTGTGAATAATTTCTTCCTGACAGCCTATTTAAAATGATCTTGCTTTGTCCTCCTACCAGAGGAAATGATTTCATTTTCAGTCTATTTTATCAACCCATTTAATCATTTCAAACACCTTAATGAGATTGTCCCTTAATCTTCTACATTCAGAAAAATACAAGCCCAGTCGGTACAATCTATCCTCGTACTTGAGTCCATTAGTCCCAGTATCACTCTGGTGAATCTGTGCTACATCTCCTCAGATGAACATATGTCCTTCCTTCAGTCTGGTGTCCAGAACAAAAGACAGTACCCTTGATGGGGTTGAACCAGTGCTTTAGAAAACTGTAGCATAACTTCCATCCTATATATCTCAGCCTCCTTGAGATAAAGGTCAACAGTCCATTAGCCGATTAAATTATTTTGTATCCATGCACTAGCTTTTAACATTTCTGTCCCTGGACTTCGAAATCTTTCTGATTTCAACAATTCTTAATTTCTTATCAGTTAATAAATGTTCTCCAATAGCACTGAATTTGATCCACATTCTGGCTGAGGTACACTCAAAAGGCTGCTTCTTTGCTTTATCCATAGTAAAAATGTCATGATGCATGGCAGGGTTGGGTCAATAATTACCAAGAACCTGCCTTCAGGCAGAGAACTCAGGAAGAAGAATCCTTCTCGTACCACTTTCCATAGAGTGCTGCAGTCACAAGACCTGCTGACATCCCCTTCTTAATCATATAAAAATCATAGTTATTCCACCCTTTGCTATCTGCACGATAAATTTTCATCTCACTAGCCAGAATTTCTGGATAAATATAGCGTGTGCTGAAATTCCCCCACAACTTAAAGTCTATAATGTCGGAGGCATTTGTAACACTTTGTCCACAGGTGTCATATCCAGAGCCTGCACACTTCACCAAGGCACACACTTGCAGATAGTAAATGCCATGTACTATATGAAGGCCATCAAAAGCTCCTAAAGCATACAGATTATTGGGTGTGTTACCATATTTGTAGGCCACATGGCAACAGAGGTTGTTGGAACAGACTTGCAGGTTACCTTGCACGCCTGTCAAAGGAATAAATGTATAATTGTCAAACATCATCAAAGCATGAAAGATATCTCCAGCACCATCCATGTGGGACACTGAATTTTTCAACAGGTCGGTTTGTCCCTGCTTTACTTCACCCTTCTGCTCCTGAAGAAAAGCTGACGCCGTCTGAGACTCTGACTGTTCTAGGCTGTGATTTCTGATGGATGTAATTATAGGGACCTTGGCCACCAGAAGTTTCCCTTCACTGCTCTTCATGTTGTAGTAATAGGGGAAATCGAAAGGAGTGTAGATGCCACTTCCTGTTATATTGTATTCGGGATGATGCTGATTAGCTGCAAGAAGATTGATACCCAATGCATTGGCGAATGCTTGATGAAACTCTACTGCAGATAACAGTGGCAGCTGATTCACCCAGGCTGTGGGAAATATAATTTGCTTTACACCATAACGCTCAATTAAACTTACTGCTGGCTCATAGAACAATATATCAAAGCAAGTAAAGAGACCAAATTTTCCAGCAAAAGGTGTATTAAAGATCACATGCTGCAATGTCTTAGGTTTGTCATAAGCAACTTCAAAATAAAGGTTCCATTTCTGGTATTTGGCGATGAGATTGCCTTCAGAATCAAAAACCACATTTGTGTTAAACTGAAATCTTCCATCTGGTGGACACTGAGGGTCACTGAGCTCACAGGCTTGTCTCTCCCCCATGTTTGCTATCAAGTACATGCTGCCGTTTCTTGCCATGCAGCTCAGTTGATAAAGGACCTACAATGAAACAGAAAGGGAAATGCAAACACATTCAGTAATCAATGTAAATTTTACTTCAACAGAATTAACAAGGATCCATTTCTTGCTCTTCTGTGAAAAAAAAACTCTCATCCCTCAGTAAAGGATGTTTAAAGCAACTGGTTTACTAGACGCAAAATGGTGAATCATTTCACTCTTGTTGATGTGTAACAAATTTAAGGTGGATGTCCTAGGAAGAGGGAGAAAGATGAACAGGAGCAGTTAAACACAGTCATGGGTTTAGAATGGTGCTTTTTGATGCTCAGGAGGCAAGGTGACTCCTCTGGTACGGAACATGTGAGAAAATCAACCCATTTCCAATTCACTTTATTTCTAAACAAATGACAGTTAATAATTGCTAAATCATTTGCAGAACATATTTCAGAGAAAAAAGTACAGATAGAGGTAGCAAAAATTGCAGTGTTAAAACGAGATTTCAGAATAATGTATAAATGAACCTTTTTAGGATGGTTAAAGAATATACACCTTCACAAGTTATGTGCAACAGCAACAACCTTATAAAGATATTTAAAAATGTAGCCCTTTGCCATTCTTGCCATATTTTGAGTTGAGCATTGAATTTTTCAACTTCACTGTAATCTGACTTTATTTCTGTGACAATGAATTGTACAAGCAAAGGCATAATTCTGTAATACAATCATAAACCAGTACAGTATAAATGTGAGTGTACTTTTGCTAAATATTAGTAGGTTAACCTGTTGTTAACTTTGTTGGAAGTAATGGCAAGTGCATTTTAATGTGGTTCACTGTAAGCTAATGCACAAAGGGAAATAAAATATGAATCTGGTACATGATGAAAAGGCAGGTGGACATGTCAGTATGAAGTATATAGGAAGTCTAGCGGCGCAGTGGATAGCGTCCCTGCCTCTGAGTTGGTAGCTCCAGGTTTGAGTCCTATCTGAAGACTTGATGACAAAGTGGCCACAGGCTAGCAACTGGTCCCAAGAACTATAGGAATGGACATGAGTACGTGCTCTGTCTGTCTCATATGATGTAGGCACAGAAGAGATGATGGATGGATGAACTATATAGTCAAGTACTTAATGTGACTTCAAGATATTTAAATACAAGTTAAATCAAGTCATCTTATCCTTATATACATTGCTGGTGTGATCAGAGTTGGAAAATTTTCTTATATCATTTTTCAGGATGTGGTCATTGTTGCAGTCCTTAGTTCTTTGAGGCATAATTCCCCTGCTCCCAGTGGGAAGCCATGCCAGCAACCAATATAAACTGGAGAATTGGGACAATCATGTTGTAACATATTGGCCCAGACCCTCCAGCCGCATTGCCTTTGCCCCCGAAGATTTTCCTGACCCAGCAATATTACTACTCATTTTCAGCTGGGAATTCAAACCCCAACTGCAGCAGAAATCCATCAGCAGAGCCTCACCAGGGCAAGTCCAGCAGGAGCGGTGAAGGAAGGGGAGCACACATCTCCTTTTCGTGGCACTATCTGCTGAATTCAGGTAAGATTTTAAAGGTCTAAGTCATTTAATGAATGAGTGTGGGTTTTGATGGATAGTTTGGTGAGTGGATACCTGGATGAGTGGATAAGGTGGGTAGTGGAGGGAGGTGAGAATTCAGGACGGGGGAGGTATTCATGTGGTTGGGTGTTTTGAAGTGTAGTCGAGTGGTTGGGGAGGTAGTCAGGGCTAGTGAGGGGGAAAATTGAGTCAGGTGGTAGTCATGTTGGGTAAAGGATGCAGTTAGGTAGTCAGATCGGGGGTGGTCAGGTTTGGTGTCTTGTGGAGCAGATTATTATACAAAATAATCACAGGAGACTCAGGTACAGAATGATGGTTTATTACCCAAAATGTTGGGAGAGCACCACCTCAGAGAAAAGCCTCTGAAGCATACTCTGCCCAGCTGAAGAACCATGACATATCTGTACATTGTAAGTCACGGAGGAAAAACATAGCTTACATTGCAACATTGTCTGGATCAGGTTTTGATGTGAACAATTGGTATATGTTCTCAAGGCACAGGGCGGAATTTTACCAGCATGTCGGCCCGAGGTTCGTACGATCCTGCCCGAGGCCAACAGGGAATGTTGTTCTCCGAGCCTCACCCGGCCCCGGAATCGGGGCAGGTGTGCCGGTAAAATTCTCGCCTCAGAATCTGTTGTTCCAAGAATTATCTGTCTTCTCTATCTCCTAATGGTTTCTCTTGTCGCTTGGCCTTGCACTGCCAGCTTTGAGGCAGTACAGAAGTCACCAGGCATTCAAGCTACTGATACTAATTGGCTGCTTAACCACGTAAGCAGTCCTTGCCATGCCAACATGTCCTTTTATCCGGACTGTAGAATTTTACATAACCTTTCGAACAAATCTCCGAGAAACCCCTCATTCCGTTTGATGAGACATTTAGTCCTTATAAAGATCCCTTCATAAACCATATTCATTATCTGCCCTAATGCATTGTTGTAATAAACCAGAATCATTATTTTCCCTCTTACAGGTGGTCGATAGGGTTTGATGATGATGGGGTGTTGGTTATGATATTCAATTGACTTACCTATCTGTTAGACCAGGTATTAAATATTTCCACTGTACATAGATAAGTCTTGCGTATCTGAGCTAAGTCTCTGTCATATATCTGGGCTGGAGGCTTTTATGGAGGGTTCCAGGCAGCAAGGAATCAACCCATCAGAAATTTAAACTTCCTGGGTTAATACAAGGTAAATCTGCGCATCAGGACTTCCAGCAGGGTCCAGATGCCCATCTTCCAACTCATCTCCTATCCCCAAAGATACAGAGACCAGAAGGTTTAGGCCATTATTTCCTAAATGCTTTTCCAGTAGAAAATCCCCTTCTATAATTAACTCCACTGACTATCATTTTCAAGGAAAAATTAATTGACCTATGAGGGCAGCACAGTGGCACAGTGGTTAGCACTGCTGCCTCACAGCACCAGGGACCCGGGTTCAAATCCAAACTCGGGTGGCTGTCTGTGTGGAGTTTGCACATTCTCCTTGTGCCTGCGTGGGTTTCCTCCGGGTTCTCCTGTTTCCTCCCACACTCCAAAGATATGCGGGTTAGGTTGATTGGCCATGCTGAATTGCCCTTTAGTGTCAGGGAGATTAGCAGGATAAATACGTCAGGTTAAGGGGATAGGGGCTGGGTGGGACTGTTGCCGGTTCTGACTCGATGGGCCAACTAACCTCTTAGTGGGCGGCACGGTAGCACAGTGGTTAGCACTGCTGCTTCACAGCTCCAGGGTCCCGGGTTCGATTCCCGGCTCGGGTCACTGTCTGTGTGGAGTTTGCACATTCTCCTCGTGTCTGCGTGGGTTTCCTCCGGGTGCTCCGGTTTCCTCCCACAGTCCAAAGATGTGCGGGTTAGGTTGATTGGCCAGGTTAAAAATTGTCCCTGAGATGCATAGTTAGAGGGATTAGCGGGTAAATGTGTGGGGGTAGGGCCTGGGTGGGATTGTGGTCGGTGCAGACTCGATGGGCCGAATGGCCTCCTTCTGCACTGTAGGGTTTCTATGATCTTCTATGATCTATGATCTTTCTGCATTGTGGGGATTCTATGATGAGTGAAATTCCTTCCAAAACTCCAGACGATCCTGCAATCCAGTGGAATAAAGCCTTTAATGTGCCACAAACCAAAAGCCCTAATTATAAATACAGATTTTGTAATGTAACCCCCCAAAATATAGATAAAATCCTCAAAACCTATTAACTGAAGCAGAATTTGATTTCTTCATTCAACGTAAAATAGTAAACCTGCATACAGTGCGTGGCTTTAGGAATCCCTACTACAGGATTGGGAGGGTTCAGGAAGGAGTGAAAATATAGCTTCAAGGACTCAGCTGAAAACAGCAGGTAGCATCGATGTAAATGCGATATCTAACTTGGGCTGCGAGCGAGGAATGAATGCTAGCATTAAATGAACAAGTCTCAAATGAGTGCTCGGATCAGAAAAACATTTTCTCCATAAATAATGGAATTGAGAATCAGACTCCCACAAAACCCAATTAATGTCACACCCAAGAACCACTTAGGTAACTAGTTGAATAGGAATGTGACTGAGCAACTTGAGAAATGTGAATTTTAAAAAACTGCAAATGTTAGAAATCTAGAACAAAAGCAAAAATGGTGGAAGATGCACAATAGTCAGTCCACATGTTAAAGAGAGAAGGAAGAATTGTTTAGGGAGCTGAGCAGTCATTGATTTGGCTGAAAGGCATTTCTTATGCCAGTGCCTTTCATATATTACTCTTCTATTAATCAATGATATTCACAGTAACTTCAATGCAGTGTTAATGTAAGCCTACTTGTGACACTAATAAATAAACTTTAAATATTTTGGGTATTTTTGCAAAATTGCACTCCGTTGAAAGCCTCACACTGTGAGTGCACATCAGTGGCACAGTGCCAGAGATCCAGGTTCAATTCCCGGCTTGGGTCACTGTCTGTGTGGAGTTTGCACATTCTCCTCGTGTCTGCATGGGTTTCCTCCGGGCGCTCCGGTTTCCTCCCACAGTCCAAAGATGCGCTGGTTGGGTGCATTGGCCATGCTAAATTCCCCCTCAGAGCACCCAAACAGGTGCTGGAGTGTGGCGACTAGGGGGTTTTCATAGTAACTTCATTGCAGTGATAATGTAAGCCTACTTGTGACACTAATAAATAACCTTTATAGTGAAATTTGTGTACTTGATTTCTATCCTATAGAAGGAATGGTTGGAAAATTGTGGAGGGCGCACAACTCGAATTCCCAATTGCCTGGTGGGCAAGATCCCGTTTCCGAGACATGACTTAGCAAGTTCACCCCATCAAAATCAAAACCATTTTTAAAATCCAAATGTTAGTAGTTTGTACACAAGCGCCATTCGAGGGAGAATGGTGCTGTAAATATTAGAGTATTCCAATCAGATGTTGGAACTTTTGCACAGTACTCTGGGTGAATTGGCATCAGTATTGCCCCAATGCTTATAATGAAGAATTTTTCTATTCTTTCATGGGATGTAGATGTCGTTGGCTGGGCCAACGTCTGCCGCCCATCCCCCCTTTTTGGGGGCATTTAAGGGTCAACCACATTGCTGTGCATCTGAAGTCACATGTAGGCCAGACCAGGTAAGGATGGCAGATTTCCTTCCCTGAAGGACATTAGTGAACCAGTTGGGTTATTATGACTAATCGACAATGGTTTCATGGTCATCATTAGACCTTTAATTCCAGATTTTTATTCAATTCAATTCAAACTTCACCTTTTGTTGTGGTGGGATTCAAACCTGGGTCCCCAGAGTTCCGGAAGACATACAAGAATTCCTAACATGTAACAAGATATCAAAATTAAGTGCAAACTTTGTATAGCTCCTACCTCTGTACCCCGATATGTTGTTGGATGCAGGCAGGGATTCCATTCAACAACATTAATATCTGGAATAGGCTCCAAATATGGGAAAATTGAAGCTCTGGTAAAATGAAAGCCATGGAGACCATCCTCAGGAAATACAATTATCTTAACTCCCTGCAGTAGAGTTCAAAAAGAATAATTTCATACAATAGCATGATTACAATTATTCAAAAAATCCTAAAATATAAAACTGCAATGATCAGTTTGTCAGGACAGTGCAATGGCAGTAATTATTGCAGGTTAGTGTGAATGTGCTTATACAGTCCAGTACTTATTGGCAGGATAATGCTGATGTCATGCTTGCAAAGCTCAAGCACACGTCAAAGTAACAACTATTACCACCAATATCAGTGGAATTTCTCCAATCTAAGTTATACATTGATATGGGGCAGCTAAATGGTCATGAATGTCCCTTACGCTGGGAACCAAAACTAAATTTAAACAGAGTGGGGTATTTGCAGTGTGCATTGGTCCTTTTCTTTAACAAAAAGGAGTAAATCATTATATGTTGCATGTAGGCCCTCTCAATGGTCAATGGTTCAAGCCCAACCTTTTCTTTATCTGGGGGATGTAGGGGTTGCTGGCTAGAGCAGCATTTATTGCCCTTCCCTAATTGTGCTTGAGAAGGTGGTGGTGAGCTGCCTACTTGACCCGCTGCAGTCCATGTGGTGTGGTACACCCACAGTGCTGCTAGAGATGGAGTTCCAGGATTTTCACTCGGCAATGGTGAAGGGACAGTGATATAGATCCAAGTCAAGATGGTAAAAAATCAGTAATGGTAATGCTATTGAATACCATGGGGAGGGGATGGTTAAATTCTTTCTTGTTGGAGATGACCATTGCCTGGCACTTATGTGGCACAATGTTACTTGCCACTTGTCAGCTGAAGGATATATGTAGTCCAGGTTCTGCTGCAACTGGACAGAATAACTTCAGTATCTGAGGAGTCAAAATGGTGAACATTGTGTAGTCCTCAGCAAATATCCCCACTTCTGACCTCATTGCCCCTTGATAATCAATAGCATTACCATCACTGAATCCCCCACAGTCAGCATCCTGGAGGTTACCATTGACTAGCAACTGAAATGGACTAGCCATATAAATACTGTGGCTAGGAACTCTCTAGTGAGTAACTCACCATCTGACTCCCAAAGCCTGTCCACCATCTTCAAGCCACAAGTATGATGAAATATTCTCTACTTGCCTGGATAAGTGAGGCTCCAACATTACTCAAGAAGCTCAACACTATCCAGGACAGAGTAATCCATTTGATCAGTACCCCGTCCACCACCATAAGCATTCACTCCCTCCACCACCAATCCACAATGACAGCAGTGTGTACCATCGACAAAATGCACTACAGCAACTCCACAAGGATCCTTCAATAGCACCTTCCAAACCTGCAACATCTACCATCTAGAAAGACAAGGGCAGCAGATATGTGAGAGCACCTCCACCTGCAAGTTCCCCTTACTTGGAAATACGTCACCATTCCTTCACTGCCGCTGTGTCAAATTCCTGGAAATATCTCCCGAACAGCATTGTGGATGTATCTACACAACTTGGATTGCAGCAGTTCAAGAAGGCAGCTCATCACCACCTTCTCAAGGGCAATTAGGGATGGGCAACAAATATTGACCTCGGCAGTCACACTCATTCTGTTAAAGAATTGATGGAAAATTGATGGAAAAGGTCCTTAGGGATGGGATTTACGACCATTTAGAAAGATGCGGATTAATCCGGGATAGTCAGCACGGATTCGTGAAGGGCAAGTCGTGCCTCACAAATTTGATAGAATTTTTTGAGGAGGTAACTAAGTGTGTTGATGAAGGTAGGGCAGTTGATGTCATATACATGGATTTTAGTAGGGCGTTTGATAAGGTCCCCCATGGTCGGCTTATGATGAAAGTGAGGAGGTGTGGGATAGAGGGAAAGTTGGCTGATTGGATAGGTAACTGGCTATCTGATCGAAGACAGAGGGTGGTGGTGGATGGAAAATTTTCGGATTGGAGGCAGGTTGCTAGCGGAGTGCCACAGGGATCAGTGCTTGGTCCTCTGCTCTTTGTGATTTTTATTAATGACTTAGAGGAGGGGGCTGAAGGGTGGATCAGTAAATTTGCTGATGACACCAAGATTGGTGGAGTAGTGGATGAGGTGGAGGGCTGTTGTAGGCTGCAAAGAGACATAGATAGGATGCAAAGCTGGGCTGAAAAATGGCAAATGGAGTTTAACCCTGATAAATGTGAGGTGATTCATTTTGGTAGGACTAATTTAAATGTGGATTACAGGGTCAAAGGTAGGGTTCTGAAGACTGTGGAGGAACAGAGAGATCTTGGGGTCCATATCCACAGATCTCTAAAGGTTGCCACTCAAGTGGATAGAGCTGTGAAGAAGGCCTATAGTGTGTTAGCTTTTATTAACAGGGGGTTGGAGTTTAAGAGCAATGGGGTTATGCTGCAATTGTACAGAACCTTGGTGAGACCACATTTGGAATATTGTGTGCAGTTCTGGTCACCTCACTATAAGAAGGATGTGGAAGCGCTGGAAAGAGTGCAGAGGAGATTTACCAGGATGCTGCCTGGTGTGGAGGGTAGGTCTTATGAGGAAAGGTTGAGGGAGCTAGGGCTGTTCTCTCTGGAGCGGAGGAGGCTGAGGGGAGACTTAATAGAGGTTTATAAAATGATGATGGGGATAGATAGAGTGAACGTTCAAAGACTATTTCTTCGGGTGGATGGAGCTATTACAAGGGGGCATAACTATAGGGTTCGTGGTGGGAGATATAGGAAGGATATCAGAGGTAGGTTCTTTACGCAGAGAGTGGTTGGGGTGTGGAGTGGACTGCCTGCAGTGATAGTGGAGTCAGACACTTTAGGAACATTTAAGCGGTTATTGGATAGGCACATGGAGCACACCAGGATGATAGGGAGTGGGATAGCTTGATCTTGGTTTCAGATAAAGCTCAGCACAACATCGTGGGCCAAAGGGCCTGTTCTGTGCTGTACTGTTCTATGTTCTAATAAAGAAAAGGCATTGAAACCATTGTCCTTATTGATGTAGCATAATCACCTGGACAACGTTTTATTTGATAGGATTGGATAGAGATACGACAGATGAAATTTACTGTAGATTAGTCTGAAGACTGATTCAATTTGGCTGGAAAAATGAGGAGAGACAAAATGAGGAGAAGCAGAATGTTCAAAAAATGAGGAAGTCATGTTGAACATTTAAAAAACACTGGTTAGATCCCAGCTGGAATACTGTGGTTTATACTGGGCATCAGACTTTGGGAAGGATGATAAAATCTTTCAGAGGGTGAGGAGAGTAACTAAAATGGTGCAAGGGATATGAGACTTCAGTTCTTTGGAGAGAGTAGAGAAGCTGGGATTGGTTTCCTTGGGGCAGAGGTTAGAGCAGATTAGAGATTTGATGGAGGTGTTCAAAATCTTGATGACAGAGTAAAGAGGGCAAACTGTTTCTCGTGGCAGAGAGTCAGTAACCAGATGACACAGATTTAAAGTAGATGGGTAAAGATGGGTAAAGGCAACAAGAGGGAACAATTAGTTAGGAGGTTGGTGATCTGGATTACATTGCCTGAAATGGAGCCAATCATAACTTTCACAATGGAATTAGATAATTAATTGCAGTATTACAGAGGTAATTATTATTACAGTATTACAGCAGGGGTGTTTGGTGAATTCAGATAGATCTTTCAAAGAACATGGTGGACTAAATGGCCTTTTCTGTGCCTTCTCATTCTATGATGATCGAAGGAAATTCAGTGCAGTATTAAAGAAGGGTTAGTCTGTCCTTGTGAGACAACTCCAAGCCCCATCTGCTCCACCAGCTAGATGTGAAAGATCCTATGACACAATTTAAAGAAGATCAGGTGAATTCTCCAGGTGTCCTTGCCAATAAATTCCTCAACTAGCAACCAGACCCAACTCTCAATTATGTAACTAGAAGCTAGGAGCAGGAGGAGGCCATTCGGCCCATCGAGAGAAGCAGAATAAATTTTCAGAAGGGCCTGGCCCAGTAGTGATGGAGAACAAAAACCCTGGAGTTCAAATGGATCAATCCCAGTCCCAATACACAAATTGAAATATTTTACAAAGTGAAGATTTCAGCCAAATAATATTATTTCTTTGGAAGCGTTTTGCAATTAACTTCTGTGATTAATTTCCTAACCACTGTTATTGTCTTGTTTTTATAACGCTGTCACACTTTGAGTAAATGATTGATTTGTGTAGAATAAGCAGATCAAACTTGAGCAATGTGCTTTACCTGTTTGCTGGCTGCATGGACTTGCTCTTGGTAGATGTCCAGGTTTTTCTGCATGTGTTTCAGCGCCTCCTCACGTGTGGAAGGGATCTTTGGACTGGGATTCAGCACTGCCGGGTGTTCATAGACAGCCGCGATGTAAAACTCCAGCCCCCATACCGGGATTATACAGCATTGCCAGACCAACAACAACAACCACCTTAAGCAAAATGCCTCCATGCCTGACACTTTGCTGTTTCAGTACAGCACTGGCTTCCAGAGATTAGCCTGAATATTTATACTTGAAACATTGCTCAACAGTTAACATCAAATGTGTATTCTGCAAGAGAGGTGTGGTGGGTATGATCTGACCACCCCAACATCGCCCCTTATTCACTGTGCAGAATTGGACTCTAGCCCTGTAAACAGTACATCACCTGGACTGTCTGAACACCAGTCAGCAACTGTTGCCACTGTTAACTTTATTGCACAATTAGAACAGCTTCCTTATGCTTTCCACAACAGTGCTTCTGGTCACTGAAAGTCCAAGTGTGCAAGATCTTTTGTCTTTTTCTCTTGCTGTTTGCACCAGGACCTTTTCAAGCTCAAGTGAAGCAGTTAGAACAATAATTTATTATTAAGAAGTTTAGCTGCAAATCACGGGAACAATCATAAAAATAAAATAAAAGTCGTTGATTTTCTACATGATTATTGTAAATAACATGCAACAGCTGGTCAACTTTAGAAAATTCACAGTTACAATAAAATTAGATATAATCGTTTTAAATTGAGTTCAACGTTCATGGCCAGTTGTGCAAGACAGCCCGAAAGCTGCAGAGTAAAGTGTGAAGCAGTGAAGCCTGAGCTTTGCAAAGTTGGCAAATATTGGATGAATCATGGAACTGGCATGTCTGATTTAGAATGGCTGACTAAACAGCTTCAAAACAACTGATAAATCCCTCAACCTTTCAACTCAAAAGCAATAATATATAAATATGTAAAATATATTTATTAAAAAAAACAGATCCAAATAAAGGCCTGTGTACAAGTTCCTTCCCTCAAAATCGACCAAGTAAAGTTCCTTTTTGTTCTGTTCAATTTCAATGTTTTAGGGGGAGCCAGGGGTAGGCTAGTAATCCAGAGACCCAGGGTAATGTTCTGGGGACCTAGGTTCGAATCCAACCACAACAGATGGTGAAATTTGAATTCAATAAAAATCTGGAATTAAAAGATGACCGTGAAACCATTATTGATTGCCATTAAAACCCATTTGGTTCACTAATGTCCTTACGTGGTCTGGCCTACATGGACTCCAGATCCACAGCAACATGGTTGATTCTCAAATGCCCTCTGAAATGGAGGGCAGTTAGGGATGGGCAATAAATGCTGGCCGAGCCAAGTGATGCTCACATCCCTATAATGGAATTAAAAAGAAAATAATTGTTTTGAGATTACATTCTACAGTTTAACTTGCTTTTCATTGGGAGCTAAATGGCCTCATGCATGAACATAGAATCATAGAATTTTACAGCACAGAAAGAGGTCATTTGGCCTATTGTGTCTGCACTGGTTCCTGAAAGAGCTACCCAGCGAGTCCCATTCTCCAGCCCTATCTCTGCAGCCCTCTAAATTCAACACTTTCAAATTTGTCTCCAGCTCTCTTTTGAAACCACCTATGGAATCCACCTCCAGCACTTTCCCCGGCAGCATATTCCAAATCCCAACAACTCTCTGAGTGAAGAAGTTTCTCCTCTACTCACTCCTTTCTCTCTTGCTGACCATCTTGAAATTGTGACCCCCGAGTCTCTGACATACCAACTAGTGGAAACAGAATGTCTTTCTTCACCCTATCAAAATTGTTTATCATTTTCAACACCTCAATAAGGTCCCTTGTAAATCTTCTCTGCTCCAAGGGGAACAAGCCCAATTTCTTTAATCTTTTCTCATTCCTGGCATCATTCTAATAAATTTCTTTTGCACTCTCTCTCCAGGGCTTTGACATCCTTCTTTAAATATGGTGCCCAGAACTGAACACAATACTCCCAATGTGGTCTGACCAATGATTTGTAGTGGTGTGGCATCACCTCTTTGCTTTTAGACACTATGCCTGCATTTATAAACTCAAGGATCCTATAAGTCTTCTTAATTGTTTCAACTTGCCTGGCCACCTTCAGAGAATTATGCACTTGAACACCAAGGTCTCTCTACTCCTGTACTACATCAAAGTTGTATCACTAAGCCTGTATTGACATCAATCATGAGGAAGGCTCTAGAGTCGATCATTAAGGAGGGTATAACTGGTCACTTAGAAAAACTCAAAGTAATCAGGAAGAGTCAGCATGGTTTTGTGAAAGTGAAATCATCTTTAACCAATTCATTGGCGTTCTCTGATTTAGTAACATATGCTGTTGATAAATTTAAAGTTTATTTATTAGTGCCACAAGTGGATTTACATTAACACTGCAATGAAGTTACTGCAAAAATCTCCTAGTCACCACACTCCGGCGCTTGTTCGTGTACACTGAGGGAGAATTTATCATGGCCAATGCATCTAACCAGCACGTCTTTCAGACTGTGGGAGGAAACCGGACCACCCAGAGGAAACCCATGCAGACATAAGGAGAACGTTCAGATTCCGCACAATCAGTGACCCAAGCCGGGAATTGAACCTGGGTCCCTGGCACTGTGAGGCAGCAGTGCTAACCACTGTGCACCGTGCCACCACCATGCCGGATGAAGGGGAGGCTGTGGACGTAGTGTACTTGGATTTCCAGAAGGCAGTTGATAAAGTACCACATCAAACATTATTGCAGAAATTAAAAGCTTGTGTAAAAAGGATAACATATTGAAGATTGGCTGGCTGGCAGAAAACAGAGAGTACATAAATAGGTCTTTTTTTGATGGGTAAGATTTGATGAGTGGAGTCCTGCAGGGGTCTATGCTGCGGCCTCAAGTTTTTACAATTTCCATCAATGACTTAGATGAGGGGAGCAAATGCATGGTAACTTAATTTGCAGCTGACACAAAAGAGTTAGGAAAGTATGTTTTGAAGATGACATAAGCAGGTTGCAGATGTTTACAGATAAGTTGACTGAGTGGGCAACAAGCTGGCAGGTAAAGTATAATGTGGAAAAATGTGAAGTTGTTCACTTTGGCAGTGTTGTGGGGAATTTCTCTGTTGGTGGCCTGATTCTCTTAAAAACTTAAGAAAGTTTAAATTAATTTCACAAAGGTGATATCTTTCGGTTGTAATACATATGTGAAATTTATTTTCAAAACATTAAAGAATACAAGACAAACAAGACATTAACCTCAGCAACGGGAGTCCTTTGCAGGGTGAAATAACACTGTCTGGTGCTAGAAACCTCTCCAAAGATCTGAGGAACTGAGCCAAAATTAATTACAATGATATCTTTCTGATACCTAAAGTACTCCTCCTAATTAGCTTAGACTTGATTTCATTTCACGTTAATATGCCAGTCCAATACATGGCAGATACTTCAGCCAATTGCGAAACACTGTTTGACTTAATGATCTATCATTTGCTAACCCTAACTCTTCCTCATTGCTATGTTTCTCGAAGGACACCATAACCCGAATACTTTGTCCAGCGGCACTTTGCCTGGACAATCAATTGTATCAATCCAGGGCCCTTGGACAGACGCAATTTTATGCCCAGAAAATAGGGCCTTTCACTTTGATATTAATTGTTTCAGCATTTGTCCTGAATGTGAAACTTCATTATATTTTCTGCCGACCAAATAACTTCCAATTCTGAACTTCTGAACTTCTATAGTCTCAGCAATATTTGCATTGGCTGTAGTGAAAATTTCAAACCTTTATATTAATACATTATTATTATTCATCATCTTTCATTTCTTTTAATAATGTTTAGCAGTCACACAGGAGCAAACTGCCAACATGATCTGGTTAAGTGTAAGTTATTTTAAATCTTTCCTTCCCATCTGTTACTAAAGCTAAGAATCTGCCTATGACTCTGCTTATTAATGATGTGGAGATGCCGGCGTTGAACTGGGGTAAACACAGTAAGAAGTTTAACAACACCAGGTTAAAGTTCAACAGGTTTATTTGGTAGCAAAAACCACAAGCTTTCGGAGCCTTAAGCTCCTTCTTCAGGCGAGTGGGAATTCTGTTCACAAACAGGGCATATAAAGCCACAAACTCAATTTACAGAATAATGGTTGGAATGCGAATACTTACAGCTAATCAAGTCTTAAGACTTGATTACTGAGCAGATTACTAAGACTTGAGACTGAGCAGATTGGGTTTGTATTGAGAGACTGAGCAGATTGGGTTTGTATTCATTGGAATTTAGAAGGCTGAGGGGGGATCTTATAGAGACCTATAAGATAATGAAGGGGCTGGATAGGGTAGAGGTGGAGAGATTCTTTCCACTTAGAAAGGAAGCTAGAACTAGAGGGCACACCCTCAAAATAAAGGGGGGTCAGTTTAGGACAGAGTTGAGGAGGAACTTCTTCTCTCAGAGGGTGGTGAATCTCTGGAATTCTCTGCCCACTGAAGTGGTGGAGGCTACCTCGTTGAATATGTTTAAATCACGGATGGATGGATTCCTGATGGGTAAGGGAATGAGGGGTTATAGGGATCAGGCGGGTAAGTGGAACTGATCCACTTCAGATCAGCCATGATCTTATTGAATGGCGGGGCAGGCTCGAGGGGCTAGATGGCCTACTCCTGCTCCTATTTCTTATCTTATGTTCTTAAAGGTACAAACAATGTGAGTGGAGAGAGCATTAAGACAGGTTAAAGAGATGTGTATTGTCTCCAGACGGGACAGCCAGTGAAATTCTGCAAGTCCAGGCAAGCTGTGGGGATTACAGATCGTGTGACATGAACCATCTACCGGGTACACGGTACCTACTCTTGCAACTCGGCCAACGTTATCTACCTGATACGCTGCAGGAAAGGATGTCCCGAGGCATGGTACATTGGGGAAACCATGCAGACTCTACGACAACGGATGAATGAACACCGCTCGACAATCACCAGGCAAGACTGTTCTCCTCCTGTGGGGGAGCACTTCAGCGGTCACGGGCATTCAGCCTCTGATCTTCGGGTAAGCGTTCTCCAAGGCGGCCTTCACGACACACGACAGCGCAGAGTTGCTGAGCAGAAACTGATAGCCAAGTTCCACACACATGAGGATGGCCTAAACCGGGATGTTGGATTTATGTCACACTATCAGTAACCCCCACAGCTTGCCTCCTGGACTTGCAAAATCTCACTGGCTGTACTGTCTGCAGACAATACACATCTCTTTAACCTGTGCTTAATGCTCCCTCCACTCACATTGTCTGTCTCTTTAAGACCTGGTTGGCTGTAGAGATTCACATTCTAATCAGTATTCTGTAACTTGATTTTGTGTCTCTGTATGCCCTGTTTGAGGGCAGATATCCACTCCAGCTGACGAAGGAGCAGCGCTCCGAAAGCTAATGGCATTTGCTACCAAATAAACCTGTTGGACTTTAACCTGGTGTTGTTAAAACTCTTAATGCCTTAGTCATACAGGGCTTGTGAGAAGGGGACAACGGTAATCATGGGTGATTTTAGCATTCATATTGACTGGAGCAATCAAGTTGGCAAATGTAGCCTCGAGGGAGATTTTATAGAGTGTATGAGGGATTGTTTCTGAGAGCAACATATTAGGGAACCAACCAAGGAGCAGGCTATTTTAGATTTAGTATTATGTAACAAAGAAGGATTGATAAATAGTTCTGTTGTTAAAGATCCCCTTGTTAAGAGTGATCACAGCATGCTAGAATTTAAAAATTCAAATTGAGCAAGAAAAGACAGAGTGCCATATTGGAGTTTAGCATTGGGCAGACATAATTATGATGTGGAGATGCCGGCGTTGGACTGGGGTAAACACAGTAAGAAGTTTAACAACACCAGGTTAAAGTCCAACAGGTTTATTTGGTAGCAAAAGCTTTTGTGTGGCTTTTGCTACCAAATAAACCTGTTGGACTTTAACCAGACATAATTATACAGGCCTGAGGAAAGAGTTGGCCCAAGTAAACTGGGCACAAATAATTGAGGGCTGGACAGTTGAGGAACAATGGCGGATGTTCAGGGAGATATTGAGTACCTCTCAATTAAAGTATATTCCTGAGAGGAAGAGGAATTGTAAAAGGAAGAAAAATGTTCCATGGCCAGACAAGGAAATCAAAGAGGACATGAAGGCAAAGACTAGGGCAGACCAAACTGCGAAAGCTAGTGGCAAGCTGGAGGATTGGGAGGACTTTAAGGTTCAGCAAAAGGCTACTAAAAATAGAATCAAAAGAACTAAGATGAACAATGAAAGGAAACTAACAGAAAACATAAACACAGATACCAAAAGTATATAGGTATATAAAGAGGAAGAAAATAGCTAGAATAAGTGTTGGCCCTTTAGAGGACAATACTGCTGAGTTATTAATGGGGAACACGGAGGTGGCAGAGGCAGTAAACCAATATTTTGCCTCTGTCTTCACGGTAGTGGTAAAAAAAGGGCAGCATGGATAAGTTGGGCCAAAGGGCCTGTTTCCATGCTGTAAGCCTTTATGACTTTATGACTCTAGAGAATAATGGTGCTGCAGTGCAGGGAACCATTCAAGGAGGTTTGGATTAAAATGAATGTAATTATAGTAGGGGATAGTGTAGTTAGGGGGATAATACTGTTCTCTGCAACCAACAGACTGTTGTGTGCCTGATGCCAGGATTAAAGACACCTCCTCAGAGCTGGAGAGGAACTTGGACTGGGAGGGGGATGCCGCAGTTGTCGGCATAGGTAGAGCTAAGAAAGAAGTTTTGCTGCAGGAAAATAAGCAGCTAGGGAATAAATTAAAAGGCAGAACAACAAAAGTAACAACCTCTGGATTACTACTTGAACCATGAGCAAATTGGCACAGGGTAAAAAATCAAAAGAGTTGAAAGGGCGGCTCAAAGATTGGTAGCGATATGGGTAATGATAACCAGAGTTTGACTGATGGGAATGAACAGAGCATATAAACATATGAGTGCTCCAGTAAAAAAGGTTAGAGTAAGGAAAAATGGTAAAAAGACAGAATTGAAGACTCTTCATCTGAATGCATGCAGTAATCATAACAAGATAGATCAATTAGTGGCACAAATAGAAATAAATAGGTATGATATGATAACCATTACAGAGACGTGGTTGCAAGGTGACCAAGGCTAAGAACTGAATATTTAAGATTTTTTGACATTTCAGAAAGATAGGTAAAAAGGACAAGGATATGGCTTAGCTCTCTCAATAAAGGATGAGATCAGTAAAGTAGTGAGGCCAAGGTTTCACCCAATACTCTTGCACTGGCGCTCTGTCTGAGTAAAGAATAAGACGTCTCTCCTGCACAACCTGGATGAGGAGCTTTAGGGGATGTAGGTGTTGCCAGAAAGGCCAGCATTTATTGCCCATCCCTAATTACCCTTAAAATGAGTGGCTTGCTAGGCCAATTCAGAGAACAGTTACAAGTCAAGCACATTGCTGTGGGTCTGGAGTCACATGTAGGCTAGACCAGATAAGGATGGATGATTTCCTTCCCAAGGGCCATTAGTGAACCAGATGGGTTTTAACAACAATTGATATTTACATGGTCACCATTACAGAGACTACCTTTATATTGAATTTAAATTCCACCAGCTGCCACTGTGGGATTTGAACCCATGTCCCCAGGTCATTAGCATGAGCCTCTGGATTACTAGGTCTGTGACATTATGCCTATGCCACCATCTCCACATAATGTAAGTTATAGTTGCCAACCTGGGTGCTGACACACCTCAGCCCCCTTGACTGCTGGCTGAGATTATATGAAGTACATAGGTCGGTATGTGTGTTAGTGTCATGCTGAATACATGATTGTGAGAACGTGGTGAGTTTTGGACTGAATACGAGTGATGGAGTTTCAGTGTGTAGACTAGGTGGCCCCACTTATCGAGTGTGCATGCCAGCATGGCGTAGCCTCATAATTTGTGGCAATGATTTTGGGGAGGCTGAAATCCTTGACATGCACACTTGCTTCAGGATAGTGTGTGGCATGGAATGGCCTGAACACTACTCCGTGGTTGTCCTTCTCTGTTGAGATTGGAGGAATAGCGCTTCTGAGAGATGAAGTGGGGTGCTAATGGCCTAGTGATATTATCGCTAGACTATAATCCAGAAACTCAGCTAGTGTTCCGGGGACCCAGGTTCAAATCCAGCCGCGGTGCGTGGTGGAATTTGAATTTTTCAACAAATATCTGGAATTACACATCTACTGATGACCGTGCCACCATTGTCGATTGTCGGAAAAACCCATATGGTTCACTAATGTCCTTTGGGGAAGGAAATCTGCCGTCCTTAGCTGATCTGGCCTACACATAACTCCACAGGGGGAGCTAAAGGCTGAGCCAGTCTGATTTCTGTTTGTCCCTGTTGTTATATTACATTTTAAACCCTCTACCCCACACCCCTGACAATCCACCACCCTCTTCCCCCTTCCTCTGCCCATTCGCTCATTCATCCACTCACTCACCCATTCAACCAATCACCCATTCTCAGACATTCACACAGACTCTTTAAAGTTAACTTACAGCAGCCAATGACGTAAGAAGCGGGCATTGCCCAGTCCTTCTTGAAACACTACAGCCATGCTCTTCAATGAATGTTGTGCTCTGCACTTCTGAAGAACCTAGGCTCTTAAAACTGAGCAGGAAATGCACAGCAATGTCAGGGCATGGAAACATCTGAGCAGAGGGAATCCAATGGAAGGTCTTCCATGGAAGATCTGGGCCATTATTTATTGCTATTTTCAAGAACAATCAATACCATTTTTCATCTTTTTTCAATTCTTTTAAAGGAGATTTGGTTATCCCAGAACATCAAATAAATGTGTGAAATAGCAAATCATATCACTTTATTTTATCAGTTCAAATCTCAGTGATAATGCACAATTCCATGATTTTACATGTTTTTTTAACATCAGAGACAAGTGTTTGTAGTTAGTTTAGAGATAATATCCAAATTGATCTTTTCCAAGTATTGTTCTTGGAAGATAACAAATCGCCCTATACAGGTTAGGCTATTCTCTGGAGTCTTTCGTTAAAGTTGTCAACAGACTGTGACCTTTATGCTGGAAGTTTACCATCCCGCCCGCCATGGGAATCGGAGCGGGCGAGGGACGGAGCATGGAAAGGTGCGTTGACCTCGGGTGGGATTTTCCAGTTTTGGGACTAATGTGGCCATAAAATTCCATCTATAGTTTCTAGAAATTAGTTCTTAAATTCTTAGAAGCTGTTAATTTCTTGCTGTAGCTTCAGTATTTATGTAGTCCGGGAGATCATTGTCACCTGTTTAAAAGGGAAAATGAGGCATCCTTTTGGTTCTGTCATAGAATCATAGAATCCCTACAGTACAGAAGGAAACCATTCAGCCCATCGAGCCTGCACTGACCATAATCCCACCCAGACCCTATCCCCATAACCGCATGTATTCACATTGCTAGTCCCCGACACTAGGAAACAATTTAGCATGGCCAATCAACCTAACCCGCACACCTTTGGCATGTGGGAGGAAAGCGGAGGAAACGCACGCAGACACAGGGAAGAACGAACAAACTCCAGACAGACAGTGACTCGAGGCTGGAATTGAACCTGGATCCCTGGTGCTATGAGGCAGCAGTACTAACCACTGTGCCACAGCACCACTGTCAAATGACACCGATTGCATTTCACATGCATTTTGTTGAATCTCTATGTCTGCTGCACAAACACAATTCTGGAATCAAGGTGGCACTCATAGAGCAAAACTTCTGGTCACTATGGAAACTATTTGGCCTGAAAGAACTGGGAATCCTCCACATGGACAATGGTTAATGCAGAAGCCAACAAAGCCTAAATATCTTCACACAAACTATTGCACCTATTGTTAGAAACAGGTTCCATGTGCTGCCACCTGAAATAGGCCCAGTCACAATTCAGATGATTAATGCGGCAAAAGGCATTTGTCTCAAATCTTCAAGTGGAGCTTTTGGGGGGAAAAAATTGTCAGTGTGTTATTTATAACCACGATTTTCCTGAACTGGCTGAAACTCAGGATCCAATCAAGAATTTGAGGACATTATAATTGTAAAATATACGAATATTATTTGCAAAGATTCTATTCTACTCAATTCATATCACACTCAGGAACGATCTACATTGCTTTAAGCTAATCCTTCTCGTACCACCTTCCATAGAGTGCTGCAGTCACAAGACCTGCTGACATCTCCTTCTTAGTCATATAAAAATCATTGTTATTCCACCCTTTGCTATCTGCACGATAAATTTTCATCTCACTAGCCAGAATTTCTGGATAAATATAGCGTGTGCTGAAATTCCCCCACAACTTAAAGTCTATAATGTCGGAGGCATCTGTAACACTTTGTCCACAGGTGTCATATCCAGAGCCTGCACATTTCACCAAGGCACACACTTGCAGATAGTAAATGCCATCTAGTGTATGACGGCCATCATAGGCTCCTAAAGCATACAAATTATTGGGTGTGTTAGCATATTTGTAGGCCACATGGCAACAGAGGTTGTTGGAACAGACTTGCAGGTTACCTTGCACGCCTGTCAAAGGAATAAATGTATAATTGTCAAACATCATCAAAGCATGAAAGATATCTTCAGCACCATCCATGTGGGACACTGAATTTTTCAACAGGTCGGTTTGTCCCTGCTTTACTTCACCCTTCTGCTCCTGAAGAAAAGCTGACGCCATCTGAGACTCTGACTGTTCTAGGCTGTGATTTCTGATGGATGTAATTATAGGGACCTTGGCCACCAGAAGTTTCCCTTCACTGCTCTTCATGTTGTAGTAATAGGGGAAATCGAAAGGAGTGTAGATGCCACTTCCTGTCATATTGTATTCAGGATGATGCTGATTAGCTGCAAGAAGATTGATACCCAATGCACTGGCGAATGCTTGATGAAACTCTACTGAAGATAACAGTGGCAACAGGTTCATCCAGGCTGTGGGAAATATAATTTGTTTTACACCATAACGCTCAATTAAACTTACTGCTGGCTCATAGAACAATATATCAAAGCAAGTAAATATACCAAATTTTCCAGCAAAAGGTGTATTAAAGATCACATGCTGCAATGTCTTAGGTTTGTCATAAGCAGGTTCTAGTATGAAAAGGTTCCATTTCTGGTATTTGGCGATGAGATTGCCTTCAGAATCAAAAACCACATTTGTGTTAAACTGAAATCTTCCATCTGGTGGACACTGAGGGTCACTGAGCTCACAGGCTTGTCTTTCCCCTATGTTTGCTATCAAGTACATGCTGCCGTTTCTTGCCATGCAGCTCAGTTGATAAAGGACCTACAATGAAACAGAAAGGGAAATACAAACACATTTTGTAATCAATGTAAATTTTACTTCAACAGAATTAACAAGGATCCATTTCATGCTCTTCTGTGAAAAAAAACTCTCATCCCTCAGTAAAGGGTGTTTAAAGCAGCTGGTTTTCTAGACGCAAAAGAGTGAATCATTCCCTATATGTTTCGGCAACTCTCTAGTAAATTATGGTGGATCCCTGAGAAAAAAGAGAGAAAGATGATGAGGAGTACCGTACTCAGTCCACATATGAATGAGAGAGGAAGGTTAGTGTTTTAGCAGTTAACCATTCATCAATTTTGCTGAATGGCCTTTCTTATGCCATAATCTGGTATATGTGTAACACTTGTTTATTAGTACTAAATCTAAACAGTTTACAGAGTAGACACGTAGATCCTAGGCATGATACTAATCTCTTTCTCAAGAATCTAGCACATGGCTGACTAGTGAGCGTGGTACATTATCATCTACCTTATAAATATCACGTGCCATCTGTTAACCCATTTGTAATACTAAAGAGGGAACACAACTCACTCCAGGCAGGCAAGCCTCCAGATCAAGAGCATATTTTAGCAATACTGCCCCACCAAAATCAAAACCATTTAAAAAATCTGAATATTAATGGTTTATGCACAAACATAGTTCTACCGGTGTAAAATTTAAAGGCATTCACAAAGTGATACCAATTCAAGTATTCCAATCAGGAGATGATGAACCTTTGCAAAGGACTCTGGGTTAATTGGCATCAATGTTGCCCAAATGCTGGTAATGAAGAGTTCAGAAAAGCTACGAGAATTCTTAAGATGTAACAAGATACTTAAATTAAGTGCTAACTTTGTATAGCTCTTACCTCTATATCATTATATTCTGTTGGATGCAGACAGGGATTCCATTCAACAACATTGGGATCTGGAATAGGCTCCAAATATAGATAAAGAACATTTCTGTGGTTTTGAAAGCCATGGATACCATTCTCTGGAAATACAATTATTTTAACTCCCTGTAGTGCAGATAACAAAAAGAATCATTTGATGCATTAGCGTGATGACAATTATAAACAAAGTCCCAAAATGCCAATGGTACGGCTGTATTAATCAGTTTACGCCGCAGTGCTAATTGGCAGGATACTGCTGATGCATTGAGCTTGCAAAGCCCAGGCACACACCAGACTAACAACTATTAGAACTAACATCACCAGACTGTGCCAGATTAAGGGTGGAATTTTCCACTCTCACCAGCGGGGGGAAATGTGGCAGGAAATTTAGAGAGTTTGCAAAAATGATCGGGAAATCAGTTTGGAATCATGTTCTCCCAATTTTGATGCTGGGTTAAAGGCAGGTCCACTTTCCGCTTTTATTTTCCTGCTTATAACGCACAGTAAGAAGTCTCACAACACCAGGTTAAAGTCCAATAGGTTTATTTGGTATCACGAGCTTATGGAGTGCTGCTCATTCATCAGTCCACTCAGCTGAGTGGACTCATTCACCTCCACTCACCTAATGAAGGAGCAGCGCTCAGAAAGCTCGTGCTACCAAATAAACCTGTTGGGCTTTAACCTGGTGTTGTGAGACTTCTTACTGTGCCCACCACAGTCCAATGCCGGCATCGCATCATAGCTTACAATGCAGTCACAAATGATTTGTGCTGAACAGGCAAATAGATCAAACTTGAACAATGTGCTTTACCTGTTTGCTGGCTTCATGTACTTGCTCTTGGTAGATGTCCAGGTTTTTCTGCATGTGTTTCAGCGCCTCCTCACGTGTGGAAGGGGTCATTGAGTTCAGTTGCAGCACTGCCGGGTGTTCATAGACAGCCGCGGTGTAAGAATCCAGCCCCCATACTGGGATTATAAAGCATTGCCAGACCAACAACAGCCACCTCAAACAAAATGCCTCCATGCCTGAAACTTTGCTGTTTCAGTGCAGCACTGATTTCCAGAGATTAGCCTGAATATTTATACTTGAAACATTGCTCAACAGTTAACATCAAATGTGTATTCTGCAAGAGCGGTGTGGTCAGAAGTGATCTAACTCCCCCAAAATCACCCCTTATTCACTGCAGAATGAGACTCCAGTAAACAGTGAGTCAGCCGGACTCTCTGGACACCATGTGCAGCAACTGTTGGCGTTGATTAAACATGGACTTTATTACACTTTTTCTTACACTTACCACAGCAGTGAATCTAGACACGCTGAAATGTGGAAGTTGGTGAATTTAACCCAATCTCTATTTCTGTTTGCACAAGTTGCATCAGGACTTTTTCAATATGCCTGTTAACTAAAGTAAATGAGTGAGACAGTGAGAATAAGACACACACGTTATCAAGGGATTTTCACAGTAACTTCATTGCAGTGTTAATGTAACTCTACTTGTGACACTAATAAGTAAGCTTAAACTTTAAACTTATTATCATAAGGCCTAACTGCAAATCATGAGAACAGTAACAGATACTGTTGGATTTTTTTACATGATTATTTTAAGTAACAGCTAGTCAACTTTAGAAAAAAAAAGGATTAAATCAGATCCATTTAAATCAAGATAATGAGTTCATGGTTCACCGCCAGTTGTGCAAGACAGCATTAAAGCTTCAAGTCAGCTGACCAACTCCTCACACCCCTGCCAACTCATAAGCATATATATACACATTCCCTCATAGCATTCTTTGAGCTTACATTTCACAAGTTAGCTTGTTTTTATTGGAAGTGATATCCAATGGCCTCACTTATGTACAGAAATTGCAAAGGACATGAACTTTCATGATTTTAGCTGAGATATAACCTTTCTTCAGACTAGGGAAAATTAGATTCGAAGAGATTATGTGCAAGGAGTGGCACATTGGCACTGTGGTTAGCACTGTGACTACTTGTGACGAATAAATAAACTTTATATGGACAGGGGCATGTCTTCCATTACATTTCCTGAAGTCAATGACTATCTCCTTCATTTTACTGACATTGAGAGAAAAATTGTCATCGCTCCATTTCACCAGATTCTCTCTTTCATGTACTCCACTGAGTATTTCCAGCATTTTCTCTTTCTATTTTAACTATTCCATCTCCAAACCCATTCTCCACTATCAGCACAAATATCCAGAAATGTTAATCGATGAACCTGTTTGAAGTCAGTCCATTGTCTGCAATGACCTCGCTGCAATGCATCATAGAGTGGCTTCTGGTAGCCTATTTTCTCTGCACCGCGCCCCCTCCCCCCTCCCCAAACAAAACAGCATGGAGAGGCAGCAGAGCAGCTGGTTCTCCACATGAAACAGAACAATTGTTTATTTATTGTAAAATAAAATGCCAACTTGAATTTAGTCTCAACTTAAGATGATGGACTAAATCTCCAAAAAACAAATCATAAATCATTTCTGTGGAAGGGTCATTTAGATCCCAAACGTTAACTCTGAGTCTCTCCACAGATGCTGCCAGACCCGCTGAGTTTACCTGACAGTTTCGGTTTTTCTTTCGAATTTCCAGCATCCACAGTATTTTTCTTTTATTTGAACCAACATATCTATCTTCTCTCTGGAATGATTTAACACATGGAACCTTCAGCTATTTTAGTTAGCTCAAAATCAGCTTTGCTTTCTGTCCTGTCTAAAGCATGAATTGGAGCTAGGAACATCATTTACCTGTATGAAAAACAACTATTTAATATATAAAATCACGGAAGATGATTAATAATTGGAATGGATGCCAAAAAGAATTATTGAGGCCAGAAAATTGGCAAGTGAGGGCTGCATCCGAGGAGATGCAATGAATATAATGGGCTGATTATCCTCCTTTACCAAAATTCAATTTATACGCCTGTGAAATGAATTCCGGGGAACAAACCGTCCAGAAAACTGTTCCATGCAACAGAAAATGATCCAGAGTTCAGATCAATAGCAATTCAATCCAGAGGAAGAGTTGGAAGATAAATTCACTGAGGATTTGCTTAGTTGGGATGATTAGTGAATGCATGTATGGAAGACACAGCGTTGGCCTGCAGATATAAGGGGATTTTCACAGTAACTTAATTCTTTGCGGCGTTAATGTAAGCTGACTTGTGACATGAACAAATAAACTTTAAGTTTTGAAACAAAATAATGCCAGTTCAGTTTGATTAGCACACCCAACAAAGCTTCCACCCTATCAGGATGTTCACCATGCTTCTCAACAATCCTGGTTCAATTGCAATATTCTGCCATCGGACAGCACAGCTGAAAAAAACTAGAAGAACTGTAAAACTCCCATAATAAAAAGTCAACTGATTTGTTGCTTCGATAGAAAAGTAATCCCAATCACCTATTGGCCTAGAATCATAGAATCCCTACAGTGCAGGAGGAGGCCATTCAGCTCAACAAGTCTGCACCGACAATAATCCCACCCAGGCCTTTTCCCATTACTCCACATATTTATCCCACTAATCCCCCTGACACTAAGGGCAATTTAGCATGGCCAGTCAACCTAAAATGCACATCTTTGGAGTGTGGGGGGAAACCCATGCAGATACAGGGAGAACGTGCAAACTCCACACTGTCCCCCGAGGCCGGAATTGAACCCAGGTCCTTGGAGCTGCGAGGCAGCAATGCTAACCACTGTGCCACCATGCTGCCCCTGGTGGCACATCAAAAAGTATCTTCTTCAGATTCTGACTTACTGTTTGAAGTGATAACTATGCTTTTGCTTCCAGTCTATCTGAATTATAGGCAGCATGGTGGTTAGCGCTGCTGTGTCATAGTGCCAGGGACCCGGGTTCGATTCCTGGCTTGGGTCACTGTCTGTGTGGAGTCTGCATGTTCTCCCCATGTCTGCGTGGGTTTCCTCTGGGTGCTCCAGTTTCCTCCCACAGCCCAAAAGACATGCTGGTTAGATGCATTGGCCGTGCTAAATTCTCCCTCTGTGTACCCGAACAGGCACCGGAGTGTGGCGACAAGGGGATTTTCACGGTAACATTGCAGTGTTAATGTAAGCCTACCTGAGACACTAATAAATAAACTTTTAAACTGGAGTTGTTGCTTCAAAGAAAATCAGAATAGAAATGCGTAAAATATAAGGCATATGTGTTATTTTAATCAGAACGACATAGAATATTCAAAACTGTCAATATAACTACATGTTCAGAAGAAATGGTTCCACAATTGAAGTCATAATACTGGCTAGTTAATTGATTTTTAAAAATCTTAATACAGTTGTAAATTATAATGACAGTATTCATTAACGTGCATTTATACTTTCAGTTAATTATGTCAATTTTCCATAAATTCATTAGGAACACCTGTTTTAAGAATTGTTTACAAAGACAAAGAATAGATTCTGAGCTTTTCAAAGTCTTATGTTGCTGTCTGGTCTGGGCATCCGTAAATGACATTTTGTCTGTGATTAATGAGTCATTGATATATCAGTGAGTGGGCTGGAGAGAGTGTATAAATTGGAGCAATTCTCCACATTGAGGATCAGGGGAGACAGCAGCAGGGCTTTGGCTAATACGTAACTTTCAGTCGCCGAGACAGGTAACGAACAGCGATCATTTTACTGCAACTGTCTTTCTTTTCATATTCCTTCCTTATTTATTTCAATGACTATTACCCACCTTCACGTTCCTCTGTGCAAAAAAATCAGCACTATCTCATTCTGCCAATATAAAATGTAGACCAATTGTACTTGGCCCTTGTGAAATATTTATTACAATTGTTCCCTTTCCTGAATTTGTGATAATCCACCTATTTAGAATATTGCATACAGTTAGTGCAATATTATAAATAGGTGGATTATATAAATATATGTATGTGTTTATTTGTATTCTGCTTTGCATATGACGAACATTAATTTTGTTTCAATTTCCTTCCTCTATTTTATCAGTGCAATTATAACTGGTAGACATAAATCTGTAAAAGTATGAATGTCATCCCATTCATGTTGGGGAATATTAAAGTCAAAAAGGTGTTGTTATTTATTTAAATAATTGCATACATTGAATGAAATTAATCATTCACTGCATTTCAGTCCCAGAATTGATCAATTATGATTTTTAAATTCTACGTATTTAAAAAATATTTCTTTTGCTTCAGAATGAAAAATATTCAGCTCCTCATTATCTCTGCATCCATCTTCCTGCTGGTATGTGTGACTGCTGAGCCAATCATCACTGAAGGTGGATGGAAATCTTTAGATAAACAACAAAACAGAGACCTGGTAAGTAATATGCAGCCCTGAAGTGTCAGGATGAAAATGTAACTTTACTCAGAAGAATTTTCATTAGATTAAGACTAAATAAGAAAGGAAAATTTACTAAAGATGATATAGTTAAGGATAGAAATCTTTGGTGTTCTTGACCCAATTTTATTTTCCACAATTTCACTCAAAGAAGAAATTACTTTTGATATATGCACAATTGCAAATTCGAATATTCAAAAGTGACATTCTACATTCTTTTCAATTATGTTCAGCTGGGAAGGGAATCAAGCTGGTTTAACAGGCAATTAACTTTTATTTTACCAATTTTACAAAGTGTGCATGGGAATCAAGGGGCTTTAGAACCTTGGCAGGCTTATTACACCTTCAACTAGCAGGTGGTCAGTACTGGCACCAGACAATAACTATTGTGAATGGTTTAGAACATAGAACATTACAGCGCAGTACAGGCCCTCGATGTTGCGCTGACCAGTGAAACCAATCTAAAGCCCCTCTAATCTACACTATTCCAATATCATCCATATGTTTATTCAATAACCATTTGAATGCTCTTAATGTTGACGAGTCCACTACTGCTGCAGGCAGGGCATTCCACACCCTTACTACTCTCTGAGTAAAGAACCTACCTCTAACATCTGTCCTATATCTCTCATCCTCAATTTAAAGCTATGTCCCCTCGTGTTAGCCATCACCATCTGAGGAAAAAGGCTCTCACTATCCACTGATTGTAACACTCAGGCTGATAACACTTTGTATGTGGGGCCATGACTGGATTCCCCCAGGTTCAGGGTGTAATTGATTGTGTGAGTGTGGCCCTCAAGATCCTCACAGAACAGCCAGAGGATGTTATCAACAGGAAGGGCTTCCACTTACTCAATGTACAGCTAGATGTGCATGTAGTTCCCGGGAAGCAGCCATGATAGCTATATATTAAGAAAGTTCCCAGGTGCCAGATGTTTTCAGACTCCACATCCCCTTGTGTGCCTTCATGGATCAATATTGGATTACCAACTGAAGACATGTCTACTGATGCCTGTGAGGAACCCAGGAACAGATGCAGAGGAGAGGTACAATACTTGCCATGGGACAACCCAAGTGAGCATAGAGGAGGGAATAGGGCTTTGAAGGTGCTGTTCAAATGCTTAGATCATTCCTTGTGAACTCTTCAATAGCCAGACTTTTGTGGATTGTGATCTGTTGTGCTCTGTTACCCGGCAGTATGGAGGGGAGATGCTTTGAATAATGAGGATATCCTGGAACTTGATGCTTCCTTTGATGATGTGGATAAAGTTTATTTATTAATGTCACAAGTAGACTTACATTAACACTGCAATGAAGTTACTGTGAAAATCCTCTAGTTGCCACACTCCGGCGCCTCTCAGATACACTGAGAGGGAATTTAGCATGGCCAATGCACCTAACCAGCACATCTTTTGGAGTGTGGAAGGAAATAGGAGCACTCGGAGGAAACCCATGCAGACACGGGGAGAACGTGCAGACTTCGCACAGACAGTGACTTAAGCCGGGGATCGAATCTGGGTCCCTAGCGCTGTGAGTCAGCAGTGCTAACCACAGTGCCACCGGGATAGTGAGGAAGATGATGACTGGGTTCAGAATGATGAAAAATTCTACAGGAATGATATACCAATACCGCGTGTTTCAAGTGATTCTTATGAACAGATCTATGCAATCCAATAAAGCCACAACCTGCTGCAGCCCTGTTGCCATTCCTTTGATTGTCCTTATTATTTACCTACGCCCAATAAAACATTAAACTGTGACATGGGGAATGAATTGATGTCTTGCGATGTGGTCATTCCCTTTGAGGGAGCTAAGACACTCCTGAAGACCCAGACACCTACAAGAATCACAGAATTGTTACAGCGCAAAAGGATGCCATTTGGCCAATTGTGCCCACACCAGCTCTCCAAACAAGTATCATGACTTAGTACCATTCCCATGCCTTTTCCCAAACCCTCACACATTGTTTCTATTCAAATAATCATCTAATACCCTCTTGAATGCTCAGTAAGAAGTCTCACAACACCAAGTTAAATTCCAACAGGTTTATTTGGTAGCACGAGCTTTCAGAGCACTGCTCCTTCATCAGGTGAGTGCCTGGTGAAGGAACGTTGCTTCAAAAGCTTGTGCTATCAAATAAACCTGTTGGACTTTAACCGGATGTTGTGAGACTACTTACTGTGCCTACCCCAGTCCAACGCCAGCAACTCCACATCTTGAATGCTTCCATTGAATCTGCTTCAACCACACTTCCAGGCAGTGCATTCCAGACCTGAACCACTGAGTGTGGGCAAGTTTTTTCTCACATTATGTTTGCTTCTTTGGCAAATCTCATTAAATCTCCGCCCTCTTGCTCTCGATCTTTTTATGAGCAGGAACAGTTTCTGCTCATCTACTCTGTCCAGACCCCTCATGATTTTGAACATTTCTATCAAATCCCCACTCAGCATTCTTCTCTCCAAGGAGAATGGTCCCAAATTTTCTAATCTATCCTCGTAACTGAAGTTTCTCATCCCGAGAACCATTCCTGAAAAAGGTCTTCCACATTCTCTCCAATGTATTCATGTCCTTCCTATAGGGTGGGTGCCCAGAACTGTACACAATATTCCAGCTGAGGTCTAACTAGTGTCTTGTATAAGTTCAGCATAATGAAAGAAATGGAAGAATTCTGCTGCTTTGCAACTTTTCACATTTATTGGAGAACAGGAGGGTTGAAAAGCAGCAGGGATTAATAGAAAGTGAACTCCGAATGCAGATGGTGCACCTCTTAACTCTCCATAAGGTGCTGCCTCTGCACTATCAGCAGAGATGGCGGCACACTGCAGACCTTGGCACCCTGTGGTTTTCAATGACCTTGGCATGCCCTAGCCTGCTGAGGGACTTCTGAACATGTGCAGAAGCTTACTCTGCCATTGTGGTTACATGAGACACCAATGTCACTGACAGAGGAGCTAAGGATCCACTGTCCACAGTAGGAGCACCGACAGGAGTGCCCAGAAGTGAAAGGTAGCCACGCCTCTTCCCTTTCAGGGTGTACGTTTCCCTCCTTCAGACCTGTGGAGTCTGAAGAACTAGTGAAGACTTCAGGAGCCTCAGACAACAACACCAACCCCCCCACACCCCCATCATTCTTTGCCCAGCCATTGCTCCACAGAAAACCCATGGAAGTGGCTGTGAGATGCGCACCTGCATTCACTGGTTGGTCTGCTGGATCAGTCTCTCCAAGAGGTCTGCAGCCTCTTGATGGTGGAAGCTAAGTGCGCACATGCCTGAGACATGGCTGCACTCATGGCCTGAATAGACCTGTCATCATCCACACATGGGTGTACGTAACCACTGGAAGCTCTGGTAGTGTTCCAACACCTCAAGTTGCCAGACAGTCACTCCAGAGGCACTTCATCAGCTTGGGGCTGAGCATCGGCTTGGTTGCCCTCCAACTGCCTGTAGTGTTGACTGTCAGAGCCTCTGTGAGCTACTCGAGCGTGTCTGTGTTCTGCTCACCAGGTCTTCATGTGAATGGATACCCGCCAACATAAGAGTATCAGCACAGGTAGAGGGTGCAGGGGAAATGATGTGATGGTGCACCCTCTGAGGCTGCAGCATGTGACTACTCCAAAATAGCAGTGCAGGCGCTAACTTTCACAGAACGGAGACCTTCACACTATCCAGCTTCTGGCATACAATGCTACTGTGCCAATGACTGTGTAGCCATGTCCTTTCAGCCAAGTTTACATTCACCTCCCAGGCAAATGTAGACCTGTAGGATAATCATTGAATGATGCACTCATCCTGGCAGACTGCATGAGGTTATTAACCCACTTGTGGTACCGCAGCCAGCTTTGAGGGACAACTCTATGGCCACCACCACCCACCACCATCCTCCCCCCCCCCCACACCTTTTGATCCCCATCCAGGTTTGCTTCATTTTCTGAGCTCCTGGCCCAGGGAAAGAAGACCTCTGTTCTTGACCAGACAGTCTGAATGAGAACCTTCAGGGAAGCCTCACTGAATCCCGTGGCCATCTTGAGGGTAGGATTGTATCTGTGCCATGATGTTCCTAATGCTTCAACCCTGCTGTCAGCGAACAATGAAGCAGCTATGGATGAGCTACAAAACAGCCTCTTGGATAAAGAGGGAGGCTCTTCATCATGGTCATCACTTTCTTGTGAGAGGGTGAAAAGGAAAAAGAAACTAACCACATGTTTTATTCCTATTTTCCAGCACCTAGTCCGTAGGCTTACAGGTTACAGCATTTCAGGTGCAGATCCAGGTACCTTTTAAATAAATGAGTGTTTCAGCCTCAACCACCCAACCTAGGCAGTGAATTCCAGCACCACCACCCTCTGGGTGAAAAGGTAATTCCTCATGTCCCCTCTAATCCTACCAACCACCTTAAATCTATGTCCCCTGGTAATTAACCCATCAGCTAGGGGAAACAAGTATTTCCTGTCTATCCTGTCTGGACCCCTCTTAATTAGTTATTTACTAGGCTTTGTACTGATATTTATATCAGATAATTATTTCTGTAATAGGATGAAAACCTAAAGAGAATTTCAATTAATATTAAATAGATTAATATTCAATTAATACTAACACTTGTATCTTGCACTATGTGGCTTAATCAGTAAGACTACTTGATTTTTGTACTCTGTAAAATGCATAAGAGATTATATTCATGCATGCTGTACTTTAATTTGTCTCCAAAAGCTCCATAAAATCTATGATTGGTCAAAATTTCCTGCTGAACTCAAATTTGAATCTAGAAGGCTGTAGCTTAAAAACAAATCTTTCTTTCTAAGTTATCAAGTCTGATTATGAATGTGGAGTTGAGTTAGATGATCAGCCCTGTACTTGGTGAATGGGCAAAGCAAGCTCAGGCCTAATAACTTGTCCTGGCTGTTATTTCTTACGTTCTTTAACTGTCTCTAGCAGCAATCATCACTGTTTTAAAAAAATACCACTTTGTAACCACTTTGTACCACTTTCTAACTCACATTATAGCGTGAAAACTGTTCCTTCCCTTTCACACATACATGCAAACATCACTGGCCTGGATTTTGTGCTCTTGTGAGTTGCAATTTATGATCATTTGAGCCATTTTAGCTTGGACACGCAGAATCTAACCCAAATAAATTTAACTGTTTCATTCAATGTAAAATCATGAAGAAAGCAAAATAGAAAGAGAAAGAAAGATGAGATTAAGGAAGATAAAAAACATTTAAAAAAAAACATTTTTAAAAATCCTGTATCATTGAAATCTGCAGGACTGAGACTCCATACTTCTGAAAGCAAATTTCAGCATCAGTAATTGTTTAACAGTAATTAAGACTTATCACACCATGAAAAATTCACCTTTACAGAAATGGACAAACCCTAACTTTTTCCGGTGTGCTAATTGGGTATTTAATGGGTCAATACCCCAACTTCATTCCCTTCATGTGTTTCAATGCTGCGCCTATCAGTGAAACACCATTTACTCCAAAACGGTTAGTGCTGAGAATTCCACTGTTATTTCTGTGTTTAAAGGTAGAGTCATAGAGATATACAGCACGGAAACAGGCCCTTCAGCCCAACTCATCCATGCTGACCAGGTTTCCTAAACTGAACTAGTCCAATTTGCCTGAGTTTGGCCCATATCCCTCTAAATCTTTCCCATCCATGTACCTGTCCAAATGTATTTTACATGTTGTAATTGTACCCGCCTCTACCACCTCCTCTGGCAGCTCATTCCATATACACACCACCTTCTGTGCGAAGAAGTTACCCCCTCAGGTCCCTTTTAAATCTTTCCCCTCTCACCTTAAATCTATGCCCTTTAGTTTTGGACTCCCTTACCCCGGGGAAAATCTATGCCCCTCATGATTGTATAAACCTCTATAAGGTCACCCCCTCACCCTCCTACACTCCAGGAAAAAAGTCCCAACCTAACGAGCCTCTCTTTATAATCCTTACAATCCGCAGTAATATAGTTAAAAACATTATTTCGATTAACTGGTATGTGTACATCACATTTTTATTGGTGTGCCAGAAACAAGAGATGAGTTAGTCCATGACTTCTACTGAATAAATGTGATCCTCAGACCTGATTGGAGTTGCTCCTGCTGACTGTAAAAGAACTTATATTCAATTTTCACCAGTGTATGTGGGGCACTTAAACTTGAATATAATAAATATTCAATAAGCTTGGATGATTAAATATTTAATAAGCTTGAATATAATAAATATAAAACATTTTTTCACCCAGAAAGACTAAAATCAATTCACCACATTAACTGCAGGTATCTGATTTCAAACTACTTTGGTGTACCCATTATCCAAGGAACATTAGATGAGCTATAAGACAACAAACTGCCTGGGTCAAATAAAGATGTGCAAGGCTAAACTTAAATAACGGAACCAACACAAGAGGAATTTGGATTCTGTTTGGGTATCTAGATAGCTCTGTCAGGCTATAGATATCAGTCAATTTCATCGTTATAGTACCACAATCTGACAATAAGTTAAAAAGTTTTTTTTAAGTTCATTTATTTAGTGCCACAAGTAGGCTTACATTGACACTGCAATGAAGTTACTGTGAAAATCCCCTAACTGCCTTACTCAGCGCTTGTTTGGGTACACTGAGGAGAATGTAGCATGGTCAGTGCACCTAACCAGCACGTCTTTTGGACTGTGGGAGGAAACCGGAGCACCCGGAGGAAACCCACGCAGACACAGGGAGAAAATGCAGATTCCACACAGACAGTGACCCAAGCCAGGAATCGACTCCTTTGGCACTGTGAGGCAGCAGTGCTAACCACTGTGCCGCCACTGCTGTGTTGGAAGAAAGAACAAACTTGCATTCATATAACATCATTCACAACATCAGAATATCTTTGAATCATTCCAAGGAATCATTTACATCTAACAAACAGGGTAGAGGGTGCCTCGATTTAACGTCCTATCTGAAAGACAGCACTATAACAATACACCACTGCCTCAGTACAATGCATTCTAGTGCACTAGTGTGGCAGAGTCAGATTATGGGCCAAAGTCTCTGGAGTGGAACTTGAACCAACGACCGTCTGACCTAGAGGTGAGAGAGCTAATGCTAAGGCATGACTGGCAAAGACTGTTTCTTACTAAATTGGGTATGACATTTTCAGGTTTCAAATCATAAAAAATATCAAGCACTGAGCAAATCTGTCTAAAGAGAAAATAAATCCATCTCTTTAACAAAAGAATGACATGCCCTGTCCACCCACCCATCACCCTATCATTACCTCAGCTTGGAAAAGGCAATGATATCCACAATTATAGAAGAATGATACTTATAACTATTAACTAATCACACTTTCAACTGAAAGCATCATCTTTGGATTATTTGTTTGACATATTCCCTATAATTCTCACCAGGAAACGATGGCATTCTAATTCCCCAAAACTAAATCTTTGAACAGATTGAGAAGTATTTAATTATTTGCCTGGTTAAAGATATTGTTTTCTTTCTTCTCCGGAACAGTTTTTCCGAATCCTTCAGTCCTATTTCACTGGCAGAGGGATGAATCTGGGACTCAGCAGGAAAGAAAAGCTTCAAGGGACATACGGAAGCAAAATTGGTTCATACGCTGATAAATCCAACAACAATTTGGACACTAAAGACATCTTCAGTGTTTAAATGGTAGTTAATGAATATATTGGATTGTGCATTCAATACATATGAATGGATTTTCAGGCTGAACAAATATAATCCTGTTAGATTCAAGCAGAGTTTCTACAGAGGTTGAGAACAAATTAATTGGTGTATTTGTGAACATTTGTTGTTTGTTTACTAAATGTTGCACTCTGATGGAATTGTTGGAGTTACTTTTGCAGCCAATATTTAATAAAAGAGGTTAATCGATTAAAGTAAACTCCTTCAGTTTTTAAATCGTCATAATAAATAAATATATGTACCCTTTAGATATTGGAGTTTGTTATATATTGTTTGAACATTGCTTGTTTGTGTTCCGGTCACTTCAGCAGGTGAATTCAGAATTCCTCAATCATTTTCATTACATTTCCAGATAAAATACATTTTCAGGTGGTTTTATTTTATACAAACATGTGTATTTTATAATCTATCAATCTCCTACTAAATGACTGTATTATATTATTTGTACTTTTCTGGTGCAGTTTGTTAGAATAATTGGATCCCTCTCTCAAATCTCCCTGCTCTATTCTGTTCCGTTCTTTCTTCTTCCTCCTTTTCAGAAGCTTAGTTTACCTTACCACATCTGTCCATGTGAAAATAATTTTATGCAGTAGAAAGACAAAATGTAGCTTAGGTAAAGTACCTCACCACCACTGCTCTTGTCTCCTATTGCTAAATTCTCAGACTGTTTGACTGACATACACTACTAGATGAGCAAAGCTTTCCTCCAATTAAACATTGGAAAACTGAAGCCATTATTTTTGGTCCTTGCTCCAAACTATTTCCCCTAGCTACCTATTCCATTCCTCTTCCTGGTAGCTGTCCGAGTCTTAAACAAACTGTTCACAATATTGGTGTTATATTTGATCCGAGAGGAGCTTCCAACCACGTACTTTCCACTTCCAGAACACCATCTGACTTTTTTTCCACCTCAGTTCATCCGTTACTGAAACCCACATCCATGCCTTTGTTACCTTTAAGCTTGACTATTACTACACATTCCTTCCTGAACTCCCATATGTAAGCTCTGTAAACCTGAGCTTTACGTTGCTGCCCATAGCTGAACTTGACTTGGTGCAAGTTAAGGTATCAGCCCAGTGCTCACCAACCTACATTAACTCCCGATCAAGAAATTTCTTAGAATCATAGAATCCCCACAGTGCAGAAAGAGGCCATTTGGCCCATCAAGCCTGCACCGACAACAATCCCACCCAGACCCTATCCCGTAACCCCATATATTTACCCTGCTAATCTCCCTGACACTAAGGGGCAATTTTAGCTTGGCCAATCCACCTAATTTCTTGATTTTGATTTTGGGAAAAAGATACAAAAATCTGAGGTCACCTACCCACTGACTCAAGAACAGCTTCTTCTCTGCTGCCATCAGACGTTTGAATGGACCTACCTCATATTAAGTTGATCTTTCTCTACACCCTAGCTATGACTGTAGCACTACATTCTGCACTCTCTCCTTTCCTTCCCTATGCTTTGTCTGTATAGTGCACAAGAAACAATACTTTTCACTTTATATTAATACGTGACAATAATAAATCAAATCAAATTTTAAAATTCTTATCCTTGTTAATAGATCCTTCCTTGGCTTCATCCCTCCCTAACACCTCGAGCTCCTGAACACTCCAAGATATCCATGCTTCTCTGGCCTCTTGAACATCCCTGATCTTAATCGCTCCACCACTGGTGACTGTGCTTTCAGTTGTCTTGTCCCCAAGCTCTGGAATTCCCTCCCTAAACCTCGATGGTGACATTTCTCTCGTTTAAGACACTTGAATCTCTGGCCAAGCTTCTGGTAATTCAGCTCCTTATGTGCTCCGGTGTTATATTTTGTTTTATAAATGCTCCTTTGAATTGCCTTGGGAGGTTTTGTAATTGTGTTAAAGGTGCTATATAAATAAGTTATCTTTTAATTCGTCCTATTCCAGATGAGTTTTTCTTCCCATTTTCCGCTTTGCAGGCTCTTCCCCCTCATCTACACGCTTTCTTTCTCTCTCTGTCCCCCCATGTTCTGCTTTCTCTTTTATTTTCCCTTCACTCCCGTTGCCCTCTGCAGGGAAAGGTGAACTTGAAGGAATCCCTTAACAAGTCAGGGGGGCAGTGACTGAGGCAGGCAGCCCCTCTGAGACCAAACGAGAGGATTCTTCCAGCAGCTAGGATTGTATATTATTATTTGGACTGTTTGCTTCAGACAGCAAGTTGCGCCAGTGCAGTGAGACTCAGCAGCAACTGAGGCAGCGATGCAGGAAGCAACAACCCAAAGCATTTTACTGCCGAGGTGGAGGCGAAACATTGAACTCCCATGGGTGTTGTGTTGATCTGCAATTTTGGAAGCAAATCCTAATCCATCAAATCTGGGAGATTTTCCAAACGTTCAATTTTTTTTTCATATTATTGTTCAAAGATTACTCAAACAAAACAACACGTCCAACAGGATGTCTATCCTTGCAGCTCCGCCCGGGCTCTCGCTTCCTCCTTTGCCGGGGTTGGTCCTGTAGCCTGTCAGTCACGGCACTGCAGTGTCTTTGGGAGCTACCAGACTCTTTGCTTCCTCTACTTGTCCCCAGCAGCTGGGGTGGAAATGGCAGCGCAACAGGGAGGTGATGGGCTGGAGTTAGAGGAACTGAGCGGAGCCCAGGTTATAGCAGAGGCACTGAGAGACCAGGTGAGGAGCAGCGTTCACAGCATTCACTAATATGGAGACGAAAGCTGCCAACCCACTGGAATAAATGAAGTGTACCTTTAGGAGCGAGCTATACCAAAACAGGCCACACTGTAACTCATTGAATTGCATTAATCTCAGTCCTCTTGCTTTAAGCAGGAAACCCCAACAACATTGAAGTTAAGCCCCAGTACTTTCCTCACCTTCACACAGAGAACACAAAGTGCTGGAAATACTCAGCCGCTCTGGCAGCTGTGACAGAGTTCACATTCTCAGGCCTGTGACTTATCAGCAGATCAGTTCTGATGATAGGTCACAGATCTGAAACCTCTGTTACTCTCTCCACACTTACTGGCTTGTGTTGCGCTGCCTGTTTTCATTTCAGATTTCTGCAAAATCTGCTGAATTTTGATTCTGAGTTTAGTCTTTAGATACGATAGTGACTTTTAAGGGACGTCTGGACAAATACATGAATAGGATGGGAATAGAGGGATATGGTAAAACTATGGTTTTAGTTCATATGGGCAGCATGGTCAGTACAGGCTTGGAGGGCCGAAGGGCTTGTTCCTGTGCTGTAATGTTATTTGTTCTTTGAGCTGTACAATGATATGTAACCCCTTATTCCTCCCAACACCTGCACATTCTGAGAGGGGCTGCTGTTGTGTATCCCACTCAATTCACTTTTCTGTGACTTTCGGCTGGATTTGAGACCTTCAAAGCTACCGGCAAGGGGGGAGGAAGCTACCAGCTCACCCCTAACCTGTCGGAACAGGGGAACCATTGAACAGCCAGCCCAATTAATAACCACTTAAGGCCCTCATACCATCATTGCTGAGGCCCACACAGAAAATGTGGCAACATTAGCTGGGCATCCTCCTTTGCAGATCACTTGAGCGTACTGGAGGCAGCAGCCCCGCCTCCTGGTTTGACTCATTTCTTGGCATGGTGGAACTGCCTGTAGTTCCAGTCATAGCCACTCCTCCTGGGTGATGCTGCTGAGCTGCCACCCAATTGGATTGGCTGGCAGCTCTCTAAGGGGTATTGTGGATGGGGAGACTGTGCCCTCCCCCCAAATAGGGGAATTTTCTAGGGGGCTTCCCTCTGGGGGTTCTGCCTTGACCTGAATTCAGCTAATACAAAGCTTGTGAGAGACAGTATGCAGTGAAAGATGTTCTTTATTTGACAATACGCATTGGGAGAGAGATGCCAGATGGATTCCAACTTCTCTGTAAAATTACATCACATGAACACATCTGATATGCTATTTTTGAAGATTCGTATTCCACGCCCAACCTGTCATACAAACTGGATGGTCCAATTACATTAATACACGCTATTTACTTTGGCCAACAGCATCCCACCCCTTAGCATAATTTGGAACCCATTGGTTAACTGCTCCTGGACTTCTTTCCCCCCGATGCTTAGCAACCCTACCTACACATGTCTGACAGGTTCAAGGTTCACTCTCACCACCTGCATACTATGAAAACTAAAAGGGAGTCATCCTGTCTAACTAGCTATACCTTATCAGGCCAAGAGCGAGGCGCGGAATGCTCCTATTCATTTTAATTAACAATTGAATCCTTCTATTCATTCCATTATCTTCGTACCTCACAGCTGCAAGATCTTCCAAAGCCTTTCACTGATTTAGTTCTATACTTCATTGTTCCCGAGAATTTGGCCTGTCTGGTTCTGCTTTTTCCCATTATGCATTTAGGGCAGGCCGCCCTTGGCCAAAGCTTACAAGACATTCAAAGCTACATTTTAAAATTACAATATATGTTAAAAATTCACTACTATTGATTATATTGTGTTTAATAAACAATACCTTTGTATAATATATGTATGAAGCACATCGTGATGCCTTTGGTGTGCATATAAGGCACATTATGGTCCCTATTTTAGACTAGTCCACTTTGTTTTAAAAGCCCCTTAATAAGCAGGGGTTTTGGCATCTCCTGCTACACCCCTCTAAATTCCAGCCAATCATTCCCTGATTGTTCCAGACTTAGATCTTGGAAGAAACCATAAGAACATTGTGATTTTCTTGAAAGCAAGTTCATTTAGGTGTAGGAGGAGATAATGAAAAGCAAAATGCTGGAATCGGAAACAAAAACAGAAAATGCTGAAAAATCTCAGCAGGTCTAGACTGGTCATCCAGACTTGAAAAATTAGCTCTGTTCTCTCTCCACAGATAGAAACATAGAAACCCTACAGTGCAGAAGGAGGCCATTCGGCCCATTGAGTCTGCACCGACCACAATCCCACCCAGGCCCTACCCCCACATATTTTACCCGCTAATCCCTCTAACCTACGCATCCCAGGACTCTAAGGGACATTTTTTAACCTGGCCAATCAACCTAACCCGCACATCTTTGGACTGTGGGAGGAAACCGGAGTACCCGGGGGAAACCCACGCAGACACGAGGAGAATGTGCAAACTCCACACAGACAGTGACCCGAGCCGGGAATCGAACCCGGGACCCTGGAGCTGTGAAGCAGCAGTGCTAACCACTGTGCTACCGTGCCGCCCCGTCAGACCTGCTGAGATTTTCCAGCATTTTCTGTTTTTGTTGGAGAAGATAATTGATCTAGTATAAGCTTTGCGGATCAAATCAGATCCCCCTCCAAAACATGGTAAAACCATACAGTACCCCCACTCTCACCTTCATTCCCCAAACCCCAGCCAGTCCCAACAGATGACTACAGGTGGATATGCCTGCACTTCTGGGCACAATTGATCATTTATCTGTGACGGAATGCAGTAGAGAATGCAGGATTCAGTGTTGGAACCAGTCCTCCTCTCTCGCTTTCTCTCTTATGTATGAGATCTGGAATTCAACATAAGGGACACAATAATAAAATTTACAGATGACACCAAAATAGGGAGACTTGTTCCTGTGAAGAGGATATTATAAGTAACTTCACAAGGACATTGGCTAGCAGATTGAATAAAAGATACCAAATTACTTATAATGTAGGAAAATGTGACAGGATACAATTTCTTTGGGGGGGATAAAGTGAGGAAATTGTAACATTTTAAGAGGAGTAGAGAAACTTTAGGGGTGAGGTACGCAGATCTGTAAGCATCAGTAAAGTTAGTAAAGCTATTCTAAATGAACACATGGGATTGTAGGTGTTATGAATATAGACATAGGCTGGAATTTTACCGGCACGCCCGCCTGAGGCTCATAAGATCGCGCCCGAGGCCAATGGAGAATTCCGTTCTGCGAGCCTCACTCACCCCAATTCCGGGGCGGGTGTGCCAGTAAAATCAGGGCCATGGAGTATGAAAGCACAGGAGTGATGCTAAATCTGTCTATAATAAGGGGCTGGGTAGCATAATGGTTATGTTACTGAACTAATGATCTAGGGGCATGAGTTCATATCCCACCACGATAGCTGGAGTGGAATGAATTTGTAATAAGTAGCAAGTATCAATAATGGTGACCATCATCTACTTCACTAATGTTCTTTAGAGAAGGAAATCTGCCTTATTTACCTTGTCTGTCCAATATGGATAAAGAATCATAGAATCCTACAGTGCAGAAGGAGGCATTCAGCTCATCAAGTCTGCACCGACCACAACCCCACCCAGGCCTATACCCATAACCCCACATATTTACCCTGCTAGTCCCCCTGACACTAGGGTCAATGTAAGCATGGCCAATCCACCTAACCTGCACATCTTTGGATTATGGGAGGAAACCAGAGCACCCGGAGGAAACCCACACAGACACGGGGTGAACGTACAAACTCCGCACAGACAGTGACCCAAGCTGGGGAATCGAACCCGGGTCCCTGGTTCTGTGAGTCAGCAGTGCTAACCACTGTGCCACCGTGCTGCCTCAAGAATTGAAAGAACACTATTACAAGAGGGAAAGGGCAGGGAATGAGAATAAATATATAGCTTTGTATATTTTAAATGGTATGATGACATTGTTTGAGTAATCATGGTTTTAAAAAATGGATGATGGAGAGTGTAGAAGTGCTGCTGGGTTCTAATGATTGGCAATGAAGGACTTGGAAAAATAAAAGTTTGTTGAATATTCTGAGCAATTCATACATGCTGTGGTCTGCCTGTGCTCCGGGGAGAACTTGGGGGCTACTGACATGTGCCCACGTAATCCCAGCATCCACATGACCACCCAGTCCACATCTTCGCTGTTTAAAGTAAAGTCTATTTATTAGTCACAAGTAAGTCTTACATTAACACTGCAATGACGTTACTGTGAAATTTCCCTAGTCGCCACAGTCCGACGTATGTTCGGGTCAATGCATCTAACCAGCACGTCTTTCAGACTGTGGGAGGAAACTGGAGCACCCAGAGGAAACCCACGCAGATGCAGGGAGAACGTGCAAAGTCTGCACAGACAGATAGTGACCCAAGCTGGGAATCAAACCCGGGTCCCTGGCACTGTGAAGCAGCAGTGCTAACAACTATGCTACTGTGCCATCCCAATCCACCTAACCTGCACACATTTTGACTGTGGAAGCAAGGACTGTGTTTAAGTTGGAACAACTGGTGAGTTGTAACAGTATGCGAGAACAGTCACTGGATACAAACTATTTACAACATTCAAATTGAACAGGGTTAACAACACATGATTATTTACATTGTGTGAAACATTGATTGGGCTGCTGCAGCTGATGCATAGCCCATCATGTCTCCTTCCCCTCACTTTTTCTTTAAAACAAAGGCCAGACTAATCCATCACACAGTCCTGGAACCTTATATTCAATTTACTCGTGTGCCCTGTGTGTGTGATTGTGCCAGTTGGCTGTGCTTGAGATGCTCTCGGGTAGGTGTTCTCAGTGTGGATGGCATCATGCGTCCTTGCAGTGTAGCCAGTGGCTGCATGGCTTGCTGTGTTGGCCTCTGAGTGGATCCTCTATTTCCATTGGCGTAAGGGGCCTGGATTGCAGGCTGGATGCCTGGAGTAATGTGGTGGTTGATTGCATTGGTTCAAATACCTGCAGTAGGTGATGCCAGTTCCGTACGTAATCGACACTGTCCGAGGCAGCCACATAGCTGTTGGGTTGGATGGCATGACTGTATACCACTGCCAATTTGTCATGGCCACACATGTTCTGGATCCTGACCCTTTGACCAGGTGCTAAAGGCGAGTCTTTGGGCATGATGGTCTTTCCTCTAGTTTGGTGCTCCATGAGGGCATCACTCATGTTGGTTTTGATGTAAGGCTGTAAGAGGGTCTTGGCAATGGGGATTGTGGTCCTCGTGCACCTGGAGAACATTTGCTGTGCTGATGAAGACAAACCTTGCCTTGGCACATTTCACAGGCTGGAGTGCAGCATAGAAATCTGAGTTATCCCGGGCACATTTCTCAAGTTGGCAGTTCCAACAAAAGGTGATCCAGACTTGAAATCTTAGCTCTGTTCTCTCTCCGCAGATGCTGTCAGGCGTGCTGAGATTTTCCAGCATTTTCTGTTTCTGTTTCAGTTTCCAGCATCTGCAGTAATTTGCTTTTATTTTTCTCAAGTTGGTGCTTGGTTGAGCATACTGCCCGTTCTGCCAAGCTGTTGGATTGTGTGTATAGGGGGCTACTCATGGTGTGCTTAGAGTCCCGTGTGTACAAAGTTCCTAAACTCTCTGGCGACGAACTGGCGAGTATTGTCCATCATTATCCTCTGAGGGATGCCTTGTGTAGCAAAGTGTTTCTTGAGCTTGGTTATGACATTGTTGCTCTAAATGTCTGGTAGATGGTTGTGTTTGAACCACTCAGTGTAAGAGTCGACTAAATGCTGTTTATCATAGAATCCCCACAGTGCAATACCACTCCATTCGAAGATATCAGCCACCGTGAGTGACCATGGGAGGTCTGACACGTGACTCCTTGTGTAACACGTCATCCCAGTATCCACGTGACCACCTGGTCTACAGAGAGCAAAACTGCCCAGTGCATTGGAACAATTTGAGATAAATCAATGCATTTGTGTTAACTGGTGAGCAGAGCTCAAAACCGGTTCGACAATCCATTGAATAAAGTGTCCCCAAACTCTATCGCCTCTCGTACTCCTAGTCCTCCACCTAACGAAAAGCACTAAAATGTGTGAGGAAAAGTATTACAAACGTTCCACTCTGGAGTTATGGATTTCTCAGATCCTCTGGATCTATAACTTGAATATTTTCAATGCAGTTTTATAGCATACTAGAAAATCTTTAAGATTAGTCTTTAAGAGTCCAAAGATGTGCAGGTTAGATGGATTGCCATTGTAAATTGCCTCTTAGTGTCCCAACATGTGTAGGTTAGGTGGATTAGCCATGTTAAATGTGTGAATAGGTCTGGGTAAAATGCTCTTCGGAGAATTGGTGCAGACTCGCCAAATGGCCTCCTTCTACACTTTAAGGTTTAAAGTTTCTATGATTACACCTGTGATCTAAACAAAATATTTATTGCTTAAATTCACAATAAAGTTGTCCAATGAAATTGTAATAACCTGAAGATCATGCTTTATCTTTGTTTCTGCAGAATCTTCAGTATATGTTTGGGATTGTTGGTGTCCCAGTGGTAGAAGTAGCCATGGCTGCTCAAGCTGCAGGAATTAAGTACATAGGAATGAGGAATGAGCAAGCTGTAAGTAATCTTCTCAGTACTTTCTGTCGCTTCTTTGCATGATAGATTCAAAACAACATTTATTAACATTTTGCTGCCCTTGTGTTTCCTACTAAAACAGGCTTGTTACGCAGCATCTGCAGTGGGATATTTAACAGGAAGGTTAGTCTCCCAATAGTTGTCTTTCAATTTCATGACTTTGTCACTGTCTGCATTGAATTATATTTCATCTGAGTACCTGCCATTGAAAGGGGACTGTTTCTTTTCTTTTTTAGGCCAGGTGTTTGCCTTGCTGTCTCAGGCCCAGGTCTCATTCATGCATTAGGAGGAATGGCAAATGCAAACATGAACTGCTGGTAACTTCTGTGAACTGTTAGAGCTTGTGTGTGTTTTTCCAATTTGTTTTGCGCAAGATACAGTTGCAAATGTTACAATTCTGGGAAGTCAGACTACAAATATTTATCTAAACTGATTCATGGGCGGCATGTTGGCACGGTGGTTAGCACTGCTGCTTCGCGGTGCCAGGGATCCGGGTTCAATTCTGGCCTTGGGTGACTGTCTGTGTGGAGTTTATACATCCCCCCGTCAGCGTGGGTTTCCTCCGTTCCGCCGGTTTCCTTCCATGGTCATAATATGTGCAGGTTAGGTGGATTGACCATAGTAAATTGCCCCTTAGTTTCCAAAGATGTGCAGGTTAGATGGATTAGCCATGGTAAATGCGTTATGGGGATGGGGGGACAGGGGGGTGGGATGGGGGTGGGGGAGGTAGTGGTGGTTTTGGGCCTGGGTGAAAGAAATGCTCTTTCAGAGAGTCAGTCGGCCTCCTTCTGCACTGTGGGGGCTCTATGGTATCTATGGAATTTGAAGGCATCATGCGACATTAATTGTCATTGGCGATTGTCCCAGAAAGCTCTGCACAGATCAGGGATCAAACCTGGGGCCTTCACGGCCTATAATATATGATTACTTTCTATTCTGGACAGCATATTACCAACTGAACAGTTTTCGGAAAGCTGGTGTAGAACTTACCGATTGTGAATGGAACAGAAATGAATTTTTGAATAAAAGCTTCTCAAGAGATACTGTAATGGAACTCTTCAAGCTAGAGTCAGTGAGAAGTGGTGATGTCTAATCTGCAGGAAGGCGTGTTTTACAGTGGAGGGGTTGAAGACAGATGAATTACCAGTGAACACATGTGAGGAGAAAGGTTTAGTGATGCACAAGAGACCATTTATAGCTTATTAACTAAAATCAAAAAGCCTTACAATAAAGAATGAAGCTGTTCAATCAATCGGGCTGTTTTTTTGTTGAGCTATCCAATTTGTCCTGGCAAATTTTGTCTCATTTTTATCCAGTTCCATTTTGAATGTTAACAACATGAACTTATATTCATATAATGCCTTCGAAGTAATGAAACATCCCAAGATATTTGACAGGACCATTATAATACAAAGCATGACGTCAAACCAAAGAAAGGGATATTAGGCCATGATCTAAAAGCCAAGCACATAGTTATAAAAATGGGCTTAAAGAAGGAAGGCGAGGTAGAGAGGTGGAGAGCTGTAGGGCGGGGATTCCAGAGCTTGGGGCCCAGGCAACTGAGCACACACCCAATACTAGGGAGATTATCATTGGGATGGACAAGAGGCCAGAATTAGAGGAGCACAGATTTCTAGGAGGGGCTTGAGATGCTGGAGGAGATTACAGAGATAGGGACAGATGGGTATTTGAAAACAAGGATGAAGATTTTAAAATCATGACGTTGCTTGACTGGGAGCCAATTTAAGTTAGCGAGCACAGTGATGATAGGAAAATGAGATGTGACGCAAGTTCATACACAACAGCAGAATTTTGGGTGAGCTCAAGTTTACAGAGAGTAAAATGTGGGAGATCCACCAGGAGTGTGTTGGAGTAGTCAAGTCTAGAGAAAGCAGAGGCATGAATAGTGGTTTCAGCAGCAGATGAGATGAGACAGGTAAGATGAGACAGCTAGGTAATGTTGTGGATGTAGAAAGAAACAGTCATAATAATGGCATGAGGTCGGAAACTCATCTTGGGATCAAATGAGACACCATTGTCGCAAACACACTGGCTTAATCTTAAGATTGTTGTCAAGGAGTGGAATGGAATTGGTAGCTAGGGAACGGAGTTTGGAGCAGGGACTGAAAACAGTGACTTCAGTCTTTCCAATCTTTCATTGGATGAAATTTCTGTCCATCCGGTGCTGGATGTCCGTCAGGCAGTCTGATAATTTAGCAACATTGGAGGAGTTGAGAGAGGTGGTGGTGAGATAAGGCTGGGTATCTTAGGTATACATGTAAGAACTACCGTTGTGCCATCGGATGATACATGGAGGGTCAGCATGTAGATGAAAAAAAACGAGGGGCCAAGGATAGATCCTCGTTGACACCAGAGATAACAGCACAGGGGCAGGAAAGGAAGCAATTCTCTAATTACAATTCGAGGAATAAGAAGAGAACTATGTGAGGACAGTCCCACCCAACCGGATGACAGTGGACAGGGGTTGTAGAGGATGATGTGGTCAACCATGTGAAAGATTGCAGATAGGTCCTGAAGGACGCATAAATCAGTTTGTGACTTGTGATAAGAGCCATTTGGTATTGTGGTGGGATGGAAACTTGATGGGAGTGTATCTCCTTCCAGCAGCCTCTCAGGTTGTGTACTACAGATCTGGGAGTAGATGGGAATGTGGAGTTGAGGTTACAGCCAGATCAGGCATGATCTTATTGAATGGCAGAGCAGGCTCGAGGGGCTGTTCCTGCACTTGATTTGTAATTTGTATGTATCATAATGATTCTCTGCATAAAATAAATGATCCTCCTCTACATAATTTGACAATTGAGATTATGCTTAACTGGGAGCCAGTATAGAGAGGCTTTAGGAAGCCTCAGTTTGCCGACACAACGAGGGCTGATGTGCTGAAAGTCAGAGGTGAGTCAGCAGGCAAGAAAACCTTCATCAAGTTTAGTGCCATGCTATCTAATGTGTGAACTGGTTCACTCCCTGGATCGAAAAGTTGCAGAAGCACACATACAGGAGCAGGGGCAAAGGCAAAGGCCAAATCCTTGCCATCCAGGGGGGTCGCACTCTCCAGGCAATAGACTAGCTCTTAACAGGAACTTACATTGGGAAGTTGGTGAAAAATAAGTCTATTTCATGTATTAATTTTCAAACAAGTAAAGCAGTATACCCTGAAGAATTTTTAAACAGTTAGAGCCATTGATTGATATATATATATATATATATAATGCATTAAATCTGAATAAATAACTTGAACTTTGTAGCTATGTCTACTTTGTATCCCAAATTCACTGCACGATTTTAAAATGGGCCATTTCCATTGAGTTTAATTTTCCCCAGTGTAAGCCAGGCACCAACTCATTAGAGAAAACTGGTTCCTGATTTTGCTTTGTGTTGGAATTAGTTCTAATGAAGAGCCTATTCCTGAAAGGTCCAGCGGTTTTAGTTTTTTTTTTCACATGCTGACAGACTGACCTGATAACTCTTGGATTATTTTAAAACTCAGTGTGTAGCCATTCAGTTAGCATATTGGAGAATTCAGCACTCCAATCAAAGCTGCGGATTTTGGAAGCCACTAAAGGGGGCCAGTTGTTAGGATTTTGTTGCGCGATGAATAGTAATGTTGCTTCACATGAGACTATGCTCTTTGTTGCTGATGCACCACATGACATGATTCAGTAATTCAACCTAAAAGCACTTGCTCTCATCACCAGCTGCAGAATTACCGTATCAGACATCAAGCTTTGTATAATCATACTTTCTAATTTGAAGAAATTGTGTTTGAAGTTGAGGTGATTGAAGTATTGATGCTGAATGCTATGTATCTGAGACTGTTAAATATCAAACTAAAAAAGATGAAAACATTCCAGAGAGGGCAATGCAATAAATAGGCTTGCGTGAAGTACCATTGAATAAAAACAATGCCATTTTTTCTCAGGCCTGTAATTGTCCTCGCGGGATCCTCTGACCGAAATCAGGAAACAATGGGCGCATTTCAGGAATTTCCACAGGTTTGTTCAACTCAGAATCATTTTATAATGGTTATTAGTTTGTATTTTGAACTTGCTGATGCCACCACCTGTTTGGATGGAGATAATGGGGGCCAATTCTCCCATTTGCACCCTAAGTACTCCCGCCAGTGAGAAGCCTGTTTCCCGCTGTTAATAAAGTTTATTTATTAATGTCACAAGTGAATGGGGGGAGTGGGCGGTGGGGGGGGGGGGGGGGGGGGCGGTTGAGCTTTTAGGAAGGCTCAGAGACTTGAAAAAATGCAGTGTTAAATGAGTGGGGATGAGTGAGCAGCTATGGAGAAAGGAATCCCCCCCTTGTGAAACTGACTTCTCCTGTCAGTCTGAGGACTTCAAAGGGGTCTTCTCACACCTGCAGCTTCTGAGAGAAAGAAAGGGGAATGGAGTCCTGCTGGGATTTGGAAGCCTGCCAGGTGCCCAGGGGGCGTGGAGGTTAAAGTGACCAGGCCACCTCAAAGTTTTCACAGTCCACAGACCAGAATGAAGACGTCGCTCAGAGAGCTGTCTGAAATCACCACACCAGGAGTGATCTTCAGGTTTCCCATGGCTAGAAGGGGGAAGTCCAACCACGAGACTCCCACCCTAGGGGAGAGTCCCAAAGTCAATCCCTTGCCCACAGCCTGATCCCCCCCCGATAACTCCCCCCCCCGCCCTCCCCCCCCACCCTCAGAGTCCAACGCACAAGATTAGGGTGTCACTGCCAGGGTACCAGTGTCAGGGTGCCTGGGGCAGTGCATGGGTGGCACTACCAAGGAGTGGCACTGGGAGTGGGGCCTGAGGGGACCTTATATCGGTGCCTTTGGCTGGTCGGTCACCTTCATGCCTGCGTGGTGTGTGTGAGGGGTGGCGGGGGTGGGGGGGGGGCGGAGTTGGCGTGTGGTGACCCATTCTCTTGATGCTGTGGAGGGGGAGGGCACCCCTCTGTGCTGAGGGATTGGGGTGCTGCTCTGATCAGCAGGAGGGAGAGGGGGTCACCTTTTCCATTGTGGGGGGGAGGGGATCTGTCTCTGAATGCTGAGATCAGGGTGCCCTTTGAAAAGGGTGATCTTGGAAAAGCTGAGCTGGCTGTTGAGTTTGCTGCGATGTATAAATTTGCATCGATCAGCTGGGTGAATCCCAACTGACAGGATCTGCCAGCACCAGGGGCGGCACAGTGGTTAGCACTGCTGCCTCACAGCACCAGGGACCAGGGTTCGATTCCCGGCCTGAGTCACTGTCTGTGTGGATTCTGCACGTTCTCCCCATGTCTGCCTGGGTTTCTTCCAGGTGCTCTGGTTTCCTCCCACAGTCCGAAAGACATGCTGGTTAAGTGCATTGGCCATGCTAAATTCTCCCTTAGTGTACCTGAACAGGTGCCGGAGTGTGTCAACTAGGGGATTTTCACAGTAACTTCATCGCAGTGTTAATGTAAGCCTACTTGTGACACTAACAAATAAACTTAAACTGATAAACTTAAACTTAATTGACAAATCTTCATGGCGGCAAGTGTTGAATTGTGCAGATGTTGAAATAAAACAAGTAATTCTAATTCATAATGTCGTTCTAGACAATTATTAAAATAAAATTGGCGTATAAAACAATAACATAATTACGCAACTGTGATGATTTCAGTTTACATATCGTTGCAATATGCTGCAACGTGCAGATCTCTTTAATTTACAGAATCTACTGCACTCTGGATTTTGTATTAACGTCCATATGCCATCAGGTTGAGTTCATTGAATTCCCAATCAAAGCTAAAAGCCCCTTCAGGAGGAGGAGGTGCAAACGTTATGACCACCTCTGTGTAGCTGTGGGATGGGAGGATTAAGCAGGCTGGAGGAGAATGATCTTAAAATTCAGAGAAAAATTTGGAATACTGAAATCAGTAAATGTATGTGTCCTTTGGTGTCATCCTGTGGTACCGTGGAGGAACTACAAGTTATCTGACAATTTAAAACCACGATCACAGCAATGGTCGGTTCTGAGCATTTATCATCGTGTGTGCCACCTTCAGGTGTATCGCACATAATATTAATTTAAAAAGCTGTACAAGTGCAGAAAGCTTTTCAATACACTTTGAAATGGAATATTATGCTGTACCTGCCACTTCTGAAATGTTGCAGATGTGAAGCTACATCGGTGAATGATCTAGGAATGATTTATCAAATTGCTTTTCTTGATTTTTAGACAGTGCATGAATTCATCTCTCAGTTCTTGGATAGGATTGCTTATGTATTATCAAATGAAGACAGCAAGAGAACCATTTTTAAATAGGTTCAAACAACAATTGAATATGTGTAATAAGAGAGAAAATGGTTCAGGAATATGCTGAGAAGGCATGTAGGTGGCTTTGGTCCTTGCAAAAAGAGACCAGTCTGTTGGCACCAACTGTCTAAGGGATAACCTTATCTCTTTTCTAAAGTTACCAGACAAATTGGTCAATTTAGAGTCACATATACTTATAAAAGGTTTTTTACCCTCCTCTTCTCCTGTGTTTGTGTCAGTGAGTTTGCCACCAGGCAGAGTACAGTCACATACAATGCAGTAAAGGCCCTTTGACCCATCGGGTCAGTACCGACAACTACCACTTAGGGTGTGCTAATCCCATTTCTCTCTGTCTGCTTTCAAAATTAGCAACACTCGTACAACAGAATGAGGAATGAGCACTTTTAGCATCTTTCAGACACCACCATCCTCATGTTTTCTCTTCCCCATTAGTTCGTGAATGGTTTGGTATTCCGGATTATTTTTCCAAACTACATGCTACTATGTAAATGTTCAGATTTTGGAAGTCAAAGCTTCTGTACTATTGATGCTCCGAATGTAGAGAAAAGGTGGGAGGTATCTTTCTATGAAATGCTTTGACCCAGATGTTGTGGGGATTTTGACAGTGAGCAGTCAGTGTTCACCATTATTGTCCCCTGGATATAGACTACAACATCAGCATTTGGCACAAGGGCAGATTAAGGCGGAAATCCTGAAGTTGCATTTTGCCACTGATTGCTTCACCATAGATTGCTCTGGGGGCACCTTTGGTAGAGCCTGCCATCATTGAAATCAGTTGAAGTTGTAAAACTGGAATTTGTAAAATTCTTAAGAAGTAATTTGCTTTTAGTACTTTCCATTTCCTAGTTGGTTGTCTGTGAGAATTCTTTAATGTGATAAAGAATGATCACATTTTATGCACAAAAGCAACATGAAATAAAAGCTTTTTCACGCAGCAAGTGGTTTGGTGAGGCACGGCCTGAGAGTGTGGTGGAGGCCGGTTCAAGCAGGGCAGTCAAGAGGGCATTAGGTGATTACTTGAAAAGAAACATTTTGCAGGGGTGCGGGAAGAAGGCAGGAGAATGGCACTAGTGACATGCTAATTCGGAGAGCTGGTACAGACACGATGGGCCAAATGGGGAGGCACTAGCATTGTCACTGGACTAGTAGCCCAGTAATGCAGGGTCGTGCTTGAACCCGGATTCGAATCCCATCACAGTAGATGATGAAATTTGAATCTAATACAAATCTGGAATTAAAAGTGTAATGATGACCATGAAACCATTGTCGATTGTCGGAAAAACCCACCTGGTTCACTAATGTCCTTTAGGGAAGGAAACCTGTCACCCTTATCTGGTCCGGCCTACATGTGATTCCAGACCACACAGCAATGTGGTTGCCTCTTAAATGCCCACTGAAATGGTCTAACAAAGCACTCAGTTCAATCAGAGTTAGGGATGGGTAATAAATGCTGGCCCAGCCAAAGAAGCCCATATCCCATGAATAAGTTCTTAAAACATTGTTTCCTTCTGTGCTGTAAGAATTCTGTGATTGGCTGCTTGAAGACATCTCTGCTGGGAATCCCCATTAAGGAAAATGATCATCCACTGCATAGTGACAGGAAGTGAAACTTTCTCCATAGAGATGCTGGGTCTCTGTGTGAGACTTCCTTCGAGGTCAGTGGAGAGCACCTTTCCTTTGTCACAAAATCCAGACCAGGGAGACGAGAGGTGAAATAGTTGGGCCTCTGACGCAAATCTTTGTCTCGTCACTGGACACAGGTGAGGTCCCAGAGGATTGGAGGATAGCCAATGTGGTCCCGTTATTTAAGAAGGGTAGGAAGGATAACCCGGGTAATTATAGGCCGGTGAGCTTGACGTCCGTGGTGGGGAAGTTGTTGGAGAAGATTCTTAAAGATAGGATGTATGCGCATTTAGAAAGGAATAAACTCATTAACGATAGTCAACATGGTTTTGTGAGAGGGAGGTCATGCCTCACGAACCTGGTGGTGTTTTTTGAAGAAGTGACCAAAATGGTTGACGAAGGAAGGGCCGTGGATGTTGTCTATATGGACTTTAGTAAAGCGTTTGACAAAGTCCCTCATGGTAGGCTAGTGAAAAAGGTTGGATCCCATGGGATAAAGGGGGAGGTGGCTAGATGGGTGGAGAACTGGCTTGGTCATAGAAGACAGAGGGTGGTAGTGGAAGGGTCTTTTTCCGGCTGGAGGCCTGTGACTAGTGGTGTACCGCAGGGCTCTGTATTGGGACCTCTGCTGTTTGTGATTTATATAAATGATCTGGAAGAAGGAGTAACTGGGGTGATCAGTAAGTTTGCGGACGACACAAAACTGGCAGGACTTGCAGATAGTGAGGAACATTGGCAGAGGCTACAGAAGGATATAGATAGGCTGGAAATTTGGGCAAGGAAATGGCAGATGGAGTTCAATCCTGATAAATGCGAAGTGATGCATTTTGGTGGGAATAATGTAGGGAGGAGCTACACGATAAATGGAAGAACCATAAAGGGTGTAGAGACGCAGAGGGACCTGGGTGTGCAAGTCCACAGATCTTTGAAGGTGACGTCACAGGTGGAGAAGGTGGTGAAGAAGGCATATGGCATGCTTGCCTTTATAGGACGGGGCATAGAGTATAAAAGTTGGGGTCTGATGTTGCAGATGTATAGAACGTTGGTTCGGCCGCATTTGGAATACTGCGTCCAGTTCTGGTCGCCACACTACCAGAAGGACGTGGAGGCTTTGGAGAGAGTACAGAGGAGGTTTACCAGGATGTTGCCTGGTATGGAGGGGCTTGGTTATGAGGAGAGATTGGGGAAACTGGGGTTGTTCTCCTTGGAAAGACGGAGGATGAGGGGAGACTTAATAGAGGTGTATAAAATTATGAAAGGCATAGATAGGGTGAACGGTGGGAAGCTTTTCCCCGGGTCGGTGGTGACGTTCACGAGGGGTCATAGGTTCAAGGTGAAGGGGGGGAGGTTTAACACAGATATCAGAAGGACATATTTCACACAGAGGGTCGTGGGGGCCTGGAATGTGTTGCCGGGCAAGGTGGTGGAGGCGGACACACTGGGAACGTTTAAGACTTATCTAGACAGCTATATGAACGGAGTGGGAATGGAGGGATACAAAAGAGTGGTCTAGTTTGGACCAGGGAGCGGCGCGGGCTAATTGTTCCTGGTTTCTCGTTTCAAGGCTTCATTCTACGATCATCTTGCTGGTGCCAGTACAGAGTGAGACTGCGGATAGTTGGGAACCTGTCTCGGGGGCAGGGAATTCATATGGTGTTCGTGGAAGTGGAAATGACTAGGGTTGGGAAGCATTTTCCGATCGGGGCCATTGTGATCTCCTGGACTCGTTTCGATCGCCTCAGGGGGTCGGAGAGGAATTTCCCAGATTTTTTTTTCCCCATATTGGCCCTGGGGTTTTTCACTCTGGGTTTTCGCCTCTCCCTGGAGATCACATGGTCTGGAATGGGGGGGTGGGGGTAAGTTAATAGGTTGTAATGAACAAAGCATCGTAGCTGTGAGGGACAGCTCGGTGGATAGGATATTGGTATGTAGATAGGCTGGAAAATTGGGCGGGGATCCTGGATTCAGGATTCAATCCTGGACCGGGGAGCGGCGCGGGCTTGGAGGGCCGAAGGGCCTGTTCCTGTGCTGTATTGTTCTTTGTTCTTTGTTTGTTCTATTACATATTTATTAAAACTGTGTAATCTGTTGTTTTCTACCTTTCCCAGTCCAATTCCATTTAACAGGCTTCAGTACTTTTTTTTGGCAGGTTGAAGCATGTCGGCTTTACAGCAAATTCTCAGCTAGACCAAGCAGTTTGGAAGCTATACCTGTCGTGATAGAGAAGGTAATTGTGAATGCAGTGAGATGGTAGGTAAAGTATCTAGTGTCATTGGCAACTTTATCTAATATACCAGTTGTTTTAAGATAGACACACATCCAATGCTCTTACAAACAAATAGCCAAGTTCTTCTCTCCCTTCCACTTCCTGATTTACAGTGATTAGTGGAATGTGTTTTGTATTTTCTATAGTGAAAACAGAAGCATGATATTTGTTATTTCATCTGCCATTTCTTTATAATCTATTATTAACTCGCCTTTCTCACTCTTTAGTGCAGTGGTTCCCAACCTTTTATATGTCATGGCAATCCATTTTGTGCACACCTGCTATTTTCTCTCTCTTGCTTTACTGGGAAATTTGTTTTTAACTTCCTCCTGTCCTCTTACCTATTTTTAAAAATCCTCTCCTTGTCTCCCTCGCTTCTCCTGGGTTTTTGGACCCATTTTGAGTTTTCGCTTTCTGTGCAGGTGCAGTGACCTTTGTCTTCAGCTCCCAGTCCCGTTGGTCATGCGTATGGTCCTAACCAACATAAAAAATCTGAACCGCGCATGTGCGGCTCTTTCCCAGCTGGCCCGTGCCCAGGAGGCCCAAGATTTGTCAGGTCTTGGAGATGCCGAACACAGAGCTGAAGATGAAGGTTTAGTTTTCGTTTAATTCCATGAACTTTGAATCATTTTGAATCTTTTCTCACGGCTCACTTGGGGGTCCTCACGGGACACCAGCATGCTCCGGGAACCACTGCTCCAGTAGGCTAACACTCTACTTACTTTCTTCCTTTATTAATACCTATAGAAACTCTTACTTTACATTTTTACATTTCTATCTAGCTTCCTTTCATACTCTAATTCCTTTCTTCTGATTAACCTTTCAGTTATTCTCTGCCGTTCTTTATGTTGTGACCAATCATCTGACCTGCCACTCATCTTTGTGCAGTTATATGTTTTTTCCTTAAATTTGATACTTTTCTTAATGTCCTTAGATAACAAAAGTATGAATGTCATAAGGCCCAGAGCTGAGTAGCCGTGGCAGATTCCAAACTGAGCAGTGAGCAAGTTATTGCTGAGTAAATGCCACTTGGTAGCTCTGTCAACACACATTGCATTACTTTGCTGATGAGTGAGGGTCAGCTGATGGGGTAGTAAATGGTCAGATTAGATTTGTCTTGTTTTCTCTGTATTGGACGTACCTGGCCATTTTGCACATTGCCGGGTAGATGCCAGTGTTGTAGCTGTGCTGGGACAGCTTGGCTTGGGTTGAGGCTAGTTCTGGAGCGTGCCTTCAGTATTATTGATGGGATGTTGTCAGGACCCCATAGCACTTTATTCTGTCTAGTGCACTCAATCTTTTCTTTATATCGCATGGAATTAATCAAATTAACTGAAGTCTAGAATCTGTGGTGCTGGGGACCTCAGCAGGAGGCCAAGATAGATAATCCACTTGGCACTTCTGGCTGATGATGATTGCAAATGCTTCAGCCTTGTCCTTTGCAATGATGCACTGGGATCCCCCAGCATTGAGGATGGAGATGTTCATGCAGCCTACTCCTTCTGTTAGTTATTTAATTGTTCAGCACCATTCATGGGGCTTCATGGGGACCACAGTCAATGTTGAGGATTTCCCACTCTCTCCCAACAGGGAGCGGCATGGTGGCAAGTGGTTAGCACTGTTGCCTCACAGAGCCAGGGACCCAGATTCAATTATGGCCTTGGTCACTGTCCGTGTGGAGTTTGCACTTTCTCCCCGTGTCTGCATGGGTTCCCTCTGGGTGCTTCGGTTTCCTCCCACAGACCAAAGATGTGCGGGTTAGGTTGATTAGCCATGCTAAATTGATCCTAGTGTCAGAGGGACTAGTAGAGTAAATGTGTGGGGCTATGGGAATAGGATCTGGGTGGGATTGTGGTTGGTACAGACTCAATGGGCCAAATGGCCTCCCTCTGTACTGTAGAGGTTCTACGATTCTATACCACTGTACTGCCACCTCTGAGGGTTCTGTCCTTTTGGTAGGAAGGTGATGAAAGATTCTGGAACGTTGCCCGAAAGATTTGGATTTTTAATTATCTGTAAAGCACCTTGGGACATCTTGAAGCCATGAAGGGAACTATATGATTTCAAACTCATTCTTTTTCTTTATTATTGGCTTTTCACTAATAGAAATTTCAAATCATTTTATATTTTTATAAAGGCAGTTAGGAGTAGTATCTATGGCCGCCCTGGAGCTTGTTATGTTGATATTCCCGGGGACATGGTGACTTCCAAAACCCAGCGTGCATCGTTGAGGTAGGTCTGTGTGCCAAGATTAGTCAGACATTGGTCATTAGTTTTAGAGTTGTGACTCAATTTAATTGCTGTATCTTTGAACCTGGGGACTTGGGCAATGAACATTGTCATCCATCTGGATCATTCTCATGTTTTTTGTAAGAATAAGACCTTTACTTTTACCCACTTAATCGCCTCTCTCTCTGAAGTAAACAGTTTGTCTGTAGGGCAGCCTGTTCCACACAGCCTCTCCACTGACCTTTGTCTTAAGTAGTTAAATCAAAACTGTCCATCCTCACTCTTCAGAGCCCTTGATTGCAAAGTCATGGTTATGTCAAGTAATGTATATTTGACTTCAAATTATCTCTTTGGAACCCTGTAAACTTTGATGAGCTCGCCTTGAGTTGCCTTTGCTCCAGTGTAATCTGTCCAAGTTTCCTTAGTTTCCTTCTCTCCACAGTCAGAATGTCCCCATTCTTGTCTGGTGGTCCAAACTAAATATAGTATTCCAGTAGGGAGTAAAAAAGGTACTAAAACTCATTTCATTTTTGAAATGCATTTAGAAATATTATTTGTGGCCATCCTGCTATTTTTATACTAACATCTCTCAAATAAGCATTCTATTCTTTCAGCTGTGCATTCTCTAAGACTTTGGCGTGCCATCACAGACTTTGCTGATAGTTTTAGTAGGGCATTTTGCTGTACCAGACCACTCTTGTCTTGTAGAACAGTATCATTTGTGTTATATTCCTCTTTCTCAGACTCTTCTCACTGCATTTGCCCACATTAAACTGCATCTTGTCACTTGTCATCCTTGTCCTTCAGTCTTATGCAGATCCCCTGTATTGGATAAGCCCAAAGTAGATTGTGCTATAATTAGATAGAAAAACATTTCTTTATGTGGTAGTCTTAAAGGTCGGAATTTTACCGACACACCTGCCCTGATTCCGGGGGCGGGCGAGCTCAGAGAACGGCATTCTCCGTTTGCCTCGGATGGGATTGTACGAACCTCGGGCGGACGTGCCGGTAAAATTCCGCCCAAAAAGTTTCTATTATTTTAATTCCAAGGGGAGATAGTGCAAAATTGAGACAGCCAGGTGATGAACAATAAAACACTGGGGCCTAGTCTTTATTCACTTACAAGCATTTATACACAGAAACACACATTGTATACAATGGTTCTCCAACATCGAAGCCCCTCTTACATCTTGCTTTTATATATATGAGCAAAGATGAATTCCCACTTAATAACCACGTCCTGAATACTAATAACGCTCAACTGATATGGAATTAACAGATGGTACCCAGCATAGGTGTTTAATCAAACCTTTCCCCAACTTTTACAAGAGCAAGAAACACAAGAACATAAGAAATAGAAGCAGAGGTAGGCTACCAGGCCCTTCAAGCCCGTCCTGCCATTCAACAAGATCGTGGCTGATCTATGCCGGCCTCAACTCCTTTTCTGTGCCATTTCCTCATGGCCCCCCAATTCCTTGATCGATCAAATATTTATCCAACTCCACTTTAAATATTTCTAATGATCCAGTCTTAGCATTAGTATCATTAGTATTTAGCATTTAGCATTAGTAATCCCTCTGGCAGGAGACCCTGTCATTCCATTAACTGGTCTGGTATAGGATTTATTGCATTAGAATCTTTGCTTCGAGATGAAGCTAAGGCAATGCAATTGTAAGACTGTGCTTGTCTCTAATTATTTGTGTCTTGTTAGAGGAGGAAGTAGGTTATCTTCCTCAGATTTTTGTCTAATGTTCAGACAAAAGAACTATAAACCGGAAATTGATAATTGGGACATAGCAGACAATCTTACTGATATCTGACCACTCCACAGTAGCTAACGTCACAATACCAAATCACCAGGATCATTAGGATGCAGGGGTGCAGGTTCCATGTTTTGGGATATTGACATTTCTCTCTAACAGTTTGTAATCTATAAGAGCAGAACTTCTTCCACTCTTACTGCCTCCTGCACCTCCCGCCTGCCATTGGCGCATGGTGGAAGGATTTGCAGGTTGATATTCAAAATGTTTGGCTGCACTATGAACACATTTTCCATCGCCATCAAGTCCAGCAGTGGAACTTGAATCCTGAGCTTCTAGCTCAGAGACAGGGACATGACCCACTGTACTACAGGACTTTCCATAGAATGCTTCCTGTATATTATTAATTTAGAAAACAGCACTGCACACATATAAAATTATTTTTTTCTCCTGACTTTTACGATAAGGTGCTGACCTGAATTAATCGCATGCACGTAGAATGTTTTTTGTTGTTGATACAAAGCATATCAGTGAAGTTGGTTTATTTTCCAGTAAAATGTGCACTTATAAAACCATAGTGAGTGCTTGTCCTGCATTATCAGTGTAGAAGCTTGTCATTGTATCATGCAGCTGAAATTTAAGAGCTGAGAGAATCCATCTAATTGTCTTTCTCCATATAGAACTGTTCCTTGTTGTCCCCGTGCTCCAGTAGCCATGGCAGAGCCTCAAGCAGTGAAAGAGGCAGCTTCAATCATTAAAAATGCCAAGAGGCCCCTTGTTATTCTTGGCAAAGGTATGGATATAAAAATTAGAATGTTTTTAAATGAAAATACTAAGATCGATAGTTTTCATTTAACAAACGAGAGAAATCAAACATTTAGCTTATGGGTCCTTATGGATGATATTTGGGCAGCATTTTTACAGAACGGAAATGTTAAATGTGCCATTTAAAAAAACAAACTCTTTCCAAGTTTTATTGATATTGTATTGTTGAATATGTCTTTTGGATGCAAGGACAAAATGCACTGTTATGTTTTAGATATTAAGTCCAAAGATGTGCCGGTTAGGTTGATTGGCAATGCTAAGTTGCCTGTTAGTGTCAGGGGGATTAGCAGGGTAAATATGTGGGGTTACGGGGATAGGGCCTGGGTGGGATTGTTGTCAGTGCAGACTCGATGGGTCAAATGGCCTCCTTCTACACCATAGAATTCTATGATTCTACGATTAAGGAATTTGATGCAGTGGCAAGGCAAATTATTCATGTTAGTTTTGGCCTTAGAACATAGAACATAGAAAAGCTACAGCACAAACAGGCCCTTCGGCCCACAAGTTGCGCCGAACATGTCCCTACCTACTAGGCTTACCTATAACCCTCTATCTTACTAACTTCCATGAACTTATCCAAAAGTCTCTTAAAAGACCCTATCGAATCCGCCTCCACCACCACTACCGGCAGCCGATTCCACGCACCCACCACCCTCTGGGTGAAAAACTTACCACTAACATCTCCTCTGTACCTACTCCCCAGCACCTTAAACCTGTGACCTCTTGTAGCAAACATTTCAGCCCTGGGTAAAAGCCTCTGAGAATCCACATAATCAATACCTCTCAACATCTTATACACCTCTATCAGGTCACCTCTCATCCTTCGCCTCTCCAAGGAGAAAAGACCTAGCTCTCTCAACCTATCCTCATAAGGCATGCCACCTAATCCAGGCAACATCCTTGTAAATGTCCTCTGCACCCTTTCTATGGCTTCCATATCCTTTCTGTAATGAGGCGACCAGAACTGGGCACAGTACTCCAGGTGGGGTCTGACCAGGGTCCTATACAGCTGCAGCATTATCTCTCGATTTCTAAATTCAATTCCTCTATTGATGAAGGCCAGTATTCCATACGCCTTCTTAACCACAGCCTCTACCTGCGACGCTGCTTTGAGCATCCTATGAACCCGGACCCCAAGATCCTTCTGATCTTCCACGCGTCTTACCCTTAATATTATATTCTTTCATCCTATTCGACCTGCCAAAATGAACCACCACACACTTATCTGGGTTGAAGTCCATCTGCCGCTTCTCCGCCCAGCCTTGCATCTTATTTATGTCTCGTTGCAACTGCTGACATCCCTCTACACTATCCACAACACCACCAACTTTTGAGTCATCAGCAAACTTGCCAACCCATCCTTCCACTTCCTCATTCAGGTCATTTATAAAAATCACAAAGAGCAAGGGTCCCAGAACAGATCCCTGGGGCACTCCACTGGTGACCGACCTCCATGCCGAAAAAGACCCATCTACAACCACTCTTTGCCTTTTGTGGGCAAGCCAGTTCTGAATCCACAAAGCAATGTCCCCTTGTATCCCAAGTCCCTTCACTTTCTCAATAAGCCTTGCATGGGGCACCTTATCAAACGCATTTATCGCTCCTCCCTCGTCTATGTGTCTAGTTACATCTTCAAAAAATTCAATTAGGCTCGTAAGGCATGATCTGCCTTGGACAAAGCTGTGCTGGCTATTTCTGATCATACTATTCCTCTCCAGATGTTCATAAATCTTGCCTCTCAGGATCTTCTTCATCAACTTACCAACCACTGAGGTTAGACTCACTGGTCTATAATTTCCCGGGCTATCTCTTCTCCCTTTCTTGAATGACGGAACCACATCCGCAATCCTCGAATCCTCCGGAATCTCTCCCGTCTCCATTGATGACGCAAAGATCATCGCCAGAGGCTCAGCAATCTCTTCCCTCGCCTCCCACAGTAACCTGGGGTACATCCCATCCGGTCCCGGCGATTTATCTAACTTGATGCTTCTCAAAAGCTCCAACACATCCTCTTTCCTAATGTCCACATGCTCAATCTTCTCAGTCCACTGCAAGTCTGCACTGCAACTACCAAGATCTTTTTCCACTGTGAATACTGAAGTAAAGTATTCATTGAGTACCTCTGCTATTTCTACTGGTTCTATACAGACTTTCCCACCGTCACATTTGATAGGTCCTACTCCTTCACATCTTATCTTCTTGCTCTTAACATACTTGTAGAATGCCTTGGGGTTTTCCTTTATCCTGTCTGCCAAGACCTTCTCATGACCCCTTCTAATTTCCCTCTTAAGTTCCTTCCTACTAGTCGTATACTCTTCTAGATTTCTAACATTACCTACCTCCCTGAACCTTTTGTAGGCTTTTTTTTTCTTCTTGACTAAATTCATTACAGCTTTCGTGCACCATGGTTCCTGTAACCTACCATAACTCCCCTGTCTCATTGGAACGTTGCTGTGCAGAGCTCCAGACAAATTCTCCTTGAAAATTTGCCACATTTCTCCTTCCAATTTATGCCTCTAATTTCCTGCCTAATAGCCTCATAATTGCCCTTACTCCAAATAAACACTTTCCTAGCTTTACTGATCCTATCTCTCTCCAATGCTAATGTAAAGGAGATAGAGTTATGATCACTATCCCCAAACTGCTCTCCCACTGAGAGATCTGACACCTGCCCAGGTTCATTCCCTAATACCAAATCAAGTACAGCCTCTCCTCTTGTAAGCTTATCCACATACTGTGTCAGGAAGCCCTTCTGAACAAACCTAACAAACTCCTCCCATCTAAACCCCTTACCCTAGGGATATTCCAATCGATATTTGGGAAATTAAAATCTCCCATCACGACCACTCTGTTATTATCACATCTCTCCAGGATCTGCTTCCCAATCTGCTCCTCCACATCCCTGCTACTATTGGGCGGCCTTTGGAAAACACCCAGTAAAGTTATTGACCCCTTCCTGTCGCGAACCTCCACCCACAGAGATTCCGTAGACAATCCCTCTGTGGCGTCCATCTTTTCTACAGCCGTGACACTATCCCTGATCAACAGTGCCACTCCCCCACCTCTCTTGCCTCCTTCCCTGTCCCTCCTGAAACATCTGAAACCCGGCACTTCAAGTATCCAGTCCTGTCCCTGAGATAACCAAGTCTCTGTAATGGCCACCACATCACACTTCCAAGTAGTGATCCACGCTCTAAGCTCATCCATTTTGTTCACTACACTCCTTGCGTTAAAATACACACATCTCAACCCTTCGGTCTGAGCGCTCCCCTTCTCCATCACCTGCGTATCCTCCCTCTCACACTGTCTACAAGCCCCTTTTATTTTTAAGCTAACCTCCTCTCTCCCAGTCACCTCATTTTGATTCCCACCCCCCAACCATTCTAGTTTAAACACTCCCCAGTAGCCTTAGCAAACCTTCCCGCCAGGATATTGGTCCCCCTGGGATTTAAGTGAAACCCGTCCTTTTTGTACAGGCCGCACCTGCCCCTAAAGAGGTCCCAATGATCCAGGAACCTGAATCCCTGCCCCCTGCTCCAATCCCTCAGCCACGCATTTATCCTCCACCTTATTCCGTTCCTTCCCTCACTGTCTCGTGGCACAGGCAGCAATCCCGAGATTACCACCTTTGCGTTCCTTCTTCTTAACTCCCTACCTAACTTCCTATATTCTCCTTTCATAACCCCTTCCTCTTTCCTGCCTATGTCAGTGGTACCAGTATGCACCACGACCTCTGGCTCCTCTCCCTCCCACTTCAGGATTTCTTGGATACGGTCAGAAACATCCCTGATCCCGGCACCAGGAGGCAAACCACCATCCACATTTCTCAACTTCCTCCACAAAAACGCCTGTCTGATCCCCTCACTGTAGAGTCCATAGAACATAGAACAGTACAGCACAGAACAGGCCCTTCGGCCCACGATGTTGTGCCGACCTTCATCTGAAACCAAGATCAAGCTATCCCACTCCCTACCATCCTGGTGTGCTCCATGTGCCTATCCAATAACCGCTTAAATGTTCCTAAAGTGTCTGACTCCACTATCACTGCAGGCAGTCCATTCCACACCCCAACCACTCTCTGCGTGAAGAACCTACCTCTGATATCCTTCCTATATCTCCCACCATGAACCCTATAGTTATGCCCCCTCGTAATAGCTCCATCCACCCGAGGAAATAGTCTTTGAACGTTCACTCGATCTATCCCCTTCATCATTTTATAAACCTCTATTAAGTCTCCCCTCAATCTCCTCCGCTCCAGAGAGAACAGCCCCAGCTCCCTCAACCTTTCCTCATAAGACCGACACTCCAAACCAGGCAGCATCCTGCTAAATCTCCTCTGCACTCTTTCCAGCGCTTCCACATCCTTCTTATAGTGAGGTGACCAGAACTGCACACAATATTCCAAATGTGGTCTCACCAAGGCCCTGTACAGTTGCAGCATAACCCCACGGCTCTTAAACTCCAACCCCCTGTTAATAAAAGCTAACACACTATATGCCTTCTTCACAGCTCTATCCACTTGAGTGGCAACCTTTAGAGATCTGTGGATATGGACCCCAAGATCTCTCTGTTCCTCCACAGTCTTCAGAACCCTACCTTTGACCCTGTAATCCACATTTAAATTAGTCCTACCAAAATGAATCACCTCACCCCGATCACCACTGCCTTCCTCCTCCTTTCCTTACCCTTCTGTGCTACAAGGCTGGACTCCACGCCGGAGGCACGACCACTGCTGCTTCCACCAGGTGGGCTGTCCACACCAACAGTACTCAAACAAGAGTACTTATTTTTAAGGGGCACAACCACTGGGGTACTCTCTACCACCTGACTTTTCCCTTTCCTGACTGTGACCCACTTGCCTGCCTCTTGTGGCCCCGGTGTGACCACCTGCCTATAACTCCTATCTATCACCTCCTCCTTTTCCCTGACCAGACGAATGTCCTCGAGCTGCAGCTCCAGTTCCCTAACTCGGTCCCTTAGGAGCCGCAGTTCGATGCACCCAGCGCAGATATGCACTTCTGGGAGGCTAGGAGACTCCACGACCTCCCATATCCGGCACTGAGAACAGAAAACTGGCTTCACATTCACAATGCTCCTATTCCTCAGATTCCACAGGGAAAGAATGAAGATTTAAAAGTTGAAAAACAAAAAACAAAATTTCTTTTTTCTTTAAACCTACCCTCCCTCGCCCATTTCCTCCTAAGCCCGTTGAGCCAAAGCCCTTCAGCTCTCACTCTGCTACCTGCTCACTCCGCTGCCCGCTACAACACTGCCCGCTGAATAGTGTGGCCTGCCTTTTAAAATCTCGCGCGCTAAATGACCCCTTCCCAGGTCACCCCGCGGCCTACTTCCGCTTTTACCGTTAAAAATAATAAACTTTTAAAAACAAAAATTCCGCTAAAAATCAGATACAGCAAGTAAAACTCTTATAGCTAGTGCAGCATTAAAGGTCTGCCACGGGCTGGATTGTGAAGGCATCTTGGAACTTCCTGCTCTATTTGGGCTCACTGTTTAAAATTCTGGTCTGCTGGTGGTTTGCAGCAATCCTGTGCTGGAGGATGATCAGGCATGCAGCTTAATAGCTGTATCATTGTAACACATGAGAATGAGAAAACGACTGGCCTCAGAAAGAAGATCATCCCACACATGCAGAAATGTAGCAAATCAGCAAGAAATGGTATTATCTTTCACTGCGGGGAGTTTGGTAATTTGTGTCATATCATGTGTGGAATTCACCATGGCATTTTCCTCTGGTCTTTATCTGAGTTGTGGCAAATAGGCCTTTCCTTTTCAACCCTCAGTCTTCTGGGCTAATATGAGCAGGGAGACAAGCTTATTAAAAATACACGGAGGAACAAGGCCACTAAAGCTGATAGGGGAGGTAAGACATTTTCTGTAATAGTGATGGGACTCATCAGAACATCGGCACCTAGACAAGGATGAGAAAAGGATACTGGATTCTGAGTTTATTCCCCTCGCATTTCAGTTCATCTATCCTAGTTTCCTGTGGTATCGCAAACTTCCAAAATATATTAACTGGCAGAGAATGTAGAGAAATGTTTCACTAACACTTGTTTTAAATATCCTTTCTTTGAAAGTCTAAATCATCTGAAGGTCCTGCTAGAATATTACTTGGTCTATGCCATTTGGTATGTTGCGTACTTCAATTAGGTCACCCCTTGCACTTACCTCCTCACCAGTTGAGCTTCCCATCCTTTTAGTATGATGAATAATAAATCTATGCAAGACATTAGTTAGGTTCCCCGTTATAAAAAAGCTCATTAAAACGCGAGGGAATGTCTTTCGGCGAGGCGAGAAGGTACAATCGGGTGAGGGGAGAAAAATGAGTAACGTGCCCGGTTTGTCGCCTCCCCTGATCGTAGCGGCCCAGTTTTGCTGGCAAAATTGGGTGCAGAGTGTCCCGGATGCTTTCGTCTGTGCTTGCTTGCACTTACCTCCTCACCAGTTGAGCTTCCCACCGGCGAGAATCACGGCTGGTCACCATCGGCGGAGACCAAATGCGATGAGCTCGCTGGGGGGATCGGAGCCCCCAGGTGTTTGGGGTCAGGGCCAGACAGTGACCCTGGCACTGCCCACCAGGCACCATAACTGTGCCAGGGGAAATGCCAAGTGGGTGGGGCCCAAGTGAGGGTGGATCCTGTATGGGGGTGGGGCTTTTACGAGGTGGGGAGGGATGGCGAGCTCCACAAGGGTGGTGATTGGAGAGGTAATGGGAGCTCCCCAGACGGGGGAGCTCCCCAGATTGGGGAACAGGGGGACTCTGCAGGGGGGGTGATCGGCAGGTTTGGGATGGGGTGACGGGTGGCGATGTCAGTGAGGCAGATGCAGGGGTAGAACGGCACATGGGGCGATTGGCGGGGCTGGGGGTATAGACTGGCACAGGAGGTGATTTCCGGGGGGTGGGTGGTGTCCTGCAGTCCATGGGGTGGGCGGGGGTGGCAGGAGATCTCCTAGTTAAAGGGCTCGATTTTCCATTCCCTGCTTGGGGTGTCTTGGGGTAATGAAGGAAGACTGTCATTGGCTGGCGGCAGGACCTTCCAGATTCGCCATTGTCAACAGATTTTCCTGTTGGTCGCACCTTCCAATGCCAGGGAACCCACAGAGGCTGGAGGTTGCCATGAGTGGAACCGGAAGATCTGTTCTCCATATAGATAGGTTATGATTCTTTCCGTCCTACTAGTATTGGTTGAATGTGAGCATCATTTTCCTTCTGCTTGCCTGCATACTAAGCTGGAGGAATCCACATGCACATTTACTGAAAGAAGTGTTGCCATTGCTTAGAGCAGCTCATATAACTTTATCTCTATGTCAATCTGCAGCATAAGATGACTCTTGATGTCTCATGAGATTCCTATCAAATGAGTTGTTTGGCTTGCAATACCATTTGCAGATCCTGTTCAAACCTCAAGACAAAACACCTAACCATTGGATAACTGTTGCTGCTTCTCACTCATGGAATAAATATTGTGCTGACTTCCATTGAGTGTTGTAAGTTAATTGTTGCTGAAAGCCATGCTCTAAAATTGTTGCTCTTCAAGCAGCTCAGATGTCAGACCTGTGTTTTATTATTTTATATTTTATTATTTTATATTAGAGCTCTTGTCATAGAGAGGGCCACCTTTTCATTAGGTACATGCCTGACTGAAGGCTGCTGCACTAATAGGAGAATGAGTTACTTTTCATTGTCCAATCTGAACAAGCTAAATCTCTGTGACCCACAGGCACCCAACACTGACCTTGGGTTCAAGCTGCAGAACCACTGCAGCGAGAGTCAGAGAGGGAGGGGGGTTAGAGAGGGAGCGAGAGTCAGAGAGGGAGCGAGAGTTGGTCAACATGTCTCCTGCACCAGGAAGTCTTGTTTTGTTTTGGGGGCATTTTTAAAATTCAAACACTGGCAAATGATTCAAAGGGTACCCTATCTTTCCAAAGAAGTGTTAAAAATTTTACACATGCTTCAAGGGATATCAAGACTACTAAGTGCAGGTTTTTCACACGTTATTGAGCTGTAACACTGTAAACTTCCACTCCAATGACCACTTTGTAATAATCTGTCAAAATCTCTCCAATAGGAATAATGCTGTATAGCTCTTCTACTTGTGTGTTACTATTTATCTGTAACAAGTGGATATGATAATTAAAAAGAAGCCAAACCTGGAAGATTCAGAAATATAGGCCGGAATTCTCCCATCCCGCCGCCAATGGAATTTTAACGGGCAGGTTGTGGAGAATGGGAAACGCCATTGACGATCGGGTGGGAATTTCCGGCTTTTAGACCAGCGCGGCCGGACAATTCCGCCCATAGATCTTTGATGTGCACTTTTATCTTTTGAGATCAGTGAGACACTATTCAAATCATTCGTGCCTTGTTAATGCCCATTCAGAGTCCCTGAGAGGAGGGAGAAGAACTCTGGGATGTGACATTATTATAATTCTTCAGGGTAATATATAAGTATGCCGTGAGTAAAAATTCTTCTACGTATTATACTCAAAAAAGGTTTTACTGATTGATTAATATCTGAAATCACTATTGAAAATTTGAATGAATGTTGATTTTTTTAACCCATCATAATGAAACACATAGGGCCTGATTTTACCATTTTGAGTCTAAGTGCCGAATCTGGGCGTCAAATAGATCCGAGCCCGGAATCCTCTTTCCAGCGCACCCATATGCTTTTTGCCGGCTCCGGTCCAATTCGTGCTGTGGGCGGGGCTTAGCGCTGCCGGAACGATCGGAGCTCTGAACTGCGCATGCGCAGTTCGAAAAAAAAAGATCATCTGGGGGGGGGGGGAGAGAGAGGGTGGGAGGAGGAGAGGCGGTGGGACCCAGATCACCCTCTGGGGGGTGGGAGGAGGAGAGGGGGTGTGACGGGTCCATCTGGCTCACCAAGTTAGTTGCAATACTGTGTTCAGCATCTACTGAACCATCTTGGATACAAAGGATAATGGCATTAGAGTTCTGCATGTACGCCTTGCTTATGCTAAAAATTATATCCTTGGTGTCGGCAGCCATTCCTGATGTTACAGTACTGATAGCACCAGGAAGATCGACCAGTACCATTCATTACCCTTTGTATCCAAGATGGTTCAGTAGATGCTGAACGCAGTATTGTAACTGACTTGGTGAGCCAGATGGACCCACAAGGCAGAAGGACCATTTTTGTGTTGACCAAAGTGGATCTAGCTGAGGAACATACAGCTTATCTTGCTAATGGAAGGATGGTGGAGGGAGACCAGCGATCGAGGTAGGTTGGGGGTGTGCTCTGCCGAGGGGGGCCTGCCTCCCAGGGGGGTCCGATCCTGGGGCGGGGGGGGGGGGGGGGGTCCGCGAAGGATGGTCGAGGAGGATGGTGACTTCACAAGGGCAGAGAGGGCTTCGGAGGTTCCCCTGCAGAATAGAAATCCGCTTCGGACTTTTATTCTGCAGGTCGCTAAAAGCGCGGATCCGGAATGGGCCAGAAGACGGTAAAGTGGGATTTGGCGGTAGAGTTGGGCGTGTGGTTCATTAAATCGATTTAAATGCATGCTAATGCATTTAAATCGTTGGGCCGCTCGATTCGGGCGCAGGCCGGACCCGCGCCCGAATCGGGTGTCGGTAAAGCCACGATCTGCACGGAATCGGGTGCAGATCGCGGTATAGGCCCGACACCCAACTTTACCGTGATTTCGTGCCCGTTTTTTAAATAAAATCGGGCCCATAGAGTTATTGTAATGCAGCCTATGGCAAGGGGTATACGTGCCACACAAGTGTCAGGCAATGACCATCTCCAACAAGAGATGATCTAACTGTCACCCCTTGACATTCAATGGCATTACCATCGCTGAATCCCCCACTATCAACATCCTGGGCTGACAGAGCAGTGATGTGGAGATGCCGGTGTTGGACTGGGGTAAACACAGTAAGAAGTCTCACAACACCAGGTTAAAGTCCAACAGGTTTATTTGGTAGCAAATACCATAAGCTTTCGGAGCGCTGCCCCTTCGTCAGATGGACTCGAAAGCTTATGGTATTTGCTACTAAATAAACCTGTTGGACTTTAACCTGGTGTTGTGAGACTTCTGACAGAGCAGGTCAGAGCCTAGGAACCCTGCGGTGAGTAACTCACCTTCTGACCTCCCAGAGTTTGTCCACCATCTACAAGGCACAAGTTGGAAGTGTAATGGAATACTCTTCTGGATGAGTGCAACTCCAACAACACTCAAGAAGCTAGACACCATCCAGGACAAGGTAGTCCGCTTGATTGTCACCCCATCTACAAACATCCAATCCCTTCAACACTGATGTACAGTGGCAGCCATGTATACCATCTACAAGATGCACTGCAGGAACTCACCAAGGCTCCTTAGGCAGCACCTTCTAAACCCATGACCATTACTATCTTGAAGGGCAAGAGCAGCAGATACCTGGGAACACCACACCTGGAGGTTCCTTTCCAAGTTACTCACTTTCCTACACCTACACCTCAGGGACTGCAGTAGTTCAAGAAGGCAGCTCACCACCACCTTTTCAAGGGCAACTAGGAATGGGCAATCAATGCGGGCCAACCAGTGATGCCCACATCCTTAAATGAATAAAAAGAAGCTGTTGTCATACAACATATAAGGGCTATTGGATGACTGTATTGCTTGAGCTTGGTGTTCTCTCATTTGGCCAATTAATCAAACTTTAACTGAAATGTTTGAACTAAGTTAATCATCCAGTGTAGTATCGACAGAACGCTGCAGTGTTGGAAATGTTGTTCTTCAAATAGTATTTAAAACTGAGGCACTCCAGTCACTTTATTGAATGGCTTGGCTCTCAAAGGAAAGTAGGGAGATGTTCTGGTATCGGGGCCAACATTCGTCTTAACTCAAAGCATCAAAAAAACAGATGAACGGGCCATTTAGCTCACTGCTGTTTGTGGATGTTGCTGGCGTACATGCATCCAGAGCAATGTACCCCAGCCGTAATTTACTTTATGAAGTACTTGAGATCTTTAAACAGAAACAAGCACCACATAAATGCATGGAGTGACTTCTTTCTTCCTGCATCTATCATTGTGATATGTATTTTTATAATGTAGTTCCCTAAAGCATTTGTGAAGAGCACCCAGAACAAGAAAATGTTTTTTTCCTTTGGTTTATTTTCTTTACTTAACACTTGATCACCCCATGGAATCGCTCAGTAGTAGTTTACGGTCTGATGCATCATTGTCTTGCATTATATGATATCAATAAAGCCTAAAATGAGGAGTGTGACTTACCCTGGGAAGGGAAGGGGATTGGGCATCAGGTACAAGATTGTAATATTACATCTATCGGACTTCAAGAAAAAATGGAATTTCCCTTCTGGTTAAATAATTCTGATAACAGACTCAGGACAGATAAAACAGATTTGTTCATTAATCCAGGGCAGTTATACACTGAGTTCTGACATCTACTTTATACTCTAAATTACCTCCAAGTGAGACCTCTTGTTAGTAGCTTAATCACTGCCTTTTAACTCAATTTACAATGAAACCTCTCTGTTTTAGTAGTGTCAGCAACATGAGGAATTTGATAGTACATATTCCAAGAGTTTTTTTTCCTTGAATTTAAATTCCATATTGTATCTGAGAGACTTTCTTAAATCCAAAAATTGAGAAGATCCTTTGTTAAAGAAAATGTCTGGCGATACTGGCTATTCACACATACCCCTCATCGTCTACTTTGCATCAACTCTGCCCTTCCACTTTGAGCAGTAGGTGGCAGCAATATTCTGAATTATGCCTTGCTCTACTGTGCCATGCTGGAAGCTGTAGTCTGTTACCTTGTTGGGTCACCTGTCAAAAGAAGAGTGGTGCAAATTCAGGTCAGATAGCAGGACACAAACAGTAGGTCCCAAAGGGAGAGGGAGACAGGTGAAGAGATATACGGGCATTTCAAACCAAAGATAGAGTCAAAGATGAGCAAGTCGACAAATTTATTGTAATTTTATTGTTAATTTTTTTAAAATTTAAAAATCCTTGAACCTGTTGTCACTTCTTAAGCTCAACGTTCCTGGAATTCCTTGCTTGGATCCCTCCAATCAGGTTTCTGCCCCTGCAACAGTACCGAAATGGATCTTAAAGTAACAAATGACATCCTATGTGATTATCATTTCGCTAATCTATGTCTCCTCAGCCCTGTTGATCTGTTTTCAGAGTTTGGAGTGGTTGACCATACTATCCTCTTACTCCACCTTCCCTTCATTGAGCAGCTAAATGGTACTTAATCATCTTTGATTTGATTTGGCTCATTATTATCACAAGTATTGGGATGCAGTGAAAAGGATTGTTTCTTGCGCACTGTATAGGCAAAACATACCGCACATAGAGTACATAGGGGAGAAGGAAAGGAGATGGTGCAGAATATAGTGTTACAGTCACAGCTAGAATGTAGAGAAAGATCAGCTTAATATAACGTAGTCCATTCAAAAGTCTGAGGGCAGCAGGGAAGAAGCTGTTCTTGAGTCGGTTGGTATGTGACCTCAGATTTTTGATTCTTTATCTCGATGGAAGAAGGTGGAAGAGAGAATATCTGGGGTGAGTGGGGTCCTTGATTACGCTGGCTGCTTTGCCGAGGCAGCGGGAAGTGTAGACAGAGTCAATGGGTGAGAGGCTGGTTTGTGTGATGGACTGGGCTACGTTCACAACCCTTTGCATTTCCAATATGGTTCCAATCTTATCTATACAACCCGAGCCAGAGATCTGACTGCAATGGGTTTACTTTCTGTGCAGGAACCGCTATGTCTGAGTTCCTCCAAGGATCTTGGCTCGCTGCTATTCCCCACCTTCTCTCTTGGCAACATCACCTTCAACCGGATGACACTGATCTGCTTCACCACCATCTCTCTGGAGTTCTGTTTCTGAACTGTCAGGCTGTTTGTCCAACATCCAGCACTATTGAGTATGTGTTTAAGATGCAACTGATAAAATATTTTAAATGCAGTTAAGATGCATTTAAATTCCTCCTGTGTGTGGCTCAGTGCAAGGCAAGCACCAAATGTGATGCTTTGCATGTAAGGTGCTGCCAAAGTCATAGTGAAAGAGGAGGCATTGAGATTCTTGGTGGGCTAAAAATCAAAAAAAGAAGTACTCAAAAGACTTGTACTTTTGATAAGTCACCATGACTGGATGGGATACATCTGACGATTCTGAGGGAAGAAAGGCTGGAAATTGCAGTAATGCTAGCCATAGTCTTCCAGTCCTTTGATGTAGAATTGCTGTCAGACGACTGGAGAATTGTACATGTTTGTTTAAAAAAGGGTTTAAAAACAACCTCTTCAACTATTAGTCAGTTTAACCTCACTGGTGAGAAAGCTTTTAGAAACTATTATCCGATCAAAATTAAGTCACTTGGACAAAGATGGGTTAATTAAGGAAAGCTGAGGGGAGGCGATGGCCCAGTGGTATTACCGCTAGACTGTTAATCCAGAAACCCAGCTTATGTTCTGGGGACGTTGGTTCGAATCCCGCCACGGCAGATGGTGGAATTTGAATTCAATAAAAAATATCTGGAATTAAGAATCTTCTACTGAGGACCATGAAACCATTGTCGATTGTCGGAAAAATCCATCTGGTTCACTCATGTCCTTTCGGGAAGGAAATCTGCTGTCCTTACCTGGTGTGGCCTACATGTGACTCCAGAGCCACAGCAATGTGGTTGACTCTGAAATAGCCGAGCAAGACACTCAGTTCAAGAGCAACTAGGGACGGGCAATAAATGCTGTGATGTGGAGATGCCGGCGTTGGACTGGGGTAAGCACAGTAAGAAGTCTCACAATACCAGGTTAAAGTCCAACAGGTTTATTTGGTAGCACAAGCCACAAGCTTTCAGAGTGCTGCTCCTTCACCAGGTGAGTGGGAGTTCTGTTCACAAACAGGGCATATAAAGACACAAATCAGGTGAGTGGGAGTTTGTGAACAGAACTCCCACTCACCCGATGAAGGAGCAGCGCTTCGAAAGCTAGTGGCTTTGTGCTACCAAATAAACCTGTTGGACTTTAACCTGGTGTTGTGAGACTTCTTACAATAAATGCTGGCCAGGCAGCGATGCCCATGTCTCACAAATGAATAATAAAAAACAGCACAGCTTTGTTTGAGGTAGATTGTATCTGACTAACTTGATTTGAGTTTTTGGTGAGTAACTGAGAGCATTGATGGGGCTATTATGGTTGATGTATATAAACTTCCAAAAGGCATTTTATAAAGTCCCATATAATAGACTTGCCAGCATTGTTGAAACCTATGGAATAAAAGGAACATGGAAACAAAATTGGCCGAGTGATGGAAACAGGTGGTTGGTGACAAATGGTTATTTCTCTGACTGTGGCTACAAGAGCAGGTCAGAGGCTGGGAATTCTGTGGCAAGTAACTCTCTTCCTGAAATCCTATCTACAAGGCACAAGTCAGGAGTGTGATTCAATACACTCCACTTGCCTGAATGAGTGCGGCTCCAACAACACGCAAGAAGCTTGGCACCATTCAGTACTAAGCAGCCCACTTAATTGGCATCCCATCCATCATCTTAAACCTCCACCACTGACACAGTACGTATCATCTAATAGATGCACTGTTGCAACTTGCCGAGCCTCCTTATACACTATCTTCCAAATTTGTGACTTCTTTCACCCTGGAAGGACAAGGACAGCAGAGACATGGGAACGCCACAACCTACAAATTCCCCGTCAAGCTGCACACCATCCTGACTTGGAACTATGTTGTTGTTTCTTCGCTATCACTGGGTCAAAATCCTGGAACTCACTTCCTAACAGCAATGTGGGTGTGCTTGTACCAGATGGAAGAAGGCAGCTCACCACCACCTTCTCAAGGGCAGTTAGGGATGGGCAACAAATGCTGGCCTAGCCGGTGACATCCACATCCTACCAAAGAATTAAAAGAAAAGAAGGTTATACAATGGGATTTCCCAGGAATTGGTATTAGGAATACTGCTTTTCTTCATTTATATTGAAGACTTAGGTGTATCAGGCACAATTTCAAAATCTAGAAATATTGTGAACTGTGAGGAGATTAGTGATAGACTCTAAGCGCATTGGTGAAATGAGCAGTCACAGGTCAAGTGAAATTTTGCTGCAGAGAAATATGAAATGATAAGTTTTGGTAGGAAGAATCAGGACAGGCAATATAAAATGAAGGGTACAATTTGAAAGGGGTTGCAGGAACAGAAAGTCGTGGGAAGATATGTACACAAATTATTGAAGGTTGAGAAAATGGTTAAACAGACTTACAGGATCCTGGGCTTTATACATAGGAAGTCATGATGTGGAGATGCCGGCGTTGGACTGGGGTAAACACAGTAAGGAGTCTAACAACACCAGGTTAAAGTCCAACAGGTTTGGCGTTTGCTACCAAATAAACCTGTTGGACTTTAACCTGGTGTTGTTAGACTCCTTACTTTATACATAGGGGCAGAGTATAAAAGCAACGAAATTTTGATGCACTTTTATAAAACTCTGCTTCAACCTCAACTGGAGCATTGTGTTCCATACTGGGCTTCACATTTTAGGAAAGATCTGAAGTCTTTTAGAAAGAGTGCAGAGAAGACTTGCGAGAATGGATCCAGGGAAAGGGATTTCAGTGATGTGGACAGATTGGAGAAGCTGGGCTTGTTATCAAGTATTCAAATTCATGAAGGGTCTGCACAGAGCAGAGAGAGAGAAGCTGTTTCTGTGATTCTATGATGGAGGCTGAAGGTGGGTTTCAAAAGGGAATTGGATTAACACCTGAAGAGAAAGAGTTACAGGGCTACAGGATGAGGCCAGGATTAAATCGTTTTTGCAGAGAACTGGCCTGGTTTGGACAAGCTGTAACTATTCTATGATTCTATAGTTCTACAGTAAGTTAATTTTAAAAAGATCTTTATTCATCTGAAGCAAGTTTTAAATTGCATTGAATCTAAAGTATCGAGCGAGGAATTACTGCATCAACAAATTAATATAACGGTCTGATGACCATAGGCTATAGAATTGATAGTAAAAGATTCTAGGAATTGTAGGAAGATACATTCTTTCATGATTATATTGGAAATATTTGTTCCTGGAGACAGACATAACATTATTGATACGTGGCTTTCATTTCTTAAAGGTGCAGCCTATTCTCGTGCAGAAGATAATATCAGAAAGCTCGTAAACACCTGTGGATTACCATTTCTGCCTACTCCGATGGGGAAAGGTGTGGTACCTGACAACCATCTCAACTGTGTTTCTGCAGCCAGGTCCAGGTTGGTATTACAAATTAAGTCTTTTCAAAGTCAAAAAGAAGTCTGGGCACTACATTTAAAATATAGAGGAATCTATTAAAACCTCCTGTTTAAACATAGTTCAATTTCCATTTCCTGTGCATAGGAACACGAATGCAAATGCATTTCCCCATAAATTGCATTTTTAATTACACTGATATCCACCATCCATTTGCTGTTGCAAACATCTTCTGTGTGTGTGTGTGTGTGTGTGCAACAAGTCTTTTCTAATACGCACTTCCTGTAAGCACCATGATTAATTCCAGTGACATATCCACTATCATGCTTTCTTTATAAAACACTGGTTGTTTAAAAGTTCATGTGAACAAACTTTTTGGGGGATCTTCTAATAAAATATTCATCTTGTGTTTGTATGTGCAATTCCTCGTCCCTGTCTCTTGCCTGCTGTTGAAACCTTCATCCATGCCTTTATTACCTCTAGATTTGACAATGCCAACACACTGTTGGGTGTGTTCCCACATTCTATACTCAGTAACCTCTGCTGCTCGTGGCTTATCTTGCAGCAAGTCCCACTCCCGTATCCCCCCTGTGCTCGCTGACCTACACTGACTCCCGTTAAAGTTAAAGATTTTAATAATCTCATCCTTGTTTTCAAGTTCCTCCATGTCCTTGCCCTTCCCTGTCTCAATGATCACCTGAAAGACTGCAACCCTCTGACATATCTCCACTCCTTTAACCTTGGCCTCCTTTGCATTCCCAACTATAATTGCCCCAACATTGATGGATGTGCCTTCAGCTTCCTGGAACCCCCTCCCAAAAAAACTCTCTGCCTTTCAAAACATTTTCCTCATTCAAAATGCTCCTTAAAACTTACTTCTTTGACCAACTATTGCTTATCTGACCTAATGTCTCCTATTGTGGTCATACTTTGTTCTATGATGCCCCTGAGAAACACCTTGGGGTGTTTTACTGTTAAAACTGCTTTATAAATATCAATTATTGGTGTATTTAGAGTCTGCTTATTCAGTCAATTTGGCTAATGGGTTTTAGTTCAGAATATGCCTGATCTGCTGAGTGTTTCCAACATTTTCTGCTTTGATTTCAGATTTCCAGTATGTGCAGTATTTTGCTTTTGTGTTTATGTTTACCTTCAGCACATTAGACCAGATCAGTGGAGATGAGCTCCATATCTAAAATATCTACATCACACTGGTTTCGGATGTCATAGAATAGAATCATAGAATTCCTACAGTGCAGAAGGAGGCCATTCGGCCCGTTGAGTCTGCACCGACCACAATTCCACCCAGGCCCTATCCCCATAACCCCACATATTTACCCTGCTAATCCCCCTGGCACTAAGAGTCAATTTAGCATGGCCAATCCACCTAACCCACGCATCTTTGGACTGTGGGAGGAAACTGGAGCAACCAGCGGAAACCCACGCAGACACAGGGAGAATGTGCAAACTCCATGCAGACAGTGACCCGAGGTCAGAATTGAACCCGGGTCCCTGACGCTGTGAGGCAGCAGTGCTAACCACTGTGCCACTGTGTCACCCCTGTTTGTTTGATTTTCAAACATTAAACTCTTTAATGTATAATCTGATCTCGGCTAGATAAATACATAGCAAAGCTGGATGGAACGGATGCTAATAGAATGGAAATCCTCAAGAAAGCTCTGTTTTAATCATCACATTTTGCAATGTTTTGTATTTCTGTGTTTTCCCATTGATGGAAATTGCTCTGGTTGGTAGGATGTGGAGGAAAATGACAGCATCACCCCAAGATTTCTAGCACTGAGGCCCAGTGACTGGGTTTTAACCCAGCTAAAGCTTCATCCTTACCATTCTTTAATAATCAGAAAAATGCATGCATCTTTGATTTGATTTGATTTGTTATTATCACAAGTGTTGGGAGACAGTGAAAAGCATTGTTTCTTGCACTCTATACATACTGTTCATAGAGTACATAGGGAGCAGGAAAGGAGAGGCAGAATATAGTGTTGCAGTTACAGATAGGGTGAAAAAAAAGTTTAATATTTGATAGATCCATTCAAAAGTCTGATAGCAGCAAGGGAGAAACTGTTCTCGAGTCGGTTGGCATGTGAACTCAGACCTTTGTATCTCCTTCCTGGCGGAAGAAGATGGAAGAGAGAATGTCCAGGATGCGTGGGATCCTTGATTAAACTGGTTGCTGTTCCGAGGCAGCGGGAAGTGTAGACAGAATCAATGGATTGGAGGCTGGTTTGTATGATGGACTGGGCTACGTTCACAACCCTTTGTAGTGTCTCACGGTCTTGGTCAGAGCAGGAGCCATTCCAAGCTGTGATACAACCAGAAAGAATGCTTTCTATGGTGCGTCAGTATAAAATTGGTGAGAGTCGCAGCAGACATTCCCAGTTTCCTGAATCTGTAAATAAAATTAACTTGTTTTTCTTTTACATTGCTTAGCTAGTATTTGAATTGTATATCCATGTACAGCTTCCTTGCACATAACCAATTTTTCAGTTAAATAAAAGTGCAGCACTTTATAAAACATGCTTTGAAAATCCAGCATCTGCCAAATTCACAGGCTCACTTAAAATGATCATTGCTTGTGATACTGACTGGATGAACCCCCCTTAAAATGGTTGTTTATACATAAACCTAATTCTGATTCTCATGTCTACAAGGCAAGTTATAGGTCTGAGAGTGGGTGCGGAGGAGGGGACTGAAGGGAATAAATGGATTGTAGTTTTGGAGGCTGGGGTGATATTACTATATGGATCACAGAAGGAGGGTGGATGTTTGACAGAAGCAAGCCAGTAACCTAAAGAGAAAGTGCTGGAAAATCTGAGCAGAACTGTGTACAGTTCTGGTCACCCTATTATAGAAAGGATATTATTAAACCAGAAAGAGTGCAGAAAAGATTTACTAGGATGCTACCGGGTCTTGATGGTTTGAGTTATAAGGAGAGGCTGGATAGACTGGGACTTTTTTCTCTGGAGCGTAGAAGGCTGAGGAGTGATCTTATAGAGGTCTATAAAATAATGAGGAGCACAGATCAGCTAGATAGTCAATATCTTTTCCCAAAGGTAGGGGAGTCTAAAACTAGAGGGCATAGGTTTAAGGTGAGAGGGGAGAGATACAAAAGTGTCCAGAGGGGCAATTTTTTCACACCGAGAGTGGTGAGTGTCTGGAACAAGCTGCCAGAGATAGTAGTAGAGGCGGGTACAATTTTGTCTTTTAAAAAGCATTTAAACAGTTACATAGGTAAGATGGGTATAGAGGGATATGGGCCAAATGCGGGCAATTGGGATTAGCTTGGGGGTTTAAAAAAAAGGGCGGCATGGACAAGTTGGACCAAAGGGCCTGTTTCTATGCTGTAAACCTCTATGACTCTATGATTCTAGGTCTGGCAGCATCTGTGTGGAGAGAAAAGAGCTGACGTTTCGAGTCCAGATGACCCTTTGTCAAAGCTGGGTTTTTTTGAACTACAATACATTTATTCCCTTCAGGGAGGGAGAGAGAAGGCAGGAAACTACAGGCCAGTTAGTTTAAGGTCTGCCAGAGGGAATATGTTAGAATCTATTATTAAAGATGTTACAACAGGGCATTTAGATACAGTCAAGGTTAATCAGATAGAGTCAACATGGTTTTGTGAGAGAGAAATCATGTTTAATCAATTAATTGGACTGGATGAAGGGGACCCGGTGGATGTACTATGCTTAGATTTCCAGAAGGCGTTTGATAAGGTGCCACATCAAAGGTTATTGTGGAAAATAATAGCTCAAGGTATAGGTATAATATATTGGCATGGAAAGAAGATTGACTGGATAACAGGAAGCAGAGAGTAGGCATAAATGGGTCATTTTCTGGTTGGCAAGATGTAATGAGAAGTGTGCCACAGCAGTGTTGGGGCTCAACCTTTTCCATTTACATAAATTATTTGGATGAAGGGACAGAAGATATGATTGAATATTGTTAAGACAGAGGTAGATAGATTCTTGGTAGACAATGGGGTGAAAGGTTATCAGGGGTAGACAGGAGGTGACAAACAGATCTGCCATGACCTTATTGAATGGCAGAGCAGGCTCGAAGGGCCAAGTGGCCTGTTCCTGCCCCCAATTTGTTTGTTCGTATGTTCTTCCTTAGTCGGATGAGGGTGACATGGAGGTGGCCAACTAGGAGAACAACTCTTGGAAAGTTGCGTCAGAGGGTGCTGACACCCACCAGAAAATCCAACTCATGGGGAGTTGGGAGGGGGGGTGTGTGTGGATTTATTGGTACGTGGTGATGGCCCGGAGCGGACATGGGAGCTGGGGATGCCAGCAATGACCGTGTGAGTGGTTGGAGGAGAAGGGGTCCGATGTTCGGGGGTGGGGAGGCTGCTGATAGCACTGACTGACTGACTGTTGGGGGAGGGGTGGAGAGGTACTGGCTCCGACTCCTATTGTAGTTGGAGGGGTGGTGACGGGGACAGAAGTGCTGGCTTTGATGGGGGGAGAAGTGCTCTTCGATGGGGGGAAAAGTACTGGCTTCGATGGGGGAGAAGTGCTGGCTTCGATGGGGGGAGAAGTGCTGGCTTCGATGGGGGAGGCTTCCATGGTGGACTGGTGGGGAGGTAATTTTTTGTTCTGAAAGGGCACCCTGATCTCAGTGCAGCCGGGCTTTGCCAGTGTGCTGAGGCCCTGCCCCTACTTGACAACGTGAAACTCAGCCAGCTGTTTCTTTGTGGCAGAGTGTGTAAGATCTGGAGAGAAATCTGACCTATTTCTCTGGAGAGAATGCCATTTTTCTCGACGGAACCAACACTGCCATGTTTTGGTCCATTTAGCCCGTGTGAAATGACTGCTGCCTCTGTTGATCAGATTTCCCATTATTCGCTGTTATTAGATGTACATTGTGTGATGTAATTGATTCTCCATTCACTGAGTCAGCATTTTTCTATTGGAATATCACCTTCTCAATCGGCTTCTTATCGGGAATGCCATCACCTTACGGGAAAACCTATCCCAGTGTCAGTGCATCTTCTATCCTTGTCCAGCTTTCCTTTCCCAGAAAACAAAGAATGGAGGATCGGATTATTCGTTATTTGGTTTACAACCAGAAGTGCTTGACTGGATGTTTTTCTTACTTCAGAGCCTTGCAGAATGCAGATGTGATTCTGCTACTCGGAGCCAGATTAAACTGGATTTTGCATTTTGGACACCCACCGAGGTTTCATCCTGATGTGAAAATCATACAGGTACGGAGAGCTGCTGATCATATGTTTCAGTTTTTACACTCAGAGCGATCAATCACATTTTTAATACTTCAGCCACTAAGCTAATTATTGTTCATCTTGCCCTCAGCTGTATATCTAGTTTGTATGCCTATATAGCAAGGTAATATATATACAATTTAGACAATTGAAGTATGTTCTCGTCTGTTAATCTAACCTCACTCTCTGACTGCTGGATCGCCTGCTGAAGTGGGAAGTTTCCAATTAGCTAATAAGGTACATAACAGAATACATTTAGGCACTGACAGCATGACCAGCAAAGAGTTAAATGATCCTTGCAACAAAGTTAGTAAGCCAATGAGACAAATAGTTCAGGTATATGTGAATGCAATAAGAGAATTAAACAAATCATTATGATTTTAAAATATATATTGATCTTTTAAATGTATTTTAAGTATTATATGAATCATTGCTGTCTTCAGCCGAAAGCAGGTTACTGTAAGGGATGATGGTAAAGGTGAAGAGTTCAGAGCCAAAGGCCTGGGAACCCCATAGTTAGCGAAATTCTTATCAGAAAGTTCCTGGTGAGGTAACACATCTTGCAACTTTGTAAGTAGGCTCGATTCATTGTCTATACTTAGGATAAGTAAGCGCCTCGACGCAGGACCACGTGTTCATCCAGATTGGCAATGATCCGGTGGGAACGTCCACTTTGACCCTTGTAGCGTCTAGGGTAACCAGGCAACCAGGAAGTGACTTTAGCCAAGATGGGAGATAGCATCCGGATTAAATGGATGGATATGATATCATTATACTGGATGGTGGAATGCAATTGGCTGAGGTGAATGCCAGAGATTATTATTGATGTGTGTATACTAGATGTAATTGATTTTAAACTAACGTAAGGCAGGAATAATTGATAAGAAAAACTATAATTGATCTGTTTTTGATTGTAAATGTCAGATTGATCGGAGAGAATCTTCCGCTCTATTCCAGAGTTACTTAACCCTTTTGGTGATCTCTGAACACCTGCCTGTTATGTTTATGTTTAAATTAACGTTGCGTCTTTACACAGAGATATCTGCCTCGTGAGTTTTGTATTGTCTGTAGTAAAAGACAGTACTGGCAATGTCAATTTACCCTACAACACCTGCTTTCTTAGTTTCTTTGTAATAAACAGTGTGAATCTCAAGTAAGTTGTTTTAGTCAATGTTGGAGGGATATTACCACACCATTATGGGAGGCATTTTAATCCCACATTGCTGAAAGCAGTACTTGGGGACAGTTAAAATGTAATGGCGGGGTGGAGTGGGGGGGGAGAGTTGCATAATGCTCTCCCATCCCCCCTCTGGCCGACTGGAATTCTAAGAAAGGACAGCCAGGCAAAGACAGCGGGCGCACTCTTCAAATATTCAGATTGGGGCCTAACTACAAGATTAATCTGAGGCCTGTGCAAGGTGAGTGAAGGGGAACTGTAATCACTTCCTTGCCAATCTATAACGGCGAATTGAGGGACAGAGGAGGCTCAGAAAGGTTTGAATGTTTGCAGATTTTCAAAGATTTTCTTATGGGCTGGGAAGAGCACGATTGGACTTCAAATTCCCACAAGGAGCCCTCAAACACTTGGGTTCCCTCAAAAAACAAAGAAATTTACAGCTCAGGAACCCTCCAAGCCTGCACCGACCATGTTGCCTGACTGAACTAAAACCCCCTACCCTTCCGGGGACCATATCCCTCCATTCCCATCCTATTCATGTATTTGTCCAGAAGCCCCTTAAAAGTCACTATCGTATCTGCTTCCCCTACCTTCCCCGGCAAGGAGTTCCAGGCACCCACCACCCTCTGTGTAAAAAATCTTGCCTCGTACATTCTTTGACCACAGTCACTTCTCAGTCTTTCAATTCTCCCATCCTTCTCCCCTGACCCATTTACCTACCCACTTGAACCATTTTGCCAGGTTCTGTGCACCAAGCTGGTTTTATTCGATGGAAAACGAACAGCATGGTTGGGGCAATAAAACTACTGAGTGGCAATGCGATTTTGATAACCAACTTTTCCCTTCTCTACTTCAGGTGCCAGCTCTTGCCCTGGTCACTTTAAAGTGCCCCGGGTGCTCCAGTTTCCACCTACAGTCTGAAAGACGTGCTGGTTAGGTGCATTGGCCATGCTAAATTCTCCCTCAGTGTACCCGAACAGGCGCCAGAGTGTAGCGAGTAGGGGATTTTCACAGTATCGTCATTGCAGTGTTAATGTAAGCCTACTTGTGACACTCATAAATAAATTTAAAACTGTTTGGGTGGTGGGACAAGAAGCCCCAACACCCATAAGATTCTGCCCTGAGTATTTTGAATCTGATCTGCAAGGCAAAATGTGGTGCTGGAATATTACTGTGTTTGTGAATAGGAATGTAAGTCACCAAAAAAACCCCCAATATTTCAGCCAAAAACAGAAATGCATGGCAAGCCATTGAGCAACTGAGAAATGTAGGTTAACTTTGATTCTTCATGCTCTGAAAGATTTACTGCTTTTGCTTCTTTAAGATGTTGGTCGACGAAGGGGCTGGATTTTTGGCTCCCGAATTAGGAAGGAATAGAGACAGATGACATAAAAAAGAGGCCTGTGTGCCGGTCTTCCACCTTTGTTCCCGACTCTGCTGATTTCCCGGTCGTGAGGGGTGGGGGGGGGGGGGGGGGGGGGGGTGGCTGGGTGGGGGTGGGGGGGGGGGTGGGCAAGAACTGAACTGAACTGTTGATGAAGGTAGGGCAGTTGATGTCATATACATGGATTTTACTAAGGCGTTTGATAAGGTCCCCCATGGTCGGCTTATGATGAAAGTGAGGAGGTGTGGGATAGAGGGAAAGTTGGCCGATTGGATAGGTAACTGGCTGTCTGATCGAAGACAGAGGGTGGTGGTGGATGGAAAATTTTCGGATTGGAGGCAGGTTGCTAGCGGAGTGCCGCAGGGATCAGTGCTTGGTCCTCTGCTCTTTGTGATTTTTATTAATGACTTAGAGGAGGGGGCTGAAGGGTGGATCAGTAAATTTGCTGATGACACCAAGATTGGTGGAGTAGTGGATGAGGTGAAGGGCTGTTGTAGGCTGCAAAGAGACATAGATAGGATGCAAAGCTGGGCTGAAAAATGGCAAATGGAGTTTAACCCTGATAAATGTGAGGTGATTCATTTTGGTAGGACTAATTTAAATGTGGATTACAGGGTCAAAGGTAGGGTTCTGAAGACTGTGGAGGAACAGAGAGATCTTGGGGTTCATATCCACAGATCTCTAAAGGTTGCCAGTCAAGTGGATAGAGCTGTGAAGAAGGCCTATAGTGTGTTTGCTTTTATTAACAGGGGGTTGGAGTTTAAGAGCCGTGGGGTTATGCTGCAACTGTACAGGACCTTGGTGAGACCACATTTGGAATATTGTGTGCTGTTCTGGTCACCTCACTATAGGAAGGATGTGGAAGCGCTGGAAAGAGTGCAGAGGAGATTTACCAGGATGCTGCCTGGTTTGGAGGGTAGGTCTTATGAGGAAAGGTTGCGGGAGCTAGGGCTGTTCTCTCTGGAGCGGAGGAGGCTGAGGGGAGACTTAATAGAGGTTTATAAAATGATGAAGGGGATAGATAGAGTGAACGTTCAAAGACTATTTCCTCGGGTGGATGGAGCTATTACAAGGGGGCATAACTATAGGGTTTGTGGTGGGAGATACAGGAAGGATATCAGTGGTAGGTTCTTTACACAGAGAGTGGTTGGGGTGTGGAATAGACTGCCTGCAGTGATAGTGGAGTCAGACACTTTAGGAACATTTAAGCGGTTATTGGATAGGCACATGGAGCACACCAGGATGATAGGGAGTGGGATAGCTTGATCTTGGTTTCAGATAAAGCTCGGCACAACATCGTGGGCTGAAGGGCCTGTTCTGTGCTGTACTGTTCTATGTTCTATGTTCTATGAACTGGCCGGGAAGGGCCGGGAAGGGAATCGCCAGCCTCATTAATTGAGTACATTGTGGTCATTAGAGAGCTCATTAAGAGCGTGCCTACTGACTTCCTGAGATTTCCATTAGGCCGGATAATAGTTAGGAGCTCCCTGACACTCACCAGCATCAGCCTGACAGGAATAGGAGCTGAAACAGTTTTATTCGATCGAAAAAGAAATGCCTTGTTGGGGACAATAAAACCACTGAGTGGCAATGAGATTTTGATTTTGACCAACTTTTCCCTACCCTACCTCAGGTCCCAGCTCTTGCCCTGGTCACTAGAAAGGTGAAGATCCTCTTTTTTTTTTCAGACCTCGCACAGATGGCAGCCACAGCCAATTCGGGCCAGAGCGTGGCCCACTCCCCTGGTGTCGCACCACTAATTAGGTGGCAAACCCTTCATTGATACCCCCCACCCATGAAAATGCCATGTCCCAGCAGGCTGGCAACAGAGGCAGGAACGCAAACCTGGATCGGTCCTGCCTCCTGAGTCCCAGACTTGAACCGGAAAATCCGACTCAGGAGTTTTTATCCAGCGTTTTCTGTTCTTACTTCAGATTTCCCAGATTATCTTGTTATTTTGCCTTCTCTGACCTCAGTTTTATTTCAGATGTCTTATATTTAACAGTAACCTCTGTGTTCTTTATATAAGGTTGACCTGTGTGCTGAAGAACTTGGAAATAACGTGAAGCCTGTTGTTGCCTTACTGGGTGACGTGAATGCTGTTGTCAAACAGGTAATTTAATACTTCCTCAAGGAGTTAATTTTCTGAGCTACACTCCTCACTGCCTTGTAATCTCTTCAGGCGCTGCTTTTATGGCAGGTAACTGGCTTAGCTGTTCATCACCACATCAAACGCTGTCAGGTCCAGATCCTATCTGCCAAAATTGCTCACTTTACAGGTCAGCTTAATGTCAAACAGCTGGGTTCTTTCAACATCCTCTTATACCCCTCCCCTCTGCTGCCTGCACCCTCACCTCCAATGGCAAGTGCAAGAAACCCATGGGCCAAAATTTGACATTGCCCAGGCGGGAAGCATGTCAAACAGAGGGAGAAGATGTTGGGCGTGTGTCTCAATGTCATCCCACATTCATGTAATATTTCAGTCAGCGAGCTTGCACGGGAGTCGAAGCACGCTCACTGAAAATTGAGCGACTAATTAGATTCATTGAGGAGTAAATTAAAAGTGATTTCATGTGGCCCATCTATATTTACGATTGGTGGACGAGCCAAGTTCCCTTCACGTTAGAGGTAGAACCTCAACTCAGGGCTGAAATAAAATTGTAGAACGTGTCTGGGGACTGAGCTTTTCTGCATTCAGCTGTCAGGTGTTTTGAATGTGCTGCCCTAGATGCCATTTGTTGTGTTTTAATTTGTAGAGGTCAGCAGCTCACTGAGACAACACCGCAGCAGCTGTCCACCTTAGAGGAGCCCATTAGAGGCGCCAGCCCACATCCTTCCTTTTCTTGACCTCCCCCAGCAGTGCTGAACCTTTCTCAGCGTGTGTCTCATGCTGGCTGTCCGTTAATTGGCCAGCCAGTGTGATTTTGCATTCCAGGGCTGGTCGCGGCCAGAAGTGCATTTCACATGTGCTTTTGAGTCCGCGCACCCAACGGCTGCAAATTTCAGGCCCTGGACCTTTTGGTCACTAAGATTGAGACCACCCAATTAGCTGCCTCTTCCCTCTCTTCCACCTGCACTGAACCAGCCCTTCTCTAGGGCTCCAGGAGCTGTGACATTATTCACAAGTCTGCTGTGAGGCACTTTCTCAAATGCCTTTTGGAAGTCCATGCGCACCACATAAACAACATTATCCTCATCGACCCTCCATATTCTCTCACCAAAATAAGTCAGTTAAATACAACTTTCACTTAACAAAATCCTGGTGTTGATTCTGAATTTTAAAGTTTATTTATTATTGGCACAAGTAGGCTTACATTAACACTGCAATGAAGTTACTGTGAAAATCTCCCAGTTGCCACACTTCGGCACCTGTTCAGGAACACTCAGGGAGAATTTAGCACAGCCAGAGCACCTAACCAGTACGTCTTTTGGACTTTGGGAGGAAACTGGAGCACCCGGAGGAAACCCACACAGACACGGGGAGAATGTGCAGACTCCGCACAGACAGTGACCCAAGCTGGGAATCGAACCCGGATCACTGCTGTGAGGCAGCAGTGCTAACCACTGTGCCACCGTGCTGCCCTTCCATGAGGGCTTTCCTTAATTACATGCATTGGAATCACAGTACAATTTTAAATCTAGTTCTTCCCTTACAAAAATGTAAGGAGTAATGACATTGAAAGATGATTTGTTGCTGTTAATTATCTCTTGGACAGTTAGTATTATTGTTTGTATTATTTTAAAATATTTCAAAATTTAGATTTGAAATCTGCATTGCATTTACAAAACTGGTCATTCCTCTCAACCAGTGCATTTACCTTCCACACAACCAAATAGTCCTAATCTTGTTAACCCACTCTGTTGCAACATCCCTCCAGCTTCTTTTCCTCCTTCATACATGTGCATAGGAATACTTGGTTTCTTCAAAGTGCTTTTAGCTAATATTCACTGTGGTTCAAAGTTGTAAGGGTGTACTCAGAGATCTCTTGAAACTAATCATAGCCTTCTATTAATGACTCATTGGCCAGGATTTTACTGCCCCACCTGCCACAGGAATCAGACCGGGAGAGGGACGGGCAATGGAAAGGTCCATTGCCCTTGGGGGGGATTTTACGATTCCAGGCTGAGCGAGGCCATAAAACCCTGCCCATTATCTTCATACCTTATCTACTTTCTGCGCAGAGTATTTTAGTGATTCTTAAATGGGCTTAAAGGAGAAAATTACTAGGTAAGAACTAGAAATAGTAACTAGCCTATACACTAGGGGTGGGATTTTCCAGCCGCGCTTGCCCCAAAGGAAGAAAATCCCACCCGAGGTCAATGGACCTCTGCATGGTCCCCCGCCCGCTACGATTTCCGTTCCCTTGGCGGGCGGGACGGGAAAATTCCCCCTAGATGTTCAGATCCAATATTCAGTCCTATTGCATCTATCAACACTTGTAAAAATATCATTTTTTTAATGGAGTTTCTCCATGGAGACCTGGATGCTCTTCATTTTATTCATTAAGGACTGGGGTTAGCTAAGCTAAGGAATAAGCCTGTTCATTTTTAAATAATGCCTTGGATCCTCTGCAGCCTGTAGTGTCTGAGAAAGTGGGTCAGGCTGGAGATGGCTGGAAATCTGTAGCCTCAGACAGCTCAGCTATAGCTCTCACCGAGGGAAGAATGTAAATGATATATAAAAATAACTTTCTAATTTTGGAACCAGTGTCAACATCAAGCATTCTCATCAGATCCAATGGAGCTATGTGTGGAATGAAAATTGCTCTAATGTTTCATCAATAGAGTCATAGAGGTTTACAGCATGGAAACAGGCCCTTCGGCCCAACTTGTCCATGCCACCCTTTTTAACCACTAAGCCAGTCCCAATTCCCCACCTTTGGCCCATATCCCTCTATACCCATCTTACCCATGTAACTGTCTAAATGCTTTTTTAAGGACAAAATTGTACCCGCCTCTACTACTACCTCTGGCAGCTTGTTCCAGACACTCACCACCCTCGGTGTGAAAGAATTGCCCCTCTGGACCCTTTTGTATCTCTCCCCTCTCACCTTAAACCTGTGCCCTCTAGTTTTAGACTCTCCTACCTTTTGGAAAAGATGTTGACTATCCAGCTGATCTACGCCCCTCATTATTTTATAGACTTCTATATGATCACCTCTAGGCCTCCTACGCTCCAGGGAAAGAAGTCTCAGTCTATCCAGCCTCTCCAATACCATGGCCTGAATTTTACATTTGCAGACCAAGCACGCGGCAGCCCCCATCATTCGTAAACTATCACCCAATGGCATTGGGAGGGTGTCCAAAGGACATCTTGACGTCTGGTGATATTTCAGTCAACGGGTACGCATGGAATTTGGAAGCGCACCTGTGAGCAAATAAAGTGTCAGTTAGGTAAATGAAGATGGCAGTTGTCTGAGATTTTAGTTGGCCCGTGTACTTTTACACTCGGTATATGGGCCACTCATGTAGATGGTGGTGACATTTTTAATAGGTTTGCCATGTGTGACGGGTTAAAAGACTCTCAGGCAGATGCAAGGGTGCGTAGGCAGGAGTTTGACTGTAAGTGATGTGCAGCTGCTGCATTCACAGTTTCTGACACTTCAGTGTTGTTCTGGAGAAATTTCACATTTATTGGGATTTGCAGAGGCCTTCAGCCAATAAGCCCGTTGAGTGCAGAAACCTGTGGAAACATCAGTGCCAAAATGAAGATTGTTACTCTGCTGCAGGTACCTCCTTAGAAGAGGAGGAGAGGGCCAGAAGGGAGAGGGAACCAGTTACCTACAGGCAGCGTCCCAGAGTGGAATCCATGGATCAAGAGCCAGAATGGGTGCAGGGCTAGCAAGAAATGCATTGAAGAAGGGTCTGGAGAAGGTGCCAATATCCAGCAGGGAGAGTCTACAGGCAGCATTCCTGATACTTGGACATGTCTGAGTTTAGGTGCCACAGAAGGCTCCATCTCTCCAGGGAGACGGTCACCTCCATGTGCAAGATGATTGGTCCGGAGATTGCCTCCAACTGTGTAGGTGGCCACCCTATGCCATTCGCTGTAAAGGTTACAGTTTTACACCTTTGCCTCTTTCCAGTGGCGGGTTTATGCGGTGTCTCCCAAGCGGTTGCCCACAGTTGCATCAAGTTGGTCATTGACACTCTGTCCCGATGGGTCAGGATCTTCATTCACTTGCGGACTGAGGATCTGGCCAGGCTGAGCGGGCCAGAGGCATCGCTGCAATTACAAGATTTCCCCTCCATCCAGGGAGCCACACATGTGCCATAGAGGCACCAGCGGGTGAGCTGAATACCTTCATCAACAGAAAAAAGCTCCCACTCCCTTAACATCCAAATTGTGCGTGATCACAAGAGTGCAATGATGCAGGTTTTTCACCAGGTATTCTGGAAGCTGTCATGATGCCAACATCCTTTGTCACTTCCAGGTGCCAAGGCTTTTTGTCGCTCCATCTCGCTTGGATGGATAGCTGTTGGGAGGGTGGGGGGTGGAGGGGGTGGAAGGCTATTTGCTGAAAAGGTGGCTCATGATGCCACTCAGACACCCAAGAAAAGAAGCCAAGGAGAACTCGAATCAAAGTTATGCCTTCACAATGGCAGTGATTGATAGCACCATAGGGCTACACACAAGGTCAGGTTCTGCTGCCTTGTTCGATCAGGGGGAATCACTTCAATATCCTCCAGAGTTCATTTCTCTCTTTGTTATTGTTTGCTGCTCCCTTCACACTCTGGCTCTGCAACCATTAGAAGATGAAGACAGCAATGTCATCGGCTACAGAGGATGACTCAGTTGCTGGGCATGAGGAGGAGCTGATAGAGCCTCAGGTTGAGGGGTGGGATGCTGAAGTGAGGATTCTTAAGTGGGGGGCTGGGAGGCCTTGAATCAGAGGACTTTCAGCTATGTATCCAAAATGTGGATTGAAGGTGTAGGCAAGAGGAATGCTACCTTACTGATCTTCCCTGATGAGGCAATCCTGTCACCGTAAAGTCAAGGTCAGACCTCATAAATAAAGTTTGCAGCCCTTCCTTATGGCATAAAGTCATAGAGGTTTACAGCATGGAAACAGGCCCTTCAGCCCAACATGTCCATGCCATCCAGGTTTTACCATTAAATTGGACCTATTTGCCCGCGTTTGGCCCATATCCCTCTATACCAACCTTACCCAAGTAACTGTCTAAATGCTTTTTAAAAGACAAAATTGTACCCGCCTCTGCTACTACCTCTGGTAGCTCATTCCAGACACTCACCAGGCAGGTGCTTGAGTGTGGCGATTCGCGGATTTTCACAGTAATTTCATTGCAGTGTTAATGTAAGCCTACTTGTGACACTAATAAACTTTAAATTTAAAATTGAAAAGTGGTCGTGAATTAGCTTTAAGTTGGCATAGAAACTTTAAAGGGCTATAAGAGTGATTGGGGACATGAGTTGGCATAGAGGGTGAGAGGTCATGGAGAGTGGGTGGGGACATGAGTCGGCATCAATTGGGCATAGGGAATGGGGTATGGGGTAAGGGCTAGATGGCATAATATTTAATAAAACAACTGGGACAAAATTCCAGAGAATTAAGGCCGGCCTTTTAAACAGCCCACCTTGGCACTCGGCAGCCCCTGTGGTTGTCTCTGATCTGTGTCTGGGCATACCGAGCCTGACTCCATCTAACCACCTACTCCACTCCATTGATTGCTTGTACTCTGCTCTGGAGTGGAAGAGACACCATTTGTTCTTTCAGTTTCAGGTGGGTCTGGAGCTGAAAGCTAATGTTTTGATAGTTGCAACCATTATGAATGCTTGGTTGATTTCCAAAAACGGTTGGTGTACTCAGCACCATATAGGTGAGGGGTAAGGTTTATGGGGCTTATGAATAATGTTGGGAGCAGGGCGGATGTCCCTGAGAACTGAGGCAGATCTTTTTACTATGCCGCTTCAGTATCCACACTGTTCCCGCACGGAAGTGCAGATTGCAAAGTGCACATGGAACCCACCCCTTGCTTGAAAAGTTTAAAATCCCTGGAAAAGGTCAGTAAGGAGTGGGGCGTGTGTTTCGTAAGCTGCAAAATGGCCCAACTTACACTTTGTGAGCTTGAGAGGAAATTCTGAGCCAACATGTTAGAATGAGTTCTTTTCAGTCTGTTGGTTGAGAAGGGGAAAACAGATGGAAACAATATTTTGCAGCAATTTGATTGGCTCAAATCACAATGCTTAAATATGTGTATCTGTAAATTGGATAGAATACAGTAGGGATAAATTTGAATGTAAGCCAATCAGCTGTAAAATGTGCACAGAGGTTTGTAAAATAGCCAAAGTATGACAGACAGGAAGCGTGTGCTGGATGCAATGGTCTTGGTAGATGCTGCCTCTGTAGTAAGTCATCTCATGGGCAAAGCTCAATTCGCAACCAGTGTGACCTGCAATAGTGAGCCTTGCCAACTCTACTTGGCAATCTGTAACAGTTGGTCTGAGACTGGTCGTGTAGAAGAGCTGCAGCTTTAGTGTGGTTTGGAAGCAATTAAATCCTGTTTGAGTTGTGTACAAATTACAGTTCTCTTTATCACTGCTTCCATGACGCATGCACGCCTTCAACAAAAGCAAAAATAAAGGAAGCTCTAATTATCTTAGTAGCAAACATTGTAATTTCTGTTAATGCAACCACACATTTTAGCTTTTTGGTAAATAGTCATTTTCAATTAATTTGGTTAAACATCACTTAATCCTGGGTGGGGATATCTCCTTTCCAGCCAAGGAGGATAGTAAATAGCCATTTCAGGATATGAAAAAGTTGCATTGCTACATGTGTGCAACCATGCAGATTAATAAATGGAAAGTGAGTGGAGTGTGTGTAGAAAGCTGCACGAATAACTTGCACTGTGAATCATGAATGTAGTAAGAAGTTTAACAACACCAGGTTAAAGTCCAACAGGTTTATTTGGTAGCAAAAGCCACACAAGCTTTCGAGGCTCTGAGCCCCTTCTTCAGGTGAGTGGGAATTCTGTTCACAAACAGAACTTATAAGACACAGACTCAATTTACATGAATAATGGTTGGAATGCGAATACTTACAACTAATCCAGTCTTTAAGAAACAAAACAATGGGAGTGGAGAGAGCATCAAGACAGGCTAAAAAGATGTGTATTGTCTCCAGACAAGACAGCCAGTGAAACTCTGCAGGTCCACGCAACTGTGGGAGTTACAAATAGTGTGACATAAATTCTGATTCTAGGATCGCATGATAAAGACTCAGGAGGAAAAAAGCAGAAATATTTATGTGAAATAGTGTGACATAAACCCAATATCCCGGTTGAGGCCGTCCTTGTGTGTGCGGAACCTGGCTATCAGTTTCTGCTCCGCGACTCTGCGCTGTCGTGTGTCGCGAAGGCCGCCTTGGAGAACGCTTACCCGAATATCAGAGGCCGAATGCCCGTGACCGCTGAAGTGCTCCCCAACAGGAAGAGAACAGTCTTGCCTGGTGATTGTCGAGCGGTGTTCATTCATCCGTTGTCGCAGCGTCTGCATAGTTTCCCCAATGTACCATGCCTCGGGACATCCTTTCTTGCAGCGTATCAGGTAGACAACGTTGGCCGAGTTGCAAGAGTATGTACCGTGTACCTGGTGGATGGTGTTCTCACGTGAGATGATGGCATCTGTGTCGATGATCCGGCACGTCTTGCAGAGGTTGCTGTGGCATGGGTTAAGTCTTTAATGAACTGGTGTTGGAGGCTTATACTAAGATTGCTCCCCAGTGACCAGGTCTTATCACTACAGCACTTGCAGCATGAATTTTTTCTCAGATATAAGTTGAACTAGAAGAGGCCTTTGATACATAATAGAGCATTGAGGACCCCATAGGGATTTAATAACTTCATTATGACTAACTGACTTAGCTTAGTTCTTTCTGCATCTTTACTCATCAATTTCATGTGTACCTAAAGTTTAATATGCTATTAATATATGAATAGTTGCTTTGCCTATAATTTTTAAAGCATGTTCTCCACTCTATTGATTCATGCTAAAATATGGCTGGTATATGCAGCCTTGGTTCAGTGGCTGTTAATGTATAAATCTCAACATCACCAGTCTACTTGTTTAAGCACAGGAAGTTTGAACATGTGATGAATATATGAAAGTAAGGGACAAGAAAAGACCATCAAGAATGTCTCAGACTGTCACAGGGAGTAATTAGTGCAGTCAGCTTGGGGAGTCAGCTTGGGGAGTAGTCAATTGGTCGGGGGTAGTTGGATCAGGTCGGGGCAGTAGTCAGGTTAGACCAAGGGGCAGCCGAGTAATCAGGGGGATATGTGAGTTGGGTTGGATCTTTTCAGGATGGGTAGTTGGGTTGCGGGTGGGTAGTTGGGACCAGTCGGCAGGAGATGGGACCAGTCGGCAGGGAGGTATTCAGGTTAAAGGTTAGTCAATTAATGGAGGGGTAGTCAGGTTGGGTTTCGAGGGGGGAGGGATACATGGATCATACGTGGGCATAGTCGGGTCAGGAGAGGTGGTAGTCAGTGGGCATACCAGGCAGGTGGGCTTTGAGGTCCTCCCTGGCCACATGGATCCATTGTAGCCATCGGCCATCCTGTGGAGGGTTGTGACATGGCTGCTGATTCTGTTATTTATTTAAAATTTTAAAGGATTGGAGAAAGGGCCTCCATTTTGAGGCAGACCCTTATCCCCTGAACAGAAAAGGCAACCTGGTGCTTCTTCTGAGATGGAGTTTGCCGTCTAGCTTCGAGAGCTTGTGAGGATGGTGAGCTCACCTTTTGGCCACAGATTAGTCAGTCTGAGGAGAATCACTGATAGTTGACTATTCACCGCACCGTGCAGAATAGTAACCCCATTTCACCCCATCATTGGGATTCAAACCCAAAGGACAAAATCCTGACCCTTGAATCATAATCAAATTCTGCCACTGTTACGGGAAACATTTAAATATTTTATAATGTAATTAACTTGAAATAAGAGGATGTATGGAGGGAATATACAACAAGTGTACTTTTTAACATAGGAACAGAGATTTTTTATTCCCTTGTTGAAGTACAAATCGTAACCATTTTACGATTTGTACCTCAGCCTCACTTACCCATATTTTCTCGAGATCCTTTGATAAACTCATCTAATAAATTGATCAATTGACCTCAATCTTAAAAATTAAAATCAACCCAGCAGCCACAGCTTTTTGGGGGAAGAGTTCTAGATTTCCACTACCTTCTGTGTGAAAATGTTTTGTGATTTCACGGCTAACTGACTAGGTCCTAATTTTAAGATGATAGGCCAATTTGTTTTGTGGAGAAAGCAGGAAGGTTGAATCGGGAAACTTCTTGACTCAGCAGATCCGCCGCCACCTCCTTTAAAAAGCCCCTGCCCACTATATGTCCTTTCCAGGAAGACAGGGACACAATGAAGTCGGGCCGACCACCTGCAAAGGCAGGTCTGAGGTGCCAATAGAGGTGGGTGTGGATGACCAGCCCAGCAGGCTAGAAAGTCCACCTTTGTTTAACTGGGACATTGGCCCAGTTGTAATGATGAATGTCAGCTTCTCAAAACCTTATCCTCAATAACCTCCCCCCTGCCCCACCAATAGCACCCCACCCTTTGCATATGCCCCCTCCATACATCCTCCATGTCCCCTCATATCTCCATGTCTTCGCCATTCACTCTCATACCCACATGCCTCCTATATATCCTCAACAGCCACTCTGGGTAGACCTTAGGAGTCATGTAAAAATAATAGGAAGGATCTGAAATGGACATGTAAACATAAACTTCTAACTAATAAATAGAGAGCTGTCATTCAACCACGCTTCACACTGAATAAAACTCCAGAGCTACTCAAAAAGGTTAAATCTCAAATGGTCAATCTATTGCAAAGTCAAACATCTATTCACTAACCACAGCAAAGACAGATAATCAATCAAACAATCTACACAACCCTAAACTAAAAGCAAAATACTGTGGATGCTGGAAACCTGAAATAAAAACAGAAAATGCCAGAAAGACCCGGCAGGTCTGGCAGCATCTGTGGAGAGAGAAACAGAGTTAATGTTTTGAGTCCGTATAACTCTTGGAAGAGTCATACTGGACTCAACATGTTAACTCTTCTCTTATGAAACTGTACCAATCATTCATAATGGACTCGGCTATCAAAACAAACACCTGTTACTGAAAACACTGAAGCCTATTGAAACTGGAAAAAACAGTTGGCTAGGATTTTTGAATGCAATCAATGCAGTCCAGGAGCAAATGGCTGACTTATTTTCCTCAGAATTAAGCCGGCAAACCAAGTTTTTTTTTCAAATATAAAGCACCGTGTATATTACATCATTTCAGATTATGATGCGAGATTACTCAAGCACCTTTTGTTTTCGGTTTTGAATTATCAGTGCACCTTTCCTAATGGGAAAAGTGCTCTAATGCATCTCAGCACTTAACTAATGCTTACTAATGTCATGGTCAACTTACCTTTGCAGGATAGTGCCATATGATCAATCACTGCAGTAAAAACATGTTTCAAATTATAATAATGTATCTTAACTGTTGAAACTGATAAAACAGGTTCTTGCTTTGTTTTTCAAAAGAAATGATCTATCCTTCAAAGAATTCCAGAAACAGGTGACTTTATTTATTTTGGTTCCCCTGTGGTTGAGGATTTTTCCAAGATACCTTGTACTTTGTATATTTATGAAAGGGAGGCGATTCAAGAAAAATTGCAGGGGGGTTTGAACATTCCACCCTTGCAATAGAACCAGCAAGAGCAGGAGTGCAACATGTACGCTAACTACCTGCAAACTTACTTATTTATTAGTGTCACAATTAGGCTTACATTAACACTGCAACAAAGTTACTGTGAAAATCCCCTAGTCGCCACACTCCGGTGCCTGTTCGGGGACACTGAGTGGGAAATTAGCATGGCCAATGCACCTAACCAGCACGTCTTTTGGACTTATCCCAGTCCGGCAAAAATTGCTGGAAACCAGAATGGGGCAGAAATCCCCGAAACTTGTTCCAGTTAATTCTCTGAAGTCTCTTTCAATCTATTATCATCTTGTTTAGATACATCTTTTAAAAAGTCAACACTTTATTTCCAATTACCAAAAGAGAATATTTTTTCCCTTTATTCAGTAATGCAACTGCAACATTTGTTTTTCAGTTACTGGAGTGCTTCAGGATTAATCCTTGGATTTACCCATCCAATGCGGAATGGTGGCTTTACCTGAAGGAGAAAATAAAAGACAACGAAGAAGCATCCAAGGTAAACTGGCAGAATTACTGAATGACAAATTTGAAGTGCAAATGATTAAAGTTATTCAGGTCTGTATATCAACAGGAGGATGTGACTTATGTCAGTTATGCCATTCATTGTACTTAAATTTCTTAAATCTTTACTAATTTAAATACATTTTTCATGGCAGTCTGATAGGTCATGACTGAAGTGTCAGTTTTGACTGACATTTGAAATTTCATTTGTGATTTTTTTTGCTGGATCGCTGAGTGAAGTTCTGTGGTAGTATAATGTTGCACTGCCGAGGGGAGGAGGACTGATGGCATAATTCTATCTTAAAAGATGGTGATCTATTTATATTGGATCATCTACTTAAAATGTGAGCTTTGCTTTGAGTATTCAGTTTATTTTTAATTTGTGGATTTGACTGACACTTTTACATTGTGTGTTAATACTAGAATTAAGGCGCTTTGTAAATTTTCATTGACGGCTTAATTTTTTTTTGCAAGTATAAAAAATCTGGAGATTATTCTCTAATCTTTTTCATGGAAAATAATATTGGCCAGGGGAATGTTAGCATTAAGAAACAAGTCACACATAAAAATACCTTGATAATATAAGAGTCATAGAGGTCCACAGCACAGAAAAAGGCCCTTTGGCCGATCTTGTTTGCGCCAGTCACAGACAAACCAGCCAACTATTCTAATCCCATTTTCCAGCACTTGGGCCATAAGGTTTTGTTTTAAGTTTATTTATTAGTCACAAGTAAGGCTTACATTAACACTGCAATGAAGTTACTGTGAAATTCCCCTAGTCGCCACACTCCGACGCCTGTTCGGGTCAGTGCACCTCACCAGCACATCTTTCAGACTATGGGAGGAAACCGGAGTACCCGGTGCAAGCCCACGCATTCATGGGGAGAACGGGCAAACTCCACACAGACAGTGACCCAAGCCGCGAATCGAACCTGGGTCCCTGACACTGTGAGGCAACAGTGCTAACCACTATGCCACTGTGCGGCCCCAGGCTTGTATGCCTTGGCATCACAAGTGCACATCTAAATACTTCTTAAATGTTATGAGGGTCTCTGCCTCCAACACCCTTTCAGGCAGCAAGTTCCAGACTCCCATCATCCTTTGGGTGAAAAAGTGTTTCCTCACATCTCCTCTAACCTCAAATCTATGTCCACTGGTATAAATGCAAAATACTGCAGATGCTGGAATCTGAAACAAACAACAAAACGGCTCTAACGAAGGGTCATGTGGGTTCGAAACGTAGTCTCTATTCTCTCCCCACAGATGCTGTCAGATCTGCTGAGATTTTCCAGCATTTTCTGTTTTTGATGTCCGTCTGGTTGATCCCTCCACCAAGAGGAAAGGTCTTTTCCTGTCTACTCGATGCCCCTCATAATTTTATCCATCTCCATCATGTCCCCTCCCCCACTCAGTCTCCTCTGCTCCAAAGAAAACAACCCCAGTCTATCCAATCTCTCTTCATAACTGAAACTCTCCAGCCTGGGCAACACCCTGGTAAATCTCCTCTGTACCCTTTCCAGTGCTATCACTGCTGGCTAAAATCAGACATGGGGATGGTGGGGGGTGGCGGTGAGGGAAGCTCGCAAATGTTGGAAACCTTGAAACATTTGAAAATGTTAAAAACACATTAATGATAACCTGCAAGAAAACATGTAGGTATATCTTGGGCATAATCCTTTGTCGGAAGGGACTAACGATGAAGGATTATACTTGAAGCAGTGACACATTTTTCCTTGTGAATGCGCGTCAGTTTGCTGCTATTCTGGGTAGTTTGTTAATCCAGATGGAAAGTGCTTTGTGAAAGGCAGTGATTCCTAATGAGGGATAGTCAGATAAATTATTATAAATGTGTGTTGTCCCAAATGATTACTATTTGCAATAGAACACAAATGTTTGCACTTCCATGTAACGTAACCATCTAATCAATAAAAAAAGGAGAAAGGCATTTAAATAATACCGTAATCACGTTTCTTGGAAACATTTACACAGGTAAATGTGACAACAGTGTTACAGATAGCAAGGTTTCACAGCTGATACTGATTAATAAGCATTTAACCTGGAGAGCACGGTGGCACAGTGGTTAGCACTGCTGTCTCACAGTGCCAGGGACCTGGGTTTGATTCCCAGCTTGGGTGACTGTCTGTGTAGAGCCTGCATGTTCTCCCCGTGTCTGCGTGGGTTTCCTCCAGGTGCTCCGGTTTCAGTTTCAGCTCCGGTTTCCTCCCAAAGTCCGAAAGACGTGCTGGTTAGGTCATGCATTGGCCATGCTAAATTCTCCCGAACAGCTGCTGGAGTGTGGCTGCCACTGGAATTTCACAGTAACTTCATTGCACTGTTAATGTAAGTCTACTTGTGACACTAATAAATAAACTTTAAACCATATTTTGATGATACTGAGTGAAATATCAAAACCAGCAAAATCTACTCTTCAAATCGGATTTTTAGGGCAGAAATTTCAATTGCAGTGGAGACAGGGTCGGAGGGGAGAGATAGTGCAGGGGTTCCAGAATATTAGCATCCAAGAAAAGCATGACAGTCTACTGGCAAGTTCCTGCCTCGGGTCTATGTAAGTGGAGGCAGATATGGGGAAGACAGCTATCTTCCCTCAAGCCTCAGGTATGCTATTGAGGCAGTTCAAGGGCCTATTAAGGCCAATGTTTTGAAGCCGTCTGTTGTTTTCTACAATGATTGAAGTTCATCTGATGCATGGAGGCGGCCCTCTGCTACTAAACCACGGTGGAAAGGGGTTGGATGTATGCAGCTTTTCAGCAACGTTTTAAATCCTCCCCATCCCCTCACTAGCTGACGTGCTAAGATGGCTACAGACATCTTCCACAGCCATCTAGAATCTGGAATTAAGAATCAACTGATGACCATGAAACCATTCTCGATTGTCGGAAAAACCCATCTGGGTCACTGATGCCTTTTAGGGAAGGAAATCTGCCGTCCTTACCCGGTCTGGCCTACATGTGACTCCAGACCCATAGCAACGTGGCTGACTCTCAAATGCCCTCCAAGGGCAACTAGGGATGGGCAATAAATGCTGGCCAGCCAGCGAACCCCCATTGTCCCACGAATGAATAAAAAATAAAGCTGTGGCCACAGACCTCCCTATGGAGGGGCATTCACAATGGCAGTCTCACAGTAAGGGCCACATTTTATTTTGAAAAATGATGCAGTGTACTCAGAGGGCACCTCCATAGTGGCTCTCCTTCATCTCAGTGGGCCACAAGGTTGAAATCAGGTTTGTTCACTAACCCTGACCACTTGAATAAGATCAAATACCTTTAATACACACTGAATATTTCATAATGAGGTATAGAAAATGCTTGATTATTTATATATTTATAGAACCATCAACTTCAAATGGTAAAAACAAAAGAAATACTTACACTTTGGATGCAGAGGGAGCGCACAGCTCTCACAATGTTGTGCACAATCAGCATGTACCTCACTTCACTTGCCCTTACTCGACCTGTATATCACTTCAGTCATACTGGTAGGAAAAAAAACTACATGGACGGAAATCAGCAGAATGTGGCAAACCTGTGCATGGGTAACAGTCAACAAAATGTCTCATGGACCGCACTCAGAACCCAGATGGGCCTCATGTGGTCCCTGAGATGCAGGTTGCCCACCACTGGTATATGTAGATAAACCTATGTTGTCATTTTGCATTACTTTGCCAAAAAGGAGGGAGGGAGGAATTTTGGCTTGCACACAGTGAACGCACCCAAACGATAAGAAATTGGTGCTTCGGTTTCCCCCCAGTCAAAAGATGTGCAAGTTAGGCGGATTGGCCATAGTAAATTTCCCCTTAGTATCCAAAAATGTATAGGTTAGTAGGATTGGCCATGGTAAATGTGCGGGGTTATGGGGGTAGAGCTGGAGGGGGAGGGCTGGGTAAGATGCTCTTTTGGAGAGTCGGAGCAGACTCAATGGGCCGAATGGCCTCCTTCTACACTGCAGGGATTCTATGGTAACAGACTTACTTTGACAGTATGCTACCAAGTGTGCTACCAACTTAGCCAAGCCACCACAGGTCATGACTTCACATGGTCGACAATAGACCTACAAAGTAATATATCAACCATGATGACAAGCTTTATTTGGCACGATTGCCATCTTGTACCAGAAGACAGCATGGTGGCACAGTGGTTAGCATTGCTGCCTCACAGCGTCAGGGACCCGGGTTCGATTCCCAGCTTGGGTCACTGTTTGTGTGGAGTTTGCACGTTCTCCCTGTGTCTGCGTGGGTTTCCTCCCACAGTCTGAAAGATGTGCTGGTTAGGTGTATTGACCCAAACAGGCGCCGTAGTGTGGCGACTAGGGGAATTTCACAGTAACTTCATTGCAGTATTAATGTAAGCCTTACTTTGACTAATAAATGAACTTTATTTTAAGAGATTATTACTTGGTAAATCAAGACTTTTTGATTTCAGGCTTTGGCTGCACAGAAATCTCTGCCTATGAACTACTACACTGTTTTCCACAACATTCAAGCACTACTCCCAGAAAATTGTATCATAGTCAGTGAGGGTGCTAATACCATGGACATTGGCCGTACAGTACTGCAAAACTACATGCCTCGGCACAGGTAATTACCATCTTAGTAAATAAAGGATATTATTAACTGTTCAAAACTTCAAAAATATGTAGAATTTTTAGTTTTGTATCTCTACACAATTCCTTATACTTTGTTTTAATAGTTTAATACCACCATCAGAACACAACCTAGTGCACCTTTGACACTTTCCACTAGGGGCGGCATTTTTTACCCTGCCACTGAAAAAGTCAGTGGGGAACGCATTGTTGTCAATGTCAGCACCCCTGCTGCCATTTATGACTGGCAGTGGGACTTCCACCCTTCAACTGGTAGGAAGTCCTGCCTCAGAGAGCTGCTGGCCAATCTGACCAGCAATTGGGACCAGAGGGGAGGCCCCGGGGGGTATTGGGAAGGTAAGGGATGAGGGGGTGGTGGGGTTGGAAAAGCCAAGAGCATATGGAGCATCTTTGGGGAGCCAGGCCATGGGAGTGGTCTTGATCGGGAGTTTGTGAGGGAGATACCTCCACCCACCCCCACCACTATTTCCCACTCAAGGTCCGAGCAGGGTAACTTCTCTCGCTTTCCTGCTCCTTCCCTGACCTCCTCCCGCTGGCTTCAGAATGGCAGCTGGGCAGGAGCCGTGAAATACCCAAAATCTCATGGCCTACTCCTAGAGTTCCGAAAAGGGTAGGACAGACATAGTGGATGCGGTGGTGATGGTTTTCCAAAATTCCCTTGATTCTATATTGACCCCAGCAGATTGTAAGTTAGCAAATGAAACCGTGCTGTTCAGGAAAGGAGGGAGAGAGGGCAGTACAAGTCAATTTACCTGACATCAGTTGTCTTGAAGACAAATTATTGATTTGGATAAGAGATTGGTTAAGTGACAGAGGTAAGATTAGGGATAATGGGTGCGTTTTAAATTAGGAGGGAGTGTAGTTGAACAGTAGTATTCAACAAGGATATATGCTGGAGCCTCGGCAGTCACTATATTTATGAATGACTTAGATACCACAATACAGAGCCATATTGCTTCGTTTGTTCAGGATACAAGTGGTACAGTAAGTAGAACAGATAGGAACATAAAAATACAAAGAGATCTTGATAGAATAAGTGAGTAGACAGAACTGTGGCAGTTGGATTTCAGTGCAAGTAAGTGTGAGATTATCCATTTTGGACCAAGAAAAGATAGATCCAAGTGTTACTGCATTAGAAGATAGAAACAGTTGAATTCCATAGAGATTTGGGGGTCTATGTACTGACATGTGGTAGCCAAGTAAAAAAAATAAATCAAACAAGCTAATGAAACATTAGCTTTTATAACTAGAAGGCCAAAATATAAAGAAGAATAAGTTTTTGTTCCAGCGATCAATGCCCTGGTTAGACCACAAATCCAACCCAGTCAATTATCTCCTCATCAGCCTGCTGTCAATCATCAGTAAAGTGATGGAAGGGGTCATCAACAATGCAGCGGTATTTTGTTTAGTAGTAATCTGCTCACTGACACTCGGTTTGGATCAGGGTTACTAGCTCCTGACCTCATGGCAGCCTTGGTTCAAACATGGGCAAATGTGCTGAATGCCAGAGGTGAGGTGAGAGTGACTGCCCATGATCTCAAGGCAGAAGTTGACCAGATATGGCATCAAGGAGTTATAGCAAAACTGCAGTCAATGGGAATCAGGGAAAACCCTCAACAGGATGGAGTCATACCTGGCTGGTTGGAAGATGGTTATGGTTGTTGGAGGTCTATCGTCTCAGTTGGAGGACAACACCGCAGGGGTTCCTCAGGGTAGTGTCCTGGGCCCAACCATTTTTAACTGCTTTATCAAAGACCTTCCTTCCATCAGAGGGTCAGAAGTAGCGATATTTGTCGATGATTGCACAATGTTCAGCACCATTCATGATTCCTCAGCTAATGAGATAATCCCCAAATATGGCAAGGCCTGGACAGTATCAAGGTTTGGGCTGACAAGTGGCAAGTAACATTAATGCCACACAAGTGCCAGACAATGACCAACTCACAAGAAAGGATCTAAACATCGCCCATTGACAGTCAATGGCATTATCACGGCTGAATCCCCACAAGCAACATCTGGGAGGTTACCATTGACCAGAAACTTAACTGGAATAGCCATATTCATAATGTGGCTACAAGAGCAGGTCAGAGACTAGGAATCTTGCGGCAAGTAAGTCACTCCCTGACTCCCCAAAGCCTAGGCACCATCTACAAGGCACAAATCAGGAGTGTGATCGAATAATCTCCACTTGCCTGGATGAGTGCAGCACCAACAACACTCAATAAACTCAACACCAGAATAAAGCAGCCTGCTGGATTAACATCCCTTCCACAAAAATATATACCTTCCATCACCGATGATCAGTGCCAGCAGTATGTACCATCTACAAGATGCATTACAAGAACTCACCAAGGCTCATTGGCCTGCACCTTCCAAATCCATGACCGCTACCATATAGACGGACAATGGCAACAATCACATGGGAACACCACCACCTACAGGTTCCCTTCCAAGTCCCTCACCATCCTGACTTGGAAATGTATCGCCGTTCCTTTACTGTTGCTGGGTCAAAATCCTATAACTCCCTCCCAAACAGCATTGTGGATGTATCTGCACCACATGGACTGCAGCAGTTCAAGAAGGCAGCTCACCATCTTCTCAAGGGCAATTAGGGATGGGCAATCAACGCTGGCCTAGCTAGCGATGCCCACATTTCAAAATGTATTGACCACTGTACTAGGCAGCACACCTTAGAAAGAGTGTATATGGTCTTGGAAGGAGTGCAGTGTAATTACACCAGGGCTCCCACTCTATCCAAAACTTTTGACACAATTTTTGTATTCATGCATTCAAAAATCATCAGTGATCCTTGGACATCAAATGTTTTAATTTGGAATGTGTTTGATGGCAGATCAGCAACATTTTCATATTTGATATCAATTTGCAAAAGATGCTCAAAGCTACCCAATGAACACAAAGCTACCCAATGAACTCAGAGCTATCAAATACCAGGAAATTCATCACTTAAATAATACCTGAATACAATCAGTTTTTAAAATTTAGCCTAAATCTTTCCACTACACAATACATGCTTGCAAGTATCCACCAGATCCATGTCAGTTCTTAATTAATTTTAGTCTCAGGGAGTCTATACTTTCCACCCACCAAAGTCATTTTGAACAGTTCTCCGTGCTTTCCAGCCCTACTCCCACCACCACGGGCTGTAAAATTCAGTCAAATATTCTTCACAATGTGGCTGAGTTGTATTGTTCCAGCTAAGGCTGTCGAATAATCCCTCTGATCTGTCTGATTTTAGATTGGATGCTGGCACCTTTGGCACCATGGGTGTAGCTCTGGGTTTCGCTATAGCTGCAGCGCTGATTGCCAAGGATCAGAACCCGCATCAGCGGGTTATCTGTGTCGAAGGAGACAGTGCCTTTGGATTTTCAGGCATGGAAGTGGAGACGATGTGCAGGTAACATATTAAACTTCTAACTGTGTTCAAGAATAAGCCTAGGCCAGGATTTTACATTGCCCAGGCAGGCACAAGACAGTACTGGAAGTGTGTGAGATCAAGCGAAAAGACATCGGACGCACGTCCTGACATCATCGTGCACTCGCGCAATATTGCGGTGGGTAGGTGTGTGTGAGAGTTGGAAGGGCACCTACCGACAATGAAGCAGGCAATTCAACCCACTAAGGAGGCAATTCAACCCACTAAGGAGGCAATTCAACCCACTAAGGAGGCAATTTAACCCACTAAGGGGCCAATTGAACACATTTTTACGTGGCACGTCTGCTTTTACAGTATGTGGGTGGGCTGATTTGGTGAGGCGGCCTTTTCATTTTAGCTTCAACCACGAACTGTGCGGACTGAAATAAAATATATAAAGGTGCTCGCTGACTGAAGTGTGCATTTGAATGTGCTGCCTCGACACTCTTCGCATAGTTTTTCCATCGCAATGTTTGTTTGCAGGTCAGCAGCTCTCTGAGTCAGCAGTGGCTGTCCCCCAACAGAACGCATTCAAAGTGCCAGCCTGCACGCTCCCTTCTCTCCGTGCCCGCCCTCTTCCTGCCCTCCCTGGGAGCGCTCAGCTTTTCCCAGCACACATTCCAGACACTCTGACAACATGGTTGATTCTGAACTGCCCTGTGAAATAGTCTAGCAAGCCACTCAGTTGTACCAAATGGTTACAGGAAAATCACTAGATGGATTGCAGTGGTTCAGGAAGATGGCTCACCACCATCTTCTTAAGACAAGTCAGGGATGGGCAACAAATGCTGTTTTGCAAGTGACCCACATCCCATAAATATATATATTTTTTAAACTGCATCAGAGAAGCGATCATGAGACTAAAAATGCCAATGGATGAAGAAAGACCAAGTGCAAAAACACCTAAGGTGAGAGATGATAGCTGTCAGTTAAAATTGCAAGACATATGAAGAAACTGTGAAAGAAATTAGATTTTTAGTCTCTTTAATGCATATCAAGAAGGTTAAGAGATTGTAATGTCTTGAATTATGCCTTACACCACTTGGACTGGAAGTTGTGAGGAATAAATATATCTGATTTGAAGTTAATCAAGATTCTGTCTTAGCTAAAAGGCACTTCATGAAGCATCCACTCGGGACCCTGCAACTGTCACAAGCCTTAAGGGTCTCTTTCCTAGATGGCCCTTACGTTAGGGCGAGACCGTGAGCCGTGATTTTTGGGAACACCAGCCAAGGTCAAATCCATTCCCAATGAAGCTTGGGACACACGTAGCTGATTTAAGTTGTCACGGGTAATCATGCCATCCAACTGACATCAGTGCAGTAAATGCAGTGATCTTGATATGCACATCTCCAGAGGCCAGAGCATGGTTAATGGTGAAAACTGGCTGACAGGAGTAATGGCCAGGCGGCACACTGACAAATGATGACCATTCCCAATATTGCACATGTGCCATTATAGATGACTCACTCTGGTGATAGTGTGGGTGAACTTATCAATATAAGTTCCCGATCAGACTCAATTTGGGGCCAACATTCTGGAATCTTAACTGACCACAAAACCTTGAAGAAACAATTAGAACAATGGAATCCATGAGATTTGCCAATGGTTAAATTCAGTATATATTTACAAATATGAAGGTTATATGCAATGACTGTACACAAATGCCATCTTAATGCTTCTTAATTCTTCTAACTCAACTGCTATGTCTGGGTGCAACTCTGACACCTGCAATTGAAGTGAAGGCAACCTGCTGACTGCTATGCCCTGTTTATGAGATAACTCTGACAAGTATCCTCAGGTGGGCCAAGGCCTTGAGGGCACTAGACTGCTAAGAGTCTCCTCCTTAATGTACAGGTGCTCCCATCTTGACCTGACCTGCGATGGGTTACCGAAAGAGGGATGGTGGAGTGCTAAAGCATTCCTGAGTCAATGCCCTGGGGTGCCTGGCTGGTGCCCCTTCTCCCGGTGGGTGCCTGAGCAGGGGTGGATAGAGCAGCATGAGTTGTCATGGGGGGAATGGTGGCATAGTGGCAATGCCACTGGAATAACAATCCAGAGGCCCAGCCTAATGCTGTGGGGACATGAGTTTCAATCCCACCAAGGCAGCTGATGGAATTTAAATTCAATTAATAATAAAAAATCTGGAACTGAAAGCTTGCCTCAGTAATGGTGACCATGGCAACTCTCATCAAGTGTTGTAAAAACACATCTGCTTCACTAGTGCCCTTTGGGAAGGAAATCTGCTGTCTTTACCTGGCCTGGTATTTGTGTGACTCTGGACCCACATTAATGTGGTTGACTCTTAACTGCCCTCTGAAATGTCTAATAAGCCAATCAGTTCAAGGGAAATTAAGGATGGACAACAAATATTGGCCTTGCCAGCAATGCCCACATCCCATGAAAGAATAATGAGGGCATGAGAGGCTGGGGGTTGGGGGGTGGGGGGTTGTGTCATCAGGTGGCATATGTGAGCATGGGGTTGGTGAGGGCCGGACAATGGAGTATTGGAATACAGAGGCAGGCTTTCTGCCCAGATCGTCTACACATCTAGAAGCCTCCACATTCATTCTGGAGATAACAGGCCTGACTTCTACACCGGCCCGTGCCACATGGAATGAAAACCAGAACTGCAGGACACCATTTTAAAAAACAGGTTCATTGAACCATGAATTCCACAGACTCTGTGCCTGGGAATGAAAATCTGGGCCTTAATTTTGAGGGGATCTATTTTACAAATGCCTTCCTCCCAATCCACGCCAGAGTAGAGCAGCAGAAGGAGCTGCTCAGCTAGATTAAAAGTGTGTGTGTAGAGCATTCAATGAACATGTGCCAGCTGGTGGTAGAAGAGTTCATTGGGTACTGTGTGAACTAAGCCACTGGCGAAGTGAATCCTGTTTCCTACTTTCTACCTTATTTCCTCTTTCCCTTAGATTTGGATGCTGAGGCCTTGCCATCTTTCCACCCTTGATATTTCTCTACACCCTGTGACTGTAACATTATATTCTGCACCCTCTCCTTTCCTTCTCCCCTATGTACTCTATGAACAGTATGTTTTGTCTGTATAGCGCACAAGGAACAATAATTTACACTGTATCCCAATACATGTTGCAATTATAAATCACGGCATGGTGGCACAGTGATTAGCACTGCTGCCTCACAGTGCCAGCGACCCTGGTTCAATTCCCGCCTCAGGTGACTGTCTGTGTGGAGTTTGCATGTTCTCCCCATATCTGTGGGTTTCCTCCGGCTGCTCCGGTTTCCTCCCACAGTCCAAAGATGTGCAGGTTAGGTTGATTGGCCTTGCTAAATTGACTCTTCGTGTCAGGCGGATTAGCAGGGTAAACGTGTGGGGTTATGGGGATAGCGCCTGGGTCGGATTGTTGTCGGTGCAGACTCAATGGGCTGAATGGCCTCCTTCTGCACTGTAGGGATTCTGTGATTCAGATCAAAGATCAACTACCTCACCTCAGGAGGAACCAGGAATTGAATTGAAATCTTAACCCAATAACGTTTACTGACTGTGCCACACAGAGTTTATGACTTTTTTCAAAAAGATTTGGTTAATTGATTATTTTCCCTTTTAAAATGTGTGTATTTTGTTTATGTAACATCATTAAACAGTTGTAGCAGCCATCGACACTGAATCACTAGCGATGGTGTTAAAATTTTATTCAGATTATTCTTCTATTAATTGACTTTTACAGAAAATAATTCTAGATCAAAATGTCAAAGCAAAAATTATATGTAACAGTTTTTCATTGGCAACGATTGCAGATGGTTGGATAGTGGGGGTGTTACATTTAATATTGATGAAAAATGGCATCACGATGGCAATTATACTTTCAGATTTGCTGAATGTATGTGCAATCCATCTTCAAAAAAGTCTTTGTCTATCTCAGTATAAGTGATTCGGAGCGTAAGCCCTCAGGCATGCACGAGTAACAGCTGCGGTCATAAAGGTTAATTGCTTTCTAAAATTATATTTTGTTGCACTGTTTGAAAGGGAATTCCCTCACATTGGAAAGAGAAGCTGTCAGTGAGGGAATTGGGAGAAAGGCACGATACACAAAATGGTGGAAGGGAGTCTAGAAACTTAGGGCCGAATTTTCCCAACCCCGTGAAGAAAGGTCTGGAAGAGGTGGGGCTGCCAGCCAGGAAAATAGGGAGGAGCTTGACTGGGACAGCTCCCCATACATTCTTGCCCTTGGGAGTCTTCCAGGGCTGGGCTGGGACCTGGGTCATCTTCCCGCTCCATGAAGGCGGGCAGCCAGATAAGGCACCACTTGGTTATTTTGCGTTGGCACCAGTGTTTTCCCTTCCTGCCTGCAAGTGTAAAGCCTGACAGCTCTCCAGAGGGCCTCCCAGTTGCAAGCTGGGATTCAGCATCGCCATTTTTAAATCCCTGCCTTCCAGAGCGGCAGTGGTCCAGTGGAGGGTTCCCCCTCAGCAATGGTGGCCTGGCAGTTGTGGCCACATTTGATTTTAACAATTTAAGAAATCTTCGGATAGCATCTCCATCTTGAGGTTCCCTTGCTGTCTTATACCAGCATTAGCAACACCCACCTCTCCTGGTGGAGCTGCCGGTGACTTACAACCTTCCAATTGGCCTGTGCAGTGCCATTGGACAGGGCTCCCGGAGGCAGCTTGTTCATTGGCTGCCTCTGGGAAGATCACCAAACAGGCGTGATTTGGACGCCGTCAACAAAGAGGTTCCAACACAGAGTTAGAATCCCTACAGTACAGGAGGAGGCCATTCAGCCCATCAAGTCAACACCGACCTACCTTTTTAAAAATCTTACCCAGGACCTATCCCCGTACCCCATGTATTTACCCCGCTAATCCCCCTAACCTACACATCATGCGACACTAAGGGGCAATTTAGCACAGCCAATCCACCTAACCTACACATCTTTGGACTGAGAGAGAAAACCGGAGCACCTGGAGGAAACCCACGCAGACACAAGGAGAACATGCAAACTCCACACAGACAGTCACCCAAGGCTGGAATCAAGCCTGGGTCCCTGGCGCTGTGAAGCAGCAGTGCTAACTACTGTGCCAAGGTGCCACCCACACCTGTTGGAAAGTTCGCTACCCACACCAGTTCCCACACCTGTTAGAAAATTCAGCCTCTCGAAGCAGCTGCAGAACAATTATCAGTCACCAATAGCAGCCTCGACATTTCTTGAGGGAAATTATGTACAATATGTGCTTGGAGGGGAAAAAGCTTTGAGATTAAATGTTTAAGAGTGTGCAAACTGAAGAATCCCATAGCATTATTGAAACAAGAGCTCGGAAGTCCTTCCAGTATCCAGGCCGACACTTAGCACTCAACCACCATTTAAATCAGATGATCTGACAATTTATTTATTTGCTGCTTGTCAGACATTGCTGAATGCAAGTTGTCTGCTGGGTTTTCCCACTTTACAACAATGGCTATGCTTCAAATGTGCCCTTTAGAAAGCCCTAAGATTGTGAAAGGTGTGAGATAAGTGCAAGTTCTTTCTTTTAAAGGAGTGCTTCCAATAAAAGCTGTGGCATGTATTCCTGGTATAAACAATCTGATCATTACAAATCCAGGTTGTTGCAGATGTCTACTTGGACTCGGAGGTGTCTGTGGCTGCCCTAACTAGCCTTACAGATAATGATTCCCACTGCCCTATTTCTGTTAGTGTGATAATATGTCCTGGGAGTGTAACAATGACATTCCTTAGTTTAAAGTTTATTTTCTAGTGTCACAAGTAGGCTTACATTAACACTGCATTGAAGTTACTGTGAAAATCTCCTAGTCGCCACACTCTGGCGTCTGTTCGGGTACACTGAGGGAGAATTTAGCATGGCCAATGAACCTAACCAGCACATCGTTTGGACTGTGGGAGGAAACCGGAGCACCCGGAGGAATCCCACACAGATACAGGGAGAACGTGCAGACTCCACACTGAAAGTGGCCCGAGCCGGGAATTGAACCCAGGTCCCTGGCGCTGTGAGGCAGCAGTGCTAACCACTGTGCCACCATGCCACCCGTATTGAGGGCCAGATCTCTGTGTGTGGCACGTGTTTTTTATAAGTCTTTGTGAGATCAAATTAACACGAAGAGAACCATGTTGGGTGTGATTCATAAACAACCGTATTCCATCAGAGAGCAAAACCTACAGAGCACAGAGTATGATGAGAGGCAGTTGGGACTATGAGTAGAACGTCTGTTTACACACTGGCCCACTCTAGTGAGTTGCCATCTCTCTAAACCTTGTCCTGCTGCCTAGGTCTCTGGGGTTTGGTTCCAGTGCTGCTGGATCTTGACTCCCTCATTGGGGTATGTTCTGATTTTCTGATCTTATAAACTCCAACAGAGATCAATGATCTCACCACGGTGCTAAGCATCCAATCTTTTGATTAGAAACCACTTAACCTTGGTGAACAATTTGTCTGGATCAGTTTTGTTCAATCCGTTTTCTAGGAGCATAGGAATAGCTGTTGGCCATTGAGCCTTGAGTTGTACCACAACTCCACTCCCCTGACTTTTCTGCATATCCTTTAATGCGGTCCCTAAAGCCAAACAGAAAATCTATTGCTCTTAGTCTTTGAAATTTTAATTAACCCAGTGTCCACATCTTTTTCATTGCAGATTTCTGCCACCCTTTTTGTGGAGAAAATGCTTCCCGATTTCACTAGTAAATGGCCTAGTCTAATTTTAAAATGTTGTCCTTTTGTGAAATAATGTATCTGCATCAATGCTGTTTAGCCCCTTGACCCATATAAACATATCCATTCAATTGTAATGTAACCTTCTAAACTCCAGCAAATACAAGCTATGTTTATGCAACCTGCCCTCACCTTACTCCTTAAAGCCCTGGATCATTTGCATCCACTACAAGGCTTACCTTGAAAATTTGAATCAAGTCCTTTGAAATTTCCTTCCCTCTAGATTGTACTTCCATGGTTTACAATTACAGAGTTGGTTTGGGATACCTGATATATATGCACTGGTAAACATTCACATTTCTTTTTATCTCAGGTACAGTTTGCCAATAGTGGTCATTGTCGTAAACAATAATGGAATTTACAGTGGACTGGATGAGGATACTTGGAAAGAGATGTCAAAATTGGGAGAGACTGCAATTGTGTAAGTAAAGAATCTTTTTGAGGTTAAATCTCTTATTGTGCACAATACCAAGCTAACAGCCAAGAGCTTCCTTTTGAAAGCACAGGACTATATCTGGAGCTGATTAAATTTCTGCCAATGCATACAGCTGGCTGCAGTGCAACAAAGCCAACTGTGAACACATGCCATAATTGCCTTGTCTGTCGAGGTTAATGAAACTGAGGTGCATCTGCTTGTTTTATACTGATTGTTGAATAATAGATTTCTTAATTCAGTTAGACGCAGGTGCGTTGCTAATATTGGAACCTGATTCATACTTTATCACCCTTTATAGTTTTTGTGGCCAGTGAGTGATGGGTTGGAAAGAAGGTCTTTCTTTTTTAGTTGTTTGTTATCCAAGCAGAATTTTTTCATTTATTAGTGTTCTTCTGTTTTTCAATGTAGATTCCTGTATTCAAAGTTTATGTCTGATTGTATTTATATTTTAGTCTCCATACATGTTTTGTATTCCAAAAATGTTGTATTTGCCCCCACAGTCATTTCTCTTACTTTCCAGAAAGCGCACTGATGAGGCACATTGCTAAGATAAGATCAATTATAAATATGTGAGCAAGCAGAGTAACAATTATTATGGGCAGTGATTTAATTCATAATGGTTCTTCAAACATAGAAAATAACAAAGCACATTACACTCTTGCTATGACCAGGTTAAGTAATTTTATCGAGCTGCTATTCTCTTTGCATTATGCTTAACATAGAAAATAGGAGGAGGAATGGGCCATTCAGCCCTTCGAGCCTGCTCTGCCATTCAGTATGATCATGGCTGATTCTCTATGTGGACACCATATTCCTGCACCCTCCTGATATTCCTTGACACCTTTAGAGTCTAGAAATCTATCTATTTCCTTCTTAAATATATTCAGTGACTTGGCCTTCACAGCTTTGTATGGTAGAGAATTTCACAGGTTCACTACCCACTGAATGAAGAAATCTTTCCTCATCTCAGTCCTAAATGGCCTAAACTGTATCCTGAGACTGTGACCCCTTAAAATTATAGGATCCCTACAGTGCAGAAGGAGGCCATTCAGCCCATTGGATCTTCACTGACCACAATCCCACCCAGACCCTATTCCCCGTAACCCCACATGTTTACCCTGCTAATCTTCCTGACACTAAGGTCAATTTAGCATGGCTAATCCACCTAACTCACACATCTTTGGAAGGCGGGAGGAAACCTGAGCACCCAGAGGAAAACCCACGCAGACATGGGGAGAATATGCAAACTCCATGCAGACAGTGACCCGAGGCTGGAATTGAACCTGAGTCCCCGGTGCTGTGAGGCAGCAGTGCTACCCACTGTGCCACCGTGCCGCCCCTTCTTCTAGCCTCCCCAGCCAGAGGAAACAACATCCCTGAATCCAGCCTGTCCAGTCCTGTCAGAATTTTATACGTTTCAATTATATCCCGTCTCAATCTGCTAAATTCCAATGAATTCAGGCCGAGACGATTCAATCTCTCCTCAGACGACAATCCCGCCATCCCAGGAATCAGTCTGGTGAACCTTCGCTGCACTCCCTCTATGGCAAGTATATTCTTTCTTAGATAAGGAGACCAGCCTCCTGAGAGTAGAAGAGCCCCCTTCAGAGCAGCAACCCTCCAGAAGGACTGTAGCGTCCAAGGCTCAACTTCCTACAAACATCCAAGCAAAACTCTTTCCAAACACTGTGCCTCCACAGCGAGACTGCCACTGATCTCTGTGTCATGCTGCAGGGCAAACTGAGCCCCACAGGGGGTGGTGGCTAACCCAATCCCTATTGCACTGAAAATCACCGTGTCGCCGAACTACTGCACCTCTGGATCTTCTCAGGGATCTATTGGAGATCTGTGTGGGATCACGCAATCTGTGGTACATCAGTGATGTGACCAATGCTCTGTTCAAGAGGATCATCATGTTTGCTCACTGATCTAGTGAGAGAGCCGTTGGGCTCAGGGCCGTGAATGGATTTCTGCGGGTGCACGTGGACATCAAGGGCCAGCCATCAGCTTTCATCAACAAAGGGGCCCAATGTACAACTGCTCTGAGACCATCAGAGAAGAATTCTTCAGGCGTGTGCACGGTTCTTGGGAAGCTGCCATGATACTTACATAATTTACAGTCCCAGGTTTTCCGGCCCCCTCCCGCCTTCAGGGATGCATTCGTGGAGACAAAGTCCACCCAATGAGGACACGGTTACTAACGCCTGAGAGGAACCCATGCACAGATGCAGGAGAGAGATACCACATCTGTCGTGGGACAACTTGAGTGTCCAACCAGCAGACCGTTGGCCTTCTGAAGGCCTTCATCAGTCTTGTAGAGCTCTTCAGTATGCTCTAGTGTGGGTCTTGCATATTGTGGTGGTCTGCTATGTACTGCAAATCCTGGTGTTGCAGAGCGGGGAGCTGTTGAACAATGAGGGTCTTGTGGATAGCAATATCTCCTCCAATGATAAGGCTGTGGAGGAGGCTCCTGAGCGGGTAATGCAAGATGAAGGACCCCAGGGACAACACATTACTAAGTGTAATGAGATACTTACAAGGGAGGCTCGGGACGCGCTGATGGAAAGACGTTTCAGGTGACCCTTGCTACCTGTTGGAGCAATACAAATGAAGCCTTACCTTTCTGCAGCACTGCTCTCACTTCTGCATTCACTATTCCATTACCCAATGCCCAGTTACAGACGACAGAGGCAAAGATAAAGCGTTAACTGCCCACACTGGTCCCTCACTGGTGGCCCCTTCAGGGAGCCAGGATATAACTGTAATCTCATTGCACAGCAAAGAATGGAAGGAGCTGTAATGGCAAAACATTTATCCTTTATTTAACACAACAAGGAATGTGAGGATTCAAAATTTGATTACCTATTTACCTGTAAAATGGTGGCTAGGTACTCTTCTTAAATTTCTTATGTGTCTTCCAACACTGCTCTGTCAGCAGTTGTGGGGGCAGGCTGCTTATTGTGCTGCTTGGTGGCTTGGGTTAACCGTGACAGACGTCCTCTGGCTCCCTGACCCAGAGGGACCTGGGCTGCTGATGGGCTCCTGAACAGATATCAGACCTTCCTTTGTCGTCACGGCTACTCAAAGTGCTGGTGTCACTGGCAAAGGGACTGAGGACCAGCTGTGCACATCTGAAAGGCCTTGAGTGGAGCCTCCAATACAGAAGGAAGCCACTCTCCAACCTTACAACGCAAAGTTGTACATCCCTGCTTGTCTGAGAAGAATGAGGACCTGGGGCAGACACAGGGTTCTCCTGTCCCTGCCCCACAAGCCTTACCACTACTGCATAGAACTCATGGGAAAGGCAATGTTATGTAGATCCATGCACATCTCCAGGATCACTGACTGGCCATGTCTCCAACTGGATAAATTACTGCTTGACCCCTTTGCCATTGACTGGGTGGTCACTCCCTCCACACCAAATGGTGTGTTGCTACATGCAAGCCCCAAAAGGAAAAGGGTATGGGCTACTCACCTTGTCAGAGCCAATGAGGTCATTGATGTGTGCTTGTGGCACAGAATCCAGTTTCTGGGGGTGACCCCATGGCTGCTGACTGTCTCTGATTCTGTCCAGGCCCTCTCAGCACGTGGACCAGTCTCCTCCTCCTGTTCTTGGGGAAGAGGATCTTCCACCTTTCCTGTGCCTGGAGTTGTTCATACAGGGAGTTGTCGCTGAACTGTAGGGCCACATGGAGTCTCCCTTCTGCCATTCTGGATGCTGCTTTCCTTCCTCCATCATAGAATCCTACAGAAGGAGGCCATTCGGTCCATCCAGTCTGCACCGACCACAATCCCACCCAGGCCCTATTCCCATGACCCCATGCATTTATCCTAGCTAGTCACCCTGACACTAAGAGGCAATTTAGCATGGCCTATCCACCTAACCCGCACATCTTTGGACTGTGGGAGGAAATCGGAGCACCCAGAGGAAACCCACGCAGACACGGGGAGAATGTGCAAACTCCACACAGACAGTGACCCAAGGCCGGGATTCGAAAGGCAGCAGAGGCAGCACAGTGCCGCCATGCCGCTCAAACTTTCCATTACATTCAGTAATGATAGCCATTTAATTCTGACACCGCACCAGCCACGATGTGACCTGACGCTGCCTCTGCTGCCTTTCTGCACATCTCTGCTCCCTCAGGGGTTGGCCCTTGTGTCTCCTGACCGCTAATCGGCTGGCTGCTGGATGTTCACATGTGGCTGGTTGATCTTGGTCCCAAGTAGATGTGTCCCCCGCAGCCTAGCCCCAAAATTCAGTCCTGTGTGTTTCTTTTGTAGCTGGACAATGAGCCATGTGTTTGATCTCTGACCTGGCCCCACCCACCTCATGTGCTTGCAGATTGGCTGAGTTGCCTGATCCGCTTGGAGTGGATTTGTGTAGCCAATGTTGCAGATTCTGGCCATCCCAATATGCCAAGCGTGACTGTTTACCAGGAGGAATTGGAAACAACCTTCCATTAGACTCAAACTGATGTGGATAACAGTTTTGAGGGCTCGGTTATCTCTTATAGGGGAACTCATTAGCCTCTACTGTAGTAACTCCAGCCATTTCTGTCCGACATGTTTGAAACATGTGCTGGACCTTTGGGAATTAATCCTGCGTCTGACTTCAAATGGAAATATATCGTAACTTAAGCTTGGTAGTCCCAAATCCTGGAACATGACACATTTTGTTTTTCTACCCAATAAAATTGTGGAAGTAATGGCTCATGCGATTTCTGGTTAGAGTTTGCAGAAATGATATATTCATGCTTTTATTATGCCACCACGTTCTTCTTTCTTTTCATGAAAGAACAATGAAAAGTACAGCACAGGAACAGGCCCTTCGGCCCTCCGAGCTCGTGCTGACCATGATGCCCTGAATAAACTAAAAAAAACCTCCTGCTGTTACTCGGTCCGTATCTCTCTATTCCCTCCCTATGAAAACATCATAGTATTTGGAGACGCTGAATGATGTATTTTAAAATATTGCTGCAGTGATGTTATCATGTGCTGGGCTGACTTTCTAACTGCCTAATTAGTACTAAAGCTGCAGCTTCGTTTACTAAACTCCAGCCCAGATCTCTTATGACATTGCTGCTGGTAAATAATAGGACAGATTGGAGCAGAGTGCTTTTCAGCTGAGTTCAGGATGCCAGAGTGTGCCCACAGCTACCCGACAGTCCAAGCAGGGGCTGCAGTCCATTGTGAGATCCAAGTTATGTTAATGTATAGCGGGTGGGCTACGGGTGCCAGAGCAGAGGGCCGGAACCCGCTGGGCGCACACAGGAAGAAGATCAGTACCTAGGGAAAGGTCTGTTCTTGAGAGGTGGGGCGGGGTGGGGGGGGGGGGGGGGGGGTCACCTGGTGCATAATAATCTTTGCCCTTCCCTAATTCTGTAAAAACTTCTTGAACGTTTGAAAGTTTATTTATTAGTGTCACAAGTAGGCTTACATTAACGCTGCAATGAAGCTACTGTGAAAACCCCCTTCAACCCTCCATCAAATAAAGAACTCTGGCCCTTTGTCCCACCATTGTGGCCATGCCTTCAGCTGTCTTGGCTTGATTCTCTAGAACTCCCTCCCTAAACCTCTCCATGTCCCTCTCTGCCTTTAAAATCCATCCTAAAACCCAGTTCTCTGGCTAAGATTCTACTCATTCCTTGTCATATCTCCAACAGTTTTTGTTTGTTTGTGTTGTGAAGGGTGTTTTTAACCCATTCTCCAAATTGTTATGAAAGAATTGAATTTTGGTCAATCAGAATGACAGTATGCAGAGAGATACAATTGTCCAGTGAGACCTCTGGGAGGTGCAGCTGATGCTACAAGAGCAGCAGGTGTAGGAGCATAGTGACACTGCGCTGTTGAAGGATTTCACATTGCATGTTGAGAGGCTGATGGGGGAACAAGACCAGCATTGTTCATGTCAGTTTTGATTCAACCATTTGTCTAGAAAACAAACAGTTGAAACCACTGAACTATTTGATCTGGGACATCAGTACAACCACTTTTCCTAAAGGATTGGCCAAGACATTGTACGTTAGATTTTCATTCGGAGAATATAAATCCCAGTTCTGCTTATGGCTATAATGTGTTTTTAGATGGTGCATTATGTTCTTTGCCTAACCATTAGATGAAGTGGCCTTTTGATAATGAAGCTATTATTCCACGTCACTAACATTGCAATAATGGCTAATTTCTCTCCTCCCTTCTGGCAAATAAGCTTCCCATCGCTTGTCTTGTTTCCTTTCCTAATAAGTAAATAATCTTGATATTATGCTGCTATTTTGCTTTGGTAACAAATTTATCCACTTTATAAATAGATGTTCTGATATTTTGGGTTGGATGTTTTGTGCTCCGCAACTCCTGGGATGTTGTTATAATTTTTTTTTGCTCAAATGGTGAGTTAAAGGCTGTTAGTGTTACTAATCCTGTAGTTTTTAATGGCTGTTCAATAAAATCAGTTATCCTGCCATCAGGTTGGGCTCTATTCAAATGCAGATCTTTGCATCACCTGTTTATGATGCATTATGATAGTGATCTCTTTAAGACCCTCCCTTCAGTAGCGTGGAGCTAATTGTAAAAGTGAATAATGACAGTCTGGAAATGAAAACTCGACAGAAATTTATCTTCATTGATAACATGCTTTGATTATGAAGATGGCAAAAGTATCATATTCATATATCAGCTCTGACGAAGGGTCATCCTGACTCAAAACGTTGGCTCTATTCTCTCTCCACAGATGCTGTCAGACCTACTGAGTTTCTCCAGCATTTTCTGTTTTGGTTTCGGATTCCAGCATCTGAAGTATTTTGCCTTTACATTCATATATCTGTTGGACTACAATAAATTGAATAAATGGAAATGTACAGGGATCAAATCTATATTTTGTTTTTCTTGTGCACACCTTAAAAGCTCAGTGTTGACAGGATTTCTTCAGGTGTTTCATGTTTGGTGATGTAAGATTATAAGGAGAGTGTAAGGCAGGGGAATTAATTTTAAATAACTCTAGCAATTAGCTGGCACAGGGTCAGACAATCATTTTGTGCTAAAATCTCCAATGGTTCCTTGCTTTCATTCTTTGATTTCTTGAAAATATTCATTCAAATTGGTAAGATGCAGTTTATTTTCTGGAAGTTGTGTTGGGTGTCCTTCTTTGTCTAAGTGGTTATATAATGTATGCATAATTATTCCTTTTGAGCATGATGCCTATTACTGATGTTAAGCTAATGCGTTTATATTTCCATTGAATCCCTGCAGTGCAGAAGGGGTCCATATGGCCCATCCAATTTGCACCACTCTCTAAAAGGGCATCTTACCCAGGCCCACCCCTCCCTTGCCCTACACCCTAACTTCGCTTATTTACCATAGCTAATACCCCCAACCTACACATCTTGGGACACTAAGGGGCAATTTAGCAAGGTTAATCCTCCTAACCTATACATCTTTGGTCACTAAGGAGCAATTCAGCAAGGCCAATTCACCTAACCTGCACATCTTTGGACTGTGGGAGGAAACTAGGGCACCTGGAGCAAACCCATGCAGACACAGAGAGATTGTGCAAACTCCACACAGACAGTCACCCAAGACTGGAATCAAACCTGGATCCTTGGCACTGTGTGGTAGCAGCGGTAACCTCATGGTGCCAGGGTGCCACCCATATTAACCAGATTCTGCCGTAACCCCTTTTTAAAAATTGGCATATGTCAGCTTCCATCCAGTCTGAGGAGCGGCTTTGATTCCAGTGAGCTTTTAAAGATAAGGGTAATGGATTCACAAAGCCCCTGTCTCATTTCCCTCAGGACCATCAAGATGCACATCATCTGGGACAGCAACCTGATTTATTTAAAAGTTCCTTATTTTTTCCACAACAACCACAGAACCATAGAATTCCGACAGTGCAGAAGGATCCCATTCAGCCATCGAGTTTGCACCAACTGTCCGGAAGAGCATCTTACTCAGGCCCACCCATCCTGGTGCTGTGAGGCAGCAGTGCTAACCACGGTGCCACTGAGATACCCCAACAATATCCTATCTATTTACCATGAGCAATGTAATTAACAGAACTATGCTCTCAGTGGTGCATGAGAAGACAGAAGAACAGGAATAGGCCACTTGGCCTGTCAAGCCTGCTCTGCTATCCAATTTGATCATAGCTGATCATTTACCTCAATGTCACTTCCCCGCACTATCCCCATATCCCTTGATGTCATTAGTCTCTAGAAATCTATGGATTTCTGTCGTGAACATGCTCAGTGACTGAGCTTCCAAAGCCCTCTGGGGTAGGCAATTCCAAAGATTCACCACAGAATTGTTACGGCGCAGAAGGAGGCCATTCTGCCTATCTTGTCTGCACCGGCAAGAGTGAAGAAATTCCTCCTCATCCCACTCTTAAATGGCCTACCCCTTATCCTGAGATTATGTCCCCTGGTTTTAGACTCACCAACTACGGGAAACATCTTATCTACATTCAACCTGCCACGTCCAGTAAGAATTTTCTAAGTTTCAGTGGGGTCACCCCTCATTATTCGAAACTCTGGAGATTAATGACCCAGTTTCCTTAATCTCTATCTCTCCTCTTAAAACAATCCCACCATCCTAGGGATTACTCTGGTGAACCTCAGTTGCACTCCCTCTATGGCAAGTATATCCCTCCTTAGATAAGGGGCTAAAACTGTGCATAGTACTCCAGGTGAGGTCTCACCAATGTTCTGTATAACTGCAGAAGCCATCCTTATTCCTGTACTCAACGGTGCTTGTGATGAAGGCCAAAATACAATTTGCCTTCCTAATATGGCACCCCATAAAATCCAGCCCTACATTTCTGCTGAGTGTAGTGTAATGCATAAATGTGGTCTGTGAGCTTTGGTTGTGTTATGAAGTTAAGAGGAAATATCTTTTTTCAAGTTTAGTGTATTAGTTGCCTCCTGGGTAGTGTTTAGTTGATGTTGATTTTAGTTAGTTTGTTACGATAAAAGTCTTAAAGTGAAATCATGTCTTGTGATTCTTTCGCATCAGTTACTAAAATTTGTTACTCTCTATGGGGATCATAACATGAATCATAGAAATCATAGAAACTCTACAGTACGGAAAGAGGCCATTCGACCCATCAAGTCTGCACCGACCACAATCCCACCCAGGCCCTACCCCCATATCCCTACATATTTTACCCGCTAATCCCTCTAACCTACGCATCCCAGGACACTAAGGGGCAATTTTAGCATGGCCAATCAACCTAACCCACACATCTTTGGACTGTGGGAGGAAACCGGAGCACTCGGTGGAAACCCACGCAGACACGAGGAGAATGGGCAAACTCCACACAGACAGTGACCCAAGCCGGGAATTGAACCCAGGTCCCTGGAGCTGTGAAGCAGCAGTGCTAACCACTGTGCTACCCTGCCGCCCATCATTTCTAACCTATCCTTAAGTATCCTTCAGTGATTAGTACAGTCTTTGCCAGTCCTCTACCTTTTAAACATAACTGGAAAAGCTATTCCCACTGCTACCACAGTTGTCTGAGATCCTCTTTTCTATTAAGCTTTTAGCTGATCTAAAGAAGCCTTCATTATTTTTGATGGTTTTTGGGATTTATTGTAGTCTTTCAATTTATAGTAAGTCTTTTCTGCACCTTATTTGTCTGATAACTTTGGTGCAATATTGAAATTGTCTAACTTGCTTTCCAACAATGTCATTAGCTAAATGCTGATTGCTCACCTTATGATCTTATCTTAAGGATATTCTTAAATAAAATTTGATAGCCTTTTGCTAAAGGGGATTTTCCACAGTAACTTCATTGCAGTGTTAATGTAAGCCTGCTTGTGACTCTAATAAATAAAAATAAAAGAAAACTGAACTGCCTCAAATTTGAAACCAGCACAATTGATGTAATTAGCTTCACATTCCAACAAAAATAAATGAAGGTGTGAGGTGGCTATTTTTCTTTATTGATGAGCATGTTCAGTACCATGTTTCCTCAATCTTTTTCAGAGCTCCACCCATCTCCCTGCTGCCCAATGCCCACTATGAACAGGTCATGTCTGCATTTGGTGGAAAAGGCTATTTTGTAAAGGCACCACAGGAGCTGCAGAAGGCACTTGCTGCATGTTTGGCAGAGCAGAAAATGCCATCACTTATTAATGTGATGATTGATCCATCATCTGACAGAAAGAAACAAGTAAGTGCATTTGGAGGAATGTATTCTATGTGCAAGTAATGATTTTGAAATCCATTTGTTTTTTGGGGTTGAAAGAGGTTGATTCTGTTGAGAGTGAACACAAGCAGAGTTCAACACATTCAATCTCTATTGTGTTTAGAGTGACCTCCTGTGGAGATGATTATGGTCTTCATCATGAATATATTAAATCAGTTTTGTGTAAGGGAGAGGATGGGACGTGATGGTCCACATCAACTTAGCGCCTGTGGAATTGTCAGACAACTCGCAGCCAGGCGTCTGCCGACAATGTGTAAGCACAGTAAGAAAAACAATGTGTAACACAGGTCAGATGCTTTTCCTCAGGGAGGTAAAGTTAGCGAGCCGGTCAAACTTTGAACAACCATTGTGAGAGCAGCATTAACAGGAACCTGGCATTTGGTTCTGTTTAGTCTGCCACCTCAGTCTCAATTGGCGAATATTCTCCTCTCAAAGAGGTGAAGAAAATGTAGGAGATGATTTGTATTTACCAGGGAGATAGGACAGGTAAGCATGATGTTAAATGATCAGTTGGGGAATAAGTTAAGTGTATTTAAATTTTAAAAAAGGATGTGTTGAATAAACTAAAACTCAAGAGGATAAAACCTCTGGGCCGAGTGGATTGTACCCATGTATTTTAGTATTTTAAAATAATCTAGGGATTGAATAGCAGAGGCATTACTGCTCATCGGACACCCAATTGAAGATTTTTGAAAATCCAGATAAATTACATCAACTGCATTGCCATTGTCTACTCTCTGTTTTATCCTCAAGGCAATCAGTAAGCTTGGTCAAGCAAGTTTTTCCTTTTTGAAATGCATGCTGACTATTTGTTATTATATTTTGCATTTATAGACATTCTTCTATTCTCTCCTTGAGGATGGATTCAATTATTTTTCCTACAATTGATGTTACGTTGACTGCTCTAAAATTCCCTAGACATTCCCTATCTTCCTTCTTAAATATTAAACTTACATTAGCTATCCACCAGTCCTCTGGCATGACACCTTTTATCGAGAAACTTCTTACGTATGAGTACTAGTGCTTCTGCTATGTAATGCCAGAGAATGTGGAGGCAGGGCACAAGTGGCAGAATTGATTACTAGCTGATTTCAAGGCAGAAAGCTGAGAGTGGGAGTAAAGGGCATAGAACATAGAACAGTACAGCACAGAACAGGCCCTTCGGCCCACGATGTTGTGCCGAGCTTTATCTGAAACGAAGATCAAGCTATCCCACTCCCTATCATCCTGGGCAGTTATTCCGAGTGGCAGAAGATGGGAAGTGATGTTCTACAAGGATCACTACTGTTCACAATTTACATTAATATTTTGGGTCTTTGGAATCAAAATTGCAAATTCTAAATTTGCAGATGACATCAAATTGAGGTTGATAGTTAATGCTGAGGAAGACTGCAACAAATTACATGAGGACATTGATAAACTTACAGAATGGGCAAATAATTGGCAAATCTAGTTCACAGATAAATGTGAGGCAGTACGTTTTGGTACAAAGAATATCATGATTTGGAAGGTACAATTCTAGGTGGGGTGGAGGTACAAATACATGAATCACGAAAGGTTGTGCCACAGATTAGCAAACAAATAAAACAAACCAAGCACCAAGTTTTATTCTGGGTACAAGTCCCACTCCAGGACTTGATTGCCAATTAAAGTGCATTCATAAAGTGACCAAATAGGCTGAGTATCAACTTGAAACCTGTCAGTGACAGGTGATGAGTGCAGGAGGGATTGCTGGTGAGCTGTGTGCAGGAAGTAAGTTGGAGCCTCTACAAGGACTGAAAGGGGACAACCAGAAATGTGAGCAATGAGGAGTCCTGACAGTGCCCTGACCCAGAGCCCTTTTGGGATTTGGGACATTCACCCATGTACATTTCCTTAAGTGAGTGCCTTTCCAATGAGCCTCAATCCTTCCTCTCTCTCACAATGGGCCAGTTTCTCACACTTGCCTCTCCCAACTCCACTTTACAGATGCGTTTCCAACTTGTTTAGCTTCAGCAGCCTGACTCCCCAAGGGTGAGGACCGAGAGACATGAGTGCATTAATTTGACCCGCCTGCTGAGTTCCCGGGGGCACGAAACCGGTCATGGCTGACGGATGAGCTCAGTTACCATTATGCCCTGCATTGGGAGCTACATCTGTGTCACCTCTTGGGCATGGAGAGGTGTATGTAAGCCTTGGAGTTCAATGTTTGGGGGCTCAGCACCCAAAGGATTAACAATTGCAATACTGACCAAAGTGGCATGATTCTCTTGTCAAGGATGGGTTAGGGATCTGATTAGAGAACTGGCAGGCGAGGCACACCTGATTCATGTCAAGACTACAATTCACAGTCAGCCTCATCCTGAGATTTCAGCCCCCTTCTCCCAGTTTCACAGGTCGAGGACCTTATAAGACCATAAGATATTGGAGCAGAATTAGGCCACTCAGCCCATCGAGTCTGCTCCGCCATTCAATTATGGCTGATATTTTTCTCATCATGTGGAGATGCCAGCATTGGACTGGAGTAAACACAGTAAGGAGTCTAACAACACCAGGTTAAAGTCCAACAGGTTTATTTGGTAGCAAACACCACTAGCTTTCGGAGCGCTGCTCCTTCGTCAGGTGAGTGGGAGATCTGCTCATACTGTTTGCTGTTTATGAGCAGATCTCGCACTCACCTGACGAAGGAGCAGTGCTCCGAAAGCTAGTGGCACTTGCTACCAAATAAACCTGTTGGACTTTAACCTGGTGTTGTTAGACTCCTTACTATTTTTCTCATCGCCATTCTCCTGCCTTTTCCCCATAACCCCTGATTCCCTTATTGATCAAGAACCTATCTATCTCTGTCTTAAAGACGCTCAAAGACCTGGCCTCCACAGCCTTCTGCAGCAAAGAATTTCACAGATTCACCACTCTCTGGCTGAAGAAATTCCTCCTCATCTCTGTTTAAAAGAATCGTCCCTTTACCCTGAGGTTGTGCCCTCTGGTTCTAGTTTTTCCTACTAATGGAAATATCCTCTCCATGTCCACTCTATCCAGGCCTCGCAGTATCCTGTAAGTTTCAATAAGATCCCAAGATTCAATAAGATAAGATTGCATAGCTGATATCCTGGCCTCTATGACCAGTGGCATTTCACATCCACACAGCTCGTGCTCTGAGGCTACACTTGCACTGAGGGTGCGGTTCATTTTGACTGCACTCGTCATCCCACCGTGTGGGGATCCATTTGCCCTCATGCCGCTAATCACCACCCCATGTCAAAGTTCCCTACACTGCCCATGCAGCCTAGCTTCTCACAGGACCTCGCAGTTACCCCATGTGCTGCCACCCACCCACATCGAGCTGCCACTCCAGAACGAAGATCACAGCAAAGGGGGACCCAAAAAATGCTAACTGCATTCCAGGTGCCAGACCCTTTGGAGACCTATAGCCAGCTACTTTGAAGGCCTTCATAGTATGTATGTGAAGGTTAGACCTCTTTGTGTATGTTCAAAATCCTTGTTATGTCTTGAATGGGGAAGGAGAAGTTATTGTTTTTGCACTTTCAGATTTTATTTAATTCATTCTGCATGCACACATGCATGTGAGGGAATGACCATTGCAGTTCCAATCTGTGTCTTAGATCTAACTAATTATTGGAAATCATGGTCAACTTCCAAGAGGTTTGGATACAAGGCACTAGTTAAGACCACACCTGGAATACTGTGAACAGTTCTGGTCCCCTTAGCTAGGGAAGATATACTGGCATTGGAGGCAATCCAGAGAAGGTTCACTATGTTGATCCTGGGCGTGGAGAGATTTTCTTATGAGGAGAAGTTGAGTGGCTTGGACCTGTACTCATTGGAGTTTAGGAGAATGAGAGGTGACCCTGTAGGATTCTCAGAAGGCCTGAGAAGATGTTTCCTCTTGTGGAAGAGGCTAGGACTAGAGGGTGTAATTTCAGAATAAGGGGTTGCCAATTTAAGACAGAAATGAGGAGGAAATTCTTCTCTCAGAGTGTAGTGAATCTGTGGAATTCTTTACAGCTGTGGAGGCTGGGTCGTGAGGTATGTTCAAGGCTGAGATTTTTTAGTCAGTAAGGGAATCAAGATTAAGGGGATAAGGCGGGAAAGTGGAGTTGAGGAGTATTTCAGATCAGTCATGGATTCATTGAATGACAAAGCAGATTCGATGGGCCAAATGGCCTATTTCTGTCCCTATGTCTTATGGTCTTATGAAAATGAGTAGTCACTACACTTTTTCATGATCTATTAAATGTTTACCAGGATGAAATCATTGACAACCGTTGAGAGATATATTAATAGCACTACTTGATTTTATAGGGCAAAGAGCCAAATAATCTTTTACCACTCTTGACTTTATGCTCTTATCTTACTTGCTTTCAGGATTTCACTTGGCTGACCCGTTCCAATATGTGAAATGAATAATCGGCGATACCAAAGCAAAGTGAACCAGGCTGAGCTAACTAGAACTCTTGTGTTAGTGAGAAACTGCAAATAAATACGATTCTGTAAAAAAAAATCTAATTCATAATTTTTCACAAGAATTTAGAATATGAAATTTTGGCAAGATTGGATACTTGTAATCATATGTTTTCTTTTAGTTTACTGTTGGTCCCAAATTAGCTGAACTGGAATAAATTAACTTTCTAATACTGCTGAGAGTATGACCTAAAATGTTTCTAAATATTTAACTTTAATATTTTGTCTTGCTAAAGAAAATAGTAAGTTCAGCAGGGTTGGAGAGCAGAGCTTAATCCAGGGTCAGTGATCAGTATATGAACAATGAGTAAGTGACACAGGTAACTACTGTTGAATTGTGTAAATGACTGTAAAATACCGCAAGCACTGCCATCAACTGAAACCAGAATGATCATGTCTACACAGATATCTACACAGATTACCTGTATCTACAGATTATCTGTACCTACCAGGTAACCTCTTTTACAAAATGAAAAATAAGCCCCCGTTTACGTAATATTCTAGTGTAATTTAGTTGGGAAATTGTACTTCCATTGAAGTAAAAACATAAATGATTTTAAGTACCATTTTATTGTGCCTGAAATGAGTTTCTTGGTTATTAAATCTTACGTATTCATAGTATAATTATTTATTTTCGGTATTGTGGTCTCTGAGAAATTGAATACAATCGCAATGTACCTTTTATTAACCTCTCCTGAAGAAAGCGGTCAAAGATCTTTCATTAATTTCAAAGTGACATTGCCAAGTGTTTATGCAACTCATTCTGGAAACCATCAATCAAAACTGGGTCTTCTTTGTGTATGCATATCATACTTGACTGGATCAATTATATGAAAACTAACATTAAGCACATTGCAAATGTAAAACTTTAAAAAATTGTGCAGGTGTATGTTTCTCTCTATTCAGGGAATATATTTTTAGAATTTTTTAAAAATCATGATTTGAAGAGGGCGCTTTTTGTTTACAGATGGGCCCTTTGATAAATCTTGGATCCTTTGATAAATGAAAAATAGGACATTAATGGTTGAGTGTGAGTAATCGGGCTGTAATTTACTCTGGAGTGATGGTGGGTTTTGCATGACTTCAAATCTCAAGGATGTTGTAACATCTATAATATTTACAGACTATAATCTCAGTGAAGACGTTGCTAATTAGTTAAAATGACTGACCAAACCAGGTGAAAGCCTGTTGTAGAATCATATGAGACTGTAAGACTGCATTGATGCTAGGGTGGCACAGTGGTTAGCACTGCTGCTTCACAGCGCCAAGGATTCGGGTTCGATTCCTGGCTTGGGTCACTGTGCGGAGTCTGCACATTCTCCCCGTGTCCGCGTGGGTTTCCACCTGGTGCTCTGGTTACCTCCCACAGTCCGAAAGGCGTGCTGGTTAGGTGCATTGGCCATGCTAAATTCTCCCTCAGTGTACCTGAACAGGCGCCAGAGTGTGGCGACTAGTGGATTTTCACAGTAACTTCATTGCAGTGTTAATGTAAGTCTACTTGTGACAATAATAAATAATCTTTAAAAAAAACATTACTTTTCTATCTTAAACCTGAATTAAGAATGTCATTTGTAAGCATATAGTGCGTCAGGTAAGTAATATAGAAGTTTGAGATATCTTTGTCCTTGCATTCTGCCAATCTTTGTTCTTTGACAGATAACGTTGGTTCGAGGAAGGGAGACAAAAATTATAGCTGATGCACACTCCAGAACTGCAGTTTTATTATTTTTATATATAGAATTATTCATTTCTGGTGATCTTTTAGGCCAATTTTCTAAAATCTTTCTTTCCATTTTCTTACTATTGTGAAATGAATTTAGTGAATCTTGAAGCCTCTGTTTCTCAGATGATGAAATTGAGGACAGTCTTTTGAATATTAATGCACTATTGCATGTCAGCATATGATTGACAGTTTGAAGCTCTATATTAGAGTGTTGGTATGATGCAACTGGGAACAGTTCACATCAGAGTTGGTAGAATCATAAAAACATACAATACCTACAGTGCAGAAGCAGGCCATTTGGCCCATCGAGCCTGCATCAACAACTTCCCACTCGGACCACAATCAGTAAGGACAGGCAACAATACCTCCTCCATGATCATCCTCAATACTGGTGCCCCACAAGGCTGTGTTCTCAGCCCCATTCTATACTCCTTATACACCTATGACTGTGTGGCCAAATTCCCCTCCAACTCAATTTTCAGGTTTGCTGATGACACCACCATAGTGGGTTGAATCTTAAACAATGACGAGACAGAGTACAGGAATGAGATAGAGAATCTGGTGAACTGGTGCGGCAACAATAACCTCTCCCTCAATGTCAACAAAACGAAGGAAATTGTCATCAACTTCAGGAAGCATAGTGGAGAACATGCCCCTGCCTACATCAACGGGGACGAAGTAGAAATGGTCGAGAGCTTCAAGTTTTTAGGTCAGATTTCCAGATCACCAACAACCTGTCCTGGACCTCCATGCCGACACTATAGTTAAGAAAGCCCACCAACGCCTCTACTTTCTCAGAAGACTAAGGAAATTTGGCATGTGAGCTATGACCCTCACTAACTTTTACAGATGCATCATAGAAAGCATTCTTTCTGGTTGTATCACAGTTTGGTATGGCTCCTGCTCTGCCCAAGACCACAAGAAACTACAAAAGATCGTGAATGTAGCCCAATCCATCACGCAAACCAGCCTCCCATCCCTTGACTCTGTCTACATTTCCCACTGCCTCGGCAAAGCAGCCAGCATAATTAAGGTCCCCACGCACCCTGGACATTCTCTCTCCCACCTTCTTCCGTCATGTGAGGTCATGTATGAACCAACTCAAGAACAGCTTCTTCCCTGCTGCCATCAGACTTTTGAATGGACGTACCTTGCATTAAGTTAATCTTTCTCTACACCCTAGCTATGACTGTAACACTACATTCTGCATGCTCTCATTTCCTTCTCTATGAACAGTATGCTTCGTATAGCACGCATGAAACAATACTTTTCACAGTATACTAATACATGTGACAATAATAAATCAAATCAAATCAAAATCAAACCAGACCTTCTCCCCATAACCCCAGGTATTTCCCCTACTAATCCCCTGACACAGAGGCAGTTTAGCATGGCCAATCAACCTAACCTGCATATCTTTGGGAGGAAACCAGAGCACCCAAAGGAAACCCACTCAGACACGGGGAGAACATGCAAACTCCACGCAGACAGTCACCCAAGGTCAGAATCGAACCTGAAGAATTGCGAGTTGACTTCTTGTTAGGACAGTAATATTTATTTACACACACAATTGATATTAATCACCCACACAATCAATGCTAAGTTATTTACAGAATACTAAAGTTCAAGTCCAATACTAGACCTTGACTTAACTTTTGCGTGACTGGCAAGTACCCAGGCAGATATTGGCCTTTATCTGCGAGTTGGTCTCTATAGACCTCTGCGTAGTCTGGTCCTTCGATCTGGTCTGATACTCTGGCTCTGGTCTTCCATCTTTCTTGGGTGTCGTGGCTCTCCTCGTGCTGGTCGTTGCTGGCGATGGTCACCGTTGTTGTGGTTCATTCGTTGTGGAGAGAGAGAAAGAGAGATTCTTCTGTTGTGCAGCACCTTTTATTCCTCATTGGCTTTGTGCCCTTTTTGGTTATTGCCAATCAATCAATCAGGGCTTGATCACCCTGATCGATAGGGTCCAATCAGGTGCTGCCACACCGATCTCTGAGTGTGTACCCAACGGCCATGTCTATAGGTGCTGGAGGCACGTAGGTCACATACCTCCCTCCCAAATAAGGAATTGAGGCGCCCCTATGTCTGGTGAACAACTCAGTTTGACCAGAAAGTGTCCATTGCCTTTGAGATGGCCAATATCCTGTGTATTCAAAAGTCTGCAGCTGCAGCCTGTTTATCTCTGTCCAATTTATTTTAAGGCTGCAGCCTGTCTGTTTCTGTATTTGGCCAATTATCCCAGCGTGCTTTGTAAATCGCCATCTTAGGTGGCCACAGGAACGAACTCCCTGATGCCAGTCTCTTGAAATCTCAACAAAGTGACAGTTAAAAAATACTTTAGGTCAATGTTTAATGTGAAATCGTTCATGAGAATAATGAAAGGTTCCGTATCCTCACTTATCACAAAGGCTACATATTTATACCTCGGTCACATTAGCTATCTCCATTCTCTATTGTCCATCCTCTGCTGAAATACTCATCCGTCCTTCAGTCACCTCCAGACTTTGGCTAATCCAGTGCCATCCTGACTGCCCTCCCATCCTCCACCCTCTGTCAACTTTAGCACATATAAATTCCGCTCTCTGTACCTTACTGTGCACCAAGATCCTATTCTCCATTCACCTCAGTACTCACTGACCTGTGATTTATTGGTTTGAATATAAAATTCTTGGCCTGGAGTTTCTGCTAGGTTGTGATGTTAGGCAAACAGAAACTTACTCAAAACAGCAAAACCAGCACACAGGATTGTGAAATTTCAGATATAAATCATGGAAATTGACTTTCTGCAATCTTTTGCTTTAGTTTTAAGAAAACTCCACCAGAAGCTGGCCCTGCCCATGGAACTGATCCCTAGACTGAATTATTTACCATTTCAAGTTTCTGTTAATTGCTTCCACTTACATGCTTTCAAGGAGGTTCTTCAAATTAAACCGGCTATTTTTATGGACCAAGAAATGAAAAGACATGTTTTAAAATCTTTAAAGCATTTTTAAAATGTTCACTAATCTAACTCGTAAATGGTCACTCTTAAATATACCTTAGCAGGCTGTGTGGCTTGTGCTCCAACATTCCATGTTCTGTTTAGTTCTTTTCATGTATTTGCTACTCCTGGGCAACATTATTGGTGAATGTACACCTATATGCACATCAATGACAACATCATTGGTCCAACAACTGTAATATAGAGTGGAATTTAAACATGGCAACTGAACCCACTTATCATGTGAGAGGCTGCTCATTAGTCTCCCAACATAGGGAAAACCTCCAGCGACTAAGTCAGAGGCAGGAAGGAGTCAGTGTGGGAATGACGCCCACTTGTGGCAGAACGTCAGTGAGGCTCATTACCCCTGAGCCCTCTGGAATTTAGTGGGGGTCATGATGTGGAGATGCCGGCGTTGGACTGGGGTAAACACAGTAAGAAGTTTAACAACACCAGGTTAAAGTCCAACAGGTTTATTTGGTAGCAAAAGCCACACAAGCTTTCGAGGCTCTGAGCCCCTTCTTCAGGTGAGTGGGAATTCTGTTCACAAACAGAACTTATAAAGACACAGACTCAATTTACATGAATAATGGTTGGAATGCGAATACTTACAACTAATCCAGTCTTTAAGAAACAAAACAATGGGAGTGGAGAGAGCATCAAGACAGGCTAAAAAGATGTGTATTGTCTCCAGACAAGACAGCCAGTGAAACTCTGCAGGTCCACGCAACTGTGGGAGTTACAAATAGTGTGACATAAACCCAATATCCCAGTTGAGGCCGTCCTTGTGTGTGCGGAACTTGGCTATCAGTTTCTGCTCAGCGACTCTGCGCTGTCGTGTGTCGCGAAGGCCGCCTTGGAGAACGCTTACCCGAATATCAGAGGCCGAATGCCCGTGACCGCTGAAGTGCTCCCCAACAGGAAGAGAACGGTCTTGCCTGGTGATTGTCGAGCGGTGTTCATTCATCCGTTGTCGCAGCGGCTGCATAGTTTCCCCAATGTACCATGCCTCGGGACATCCTTTCTTGCAGCGTATCAGGTAGACAACGTTGGCCGAGTTGCAAGAGTATGTACCGTGTACCTGGTGGATGGTGTTCTCACGTGAGATGATGGCATCTGTGTCGATGATCCGGCACGTCTTGCAGAGGTTGCTGTGGCAGGGTTGTGTGGTGTCTTGGTCACTGTTCTCCTGAAGGCTGGGTAGTTTGCTGGGGAGACAATACACATCTTTTTAGCCTGTCTTGATGCTCTCTCCACTCCCATTGTTTTGTTTCTTAAAGACTGGATTAGTTGTAAGTATTCGCATTCCAACCATTATTCATGTAAATTGAGTCTGTGTCTTTATAAGTTCTGTTTGTGAACAGAATTCCCACTCACCTGAAGAAGGGGCTCAGAGCCTCGAAAGCTTGTTTAGTGGGGGCTCAGGGATTCAGTGGTAGTTGCTTGCCTTTCCCTTGCCTCACAGAGGCTGCCCTGTCCGGTTTGCCAGCAGCTTATTGGGGCACGGGGGGCGGGGGGGGGGGGGGGGGGCGGCGGTGGTGGTGGTGGTCTCTTTTGTCTTGCACTCTGCCCAATGAGGGACCCAGCATTGGGAAGAGGATTTCTTCTAAAGGCTACCTCCTGCCCTGGTCTCTGACCTCCCCGTGACCCTCCTCCCCGACCCCTAACCCTCCCTCATTCACCTGAGTGCAGGGATCCGACAATGAAAGCTGGTACAGGCCTTAGAGCAGAACCAACAGCAGCCCTCACTCTTGGTGATTGGCTGGCCGCTCTTTGTCGGTGAGATTTCCACTCGTCAGGCTCCGAAATCCCAGGGAATACCCGTGCTGACAGGCACTTCATTTGGCCGGGTTCCCCCTAGTGGAAGCGATGGGGACTTTCTACTGAGTTTCCAACCAGTGGGTTGGAGTCACATTGGTAACATTAAATACAACCGAGAGAGCGTAACAATATGAATAAATCAGAACACTCTGCAGCTCAGCCTCAGTAAGATCAAAGTCATCCTATTCAACCCTAGCAATAAAAACCGCAAGCCCTAGGTGCCAATTCCATCTCAATTTACATCTACTTGCTCAGATTGGGCTTGATATACACTGCAGCGTTTCTGCCCTGCTTGACCCTAAACTGTGTTTCAAGCTCTATATTTAGTCTGTTAGCTATACAGATTACATTTACCTTCTTACTTCACCTTCTTACATTACAACCTCCTCCCACTACTGCCAAGAGCCTGATCCATATCTTTGCCACTTCTTGTCTTAAATTCTGCAACACTTGCCCCTCAATTTGTCTCACAGAATGTTGCAATGTGTGAACAGCCAGTTCAGCCATTAAAGTGTGAAACTGTGTTTCTCTCCACTTGAGGGGCCTGGTATAATCCCACTATCTTGCTGGCCATCTTCGTAAGCAACTATCTGAATCTTATTTTTAAAACAGAATATGGATTCTGCTCCAACAATCTTCTATGGCACAGAAGTTCACTTTTCAACCACTCTTGGTGTAAATTGACTTAAAATTCTCTGCGAACACAGATTTCCATCATCTCATTCTATTGACCAGCGAAATGAAAACATCATTGCACACAGCCAAACAAGCTCAGAGTTCAACCGCTCCTCACCCACACCCTCAGCTTCTCCTTCTCAACTCCATTGACTCCTCCAGTGCATCAAAGTCAAAAGTTTCCATCCCTATTTTTTAAATGCTTCTTTACATAGATAAGTAGGAGTGATATAATGTGTGTCGGCCCTATACACTCCATCAGTGGAAGTGTCTTTAGAGACTTGCAATTATATAGCACCATTCACAACATTTCAATGTCCCAAAGCACCTTATAGTCAAAGATGTTCTTTATGTTTTGAGATGTTTCCACTTGCACAAATAGCAACACAATAATATTGATACAAATTGGCCAGGATATTGGGAGAACTCCCCTGTTTTATAGTCAATAGAGTCAGAGAGGTGGACAGAACAGAAAAAGGCCCTTCGGCCTATCACATCTGCACCAGTCAAAGCCAAACCACTTAACTATTCTGATCCCATTTCCCAGCACTTGACCCATAGCCTTAGCATTGCAAGTTATGAGGCTCACTGCCTCCACACCCTTTCAGGCGGTAAGTTCCAGACTCCCACCACCCTTTGTGTGAAAAAGAGTTTCCTCACATCCCCTCTAAACCTCCTGCCCCTTATCTTAATTCTATGCTCCCTAGTTATTGATCCCGCCATCAGGGTCTATTTATGCCCCTCATAATTTTATACATCTCTATCATGTCCCCCCTCAGTCTCGTCTGCTCCAAGGAAAACAATGCCAGTCTATCCAATCTTTCTTCGTAATTAAAACTCTCCAGCCCAGGCAACATACTGGTAAATCGCCCCTGCACCCTTTCCAGTGCTATCACATCCCTCCTATAATATGGATTCCAGAACTGCACACAATACTCTAGCTCTGGCCTAGCCTACGTTTTATATAGTTCCAGCATCACCTCCCTGCTTTTAAACTCTATGCCTTGACAAATAAAGGCAAAGGTACCATATGCCTTCTTAACCACTTTATCCACCTGACCTGCAATCTTAAGGGACCAGTGTACATACACACCAAAGTCCCTCGGATCCTTGGTGCTTCCCAAGGTTCTGCCGTTCATCATGTATTCCCTTGTCTTGTTTACCCTGCCCAAATGCATCACCTCACACTTATCCGCATTGAATTCCATTTGCCACTGATCAGCCAATCTGACCAGCCCATTTATATCCTCCTGTAATCTAAGGCTAGCCTCCTCACTATTTAACACCCCACCAATTTTCATATCATCCGTGAACATAAGAACATAAGAAATAGGAGCAGGAGTAGGCCATCTAGCCCCTCGAGCCTGCCCCGCCATTCAATAAGATCATGGCTGATCTGACGTGGATCAGTACCACTTACCCGCCTGATCCCCATAACCCTTAATTCCCTTACCGATCAGGAATCCATCCATCCGCGCTTTAAACATATTCAGCGAGGTAGCCTCCACCACCTCAGTGAACTAACTGATCAACCCTCCTGCATTCAAGTCTACATTATTTATATAAACCACAAACAGCAAGGGCCCTGACACTCATCCCTGAGGGACCCCAACTGGACACAGTCAGAAAAATAGCCCCCCGCACAACCATCACCCCCAATTCTGGATCCAATTTGCTAAATTTCCTTGGATCCCATGGGCTCTTACCTTCGCTATCAGCCTCCCATGTGAGACCTTATCAAAAGCCTTGCCGAAGTCCAAGTAGATTACCTCAAATGCATTAACCTCACCTACACACTTGGTCACCTCTGAAAAATTCAATCACGTTGGTCAGATGTGACCTCCCCTTAACAAAACCATGCTGACTGTTCTCGATTAATCCCTGCCTCTCCAAATGCAGATTAATTCTGTCTCAGAATTGCTTCCAATAGTTTTCCCACTACTGAGGTTAGACTGACTGGCCTGTCGTTTCCTGGTTTATCCCTTCCTCCCTTCTTAAATAATGGTTCCACATCGGTTGTCCTCCAGTCCTCTGGCACCTCTTCTGTGATGTGGAGATGCCGCCGTTGGACTGGGGTGAGCACAGTAAGAAGTCTCACAACACCAGGTTAAAGTCCAACAGGGTTATTTGGTAGCAAACACCATAAGCTTTCGGAGCGCTGCTCCTTCGTCAGATGGAGTGGTCTCTGCTCTCCAACAGTGCACACACACAGGAATCAAGTTAGAGAATACTAATTAGAATGCAAATCTCTACAGCCAGCCAGGTCTTAAAAGGTACAGATAATGTGGTTGGAGGGAACATTAAACACAGGTTAAAGAGATGTGTATTGTCTCCAGACAGAACAGCTGGTGAGATTATGCAAGACCAGGGGCAAGCTGTGGGGGTTACTGATAATGTGACATAAATCCAACACCCCGGTTTAGGCCGTCCTCATGTGTGCAGACGCTACGACAACGGATGAATGAACACCGCTCGACAATCACCAGGCAAGACTGTTCTCTTCCTGTGGGGGAGCACTTCAGCAGTCACGGGCATTCAGCCTTGGATCTTCAGGTAAGTGTTCTCCAAGGCGGCCTTCACGACACACGACAGCGCAGAGTCGCTGAGCAGAAACTGATAGCCAAGTTCCGCACACATGAGGACAGCCTAAACCGGGATGTTGGATTTATGTCACATTATCAGTAACCCCCACAGCTTGCCCCTGGTCTTGCATAATCTCACCAGCTGTTCTGTCTGGAGACAATACACATCTCTTTAACCTGTGTTTAATGTTCCCTCCAACCACATTATCTGTACCTTTTAAGACCTGGCTGGCTGTAGAGATTTGCATTCTAATTAGTATTCTGTAACTTGATTTCTGTGTCTGTGCACTGTTGGAGAACAGAGACCAGTCCATCTGACGAAGGAGCAGCGCTCCGAAAGCTTATGGTGTTTGCTACCAAATAAACCTGTTGGACTTTAACCTGGTGTTGTGAGACTTCTTACTGTACCTCTTCTGTGACCAGAAAGGAATTGAAAATTATTCCCAGCACCCCTGCTATTCCCTCCCTTGCCTCACTCAACACCCTGTGATGCATTTCATCCAGCCCTGGAGGTTTATCTACTTTTAAGCCTGCCAGACCACACAGAACCTCCTCTTTATGTTAATTTCTTTAATTGTATCACAGTTCTTCTCCCTAATTGTCTCTCTCACTAGTGAACACCGACACAAAATATTTATTTAGAACCCTACCTACACCCTTCTGCTCCACATACAAATTACCACTATGGTCGTCAATGGGCTTTGTTCTCTTTGTTTTTTGAAAACAATAGTACATTTCTTTATTATCTGGCTTGATGGTGACGATCATTCAATGTTTGTCTGAACCAGAAATGTACGTTTGTTGAATAGTTCCACCAGGTCAGATTCTGTAGCTCTACAACTGTGAACAATTCAAGGCACAAAATAATTCAATATTCAGCTGAGGGCAAAAAAGAAATGCATATCGGCCAGGATTCTCCCAAAAAATTCTAAGTCCCCAATTCGCATGAAAACGGGAGCAACTCCCGCTGTTTTTTTAGCAGGATTTTCAGAATGTATCCTCGACTCTCTGAGCACTGCAGAGTGCCCTAGCGGGATTCACTCTGAAAATCTGGGGGCAGGATCTATTCCCACCCAAGAGGCCGGCAGCATGGTGCTGAGTGGACCACTGCACATGCGCCGATCTGTCAGAGCAGAGATTGGTGCATGCGCAGTGGCTCCGCATTGCTGGCCTCCGGATCGCTGGCCTTCCTGATCCTTGGCAACCCCCTGATAGCTGGCCATCCGGGCCAGCCCCAATCCGATTTCCACCCCCCCCTCCCCACCCACCCCAGAAGTCCCGACCCCAGCAGTCCTAATACCCCCCCCCCTCGTCCCTGGCAACCCCCATCCACCGGCAGCCCCAACTCCGCTTACAACCCCAACTCCGCTTACAACCCCGAACCCCCCCGCCGATCCTGATGACCAGCCCCAATCACCGTCCTCGCTCCCTCTGCCCGGAGTGGACCCCCCATCCCCATCGATCGCACCTACTATAGGCCCCGCCCCTATAGGGCCCATTCCCTTGGCACTGCCTGATGCCCAGTGGGAAGAATCAAGGTGCCCGTTGGGCATTGCCAGTTTGCCCCTTGGACAGTGCCAGAGGGCCAGACTGGCACTGCGAGGCTGGCACTGCCCAGGGAGCACCCTCCCCTTACCCCTAGGCTGCTGGGGAGGATCTCAAAGGCCTCTGTTTCCTCTAGCGGGGTCAGGCCACCTATTCGCTGTTCATGGGGAACAGTAGTAAACCTCATTGGAGTGAACCACTGCTGGTGGGGGGGCGACGCTAGCGGACCTGGAGACTTCAGTCCCAGGCCTGCAAATGATATTCAAATGAGGATTATGATATTGAAATCAGCTCCGCGGCGATTTCCGGTGCAGATCTGATGATGGTACAAATCTTGGCCCTGGAGACATGTGGAGGCCCAGCAGGAATCCCGCGCCCAGCCTGTTGCACTGCTGGAGGAACGCAGCGGGCTGGGAGAATCGCCCCCATGGTTTTAGACTTTGGTTTGGAGTATGATTGACAATACACCACAGGAAAAAGGAAATTAATTTTCTTTAACAAATAGCAATCAAAATGAGTATTAGAGTGGTTCATTAACTGTGGATCAGATTCTGCTGAGATTCTGATTAGATGACCTAACAATTAACTAGCAACTCCAGACTGGCTGTGAGCACTGCTGGCTCTACATTTGATATCATCATTTATTGTTGAAATCATTCTTTTTTGGTTTTTATAGTTTTGGAGAAAATGGCATTGTGTTTTTTTTTAGCCATGATGTGGAGATGCCGGCGTTGGACTGGGGTAAACACAGTAAGAAGTTTAACAACACCAGGTTAAAGTCCAACAGGTTTATTTGGTAGCAAAAGCCACACAAGCTTTCGGAGCTCCAAGCCCCTTCTTCAGGTGAGTGGGAATTCTGTTCACAAACAGAGCATATAAAGACACAAACTAAATTTACATGAATAATGGTTGGAATGCGAATATTTACAACTAATCAAGTCTTTAAGAAACAAAACAACGTGAGTGGAGAGAGCATCAAGACAGGCTAAAAAGATGTGTATTGTCTCCAGACAAGACAGCCAGTGAAACTCTGCAGGTCCAGGCAACTGTGGGGGTTACAAATAGTGTGACATGAAGCCAATATCCCGGTTGAGGCCATCCTCGTGTGTGCGGAACTTGGCTAACAGTTTCTGCTCAGCGACTCTGCGCCGTCGTGTGTCGCGAAGGCCGCCTTGGAGAACGCTTACCCGAATATCAGTTTTGTTTCTTAAAGACTTGATTAGTTGTAAGTATTCGCATTCCAACCATTATTCATGTAAATTGAGTTTGTGTCTTTATATGTCCTGTTTGTGAACAGAATTCCCACTCACCTGAAGAAGGGGCTTGGAGCTCCGAAAGCTTGTGTGGCTTTTGCTACCAAATAAACCTGTTGGACTTTAACCTGGTGTTAAACTTCTTACTGTTTTTTTTAGCACCAATGCTATTTAAACAATATCATTAAATCAATTTGTTCAAAGGAACAAAACATGTTATTGTCAAGCTTGTACTGTGCAGCATTGAGTCAGCTTACACGGGAGAATTAAGAGGGAGATTTGGCACCTTTGATTATGAGTGATATTGCAACACTCAACACGCCTGTGTTAAATTATCAAAACCCCTTGAAAAGCTGTGGATTGCTGTTGGTTGTCCATGAAGGCCAAAATGGCAAGATTGATGGAGGCAGTGGTGTAGTGGTATTGTCACTGGGCTAGTAATCTAGAGACCCAGGGTAACATTCTGGGCACCGGGGTTCAAATCCCACCACAGCAGATGGTGAAATTTGAACTCAATAAAAACCTGGAATTAAAAGTTGAATGATGAATAACCATGAAACAATGGTTTTGTCGATTGTCATAAAAATCCATCTGCTTCACTAATTTCCTTTAGGGAAAGGAAATCTGCCAACCTTACCTGGTCTGGCCACTTGTGACTCGAGACCCACAGCAATGCTTTTAATGCTCTCTAACATGGCCTCGCAAGCCACTTAGTTCCAGGGAAAATAGGGATGGGCAATACATGGGCAAGAGACATCCGCATCCCTACGTCCCACTATATAAAGATATTGGTCGGGATTCTCCCAAAAAAATTCCAAGTCCCCAATTTGTGGGAAAATGGGAGTCACTCTCATTTTTCTCAGCATGATTTCCAGAGCGAATCTCCACCACTCTGTGCATCACAGAGTGCCCTAGCCAGATTCCCTCTGAAAATCAGTGAATGGGCCCATTCCAACTCAAGAGCCGGCAACATAGCCCTGAGTGGGCCAATGCACAGACGCCGATCTGTCACCGCTGAGATTGGCGTATACGCAGTGGCCCCCCATTGCCAGTCTCCAGATTGCTGGCCAGCCCCACAGCCCCCCATCGTTAGCCTTCTCACTACCCCACCCCTGATTGCTGGCCTCTCGCACATCATGATGTGGAGATGCCAGCGTTGGAGTGGGGTGAACACAGTAAGAGTTTTAACAACACCAGGTTAAAGTCCAACAGGTTTATTTGGTAGCAAATACCATTAGCTTTCGGAGCACTGCTCTTTCGTCAGATGGAGTGGAAATCTGCTCTCAAACAGGGCAGAGAGACACAAAATCAAGTTACAGAATACTGATTAGAATGTGAATCCCTACAACCAACCAGATCTTAAAGATACAGACAATGTGGGTGGAGGGAGCATTAAGCACAGGTTAAAGCGATGTGTATTGTCTCCAGATAGGACAGCCAGCAAGTCCAGGAGGCAAGCTGTGGGGGTTACTGATAGTGTGACATAAATCCAACATCTCGGTTTAGGCCGTCCTCATGTGTGCAGAACTTGGCTATCAGTTTCTGCTCAGCGACTCTGCGCTGTCGTGTGTTGTGAAGGCCGTCTTGGAGAACGCTTACATGAAGATCAGAGGCCGAATGCCCGTGACTGCTGAAGTGCTCCCCCACAGGAAGAGAACAGTCTTGCCTGGTGATTGTCGAGCGGTGTTCATTCATCCGTTGTCGTAGCGTCTGCATGGTTTCCCCAATGTACCATGCCTCGGGACTTCCTTTCCTGCAGCGTATCAGGTAGACAACGTTGGCCGAGTTGCAAGAGTAGGTACCGTGTACCTGGTAGATGCTCTCTTGCACATCCCCAGGCATGCCCCAATGCCCCATCCCGGCCAGCTCCAATCTCCCGATTACCCCCCGACAGTCCCAATCCCCCAGCAGCCCCAACCTCCCCCCGCAACCCCCCAACCCCCCCCCCCCCCCCCCCCCAGCAGCCTCGACTCCCCCCACCTACCCAAATGGACAGCCTCGATCACCATCCTGCCTCCCTCTGTGCAGAGTGGCAGCGGGACCCCCCATCCTGACCAATTGCCCACCCAATAGGCCCTGTCCCCCAATAGGCCCCGTCCCCTTGGCACTGCCTTTTTCCTGGTGGGCAGTCTCAGTTTGCCCCTTGGGCAGTGCCAGTGTGCCAGGCTGGCACTACCAAGAGGCACCCCCCTTGCCCCTGACCTCCTGAGAGGCCTCAATTGCCCCTCTTTCCTCAAGTGGGTTTGGCTACCAGTCCCCCTTTAGTGGGGAGCAATTGTAAATCCCGCTGGAATGAACCACTCCTGGCGGGGGTTGGGGGGGGGGCGGTTGCGGGGGGGAGTCGCTTGCGGGTCCAGAAGCTTCAGTCCCGGGCCCGCTAATGATATTGAAATTCCAATTTCCATATGGTAATCAGCTCCACACCGACTTCTGCCACAGAGCTGATTATTCTGGAAACCTTAGCTGTGGTGGCTAATCTTAGCCTGCAGGAACCCCCAAAATGGCCTCCGCTGATGTCTCCCAGCTCGCTGCGCTGCATCCCCATTAGGTATACCCTTGTAAATCTACATTTATTAGAATGTAAGTCACTACACACAATAACTATAGATAGTTCAATAATTCAAAGAACTATTAAGTCTTCATTGTGAAATGCATGAATCTCAAAATTGAAGACTGCTATCCAATTCCCTGCGCCTTGTTGGGTGGTCATAATTTTTCTTTCAACTATCACCTCCTTTAGCAATCTCAATCATCTTACATACCAATGCTAATATCATCCCTTCTGGTGCCTCTCTGTATGAAAATGTCAATGGGAGCTTGTGTTCGAATAGTTTGATTATTCAATGTTATTTATTTCTCTTTTTCTCCCCTTCTCCAAAGGTTTTGACTGTTTGCCAGGATTATGGTTCGACACACACCATTTGAACTTTGGTATCTCAACCAAGTGGACATTTTTTATTTGTAAGCAGAGCATGTCAGGCAATTTGAGGCATCACAATCGAAAAACAATTCTCGCCCAACCTAATGTCCTTAAATTAGTTTCAGAAATTTCACAAGGAGCTTCTAGACAGTGAGCAGGAATAGGAACCCTGTCTAATTAAATAATCCCTAGCCAGGTTCCCGAGCACTGTCCCCCCGTTACACCATCCAGCTAAGATGAACTCGTTCCGTATGACCTAGTGATGAAACATGGGACCTTCATTCTGGATGGATCAGCCGCTCATTGTGTCAACTCGCTGAACAATCTGAATATTATGTTTTTTTTAACAATTTAATCACCATCAATACAGCATTTACTTCTTGTATTGAACAGTGTGTAATTAGTGCGAAGAACTATGGTTCAATTCTGTGGAAGAATTTAACTATGTAGGATACTGTAATGATATGCAAATAACAGGGTAAGGGAATACAGTTGACCTGGTAAAATAATCTAATTATATAGTCATCAAGCCATCAGAATAGTTTAGTGTTAAAACACTGGAGGACTGGTGTGGTGCATAAATCTGATGAGCAGATTCTTAAGGAAGCAGTGGAAGACTTTGTAGTGGGGTGGGGGGATTGGGTGATGTTGTCCTCCATGTAAGTCTACCTGTGACAATAAATAAATAAAAAAAGTAATTTATTTCCATGTCTTAACCTCTCTTTAGAATCCCCACAGTTCCAAAGGAGACCATTTGGCCCTGTGCATTCACCATGCCAATCCACCCAACCTACACAGCTTTGGACACTAAGGGGCAACTTAGCATAGCCAATCCACCTAACCTGCACATCTTTGGGCTGTGGGAAGACATCGGAGCACCTGGAGGAAACACACGCAGACATGGGGAGCATATGCAAACTCCACACAGACAGTGGCCTGAGCCTGGAATTGAACCTGGGTCCTTGGCATTGATGAGGCAGCAGTGCTAACCACTGTGCCATTGTGCCATCTCAATTACTATCACCTTGTACTCCAATCTTGTGAAATCTTATTGCTTTAACATTTGGAAGTGATAGTTCTTTTGAAGGTACGTTTAACAAATTTGTGAATGAGTTTGGATGAAGTTTCTATGTATGTTACTCTAAAATCATTGGCCTGTTTGAAATAAAGCAACTGTGTTAAAGTGTGTTAACCAATTTGTTAGAAAGAACTCACAAAGGAATGTCTGTGCCTTGGTGTTGCGATGCTTAACACTGGGTAATGTTTCACTTGATTGCTGGAGCTGCATCTGCTAATCCTTTGTTCATGAATGTCAGTTACTACCTGTAGAGTCATAGAGGTTTACAGCATGGAAACAGGCCCTTTGCCCAACTTGTCCATGCCGCCCAGTTTTTACCATTAAGTTAGTCCCAATTGCCCGTGTTTGGCCCATATCTCTCTATACCAATCTTATCCATGTAACTGTTTAAATGCTTTTTAAAAGCCAAAATTGTAGCCGCCTCTACTACTACCTTGCAGCTCATTCCAGACACTCACCACCCTCTGAGTGAAAGAATTGCCAGTCGGGACCCTTTTGTATCTCTCTCCTCTCACCTTAACCTATGCCCTCTAGTTTTAGACTCCTGTCCTGTACTGACAACAGTCCATCTCAGGCCCTAACCCTGTACCCCATGCATTTAACCTGCTAATCCCCTGACACTAAGGGTCAATTTTATCATGGCCAATCAACCTAACGTTTTTGGAGTGATTGGGAAAATAAGCGCAGACCACTCAGAGTACGGCAAACTGCTAAGAGATGGAGAGGGAAGACAAAGAGAAGGGTTCTAAGCTGAAGGTCATATCCTTAGAGGGTCTTTGGCCATAGACGTGTTGGAGAACAGATTTCTGGATTTCTATGATGTCAAGGAAGTCCCTTTGCACATTGATATCCAGAGTCACAATGGCAGCAATCTGAGCTTCTGTGACAGTGGCCTGAGCTCTCATTACGGTGCTCAAACTTTGAAATGGATGTTGTTTATGCTGCAATAAAAGCTAAGACATCGGAGATCAGATATTGCATCATAGCTGGTTCCACAGGTGTATTGATGAAGATGGCCACCCATTCAATTTTGGTAAGAATAGGCCCCATGATCTGCGCAAAACCCTGTGCCAAGTTGATGCCAGGCTTCTCGACATTGAAAGCTGGCTTTCTGGGAGGCTTTTCCATGCAGCAAGCAGTTAGATCTGTGGACCCATCAGTCTTCTTCCATACCCTGCCCCATCAAAGTCCTCGCCTGAGCTCTCTGCAGCAAAACTAGTCTGAAACTTCACCCTCTGGTGAGTAGGTGTTATCCATCATCCCCTGCCTTGGCTGCAGCACACTTGTTCCTGTTGTTTCACTGCATGCAAATCTCCCCCCCCGCCCCCCATGACTGACTGTGAAATCAAGTAACAACGTGTCTTCATCTTCATTGCCTTCTTGCTCTGCCTCTACTGCCTGGGCAGCCTGCAGTTCAAGGGTATCTGAAAGGGAAAAGGGACCTGAATAGGGTTGTGATGAGAGGAGAAGAGAAAGTAAGAAGTACATACTTAATTCATCAACAACTTCTCAGTCAGAAGAGACTAAGTTGCAGGAGAGCTGGGATGAGAGGAGGAGGAGGATTGGAAATGTGGAGACTCTCGATGCTTCAGCCCTCGCAGTGTCAATAGACTCAGAAGGGGTTGGAATATGCATGGTGTCTCTTCCTTGTCAGTTCCTGCTGTCTTTGGTTGTGCACCACCTGCTCTTGCAAGAGGGGGCAGAGTGTCAGTGAGCAGCAAGCAATATGATTGGGTAACATGGCTGTCACAGTTGAATAGCCAGCAGTGCGTTCAAGAGGAGGGATATGGGTGTGAGGCTTGCAGCAGTGCTTGCCACATGTGATTGTAGGGTGAAGCATATGAATGTCTGTAATCAGTCCTGATAGACAAATATTGATGGTAGGTGAGTGCTTGGAGTGATGGGTCATTTGAACTTTGTGTGAGGCTAGTGATGCAATTAATGGGATATGGCGTTTAAAATTGTATCCACTCACCTTGACCTTTTGTGTGAAATCATTTAACTTCTCCATCGCTGCATCCAAACCCTTGGGACTATACTCTTGGTATTGACCTAAACAACTACCTGGCACTAATGCCTTCAGCACCCCCACCCCTGAGGGTATAGAACATCTCTTCTTTCCACTTTTTCCTGCAAGGCATCCAGTGCAGCAACTAAATACCTGGAGCCATTTTTTTCATGGTCGGTCATTGACCTCTCTTTCCCAGATCATATAAAAAGTTGCAGAACAAATCCCAGCACCTGTTATGCAGCCACAATGCACCTCCTCATCAAGAGGAGCAGGCTACTTTTAAGTCGTGCAGGCTATCTTAAAGAAGTGAAAGTTACTTACAATAATGAGTCCCCTGTCGATGTGTACAGCTAATGAACAATATGGGACATGTTGGCTGCATGCAGAATTCATTCTAATTAGCAGGCAGCATGGAATTGGCCTGCTGCCTGTGTTACAATCTGTATAGAGACCGTTTAATGCTTAAAGAGAAATTCAAACACTCAGTGATTAACTGAAAGAACCATGCCACAAGATTACAACTTCTTAAACAAAAACAAACTTATATAATAGATTAAACAAAGCAAGAACTACTAACTCCACAGAATCTTTACAGTGCAGAAAGAGGCCATTTGACCCAACAAATTCAGCCTAGCTCTTTGAAAGAGCATTCTACCTAATCCCACTCCTCTGCCTTGTCCCTGCAATCCAATTCCCTTTTGAATTCTCCATCGAACATGCCTGCACCATTCTTTCAGGGAGTTATTTCCAGATCCTTCCGTAAGTTTTTGGCAAATAATTCTCTAACTGTTCTTCTACACCTCATGACTGAGAACTTCTCAGCTTAATCCTGGACCTCACTGCATTCACGCTCAGTGAATTAAAAATCAGGAACATCATCCCTGGTTCCTAATGGCCTTCACACTGTTTATACTGTCTTTGGACAGACACAGACACTTGCAGTTTCTCTCTCTGTCTTCTCCAAGCTAACTGCTTGTTTCACTCTGAGGATTACTATAGATCTTTTCCCCGAGCTCCAGGCCAAGCCAATCTCCCAGTCTCTTTTCCCTCATGAACTCTGTCTCCAAATTGAGTGCAAGCTCCCACCTGCATTCGGTCTGGAGAATGATAGAATAGTATTTTCTCTGCTTAAGGGGCACGCCTGGCTGACCTTTATCTCTTTTGCTCCCTGAACTCCCTTTCAAGATACTTCGCAGAGCTCATTTCATCATGCTGCTGGAACTGTGTCTTTTTGTATAGTAGGTTAATGATAATTTGAAGAGATTTATATTGGAAACTAAAACTTCCAACAGCTTTGTTAACAAGATAGTTATTCCCCGACCACCCCTCCTCAATTCCCAATCCTGGCAAGGAAATGCTTTATCTGCAGGTACCAGAAGAACTTTGCATTTGTAAATTGGGGAACAGTTTAATTTCCGCATTATTGATTAGGGTACTCCACTAATATTTAGGTAGGTCACCACTAAGTAGCTTCCCTAACATCTCCTGATGGCCTGCCCAATTTAGATAGTAGGCATCGTAAAATTGAAATCAATAGTAGATATAAGAACTGAAATATGTAAAAGTTGGTGTGCAGACTGTTCGAATTCAAAGGTCTCCCTCATAAAAAGTTCTGGATTCACCCTTGTCTGTGCTGAGCTACCTAACATGAGCCAGATATTAATGGGAGCAATACAGGTTTCACTGGCTCCGGCTCAGAAGAGGCAGGGGCTTTATGGAGGTCAGCTAGGATTCCCACTCAAAATCGATATCTGGCGATTGTTGTTGGAGCTGTACCATTTTAGGCGTTGACTGATGGATGGGATTGATCTTGTCTGTTATTCTCAGTTGATTAAATAGCTGGCTGGCATCAGTCAGGTCGCACAAAAATCCCATTGGATGAGGCTCAACACTTATGGAAACAAAATTCCATCATGGGTCTATTTTTATGCTTTATTCTATTCTAATTGCCTTCTGATTTGTCCTATTAAGTCATGCATTTATTTTCTGTTTGCGATTTAAATCTGAAATACTCCTATGAATCATCATTTCCTTTATAGTTCTACGGCAGTCCAGCCTTGATGCAAATGATATGGTTATGAAGGTTCAGCAGAATATTGCTTAATGTACTGTGAAATGTAATAAGTGAGTGTGGAGTAAATAGCTTGAATAGGTTTCCTCAATGTACCTCAGTAATGTAGTATATGTGAATCCATTAAATGCAGAGCAATATTTTATACATTGCATTTGGTTGCTTGAGTGCTTTGCAATTTGACTGACTAGAATTGGTAAAGCTGTATTCAGTGGAGACATGATTGGTGAAATTACCCATTTGTTGTCCTGTTTGTACATGATCCTTTTTAAACCACAGTGAATACCCATTTCCAGTATTCTTTAGTTTACAGTATGAATAATGTGGGCTGATGCAGAACAGCTAAAATGCATCTGCTTTATTTGAATACCAGATAAGATATAAAAAAGAACCTGGAACCACTGATCCAATAAAAATGAGGAATTTGAAGTCACAACAACATCTTGCATATATTTAACACATTGAACAGTGTAAAATGTCTCAGTGCAATTCACATAATTAGACAACATTTTTTATTTATTCTTTGATGGGATGTGGGTGTCTCTGGCAAGACTAGCATTTGTTGCCCACTGAACTGAATGGCATTGCTGTGGGTCTGGAGTCACATGTAGTTAAGTTTATTTATTCGTGTCACAAGTAGGCTTACATTAACACTGCAATGAAGTTACTGTGAAAATCCCCTAGTTGCCACACTCCGGTGCCTGTTCGGGTACACTAAAGGAGAATTTAGCACGGTCAATGAACCGAAGCAGCATGTCTTTCGGACTGTAGGAGGAAACCAGAGCACCCAAAGGAAACCCATGCAGACACGGGGAAAACGTGCAAACTCCACAGACAGTAACCCAAGCCGAGAATCGAATTTGGGTTCCTGGCACTGTGAGGCAGCAGTGCTAACCACTGTGCCATGTATGACACAAAACAGACATTAATGAACCAGATTGATTTTTACAACAATCGATGATCGTTTCATGGCCACCATTACTAAGACCAGCTTTATATTCCAGATCCTTTTCAATTGAATGTAAATTCCACCCGTTGCTGTAGTGAGATTTGAACCCACGTCCCCAGTCATTAGCCTAGGTGCCTAGATTACAAGTCTAATGACATTACTCCACTCAAATTTGGCGTCCAGTTAGGAAGAATGTGATTAGGACAGTGGACCAAAGCTTGGTGAAAGAGGTGAGTTTTAAAGAACATCTTAAAGGGGAGAAAGAGGTGGAGAGATTTTGGTGAAGGGATTTCCTGAAGTCAAAGCTGTCAGTGCTGGTGCAAAGGAAGTGGGGGATGTGCAAGAGGAAGAGCAGATAGGGCTGTAAAGCTGGAAAAATTGCAAAGGTCAGGGCTGGTGAGACATTGGACTGGTTTGATCAAGGGAAAATAAAAGGAAGCCAATATGGGTCAGTGAACTCAGGGGTGATGGGTGAAAGAGGCCTGATCCAACTAAGATCAGGGTAACAGAATTTTTGGATGACCTCAAATTTACAGAAGGTAGAATGTGGGAGGCTGACTAGCAATGCATTGGAATAACCAAGGATAGAGCTAAGAGGTGGGTTGGGATGAGGGTTTTAGTAACAGATGAGCTGAGGTGGGGAAGAGAAGGGCAATGTCACAGATATGGAAGTAAGCAGTCTGAGTGACGGTGAGATTATGTGGTCAGAAGCTTTTATGGGTCAAATATCAGACTAAAATAATCTGGTTCAGTTTGAAATGATTGTCAGGGAGACGTGGGAATTGGTAGATGCAGAATGCAGTCTGAGCAAGGACAAGAAACAATGGTAAAGGCAAAATATTGCGGATGCTGGAATCTGAAACAAAAACAGAAAATGCTTGAGAAACTCAGCAGGTCAGACAGCATCTGTGGAGAGAGAATAGAGCCAATGTTTCGAGTCGGGATGACCCTTCATCAGAACTCTGATGAAGTTCAGTTTGGGTTCAAATGGGATAACATGGTTGCAAACATAGGAACATTGGTCTGTCATTGACAAGCAATTCCTATGTCCATCTATGAGGTGAAGATGCCGGTGTTGGACTGGGTGGGCACAGTAAGAAGTCTCACAACAGGTTAAAGCCCAACAGGTTTTTATGGAATCACGAGCTTTCGGAGCGCTGCTCCTACATCACGTATGAGACTTCTTACTATGTCCATCTAGTTCACCTTCAACCATCCTGCTTATTGTAGGTGCAAAGACAATGGAGTTACAAAAGCTACCATGGTGGTTGGAAATCTGAGATAAACACAGAAAATGCAAGAAATATTCAGCAGACCAGGCAACATCTGTGGAAAGAGAAATAGAATTAATGTTTCAAGTTGACGACCTTTCATCAGAACTGCTGATAATGGAGTTGTTGACTGAGCATAACACTAAATCTCAATCAATTAGTCCACACAAAGCCCAACACAATGCAGGCTAAATCCTAGTAACATTTAACTGCCAAATGAGGTGGGCTCATGTGTAGACAGGAGGTTAAAGCCTTGGAAAGTGCTATTGGGTCTGGCACCTGACATGGTCATGCCCATTTCCAGGTTTAACCCTTGCAGGTGGGCGGGAAACCCATCAAGCTGTTGGGTAAGTCATTAAAATGTTTAAGGAAGTAATTAACTGAAGACTTAGCCCAGCTTTCGTGCATTATCAGCATGTGGATTTTTCAAGATGTGGAGAGATTACGAGGGTCAACTAAGCGAGAGCACATGAGGAGTACTTAGAGTCATCGAGGTTTACAGCATGGAAACAGGCCCTTTGGCCCAACTTGCCCATGCCGCCCTTTTTTTTTTAAACCCCTGAGCTAATCCCAATTGCCCCCATTTGGCCCATATCCCTCTATACCCATCGTACCCATGTAACTATCTAAATGCTTTTTAAAAGACAAAATTGTACCCGCCTCTACGACTACCTCTGGCAGCTTGTTCCAGACACTCACCACCCTCTGTGTGAAAAAAATTGCCCTCTGGACACTTTTGTATCTCTCCCCTCTCACTTTAAACCTGTGCCCTCTAGTTTTAGACTCCCCTACCTTTGGGAAAAGATATTGACTGTCTACCTTGTCTATGCCCCTCATTATTTTATAGACCTCTATAAGATCACCCCTCAGCCTCCTACGCTCCAGAGAAAAAAGTCCCAGTCTATTCAGCCTCTCCTTATAACTCAATCCATCAAGTCCCGGTAGCAGCCTAGTAAAAGTACTTGTACTTGTCCTAGTACTTGTACAATGAAACTGACAGGCTGAGAAGCCTTCAAAGAGTGGAACTGAAGAGCTGCAGCATTAGCAGGGGCAGCACGGTGGCACAGTGGTTAGCACTGCTGCCTCACAGCTGTCAGGGTCCCAGGTTCAATTCCTGGCTTGGGTCACTGTCTGTGTGGAGTCTGCATGTTCTCCCCGTGCCTGCGTGGGTTTCCTCCGAATGCTCCGGTTTCCTCCCACAATCCAAAGATGTGTGGGTCAGGTTGATTGACCATGATAAATTGACCCTTAGTTTCAGGGAGACTAGCAGGTTAAATACATGGGGCTACAGGGATAGGGCCTGGGTGGATTGTGGTCGGTGCAGACTCGATTGGCCAAATAGCCTCCTTCTGCACTGTAGGGATTCTATGGAGTTCATCTATGGGGGAGCAATAGCAGCTGTGCCTTCCTCAGCTACTCGCAGCTTCATCCTACAGAGGGATGGAACACCAAGATCCAGCTCAAGACAAGGACCTCAACACAGGGTCTACAGACAGAGAAGCAACCCTCTCTAAGCTTGAACACCAGTGCCTCGTGTGGCTCAGGCGCTCACAAAAGGTTGATGCTGACATCTGCAGCCTCCTGGAACAAGATGCCCTTCCCAGTGGCTCAGGTGGGCACACGTTGCAGTGACAATGAAAGTGGCTGTCACTAGAGGAACTTCCTCATCCCCACCCACCATGGTTCCTTGCCTCTCCCTAGGGTTCTGCACTCTCTTTTGCAAGCTGAGAAAGTAGAGAGGTGTGAGTGTGAGAAATGGATTGTGGAGAGAAGTTGAAAGACAACGTGTGGAGCGTGATTGTGAATCATGGATGTGAGATGGCGCAAGATGAGGGTGAATGTCACTGTTCAGTTGGGGATGTGTGGTGCCTGTAGATGAGCTGCAAGGAGTGTTAAGCTGAGCAATACAGTGTAGCAGAATGCAGAGTGTGGGTTTGGCAGCCAGAAGTGTTACGTCACTCAGCATCCCCATCCTCCTGAGGTCCCAGATCCCCCCCGCAATGTTTTCAGGTTGGAGAGACCACAGTTTGAAGTTTATTTATTAGTCACAAATAAGGCTTACATTAACACTGCAATGAAGTTATTGTGAAATTCCCCTAGTCGCCACAGTCCAGCGCCTGTTCGGGTCAATGCACCTAACCAGCACGTCGTTCAAAATGTGGGAGATACGGGGAGAATGTGCAAACTCCACACAGACAGTGACCCAAGCCGGGAATCAAACCCATGTCCCTAGCGCTGTGAGGCAGCAATGCTAACCACTGTGCTACCCTACTGCCAACTTCCTCTGTTAATTCCATCCATGCTTACTTGATTTAAGAGAATGTCCACTTCTTCCTGTCCTTGGGAGAAGCTCACCTTACTTCAGCCCCTCAGATCCCACATAAGAGAGAGAGATCCCGGGGAGTAACTTCTCAGGTCCCCTCTTGATGTTTGTCATCTCAGTAATTTCAGGAATCAATATACAGTTCAGCCTTCCTGTCTTCTGCAGGGACCCCCCTCAATTAGAATCCTTCCTTTGATAGATTCAGAATGTCATCCCACCAGGAATTGACCAGGAAACCTTGGAGCCACGGCAAAGCCCATTTCACTGACGAATGGGGTTTCTGACCTGCTGCGGGCCACCCTACCAAGTGTTGGTTTGTTTGGATAATATTCCACCCAGAAGTCCAAAATCATCTATTCCCCCCAAACATCTTCCATGATCACATGTCAGGTCTTCAGGACCAGGATCTGAATGTCAGAGGCGGCGATCAGGATGTGGGACCAATCACCCTCCCGTCATCACAGTGCCAGGAAACAGGATTTTCCCAGTAGTCCTGCTGTCTCAATTGGAAGGCTGGAGATGGGAAACTGGGAAGGAGAGCCCTGGAGTCATTTTTTAAAAAACAGTTCAGATGGTCCAGCAACAGGTCTGAGTCTCACTTACTGGCACTTAAAAATGCAACTCTAAACCTGCTGGGCCGTCTGAGACTGGTGTTATTATTTCTGTAGAGTCATAGAATCAGAGAATCATACAGTGTAGAAGAGGTCCTTTGGCCCATTGGGTCTGCACCAACATGTGTGAAACACCTGACCTCCCACCTAATCCCATTTACCAGCCCTTGGTCCATAGCCTCGAATGTTATGATGTGACAAGTGCTCATCCAGGTACTTTTTAAAGGACATGAGGCAACCCGTCTCTACCACCCTTCGGGTTAAAGGTTTTTCCTCACATCCCCCCTAAACCCCCTGTCCCTCACCTCAAACTTATGTCCCCTTGTGACTGACCCTTCAACAAATCTGCTCCTTATCCACTCTGTCCATGCCCCTAATAGAGACCAGTTGCATGTTTAGTTCTTTTTGTTGGAAACCAAAGCCCAGTTATTTACTCAAAGAATGAACCCTCAAGGTTCACAGTTTTGAAAATAGTTCAACTGCAATAGTTGTCAGCTGGAAATTTGGGCCAGTCTGCAACACGTGATCCAGGTGGCAGTCAGTTGATCTTCCCAGGTCGGAGCAGTGGTCACTGGCTGCCATCCATAAGCCCTTTCCAATTGGAGACAGTTGACACCAGCCATTGTCAGTTGGATTTGCATCTTCCAGTTGTCATCTGTGGTTTCTTGTCTATATCAGTTGAGCCCAACTTATGAAAGAGAAATATATAATGAACCCATCCCCAATAACAAATTGAGGTATTGTATATTAGGTTTCACCTGTGACAAATGCTTCCAAAGGTACACGTGTATCATAGAATATCATAGAAATATCATAGAATCCCGACAGTGCAGAAAGAGGCCATTTGGCCCATCCAGCCTACACCAACAACAATCCCACCCAGGCCCTATCGCCATAACCCCATTTTTGCCCTGTTAGCCCTTCTGACACTAAGGAGCAATTTAGTATGGCCAATCAACCTAACCTGCACATCTCTGGAGTGTGGGAGGAAAGTGGAGCACCCAGAGGAAACCCACACAGACACGGGGAGAACGTGCAGCCTAGTGATGTATGCGACCATGAAAAACTTATGAAGGAATTGAAAGAGACACTGACTGTAGCTGTAATTTTCAAACTTTTATTGGGAAATCACAATTAATTTGAAAGTTGCATAAATCAGACATTTTAGTGGAGAAACACTTGACATAATTTAAGTATTTTCTACCAAGTCCATCTCAAGGAATTGTCATTTTTTTGTAGACGTCTTGTATTTTAGCTGAAATATTGTTAGTCATCCTCTTAATTACTTTTGTCACTGCCTCCGCACTTTGCCTCTGGGTGTGGAAATGGCAGATGAAGCATACTGGTGAGAGAGGGAAACAGAGTAAGCAAGTCTTCAGTCACAGCACAAGATGGACATCCAATAGCAGGCAAGTGAGAAAATAAAAGAGACGTGGAAAGTGACAAGGATTTATGTTAAGATATGCTTTTGAGTGGATTCCTTTTACAGCATTCAGCTCCCCATTTTTCATGAACCACTGGCATGGTCTCCCGCAGACTGGCCTGTCCCGGAGTGTATCAGAGCTCCAAATGCCAACATCCAGGGTCTTAACAAATGGCCATGGATGGATTTTCAGAGTCACTCCAGGATCTTGATCCGACATAATAATGTTCATTCCTGTGTTAGACTTAGATAACAGAATTGCCCCCACACCCAAGCTGGTGTTGTACACTCCTTTTATGTCCACATTTCCAGCCGTGTCATTAATGTAAAAATCAGGGCAATGTTACCCGAGTCATTCTGTCTCCTTCTTGGTAGTATAACCTGAATAAGACAACGACTATTAGTAATGACTTCTGTCAGAAATCCAAATGTTTGGTTTCCTTATGCATTCTCTGCTCCTTTCTTTGTGTAGCTGCAGGTCCTGTTCTGGATGCAGACAGGTGGCTTTATTGATGTTCACAGTGTCTGCCTCCCATTGCTGCTGTTATTGTTAAGAGTGTGATTGTTGCTGCTGCTGTCCTCCACATTGTCATTGCTCTAAGGATTTGTCTGAAACAAAGTAGTTCAGTGAACTGCAGGTCACTTTCCTGCTGACAGAAACAGACTGTGAGATATATGGTTTCACCAGACAAATGCTGCCAAAGGTACACGTGTATCATAGAATATCATAGAAATATCATAGAATCCCTACAGTGCAGAAAGAGGCCATTCGGCCCATCCAGCCTACACCGACAACAATCCCACCCAGGCCTTATCGCCATAACCCCGTTTTTACCCTGTTAGTCCTTCTGACACTAAGGAGCAATTTAGCATGGCAAATCAACCAAACCCGCACATCTCTGGAGTGTGGAAGGAAACTGGAGCACCCAGAGGAAACCCACACAGGCATGGGGAGAATGTGCAGACTCCACATAGTCACCCAAGGCCAGAATTGAACCTGGGTTCCTGGCGTTGTGAGGCAGCAGTGCTAACCACTGTGCCACCGTGCCACCCCCACTAGTGTCACTCGTCATCATTGTCTAGTAAGGTCCTTGCCATTGTGGAGTAGATCATTCTGGTGCCCTCTCAACCCCACTACCTTATCCATTACTTCTGGCATGTCATGGGGGAACCGCTCCCCTCACTTCTTTCTCAGTCTGCTACCTCTTGCTGCTGTCTCACCCCACACCTCCATTTCATACGCTGTCTACACAACCCATCCTATCTTTCAATGGCTCAGTATCTTCACTTCTGGACAGTTCCGTGTGAGAGGTGCATAACTCTGCCTGTTATCTTGCAGACGCATTAATATGGTCAGCAATAAATCCACTTTTCCTTTTCCCTATTTCTCAATAACCTGAATCCATCTTGTGGTAAATTGTCGCTCAACCCCCAGGCCTTTCAGGCAGCTCTGCGCCCCTGGTGTGGTCATCACGACTGGTCTTTGCTTTTGAAAACCGGCAGTGATTCACGTCGGCATGACGTCACACCACCTGGGGGGAGGATATGTCATGGGCGAACGCTATGGCGTTAAGTCCACTAATTATATTAAAATTTATTTAAATACATAGAAATCAGGTCAATGATCTTGCTGGATATGAACCTGATCACGTCACCGGCCAGGAGTGGAGAAGTTCTCAAACTGAGATCTTGTTGGCTCTAATCCCGTTTTTGGCTGCTGGTCAGATTTAATGGCCATTATGGGATTTGCGCTAGATCGCAACCTTTCAGTTCCAATGTCTCAGGTGATGGCCAGATTATCAAATTCAGTTCTCTTAAAGTTTATATGTTGTATCCTTTTTCCCTAACTTTATCTCCTATTTCATCATGTCGTTTTACATCTGCAATAGTTACCATTTTATCTCATTTAATTTGTCCCTGATGTAGAGTTGCTGGTGTTGGACTGGGGTAGACACAGTAAATAGTCTCACAACACCAGGTTAAAGTCCAACATGCTTATTTGGCAGCACGAGCTTTCGGAGCGTTGCCCCTTCATCAGGTGAGTCACTCACCTAAGGTAAAGCTCCTTTAGAAACATAGAAACATAGAAAACTACAACACAAAACAGGCCCTTCGGCCCCACAAGTTATGCCAAACATATCCCTACCTTTTAGGCCTACCTATAACCCTCCATCCTATTAAGTCCCATGTACTCATCCAGGAGTCTCTTAAAAGACCCTATTGAGTTTGCCTCCACCACCACTGACGGCAGCCGATTCCACTCGCCCACCACCCTCTGTGTGAAAAACTTCTCCCTAACATTTCCCCTGTACCTACACCCCAGCACCTTAAACTTGTGTCCTCTCGTAGCAGCCATTTCCACCCTGGGAAAAAGCCTTTGAGAGTCCACCCCATCTGTGCCTCTCAACATCTTATATACCTCTATTAGGTCTCCTCTCATCCTACGTCTCTCCAAGGAGAAAAGACCAAGCTCCCTCAGCCTATGCTCATAAGGCATGCCACTCAATCCAGGCAACATCCTTGTAAATCGCCTCTGCACCCTTTCAATCTTTTCCACATCCTTCCTGTAATGAGGCGACCAGAACTGAGCACAGTACTCCAAGTGGGGTCTGACGAGGGTCCTATATAGCTGCATCATTAACCCCAGACTCCTAAACTCAATCCCTCGATTGATAAAGGCCAGCACACCATACGCCTTCTTAACCACCTCCTCCACCTGCGGGGCCGATTTTAGAGTCCTATGGACCCGGACTCCAAGGTCCTTCTGATCCTCCACAGTACTAAGAGTCTTTCCCTTTATATTGTACTCCTTCATCCCATTTGACCTGCCAAAATGGACCACTACGCATTTATCTGGGTTGAAGTCCATCTGCCATTTCTCCACCCAGTCTTGCATCCTATCTATGTCCCTCTGTAACTTCTGACATCCCTCCAGACTATCCACAACCCCACCAACCTTCGTGTCATCGGCAAACTTACCAACCCATCCCTCCACTTCCTCATCCAGGTCATTTATGAAAATGACAAACAGCAAGGGTCCCAGAACAGATCCCTGGGGCACACCACTGGTGACCGACCTCCATTTAGAAAAAGACCCATCTATACACACGCTCTGTTTCCTTTGGGCAAGCCAGTTCTGGATCCACAGGGCAGCAGCCCCTTGGATCCCATGCCCTCTCATTTTTTCTAGAAGCCTTGCATGGGGGACCTTATCGAACGCCTTGCTAAAATCCATATAAACCACATCTACCGCTTTCCCTTCGTCAATGTGTTTAGTCACATTTTCGAAGAACTCCACCAGGCTCGTAAGGCACGATCTGCCTTTGACAAAGCCATGCTGAGTATTCTTGAGCATACTAAACCTCTCTAAATGCTCATAAATCTTGTCCCTCAGGATCTTCTCCATCAGCTTACCAACCACTGAAGTTAGACTCACCGGTCGGTAATTTCCTGGGCTATCCCTATTCCCCTTCTTGAAAATAGGAACCACATCCGCAATCCTCCAATCCTCCAGCACCTCTCCCGTCTCCATCGACGACGCAAAGATCATCGCCAGAGGCTCTGCAATCTCGTCCCTCGTCTCCCACAGTAACCTGGGGTACATCCCATCCGGACCCAGCGACTTATCTATCTTGATGCCATTCAAAGATTCCAGCACAACCTCTTTGTTAAAGTCCACATACTCAATCTTTTCAGTCCACCGCAAGCCCGCAGTACATCCACCCATGTCCTTCTCCTCTGTGAAAACCGAGGCAAAATACTCATTAAGCACCTCTGCCATTTCTACTGGTTCCATACTGATTTTCCCGCCGTCACCATTTATAGGCCCTATTCCTTCACGTCTCATCCTTTTACTCTTCACATATTTATAGAACGCCTTCATCTTTACCTTAATCAACATTTTATTTTCTCAAAGGTAACCCATTAGGTTATTGCACCTAATTTTCTTTCCATTTTAAAATGATCCTACATTCAAATAGCAGTGTCGTTGATTTTGATTTGACTTGATTTATTATTGTCACATGTATTGGTATATTGTAAAATGTATTGTTTCTTGCGTGCTATACAGACAAAGCATACCGTTCATAGAGAAGGAAAGGAGAGGGTGCAGAATGTAGTGTTACAGTCATAGCTAGGGGTGCAGAGAAAGATCAACTTAATGTAAGATAGGTCCATTCAAAAGTCTGATGGCAGCAGGGTAGAAGTTATTCTTGAGTTGGTTGGCATGCGTCCTCAGACTTCTGTATCTTTTTCTGGCAGAAGAGAATATGTCCGGGGTGCGTGGGGTGCTTGATTGTGCTGGCTGCTTTTCCGAGGCAGCTGGAAGTGTAGACAGAGTCAATAGATGGGAGGCTAGTTTGAGTGATGGACTGGGCTACGTTCAGAGCAGCCTGCTTTAACTCTTCCAAAAAATAGATTTCTACCAAACCTTTTCAGGGATTCAGGTTTATTTTTATATTTTGGGAACAGACTTACAAGTACATTTAAATATTTTCTTTTGTACAGAGACTTGCAGCAATTTGAATTGTTTACAAACCTTTTTTAAAAATAATCCCTGTTTGGTAACTTTATTGGGAACGGACCCTCAAATCTTCAAACATTGTCAGAAATTTCCAAGCCGATGTCAATCCAACTCGGGACTAGTTCTTTAAAATTATAATTTACACCATTGGAATTAAAATGATCCTTCCCTCGCGTGTGAATTTGTATTCTAGTTAAAAGTCCTACATGTTCATCAACTTTTCAGGTGGGATTTTATGGCCTCACTCGTCCCGAAACTGTAAAATCCTGCCTGAGGTCAACAGACATTTCCACTGTCCGCCCCTCGCCCGCTCTGATTCCTGTGGCAGGCGGGGCCATATTCTTTATCTTAAATTACATCATAGTTTTCCAAAGTTAACTTGCTAAAAGCTCTGATACCCATTGGTCAGTGCATTCATATCAAATTGCCTGTTCTCAACAGAAGATGACAATTGGCCTGAACAGATTAAGTCATTTTCTTTAAAGGTAAGTTAAAGCCCCTAAATTATCTCTACACTGTGGAATTGAAAATCTTCAAATAAATCTTTAAATTCTTAAAGTTGTTTAACTTGCGGCTATCTCAATAAAGCACAAGGGTCCATTGTGCTCGAGATGGAATGGGTTAATTCAGCCATCTAACTGTTCAAGCTGCTATCGGAAAGAGTTAACTCTCTGCTAGTCTGCAAGAGGGTGTTATAAAGACTGATTATTTTCATACACAAAAAACCCGTTGTATCTTTTCAAGTACATTTAAATTGTGATTTTGGCCAGAAATCTCAACTCAGTATTAAAACATTCTTTTCTTTGATTATGTTATCCTTTTTTCCAATTCATAATCCCCATTGTGACACTGTTCATGTATCTGTCCAGATAAGTCTTAAATGTCACTAACGTATTTGCCTCAACAACCTCACTTGGCAGTGCATTCCAGGCCCCCACTACCCTATGTGTAAAAAACTTCCCCTGCACATCTCAACTGAACCTTTCCCCCCTTACCTTATGCCCCCTTATAATTGTCATTCCTGCCCTGGGAAAATACTTCCAACTGTTCACCTTCCCTCGTCAATCATTTTTGTCATCTCCTCAAAAAACTCAAATTAGTGAGACATGACCTCCCTCATACAAAACCATGTTGTCTGCCACTAATGAGACCATTCAGTTCCAAATGTGTATACATCCTATCCCTAAGAATCTTCAGCAACAATTTCACTATCACTGATGCCAAGCTCACTGGCCTATAATTATCCGGGTTATCCTTGCTACTCTTCTTAAATAACAGGATAATATTGGCTATCCTCCAATCTTCTGGGACTTCACCTGTGGCCAACAATGAAACAAAGATTTCTGTTAGAGGCCCAGCAATTTCTTCTATTACCTCCCTCAGTAATCTGGGATAGATGCCATCTGGCCCTGGGTATTTGTCTACCTTAATCTTTTTAATACACCTAACACTTTCTCCTTCATAATGATGACTTGCTCTGGAGGGTTTACATACCCCTCCGAAACACCATCAATCAACATGTCCCTCTCCTTTGTGAATACCAATGCAAAATACTCATTAAGGATCTCACCCACTTCCTTTGGTTCTACTCATAATTTCTCTCCTTTGTCCTTGAGTGGACCAACTCTTTCTCTAGCTACCGTATTGTTCCTAATATATGTATAAAGTGCCTTGGGATTCTCCTTAATCCTGCCTGCCAAGGACATTTCATGATCCCTTTTTGTCCTCCGAACTCATAAGGGAGGAAGTGGGAGGGGCGGGAGGAAGGGGGGGATGGGGGGGGGAGAGGGGAGGGAAGAAGGGAGGGAGGAGATGAAGAGAGGGAAGAAGGGGGGAGGCGAAGGTTTGGACATAAAAATTGTACCTTTTACATGTAACCTGACTTTTCTGCGCCTACATTGAAGCCTCAAAAGAACTTCAGTTAAGAAGCCAAGCTAAAAGTGTAATGTACCAATGGTAATAGAACATGACTCCAGATTTTCAATCTGCATTGCATTCTGCAATACCCATCAGAGATAGAGTTCACATCAGTTACAGGAGGCTTGCATATTAAGGAATACACTTTCCTAAAGCATTTGAACTAGCCAGGTTGCATACTTCCCAGTATAAATGTAGAACTAATTTCATCAAGAGGTTTCTAAAGATCAACATTGCATCAGGGAGACTCTTAAAATTGAGATGAATATTGCTTAAAATTCATCGCAAAATCCTTGGACTTTAGCTGAAACTTATTCCAGACAGTAACATCCACCTTGTTATATATGAACCCACTTTTTACTGGAATTAATATATCATGACAAAATTGTAAAAAATGTTTTCTAAAATTCTTTCTTTCACTTTCCGAGCATTACATGTTAAACATCTTTTTAAAACATTTACAGAAAAATTGACCCACCCAAAGAATGTCTGCTGCCTCTACTCACTGCAGCTAGACCAAAAAAAGTGTGCAAATAAGTAAGTGTAAATACTCACCTATCAACGGGGCAAGTGACGGAAGTTAGGGAGAGACTGCAGCTGAGTGTTTCAATGCTGGCAGCTTTACAAAACCAAACTGGAGGTTTCCATTTGGTGCTCTTTCAGCACGTATGTCCATGTGTCGGGACTTTTGTATTGTCCCGACGCATGTGTGTCACACAATCAACTTAAGGTGGGATACGGGCTAGAAGTTGCCGGCCTATAACATTGATCTAATTTTAATAACTAAGATTTTTCCTACTCTAAACTTCAAGTAGCAGTGGGTTGGGAGGGGGGAGAGGGGGATGTCCAAAAGACTTCCACCTACAGGGAATATCAAGATGACCAAAGCTCACATTTCCTCAGCCTCTGCCCATCACTGCTACACGGATCTTCCTGATCTCCACCGCCTCTGTGGGCCTTCCTGACCTCCACCACCTCTGTGGGCCTTCCCAACCTCCACCTTCCACAGGCCTTTCGAACCTCCACCTATTGCTTCCTGCATGCCACCCTTTTCACTGCCCCTTTCCCGAGCCCTTGCTTGCTTCCCTTAGTTCCAAAGGCCCACAGTCCAATCAGCACCGTCAGGAAACAGCATGATTTCAGCTCATGTTCTCAGCCAGTGTGTATTTACAGATTTTGATACTTTATTTCAGTATTTTGAAAGAGAATGTGGCTATGTTTTCCCACATGACCTCCTTATCAGTTCTACCATCTAGGCCCTGTGCTCCTTTCAGGGCTGCCACCTGTGCAGATGGGTGAGAGAGAACCCACGCTCTGAAAACAATCATTGACCTTTGTACTGCTGGCTGATCCTCCAATCAAAGATTGATTCCCTACTGAACTTGCTGCTGATTGGTGTGCAAGTGAGCCTATCAGCAGCAAAGGCAGGAGAGAACTAACCTGTGATTGGAGGAGCAGCTGCTTACAGACCTTTTATTCAACTCACTGGCAGTTTGAACAGTGAATCCGTGGGCTGGATAGTAGCCCATTGGCCAGACATTGGACAAGTCTGTTCTATGGTCTTGTAGGTATTTTTGTTCTATTTAACATGAGCCTGATCAGTTATTTTGTTGTATGTCCCAAATAGCTGATTAGCAAGATGCTAGGAGAACAACATTTTAATAAGAATGGGCCAAAAGATAGATCCAGGATAACTGAGCAGCCCGTAAAACAGTTTGGTGGGGCGAGGGGAGGGGGATGGGGGAATGAGCTTTGAAAGAAGTCTCACAACACCAGGTTAAAGTCCAACAGGTTTATTTGGAATCACGAGCTTACGGAGCGCTGCTCCTTCATTAGGTGAACATAGAACAGTACAGCACAGAACAGGCCCTTCGGCCCACGATGTTGTGCCGAGCTTTATCTGAAATGTGCCGCTGAGTGAGGTGAGTGGAGGTAAGTTCACAAACACAGCATATATGAACCCACCTCCACTCACCTGATGAAGGAGCAGTGCTCCGAAAGCTCGTGATTCCCAATAAACCTGTTGGGCTTTAACCTGGTGTTGTGAGACTTCTTACTGTGCCCACTCAGTCCAACGACGGCACCTCCACATCAAATGAGCTTTGAAGTCTGGAATTGTGCAATGGAATGCTGTCACTGAGTCTTTGTCTGATTCATGTTAATACCCCTGTCCAATAAAGATATTAGTTTTCAAAATGTGTGCTGATAATCTCAAAATTATCCAGGATCCTTTACAAAATTAATGGGCAGTAAAAGCGTGTTTTCAATTTTGGAACAGAGGTCTTGGCAGTTGATGAGTTAGTGAAAGGATAAAGGTCTCCCAACACCCTAGAGATGCTCATTTTTGTGATTTTTCTGCTCATATTTCCAAAATAGATCAAGTCTCACATTAATTATGCTGTGCGCAATGAGCACCCCTTGTGAATTGTATGCAAAGTGACCAAGTCACTCACAAAGTAGGACTGCATCAAATTAGTGCTGGAATTCATTAATTCTGAATGCCTTATTCTCTAGTGTCTGAATCAACTTGCTGAATTTAATGAGACACTAGTTGATATCCTATGGCTTTCTCGCGGATGTACCGGGATAGATTTACAACTTGTCCCAGGCTTTAAAATAGTGCACAAATCAACAGCCCAATACAGAAGCCATTGACTTTTCAGTTCCATTGAAATCAACACAAATAAAAATATGGTGGGTTCAAGAAAGGCGGATCCACAATGTCTGTTTATTCCCTGACTTCATGTTAAAAATCTAATCACATGTTGTGAGGCGACTAAGTCGATTGCTGGCCAGGCCAGGACACCCACAGTGCTGTCCCTCCAACCCATGCATGGTCCAATAGTGGCACCCCTGACCATTCCCAGCATCCCCCGGTACCGGACTGCCCCGATCTCTAGCCACTCCCCCCAAGTGCCAACACCCCTCGTGGGAATCCCGTGAATCGCACGTGCGCGATTCTCCTGGCCTAGCACAGCGGGTTGGGAGAATCGCTCCCAATACTTTTCACTGTATACTAATACATGTGACAATAATAAATCAAATCAAATCAAAATCCATGTCGCCCTGCAGGTTAACCTCCTTCACGTATCCATCCAATTTCCTTTTCAAATCATTGATTATATCCTCTTCCACCACCCTCATGGGCAGTAAGTTCTAAGCCATTACCACTCACTTAAAAAGGTTTTTCCTCACATTTCCCTGCATCTCTTGCCCTAAATCTTCAATGTATGTCCCCCGAATCTTGCAGCATTGGTGAATGTGAAGAAGCTTTTCCTTGTCTATCAATACCTTAATACCCAGCCAATACTGTTAGCTTGCTGCAGGTGTCTGGTTCTCAGTACATCACGATCAAAATTAGAGTCACAGAATTGTTACAGCACAGAAGGAGGCCATTCAGCTTATTGTGTCTGCACTAGCTCTTTGAATAAGTGTTATGACTTTGAAAAAGCAATAGTGCCAGCCACCTCATGATTTTGAACACCTCTCTCAAATCTCCTCTTAGCCTTCTTCTCTCCAAGGAGAACAGTCTCAACCTCTCCAATCCATCCTCATAACTGAAAAATATATTTTTTTCCTGCTGCCGCAAGTCCAGATTTTTGCACTGTATCATCTGCTTCCTGCCTGGTCAATTATGTAGGTACAGGAAACATGCCATATTGCTGGACGGCAGCTATTGAATTGTCTGCTACGCTGTTACTCCACCATTCCCTCACTCCGGTGCCATATCTTAGCTGATTTTGATTTGATTTATTATTGTCACATGTATTAGTATACAGTGAAAAGTATTGTTTCTTGCTTGCTATATAGACAAAGCATACCATTCATAGAATACATAGGGGAGAAGGAAAGGAGAGAGTACAGAATGTAATGTTACAGTCGGAGCTCGGGTGTAAAGAAAGATCAACTTAATATATGGTAGGCCCATTCAAAATTCTGATGGCAGCAGGAAAGAAGCTGTTCTTGAGTGGGTTGGGACGTAATCTCAGAATTTTGTGAAGAAGGTGGAAGAGAATATGTCTGGGGTGCGCGGGGTCCTTGATTGTGCTGGTTTTTCCGAGGCAGTGGGAAGTGTAGACAGAATCAATGGATGTGAGGCTGGTTTGCGTGATGTACTGGGCTACGTTCACAACCATTTGTAGTTTCTTGCGGTCTTGGTCAGAGCAGGAGCCATACCATGCTGTGATACATTCAGAAAGGATGCTTTCTATGGTGCATCTGTAAAAATTAGTGAGCATCGTAGTGGGCATGCCAAATTTCCTAAGCCTCCTGAGAAAGTAAAGATGTTGGTGGGCTTTCTTAACAATAGCAACAGCGTGGAAGGACCAGGACAGATTGTTGGTAATCTGGAAACCTAGAAACTTGAAGCTCTCGACCATTTCCACTTCATCCCCATTGATGTAGACAGGGACATGTTCTCCACTATGCTTCCTAAAGTCGATGACCATCTCCTTCATTTTATTGACATTGAGGGAGAGATTATTGTTGTTGCACCATTTCACCGCTGCTGCTTCACAGCGCCAGGAACCTGGATTCGATTCCAGCCTTAGGTCACTGTCTGTGTGGAGTTTGCACGTTCTCCCTGTGTCTGCCTGGGATTCCTCTGGGTGCTCCCACACTCCAAAGATGTGCAGGTTAGGTGGATTGGCCATGCTAAATTGCCACTTAGTGTCCCATATTGTGTAGGTTAGGGGGACTTGGCTAGTTCAAATGCTTTAGGAAAGTGTATTCCTTCAGGTGACACATATGCAAGCCTCCTGCAAGCTGATGTGAACTCTCTCTGTGACAGGTATTGCAGAATAAGTATTGCAGATCTCCCACTCCACCTGACGAAGGAGCAGCACGCTCCGAAAGCTAGTGGTGTTTGCTACCAAATAAACCTGTTGGACTTTAACCTGGTGTTGTTAGACTTCTTACTGTGCTTACCCCAGTCCAACGCCGGCACCTCCATATCATGACTCCCATCGGTATTGCAGAATCCAGTGCAGATTGAAAATCTGGAGTCATGTTCCAACACCACTGGTACATCACACTTTTAGCTTGGCTTCTTAACTGAATTTCTTTTTGAAGCTTCGATAAATTATTATAGGCGTGGAAGAGTCAGGCTACATGTAGAATGTACAGTTTTTATGTCGAAACCTGCCTTGCGGGTACAAACCAGCCTTGCGGCCATGTGTTTGCTCTTTGCAGAGTGGCATGCCAACTTATTGGCAGCACCAGCTTTTCCCACATTCGGGATTCTAGCATTGTATCAGTAGATTAGGCAGTGTAATGTCAAAATAGCACTGCTTCACAGTCATCTGACACATACAAGGAACATCCACACAGGAGCAATTTTAAACAGGTCTCATAGAGTCCCTACAATGTAGAAGCAGGCCATTTAGCTCATTAAGTCTGTACTGATTCTGCAATAGGGCATCTCACCCAGACCCTAACCCTCAAATCCCACGTATTTACCCACTGAACTGCATCGGGAGTCTCTCAAAATTGGGATAAACACTGCTTAAAGCATACAGCAAAATCCAGATGGGCTTAAGCTGAAATTTATTCCAGACACTAACATCCACCTTGTTTTTTATGATCCCACTTTTTTTACTGGAATTAGTTGTCATGACAAAGTTATAAAATTTAAAAAAAATCTTTCTTTCATTTTCTGTGCATCAAATACACATTAAACATCTTCTTAAAACATTTACAATAAATACATGAACCCACCCAAAGAATGTCTCTGCCTCTACCCGCTGCCGCTTGACCCAGAAATAAGTGTGCAAAAAGATAAGGACAAAAACTCATCCCTTATCAGCGTGACGGAAGTTAGGGTGAGATTGTAGTCAGCGCTTCAATGCCAGCAGATTTACAAACTCAAATTGGAGGCTCAAACCTGGCGCTCTTTCAGTGCGCATGTCCATGCAGCCGGACCTCCGTATTGTCCCAACATGCATGTGAGGCACACAATCTGTTTAAGTCGAGATTCGGGCTGGAGGTTACAGCCGATGTACCACTAACATGTGCTAGATTTTTGAAAGAGAGGATGGAACACTCTGTGGTCAGGAGAGACAAATCTACTCTGTAACCTGTTTATATATAGTGTTAATAAACCAGTTTAAAGCAGGTAGCAGAGCAAGTTCCCTCAGTCTGTCTCGGGAACATAAGTCATACATACCAGAAGCCAGGAACTACACCAAGAGTTCACAAAACAGGGTGGCGGTACATAACCTGGTAGCAGCAGTGGTGACATCAACCTAGTGATGCGCGATATAACACACGAGAGGCAGGATGTACTCGGGAAATAAAGGCTTTTATTGCCAACAATAACAGAGCTACCATATACAGTATACGATCCCAGACTAAAGGGTCACCAGGCAGAGCAGTGATCTTTATACCTCTCCCAGGAGGCGGAGCTGACTGGGGTGTACCATAAGGACTATATTAACAGGTAGAACAGCCCAACCCTAACCCCAACAGTAACATATCTACAGACTCATAGTACTGGCCAGACCATGGCTCAGCACCACCTGGTGGGAACCAACAATGGTTCACCACACCTAGTAAGGAGTCTCACAACACCAGATTAAAGTCCAACAGGTTTATTTGGTAGCACAAGCCACAAGCTTTCAGAGCGCTGCTCCTGAAGGAGCAGCGCTCTGAAAGCTTGTGGCTTATGCTACCAAATAAACCTGTTGGACTTTAACCTGGTGTTGTGAGATTTCTTACTGTGCTTACCCCAGCCCAACGCCGGCATCTCCACATCATGGACATCAACCTCACCAGAGAATGGTGCCGTCAACATTCCACAGTAAGAGAGTGAAGAGAAACTTGGTATTAGCTCCTACTTCCCAGAAGGAAATAACAGTTTGGATCAGAATTCTTATTTCCCCGTTTTATATATTTTTTTCCTTCTACAACTCTATGGAAGGAGGAGGCAAACTGAGTGAGAGGTAACTCTGTCCATAGTCGGTGAGTAGTTACCACCCTTGCTGCAGCAGTTCACGGACTTCTAAGGCCCACAGAGAGACCAGAGTTGGGAGTTTTCAAAGAAAACCTTCTGAGGTACTGAGCAGCATTAGGACTTATTTTGTATTCATTCATAGGACATGGGTGTCGCTGGCTGGCCAGCATTTATTGCCCATCCCTAGTTGCCCTTGAGAAGGTGGTAGTGAGCTGCCTTCTTGAATCGCTGCAGTCCATGTTTTGTGGGTTGACCCACAATGCTGTTAGAGAGGGAATTCCAAGATTGTGACCCACCGACCGTGAAGGAATGGCGATATATTTCCGAATTAAGATGGTGAGTGGCTTGGAGGGTAACTTGCAGGTGGTGGTGTTCCCATTTATCTGCACACTGCACACTAAAGAACAGCATCTCCGGGTTTGTTTATTCCTTTATGCCATGGGTCCAGCAGCTGATGACGTTCTCTTCAGGCAGGAGATGGAAGAGTCCTCTGCAGAATTTGACACAGTTCCCCTAAGCCTTCAACATATATTTTCGTCCACCATGGAATCTCCTAATCAATCGTGTGGTTTGGTACGGGAGGCAGCCAAACTTGGAGAGATAAACAGGACTATAATTTATCGCAACTCTAGGTGACTCTATGTGGTGGACCTCAGTTGTGCCTTTGTCCTATATGGACCACCGTTGTGTGTGTTTGTCATACCTGGACACATCCCCTTCCAGTTTGGTTCCTCCCCTCAGCACCTAGTATAAAGGTAGCTGTCTCCTCCCCCTTGTTCAGTCCAGGTCGGTTAATTGTTGGGATCTGCTCCTGATTCTGTTGTGAATAAAAGCCTACACTTATATTGGCATATCGGTAGTCTTTCGCCTTATTGATAGTGCATCACTCTATTAACCTGTGGGTATTACCCCCACCAAACAAAACCCTGACAAAATGGACAAAAGGGTGGGACAAAAGCAGCCATTTTGAAATGCTTACATTGTGGTGCAAAGAAACAGCACAGATGTCAAGACTGCCCAATAGAGGGTGTGGGATGCTTCAGTGTCGAAAGACTTTACAGGTGTTTCTGCAATTTTCCAACAATTTTAATTGCGATGTATGGGCGGTACTGTGCTCAGCCCAACATTAACCCTTTATGTGCCAGACCCTAAAATACACCTACCCTAAGTCTTTAACCAATGTGTTTTCAAGTTATCTCAGTTTACTCCATGTATTTAGATTATTACTACTCCTCACCCCACTCCCCCCCCCCCCCCCCCCTCCTCCCACCACTCCTCAAGTCTCTAAGTTCATATGTTCAGGTGGTCTGGAGGCCTTATAACACTTCCAAATCTTGTTCCCAATTATGTCGGAGGAGTGGTGGCTTATCTGGCTGCAGGTAAACTTTGTTGAATTGGAGGTTGCTCTGGCATCTGGGTGTGGTTTCACCTTTTTCTTTCCTTGACATTGAACTGCTCTTTGCTAATTCCCCATTTATCTTTGGGGACAGTCTTTGGTTTATTCCGTTCTTTATGGCGAGAATGAACTCTCAGTTTGTCTATACAGTGTGTTTTCTTTGTCTTCCTTCATGCAGCTTAGTGCAAAGCATGTTGTGAATGAGGTTTCAAAAATGGAGCCTTCATTCCCACTAGTTTCACAATTGCACCCAAATCTTTGATTACTGTCTTATTTTCCAGCTGTTTTTGAGCTTGCTAGTCTTCTCATTCAGCTTTGCAACTTTTCTGGTGAGATCAGTTATGTTTGTTGAAGAACTATCTATGGATCTCTTCAATAGCTGAACAAGTTTGCCTGGACATTCAGTTCCTGGAATCTTCCATGGTCACCAACTGCACCTCAGCCACTTTCAGTTCATTCATTAGCTCTTTTAGAATAATCCTCATCTGCTTTTAAAGTCTGCACTTGCTCTTCCACACCCTGGGTCTCATCCTGAATGTTATTCTGATTGGATCAGAGTTCAAGGATTTCATCAGTTTTGGGTGTTAATTCTGCCTCTAGGCAACCATTCTGATTTATCATCAATTCTTTCCCAACCTTCAACCTTTCTGTTTCTTTTTAAGCCTTTGTAACACCTCAGAAATATATTTGTTCAGATCTTGAAACAGTTTGATTCATTAAATACCTTAGATTGAGACGAATAAATAAACTTCAAAAAACTTTAAAACTGCCACTGCTATTGCAGTTCAGGAAATGTGTCAGCATTTTCAAAAATATTTAATTTTAAAGTTTATTTATTAGTGTAACAAGTAGGCTTACATTAACACTGCAATGAAGTTACTGTGAAAATCCCCTAGTTGCCACACTCTGGTGCCTGTTCGGGCACACTGAGGGCGAATTTAGCATGGCCAATGCACCTAACCAGCACGTCTTTCGGACTGTGGGAGGAAACCGGAGCACCCGGAGGAAACCCACACAGACACAGAGAGAACATGTAAATTCTGCCCAGATAGTGACCCAAGCCAGGAATTGAACTTGGGTCCCTGGTGCTGTGAGGCAGCAGTGCTAACCACTGTGCCACAGTGCTACCCATTATGTTGAAGACTTCCAGAAGTTTTCCTGCCTGTCTGGTGTCCTCTTGTGTTTTGCTTGTGCCATGTTCTTTGTCCTTGCGTAACTTTACTTGGTGTTTTCTATCCCTCCTTTTAAGCTCTGTGCACTTCGCAAACTTGAAGGTTAAACCATTTATCAAGTGCTTGTAATATTTCATTGAAGCAGGCCAAGGCTTCATCAATGCATTGCATTAAGACTGCTTTGTCAGCATATTCACCAAATGAGTATAAAAATGTATTAATCAGGACTTTTGATTTCCTATTTAGACCTGATGTCCAGGAGGTCCAAATTTGTGTCAGGTTTGGCCCTTGCATGAGTCCAAATTCATTGAGAAGAGTGGATTTCTGATCCATGGTTAATTTTTTTTAAATTGCAGGTTCAGCTTTAAGAGGTTTCAGAAAATCCAAGATGGCGTTGCCATTTGCTTCTGCACAAAGAGTTTTCCCATGCTTGCCAATTTTGGTGAGCTCCTGTAATAATGGTGTTCGTGATCTCAGCATTGACATTTTATCACAATGTGTGGCTCCATCGACTGATTAGAGTCCTCCCCCTTTATTGCAATGTTCTCAGGTCTTGGAAGTGTTGAATCCTGCCTTTTGCTGGGTTTTTAATGCTACCTACTCAGTCACAAATTAATTGTTTATTAATTATTTTTTTCTTCTTTGTTGGTCTGTCACCATGGGTTGGTTCAGCGTTGGCTTGGAAATCAGGTTTCTCCAACTGTGATTTAAACAGAAATTTCTAACCACTGCAGTATTTAACTTTGTTCAGGATTTGTGTTGTGCAGGAATTATAAATTTTTGATCCACAACTGTTATCTGGACTGACTGAGTATTGAAGCTGGAGCCATGAGTTTTAATGGATCTGCTGCAGTGATGATTTTCTCCACTGTGTCTCCAACCTGTTCTTTAGAGCTTTTATTTGGTATTTTCCTTCTACTCCTTCACTTCTTTAGTTTTTCTTCAGGTCAGAGTGCTTCTTTGATCTTTTCCTTCAGTTTTCCAGGATTTTCATTTTCTTCTGCAATCTTTGCAAGGTTTTGAAATGTTCCATTCGCTGCCACCATATTGTAAAAGTACAGTTTATTTATTAGTCACAAGGAGGTTTACATTAACACTGCAATGAAGTTACTGTGAAAATCCCCTAGTCGCCACACTCCAGCGCCTGTTCGGGTACACTGAGGAAGAATTTAGCATGGCCAATGCACCTAACCAGGATGTCTTTCAGACTGTGGAAGGAAACTCGAGCACCCGGAGGAAACCCACGCAGACACAGGGAAAACGTGCAAACTCTGCACAGACAGTGACCCAAGCTGGGAATTGAACACAGCTCCCTGGCACTATGAGGCAGCAGTGCTAACCACTGTGCCACCGTGTCGCCCTAAGATGTTGGGGTTAATTCAGTAGGTCTTATTAAGGTACTTGGTAGTCTTTGATAGTTCAACAGTAAGTATTTATTAGTACTAGATACTATGTACATTGGTACTAACACTTAGCTGTCTCCATGCTTGCTTCTACACATGGCTCTGTCCAACACTAAAACTGACTCCTAGGTTGGGGTCATGTGTTCTCTTAGATCACTGTTTGGGTGGGACCCAATGTTAACCCTTTATCTGCAACACCCTTAAATTACACTTCTTACTAATTTAACACTTATGATTTTATGATAAAAGAAAGCATGATTCTTGTTGTTGGCAAATAGTACCTGGTTCCAATTTGGACATCTTTTCCCACAACTTTCCATTGGCATTCGCAGTATTAGCTAAAATGGAACCAGAATTATTTCAATCCTGCAATCTATTCACCAACTGAAGAGGGCGCTGACCTCAGTCAGCTCATTGTCACAACTGTGGATTTGCTTAATGTATATTTCCTATGAATGCAAAAGGGTGTGCAGAATATTATGAAAGGTAATGGGTGAGAAATAAAGGAAGAAGAGCTCTTACAGGGCTGCCATGTCTTGTTAATATAGACATTCACTGCAATAAAGAGCAAATAAAGAGCAACTGTGGAAGGTCAGCAATGGGGTATAAGGTAGTTTATAAGCTCTATGAGAAGAGGTAAGCAGAGAATGGTAGTCATAACTGGTGTCAAGATGAGATTTTAATTTGCACCACATTATTAAGGTAATCAAGGGAGAGAATGGCATAGCTTTATTGTCACTGGATTTAAATCCCATCGTGGCAGGTGGTGAAATTTGAATTCAATAAAAATCTGGAATCGAAAATCTGGTGCTGACCGCGAAACCAATGTCGTAAAAGCCCACCTAGTTCACTAATGTCCTTTAGGGAAGGAAATCTTCCGTCCTTACCTGGTCGGGCCTACATGTGACTTCAAATCCATAGCAATGTGGTTGACTCTTAGATCCCCTCAGGGAGGGGCAATAAATGCTGGCCTAGCCAGTGACACCCACATCCTATAAAAAAAACTAGGGAGACATCTCAGGGTGGTGATTGAATTTTATCATTCATGTCCAGAAGCTGAAAGGAAGAGGAAGAAATTCTTTAATCCTGGGGATAAATGACATGTTAAAGCTCTCCGCGATTTGACACTTCAGTAAGGCTATGTCCATGGTGTACATACCACAAGCACTGAACATTGCACAGCATCACCAAAAACAAAGTAATGGCACTGCCCAATCCATCATTCACATTTGTACTTCCAATATCCATGATGTTTCAGTCTGAACTTTTAGATGTCAGTGAAAATGCTGCTAATATCAAACATAATTATTACTGCGGATACTAAAAAAAATCTGAAACAAAAACAGAGAATGCTGTAAAATTTCAGCATGTCAAGTAGCATTTGAGGAGCGAGGAAAACAAGTGGAATTTTACGCTGTGCCAGGGTCCCTGCCTCCTTGGCTGGCAGTTCTCTGATCCTAGCAATGCCACTAGGCATGGGGGCCAATGCTGGGACCGCACCCAGCTCCAAAGGTGATCATTGCTGGAGCCAGGCAGCAAGGTAAGTGAAGGAGTATCATTGGGGCAAGGCTAGCATGCCCAAGCAAGGGGGTGAGGTGGGTAGTGCAGTAAAAGGGTCTGGCACATATAGGTTTAGCATATGGCTCAATACAGTGCTGCCCACACAGTGATGTAAGAGAACATATGACCAGCAAGTAGAGGTCAGTTTAGATTTAGACAGAGCCTTGTGCATAAGTCAGCATGGGGACAACTCCTACCTTGAACACTTTACTGCATATATGTGCATAGTTCTGGTAGTTATAAATACAAACAAATTAACCTACTAAAGATTATGAAGACTTCATTAAGGACTATTGAACAGTATCCAACAACCTACAACATGGCAGCAGCAAATGGACAAAAACCTCTCAAAAAAGCAGAGAGAAACTAAAATCCTGCAAGGCTAAATAAAAGTTTGAAGAAGCATCCTGACCTGAAAAAAGGCTCAAGAAGCAGGCATGTGGTGGAAATTCTCCAGGGTAAAGCTCCAAAGACAGTCTTAGAAACTGCAGGCAGACATTTAAAATTCCTCGCTGCAGCAGATGACTCCATACAATCTCTTGAAAGTCCAGCTTCAATCTCCAGAATGCAAAGTCAGCAGGCCCAGCAGTCATGAGCCAACACTTTCAAATTCCAGGATTAAACAAGTCCTGAGAAACTTTTAAATAGTTCAGTGGTCAGAAATTGCCACACTGTTACAGAAACCAGATTCCCAGGACTACACCTGAACACATGGCATCTGAACTCCCTCTGAAAAGGAAAAACAAAATAATTTGGAAGAATTATGACTAAAGAATCACCTTTAAAGACCAGCAAAGGCCAGGATTTGATGTTTTGATGACGCTAACGCAAAGCCAGTCAATCCAAGCAGCCATTGTTCAAACACTTTTCCAATGTGCACATGAACCCTTTGCCTTCAAGTGAACACTAGCGCCATCTTGAATTTCAACAACTTCTTAAAACTGAACCTACATTTCCAAATTTTTCAACCACGGATCAGAAATCCATGTTTCAATTTGGACTTATCCGACACCCATCTTAACCACATAGTTGGGAACTTTGGAGAAAAAGAATGCTTAGGTACATGATTGCTCCCATCAATAGACAGAAGCTCAACAACTTAAAACACTGCTTTAATCAGTCGGCCCAATAGCGGGTGACATTACTGTGAGACAAGGGGTTAATGGATCAGCATGCTAAAATATTTGATGCTTATTTTAACCTGAGAAGTCGCAAAATCCTTGAAAGGGCTAAATTTAATAGGCAAGATGAGCAGACAGGAGAACTTGTCGACTTATTCATTAATGACTTGTACAGGATGCTGGAAAGCTCCGAATGCAGAGACATAAAATCTGAACTCATCAAGGAAAAAATAATTGTAAGAATATCGGATGACGCACTTTCAGACATGCTTCAAGCACAGAAAGATCTAACACTCGAGAGAGCTATCTAAATTGTTAGGCAGTCTGAACTCTGCATGAAGCACTTGTCCATTTTAAGAAGAGGAAGTAAACCATATATAAAGGAAACCCCACAGTCCAGTTAGTTAAACAATACAGAAACAGTAACACTTATGCCCAAGGGCAGCAATACCCTAACCCACCAGTAGAGTGACTATGCCAGCTTTGTGGAGCAAAGCGCCCCCGCTATTCTCATTACTGGCTGAGAAAAAGCTAGCAAGGATCCCTCCTAGAATTTGAAGCTTCCACACATGCTTCATGAGTTTTGATACAAAACGATATACGTCTAAGGTAAAAAACAACCAAAGGCAAAACAGCTAAGCTAAACAGGACATCAATCTCATTGAAGAGCTGGAAGTGTATTCCCAATTAACAAGGAATAACCACGATTCCTGCAGATTCACCAGAAACAAATGCGTGAATATGTGTCCACATTCGCCATTACTGCCAACAAGTGTGGCCACAACTGAGACCAAGCAGTGGTATCATGAAAGCTAAGTCTGAACAACAAAAACATTTAACAGTCATGGACGATCTCCTGGTCTACAATCAGCAGCTGGTCATCCCAGTTTCCCTTTGGTTGAGATCCTTTGCAAAATACACCAGGGGCACCTGGGCATTACCAAGTGCAGGGCATGGGCCCAATCTGCTGTCTGATTTGATTTGTTCTGATTTATTATTGTCACATGTATTAGTATACAGTGAAAAGTATTGTTTCTTGCGCGCTAGACAGATAAAACATACTGTTCGTAGAGAAGGAAAGGAGAGAGTGCAGAATGTGGTGTTACAGTCATAGCTAGGGTGTAGAGAAAGATCAACTTAATATAAGGTAGGTCCATTCAAGAGTCTGATGGCAGCAGGGAAGAAGCTGTTCTTGAGTCTGGTGGCCATGCATAAACAGGGTGGTTGTATACACAATAGTAAACTGCTGGGTGTGTGAGTGTCGCACAGGCAGGACCAAAGAGATGCCCACTTCCCCAAACGCTTCCCTATCAGGCTACAGGAAAGGCTGGACATTGGTCTCTTTGTCTTCAACAGAAAATAGTTCCTTTTTGTGGTGGATTACTTTTCCAGATGGATTGAGGTGAAGCAACTCTATGTGACTACCATAAAGGCAATAGTTAAAGAACTAAAAGAGATGTTCATGAGCCCCAACATGCTGGATGTGATCATGCCTGATAGTGGCTGAAAGGGTTAGAAATCACACAAGTTTAAAAATCACATAAGCTGCAAGCTGAACCTCAGTCACACAGGGCAAATGACAGGTTTTGATTAAAGCAAGCCCAGATAAGGGTCAAGGACTATCTAATTGAATGATGTGCAGTTGCAGTTCATATCTGCCCATTAGAACAAGGAACAATGGAAAGGAAGGTTGAGATACCATTCGTCAGAGATATAACCTTCTTTCTTGATGATATAACATGCACAAGTTTTAACTGGGCATTATACCCTTATATGCATGAGGTAATCTTAACTATGATTGGATAGAGATAACTCCTACTCTTTTATTGGTATATGCTAATTACTTGTAATCGATGCTGAGGCTTTAATTACCTTTGTATTTTTGAATTGTTTGCTCTGAATACCTTGAATGGACATTCAGGGTCCTGTAGCTTTAGTTTAATCAATCATCTTGAAACAAGTCTATTACTTTGTTTGGCTACTTGAGGGGAACAATAGTTTTTAAATACAACAAGAAAACCATTGTAGCAGCCCCTAACAATGACACACAATTTTTAAATGAAAACGTCATGCTCTTCACTAGCGCATTAGATTTCCAACACCATATCAGCTACCCACAGTCAAATGTAAAGGCTGAAAGATGGGTCCACATTGTAAAAACACTCCTAAAAAAGAATGAGGACTTCACCCAGCACTGCTCACATACAGGTCCACCCCTTTTACAATATGGCCTGTCCCCACTTGAAATCCTGATGGGCAGAAACCTCTGCCCAAAAAACTACCAGGGTTGGTAACCAAGAATTACCAGTACATCCAAGCAAGAGAGCAGTCCGCTAAGCAGAAGCAAATTTCCACCTAAAACAAAAGATATTGCACCAGACGCTTGCCATAACTAAGAAAGGATGACGTGGTCTGGATTAAAGACTGAGAGGGAACAATCATCAGAAAGGACAATGATCAACCTCAGTCCTACATGGATGGCATTCCAGACGGGACAGTCACAAGAACCAGGAGGAGTCTCCTACTCACCTCTACCCATTCCAACAATACAGCTGAGAGACATTGGGGAAAATACCCACATGCCAGAAAAACCTCCAAAGCAAGAGTTTACCTGCAATGACAAAGTTTACCACTCTTCTGACAGTCGTGCAAATGAATTATGAAAGGATTATGAAGCCACCAGATTGTCTGAATCTATGAACTCAGAGACTTGAGCTGGGGGGGAGGGGGGGGGGGGTGGGGTTGTGGGGGGTGGGGGGGGGGAAATTGGGGTAGTAATAATGATGTAAATACATGGGGTAAATTGGAATAGCTTGATACAATACATTGGATAAAGACTTGGAGGGAGATGCAGTATGAGGGTCTGGCACATATAGGGTTAACATGCGACTGAGTGCCACCCACACAGTAAAAGAATACATGAACCACACTTAGGGGTCAGTGTAGTGTTGGACTAAGCAGAGTGTGGAAGCAAGCATGGAGAGACAGTTCCTAGCTTGGACATTTACTGTATATGTGTACGTAGTTTCATGGTTAATAAATACATACAGTTAACCTACTTAAGACTATGAAAACTTAATTAATACTTACCAAATGGTATTAAACATCCTACTACAGGTGGTGTTGTAAGTTGTTGGCCATAGTTCAGTAGGTCTCATTAAGTTATTCGTAATCTTGTTGTTCAACAGTAAATATTTATCAACTACTAGAAACTGTATACACAGGCATAGTAAAGGTCCAGGCTAGGGACTGGCTCCCCATGCTTTCTTCGTCACCCAGCTCAGTCCAACACTACACTGACCCCGAGGTGTGGCTCATGCATTCTCTTAGATCACTGTGTGGCTGGTACTGTGCTCAATCCCAGGTTAACCATTATGTACCAGACCTTTATACTACAGGTGGAAGCCAGGTTGGACAGGCTGAGGTGGAGAGGGGAAATGCTAGGATGGAAGGAAGACCTCGGTCACCCCATTTGCCCACCAACACCCTGAACAGTGAAACCTTCTGGGATCATACTTGGTGCTAGTCTCTGCCCATGTGGAAAAAATTGAGACAGGAGTGGGAAGAGGTCCTTAAGTTGTTTTTTAATTCTCTCATGGAATATGGCCATTGCTGGCAAGGCCACCATTTATGGCCTATCGGGAATTGCCTTGCTAGGTGGCTTGCTAGGTCATTGCAGAAGGCCATCTGTGGAGGTGGAGTTATACTTAGCCCAATCTGGGTAAGGACGGCAGATTTCCTTCCCTAAAGGACATTAGTGAACCAGATGGTTTTTTACAACAATTGATAACAGTTATCATGGTCACCGTTCCTCAGAAATATTAATTGAATTTAAATTCTATTAGCTGCTGTGGTGCAATTTGTACCAATGTCTCCAGCGTATTAGCCTGGGCCTCTGGATTATTTGACATTACTTCTTCGCCACCACCTTGCCATTAATTGGCCTTTGGTTGGGCAGGCCATCCATCACCTGTCATTCAACTGCCCAGGGGTGAGGAGGCAGCTCATGGGAATGGTACTGATGGCATTGCACCCAAGTTTACAACCCAACCCACCTGCCAACCTGCCCCCAGATAAACATAAAATCAGCCCAATGTTTCCTGTTGATGTTTCATCAGGACTGTAACAGTTATGCCACCAAATCAAAATGTATCGGACAACATTTACATGAGCATATCCACTTGAAGGTAAGATTAACAGATCTATAACCTCCTGTTATATTTTGTTATTCTTTCTTCAACAAGGTCATGTGCCATTACACCTTCAATCCTTTGCCAATATTCTGTTTCCAAAAGTTAATTGGAAAAGTGTGTTTAGTGCTCTCTACTCCCAACTTCCTTTGTCACCCTGGGATGTTCAGTCCACAAGCAAAATACACAATCATTAACAATGTAGTCTTCATAATTCAGTTGCCATGGTTACCCACTCCTTAATCTTCTAAAATGCTATTCTGTCTAAGAAACCTTTCTGGACAGCATTGAAATAAATTGCAATCAAGTTTTATACCTTGAAGACTGTTGTGTGTGCATGCTCGGTATGTTTACTGCAGTGGTGGCAATGTATGAGATCCGTTTCTAGATTAACCTTGTGTTCTTTTTAGGTGCCCCACCAGTGACATGCATCAATGACACATCAATGAGAGTCTCTTGCTGCTGAAGTATGTGCCATGCTGGTCAAACTGGGAATTATGTTGCTCCATCGCCTGCCCCAAAGTTCTAGTTGCTGCCTTTGTTTATTTTTCACCGGCTACTGTCGACTATTTCTTTTGTTTTATTGATGAAGGTGAAACAGAATGTTGTCCCACGTGGCACCCACCTTTCAATTGACATCATCATTTTAATTTTTACAAGCATCCCTTTGAAGGTTGATTTGCATTTAGATTTTTTATCTTTTCCCTTTGATGAGTTACCACCTGCAGGCCCTAAACAGGCAATGAAATGTGTTATATCGTAAGTGTTCCCACAAAAATGGGGAATTTTGTGGACGATGTTTTGTTTGGTTGGTCAACAGGAAGATATAATGAGCATCAGAATGCACTTTTGAGCAGTTAACGTACATGAAACCTGTTGCTTGATATTAATGCTGTGTCTATTGTTAACTAAACATTAGTTGGCTCCTGACGGGATTAAGCAGTTTGCAGTATTTACAATTCAAAGAGCCCCATGTATTGCCATTATTGTTCCATTATTCCTTGAAGGAATGTTCCAAAGGGTCCAAAAAAAATCAGTCAATCTTACAACCAGTCCTAATATTTATTCTGTCAATGCAGTTTTGATTTGATTTGACTTGATTTATTATTCTCACATGTATTAACATACAGTGAAAAGTATTGTTTCTTGCGCGCTATACAGACAAAGCATACCGTTCATAGAGAAGGAAATGAGAGAGTGCAGAATGTAGTATTACAGTCATAGCTAGGGTGTAGAGAAAGATCAACTTAATGCAAGGTAAGTCCATTCAAAAGTCTGACAGCAGCAGGGAAGAAGCTGTTCTTGAGTCGGTTGGTGGTGATGAAGATAAAACATTGTTCAACAGAATGGCTAAAGGAACTCTTTGTGAAGGTCAATCCTGTCATCACTGAATTTTTCTCATCATGTCGACCAGTCAAAACCTGCGACATCTACCACCTAGAAGGACAAGGGCAGCAGATGCATGGGAACACCACCATCTGCAAGTTTCCTTCCAAGCCACTCACCATCCTGACTTGGGACTATGCACCATTCCTTCACTGTCACTGGGTCAAACCTGGAACTCCTTTTCTAACAGGACTGTGGGCAGAATTTTCCCATCCTACCCGCCACGAGAAACATAGCGGGCAGGACATGGACCATGGAAAAGTCTGTTAACCTTGGGCGGAATTTTCCAGCCTTGGGGTGAGTGTGGCTGGAAATTCCCGTCCTGTGAGTTTACCTGCACCACATGGACTGCAGCATTTCAAGAAGGTGCCTCACCACCAACACCTCAAGGCAATTTGAGGTGGGCAATAAATGCCAGTCCAGCCAGAGATATAGAGCGGTTGGGGAGGGTTTAAACTAATATGCCAGGGGGATGGGAACCTATGTAAGGAGTCCGAGAAGGAGGGAGCAAGAACAAAATGTGGGGAAAAGGTTCCAACTACATCAAAAATCAGGAAAAACGTTAAAAGGAAGGACAATTCAGGAGATGTTATTAATGGAAGTGTTAGAATTCAAAAAGGTACAAAAACTAGCATAAGGGCACTTTATCTGAATGCTCGTAGCATTTGAAACAAAGTAAATGAGTTGATGGCAAAAATCATTGCGAATGAGTATGATTTGGTGGCCATTACAGAGACATAGTTGCAGGATGGTCACAACTGGGAATTGAATATCCAGGGGTATCAGACTGTTCGGAGGGACAGACAGAAGGTAAGGGAGGTTGTGTAGCTCTGATATTTAAGGATGACATCAGGGCGGTAGTGAGAGATGATATGGGTTCTACGGAAAAAAAGGTTGAATCCATTTGGGTGGAAATTAGAAATAGCAAGGAGAAAAAGTCACTGATAGGTGCAGTCGAGAGTCCACCAAATAATAACATCACAGTGGGGTGAGAAGTAAACAAAGAAATAACTGATGCATGTAAAAATGGTACAGCAGTTATCATGGGGATTTTAATCTACATATCAATTGGTCAAACTAGGTCAGTCAAGGCAGCCTTGAGGAGGAGTTCATAGAATGTATCCGCGACAGTTTCCTTGAACAGTATGTAATAGAACCTACGAGGGAGCAAGCTATCCTAGATCTGATCCTGTGTAATGAGACAGGAATAATTAATGATCTTACAGTTAGGGATCCTCTCGGAAAAAGCAATCACAGTATGGTTGAATATAAAATACAGATGGAGCGTGAGAAGGTAAAATCCAATACCAGTGTCTTGTGCTTAAACAAAGGAGACTACAAAGGGATGAGGGAGGCATTGGCTAAGGTAGATTGGGAGCAAAAGCTTCATGTTGGGACAATTGAGGAACAGTGGAGGACTTTCAAAGTGATTTTTCACAGTGCTCAGCAAAAGTATATACCAGTGATAAGGAAGGACTGTAGAAAAAGAGATAATCAACCATGGATATCGAAGGAAATAAAGGATGGTATCAAATTGAAAGAAAATGCATACAAAGTGGCAAAGATTAGTGGGAAACTAGAGGATTGGGAAATCTTTAAGGTCAACAAAAAGCCACAAAAAAAGCTATAAAGAAAAGTAAGATGGTTTATGAGAGTAAACTAACTCAGAATATAAAAACAGATCGCAAAAGTTTCTACAAATATATAAAATGAAAAAGAGTGGCTAAAGTAAACATTGGTCCTTTAGAGGATGAGAAGTGGGATGTAATAACTGGAAATGAGAAAATGGCTGAGGCATTGAACAGATATTTTGTGTCGGTCTTTACAGTGGAAGACACAAATAACATGCCAAAAATTGATGACAGGAAGGCTATGGCAGGTAAAGACCGAGAAACTATCATTATCGCAAAAGAGGTAGTGTTGGGCAAGCTAATGGGGCTAAAGGTAGACAAGTCTCCTGGCCCTGATGGAATGCATCCCAGGGTACTAAAAGAGATGGCGAGGGAAATAGCAAATGCACTTGTGGTAATTTACCAAAATTCGCTGGACTCTGGCGTGGTTTCCGCAGATTGGAAAACAGCAAATGTGACGCCACTGTTTAAAAAAGGAGTTAGACAAAAGGTGGGTAACTATAGGCCGGTTAGCTTAACTTCTGTAGTAGGGAAAATGCTTGAATCTATCGTCAAGGAAGAAATAGCGAGACGTCTGGATATAAATTGCCCCACTGGTAAGACGCAGCATGGGTTCATGAAGGGCAAGTCATGTTTGACTAATTTGGTGGAATTCTTTGAGAACATGCACAGTGGACAATGGGGAACCTGTGGATGTGGTGTATCTGAATTTCCAGAAGGCATTTGACAAGGTGCCACACCAAAGACTGCTGCATAAGATAAAGGTACACAATGTTATGGGTAATGTATTAGCATGGATAGAGGATTGGTTAACTAACAGAAAGCAAAGAATGGGAGTAAATGGGTGTTTTTCTGGTTGGCAATCAGTGACTAGTGTTGTGCCTCAGGGACCAGTATTGGGACCGCAATTGTTTACGATTTACAGAGATAATTTGGAGTTGGGAACCAAATGTAGTATGTCAAAATTCGCAGATGACACTAAGATGAGTGGCAGAACAAAGTGTGCAGAGGACGCTGAAAGTCTGCAAAGGGATATAGATAGTCTAAGTGAGTGGGCAAGGGTCTGGCAGATGGAGTACAATGTTCGTAAATGTGAGGCCATCCATTTTGGTAGGAATAACAGCAAAATGGACTATTATTTAAACGGCAAAAAATTGCAGCATGTTGCTGTGCAGAGGGACCTGGGTGTCCTTGTGTAAGAATCACAAGGAGTTGGTTTGCAGGTGCAGCAGGTAATTAAGAAGGCAAATGGAAATTTGTCTTTCATTACTAGAGGGATGGAGTTTAAAAACAGGGAGGTTATGTTGCAGCTGTATAAGGTGCTGGTGAGGCCACCCCTGGAGTATTGTGTACAGTCTTGGTCTCCTTACTTGAGAAAGGATATACTGGCACTGGAGGGGTGCAGAGGACATTCACTAGGTTGATTCCGGAGTTGAGAGGGTTGGCTTATGAGGGGAGACTGAGTAGACTGGGGCTATACTCATTGGAATTCAGAAGAGAGAGGGGAGATCTTATAGAAACATATAAGATTATGAAGGGAATAGATAAGATAGAAGCAGGGAAGTTGTTTCCACTGGCAGAAAGAACTAGGGGGCATGGCCTCAAAATAAGGGGGAGCAGATTTAGGACTGAGTTGAGGAGGAACTTCTACACACAAAGGGTTGTGAATCTGTGGAATTCCCTGCTCAGTGAAGCAGTTGAGGCTACCTCATTGAATGTTTTCAAGGCAAGGATAGATAAATTTTTGAACAGGAAAGGAATTAAGGGTTATGGTGAGCGGGCAGGTAAGTGGAGCTGAGTCCACAAAATGATCAGCCATGAACTTACTGAATGGCGGAGCAGGCTCGAGGGGCCAGATGGCCTACTCCTGCTCCTAGTTATTATGTTCTTATGTTCTTATGTAGATATCTTCATCCTGTGACCGAATAAATTAAAATAAGTTCTTGAATCAGAGAATATTGAATGGGCTCAAGTTAAAGTGAGCATGGAGAAAAAACTATTTTTTTATTTTGAGATAAAAGAACTTGCAGCAGAAGCTATATTTACTGTCTTTTTGCTTACTATCTGTGGACCAGTAACATCTTTATTGATTAAGAATCTGATTGCTTCTGCCCTATCCGAAGACAAAATGTATGAGGAACTGGTTCAAATAATTGAAGAACAACTGAGTCCAAAGCCACTCATGATTATTTAAGCAATCAAGGTTAGGAGATGACAGCAGATATTTCTCAGTTTGTGGTAGAACTGAAGAAACTGTTTGAAGAATGTAACTTTGTGTTCATTGTTCACATAAAAGATCACTTTGTCGGTTGCAGAAATCTTCAATATAAATAATTAGTCAATGACAAACTCGCATCTGATAAAGATTTCAGCCTTTTTTTAATTTGGGATGAAGGTGTCACTGACAAGGTCAACATTTATTGCACATCTGAGTGGCAGTGCCAGGTTGCCAGGCTGGCACTGCCCAAGGGGCACCCCCCTGCCCCCGACTTCCTGAGGGGGCCTCCATGGCCTCTGTTAGGTCCAGGCAACTGAAAACAGATGGAGCTCTGGAGGAGTACAGAGAGAGTAGGAAAGAACTCAAACGGGGACTTAGGAGGGCAAAAAGAGGTCACAAAATGTTCTTGGCAGACAGGATTAAGGCATTTTATTCATATGTCAGGAACAAAAGAGTTGTCAGGGAAAAAGTCGGACCTCTCAGGGACAAAGGAGGGGAATTATGCTTAGAACCCAAAGGAATAGGGGAGATCCTAAATGAATACTTTGCATCGGTATTCACAAAGGAGAGGGACTTGTTGACTGGGAATGTCTCAGAGGGAGGTGTTGACCCGTTAGAGAGAATCTCCATTACAAGGGAGGAAGTGTTAGGTTTTTTAGGTAACATTGAAACTGACAAATCCCCAGGGCCTGATGGCATCTACCCTAGACTGCTCAGGAAGACAAGAGATGTAATTGCTGGGCCTCTGACAGAAATCTTTGTCTCTTCATTGGACTCAGGTGAGGTCCCTGAGGATTGGAGGATAGCGAATGTGGTACCCTTATTTAAGAAGGGTAGCAGGGATAATCTGGGTAATTATAGGCCAGTGAGCTTGACGTCCGTGGTAGGGAAGTTGTTGGAGAGGATTCTTAGAGACAGGATGTATGCGCATTTAGAACGGAACAATTTCATTAGTGACAGACAGCATGGTTTTGTAAGAGGGAGGTCGTGCCTTACAAATTTAGTGGAGTTTTTGAGGAAGTGACAAAAACGGTTGACGAAGGAAGGGCTGTGGATGTCATCTATATGGATTTCAGTAAGGCATTTGACAAAGTCCCTCATGGCAGGTTGGTTAAGAAGGTTAAGGCTCATGGGATACAAAGAGAGGTGGCTAGATGGGTAGAAAACTGGCTTGGCCACAGGAGACAGAGGGTAGCAGTTGAAGGGTCTTTTTCTGGCTGGAGGTCTGTGACCAGTGGTGTTCCGCAGGGCTCTGTACTGGGACCTCTGCTATTTGTGATATATATATAAATGATTTGGAAGAAGGTGTAACTGGTGTTATCAGCAAGTTTGCGGATGACACGAAGATGGCTGGACTTGCGGATAGCGATGAACATTGTTGGACAATACAGCAAGATAGGCTGGAAAATTGGGCGGAGAAATGGTAGATGGAATTTAATCCAGATAAATGCGAAGTGATGCATTTTGGAAGAACTAATGTAGGGGGTGTAATACAATAAATGGCAGAGCCACCAAGAGTATAGAAACACAGAGGGACCTTGGTGTGCAAGCCCACAAATCCTTGAAGGTGGCAGCACAGGTGGAGAAGGTGGTGAAGAAGGCATATGGTATGCTTGCCTTTATAGGATGGGGTATAGAGTATAAAAGCTGGAGTCTGATGTTGCAGCTGTATAGAACGCTGGTTAGGCCACATTTGGAGTACTGCGTCCAGTTCTGGTCACCGCACTACCAGAAGGACGTGGAGGCTTTAGAGAGAGTGCAGAGAAGGTTTACCAGGATGTTGCCTGGTATGGGGGGTCTTAGCTATGAGGAGAGATTGGGTAAACTGGGCTTGTTCTCCCTGGAAAGATGGAGAATGAGGGGAGACCTAATAGAGGTGTACAAGATTATGAAGGGTAGAGATAGGGTGAACAGTGGGAAGCTTTTTCCCAGGTCGGAGGTGACGATCACGAGGGGTCACGGGCTCAAGGTGAGAGGGGCGAAGTATAACTCAGATATCAGAGGGACGTTTTTTTACACAGAGAGTGGTGGGGGCCTGGAATGCGCTGCCAAGTAGGGTGGTGGAGGCAGACACGCTGGCATCGTTTAAGACTTACCTGGATAGTCACATGAACAGTCTGGGAATGGAGGGATACAAACGAATGGTCTAGTTGGACCAATGAGCAGCACAGGCTTGGAGGGCCGAAGGGCCTGTTTCCTGTGCTGTACTGTTCTTTGTTCTTTGTCCCCAGCAGAGGCCATGGAGGTGAGCATGTCTGTTCCCTGTTGATGGGGAGCAGTTGTAAACCCCGTTGGTGGGACCCTCTCCCAGCGTAGGGAGAGACGCTAGTGGGCCTGGAGATTACTGTACCAGGCTCACTAATCATATGGAAATTGAGATTTTCATATGGTAATCAGCTCCACCCCGGAAACTGATTTCACAGAAAAAAGGGCCTCGGAGACTCGCGATTGACTGGACGCTGGTTGCCAGTCCCTCTGGAGGCTCTCTGCTGATTCTCCCATTCCGCTGCACTACTGGCTACTGGGAGAATACTGGCCATGGTTTTTCACACATGCTGATGTGTTGGCCCTGGCTTTCCAGGCTAAAGAACTTCAGAACATTGAGAAAATACTCACTGAAGATTTATGTTTTTTGGAAGCCTACCTCAGAAAATGAAGTCTTTGACCAAGCACAGCTAACACCGTTGTTTTAGCCTTCCATTTAAACAATTCGATGACCAGAGAAGAACTTCATGTTCAACCATGTGGCCAATTACTCACCCATGTCTCAGTACCAAAATACCTTGACATCTCTTATTGAACTGAATGCCTTTGATTTGGTTTATTATTGTCACGTATTAGTGTACAGTGAAAAGTATTGTTTCTTGCACACTATACAGACAAAGCATACCATTCATAGAGTAGGAAAACAAATAGTGCAGAATGTAGTGCTGCAGTCACAGCTGGGGTGTAAAGAAAGATCAACTTAATGTGAGGTAGGTCCATTCAAAAGTCTGATGGCAGCAGGGAAGAAGCTGTTCTTGAGTCGTTTGATACATGATCTCAGGCTTTTGTGTCTAATCAAGCAACAAAAACTTGCATTTATATAGCAACATTAAAATTGTAAAATGACTACAGGTGTTGAAATCATACTTATTACTACTTATTTGAATCCAAATAGCATAATTGGTATCATAGAACATAGAACAGTACAGCACAGAACAGGCCCTTCGGCCCACGATGTTGTGCCGAGCTTTATCTGAAACCAAGATCAAGCTATCCCACTCCCTATCATCCTGGTGTGCTTCATGTGCCTATCCAATAACCGCTTAAATGTTCCTAAAGTGTCTGACTCCACTATCACTGCAGGCAGTCCATTCCACACCCCAACCACTCTCTGCGTAAAGAACCTACCTCTGATATCCTTCCTGTATCTCCCACCACGAACCCTATAGTTATGCCCCCTTGTAATAGCTCCTTCCACCCGAGGAAATAGTCTTTGAACGTTCACTCGATCTATCCCCTTCATCATTTTATAAACCTCTATTAAGTCTCCCCTCAGCCTCCTCCGCTCCAGAGAGAACAGCCCTAGCTCCCTCAACCTTTCCTCATCAGACCTACCCTCCAAACCAGGCAGCATCCTGGTAAATCTCCTCTGCACTCTTTCCAGCGCTTCCACATCCTTCTTATAGTGAGGTGACCAGAACTGCACACAATATTCCAAATGTGGTCTCACCAAGGTCCTGTACAGTTGCAGCATAACCCCACGGCTCTTAAACTCCAACCCCCTGTTAATAAAAGCTAACACACTATAGGCCTTCTTCACAGCTCTATCCACTTGAGTGGCAACCTTTAGAGATCTGTGGATATGAACTCCAAGATCTCTCTGTTCCTCCACAGTCTTCAGAACCCTACCTTTGACCCTGTAATCCACATTTAAATTAGTCCTACCAAAATGTATCACCTCACATTTATCAGGGTTAAACTCCATTTGCCATTTTTCAGCGCAGCTTTGCATCCTATCGATGTCTCTTTGCAGCCTACAAACAGCCCTCCACCTCATCCACTACTCCACCAATCTTGGTGTCATCAGCAAATTTACTGATCCACCCTTCAGCCCCCTCCTCGAAGTCATTAATAAAAATCACAAAGAGCAGAGGACCAAGCACTGATCCCTGCGGCACTCCGCTAGCAACCTGCCTCCAATCCGAAAATTTTCCATCATCTTTAATATAATCTCAAGTACAAAACATGGATGTTTGATTGGACTGGCTTCAAGTAGGAAGTTGCTACCTCAAACCAACACCCATCAGAATATCCAGATGTCATCTGGATTAAAACCAAAAAGATAAATCCATGTCCCAGCAAAGCAGTTAAACTGCTCATATTGGTCATAAAAGATATGCGGCATCATTATCTAAATAAAGAGGAAATGCACCTATACAGTGAGATCTTTGGTTAACAAAAGAGTCAGATAAATCTTTCCATACAAAATACCAAATTGAAGAGATCTTGGGCTTCTCAGCAGATCAGTCAACCTGAAATGCACTTAATCTCGTGATCCTGAAATGGAGAGATTTTCTTAATTCCGACCATGAAGCTAGAGTGATGAATCCTTCAGCTACAGGATCATATAGTGTAAGGTATGTATGTAAGATTTCATTGAAATAAATGTTTTATTACTTACGAATATAATATCCAAGAAATACAATTTTACGAAATGTGTATTGTATTTGCATGATAATTGGATCATGGAAAAATAACTTTGAAATAAAATACCTTTATTAAATAAACTGAAATATGATTTTGAGAAAGAATGACTACCAAAAAATGTATATTTAGTTGCCACAATGATATGTGACGGTAAGTTTGTAACTAAAAGCCATGACTGGCTGAATCAGAACAAGCAAAGCCAGTGTCAGGTATCTACTGGCTGCCTCTGTTCCATCCGCAGTTTTTGTGAAAGTGTTGCATTTTGGCAGCCAGCAGATGGATTGCAGAGAGCTGTCTGACTGAATGGACTTAACATTCTACACTGGCAACATGAGTTAGTACAAAAAATCGTGTAGGCCATAGGTGTTTCTTCCTTATCAGGTCTGAGTACATTAAAAAAGGTAGAAAACGGTCCTTGCCTTGTGAAATTTCGATTATTGAATGGCCAGCCATTTGTTTTGAGTGTTTTTGGTTAAATATCCTATTTCTTGATCGTTTTGATTGCATGCCTAAAATTTCTGTTGATTTGTTATTATCGTTTTGAAAGCAACGTAACGAGATTGCTGTGCTACAGGATGTGCTGAATTGCGTCACTGTGTAGAGTTGATAATCACAGTAATGTAACGTCTCTTAAAATGATGCTGCTCCTTAACCCAGAGCAAACCTCAGCGCTGCAAGTGGAAGCGCAGGAATTATCAAGCTTGTAAAGGGACAGCCCCCCTGGGACAGGGAGGTGCAGCTGCAGAATTGACAACGCTTTGCTGAGCACTTTGCTGGATGTGTGTGGTAGTAGTGTTGTCCTGTGTGTACGTGGGGTGGATGAGGAAAGAAAGAGGGTGGGTTAATAGCCCAAGTAACAGGGAGATTGATGCTGGTTGGCTACAGCTGTCTGGTGCCCAGAGTGAGGCAGTGGGTGGAACGGAAATGAAGTGTGCAGCATCTCACTGTAGCAACTGTTGTTTGTGCTGGGGTATGGTGAATCAGTGATTGGCTTACGGACTGTTACTACAAACCTAATCATGAGGGGTTTGCACTTGATTTAGCCAGCTCGGTGAAGTATGATTCTTGCCCAGACCATTATTGTACAGGTAAAGTACTGTGATGCTCTCTGTTGCTAAGCAAATAGTGTATCCTTGATGTGATCTTTGTTTAAAATTACAATGAAAAACTGATTTTACTGTCTTGTGTGCTGCAGCATCAGGTAATGCATCAGTGTTGACATAATGTATTGGCGAGCTATAGCCATTTGAGCCATGACTAAACAGAATGAGGCTGCTATCTGTTCGCATCTTAGGTAAAGGACCATCTGAGCAGTTGTGTTCCAGTAGTTCTGTGATTGATATGTGATCTATTTTGTGGTGTATTAATTAGAAAAGCACAGCACCACTTATAAGAAATAAATGGATACTCGAGTGTAATCTTGAGTGATATATGTATAATGCCGAGATGGAAAGTATTCATACAAAGAGATACTCTAGAGGTTAAAATGATAATAGGAATGCTGTGTTTTCCTTTGCCAGTGAGGTATGACCTGCATAAATAACGTGATGACTGAGAATAACACTGTCAGGTTTATGTTGCGGCAGGTTATCAAATCTATCTGTCTATTTTTCCAGACTCAATGGCTGATTGCAGAGGAAAATAAGCCTCATTTGAGGCTTTATTCAATCCCTTTCCACATGACAATACCAGAAAATTAATGGCAGTGCTTAAATAAGGTAGATATTTTTAGTTAAAGGGAACTACATTTACTGTAAGCTTTCTGAATGCTACAGTTCAGGATTGATGTGTCTTTTTTTTGCAGTGCTCAGCAGATTTGGGCACTGACAGTAGTGTGCATCCAGTGATGGGGAAGCTACAAACCCTTTTGTTGTGTGCCACTGCCTTTAATTAACAGGGTTACGAATCCGCGAATAGAGCCCCTAGCTTGAATAGGACTTTGATTAGTAGAGACTCTCATGTGGTACGAAAGATCTCACAGAGCAGGTGTTCAGAGATGCTTCTTTGCTTAAAATTGAACTGCATTTACAATAATCATTCATTTCGGTAAGATTTCCGTTCTGGGCAACTAATGTTGAATAACAAGCTTTTACATATTTAAATAATACATTTCACACTGTCCCATTATTTGATGAATGTGACATCTTGAAGAGAATGCAGTGTTGCATTTCATGAGAGAAAATGTATGCGTCTGCGTCCATTGAAATTATTACTGCAGGATTATGTGGGATACACAAATTGGCTGGAATTCAAGAGACAAATTCGAGAGACTAAATGATGACCACGGAGGTAGTCCAGAAATTCAAAGCCAGTACCTAACTCTTCTCTGTCACCTGACTATCCCCATTGGATTGTCCTGGACTCAGATTTGTTCTTGAAAGCGTTGTTTATAACCTGAAGATAAAGATAGTTGTCAGGGTGTTCATGCCACTTGGTTCATATTTAGCAGAAGTTGAAGGAACTAATGAAAATAATTTTGCCGTGGGCAAAGCTTATAATTAGCAAGAATAGAGATTGCAGACTGAAAGAATATGTCAACTCAAAAGGAATAATGTACACTTCAAGTTTACATGAATTTGTAGCACATTTTCTTTGCACAGTTATAGCATCAATAGATGTTGTGAAGGACATCAGTCAGTTTTTATTATCTTACTTCTGTTTACCATCACTATTTCAAGAAACTGCAAATAAGATGAATAAATACTTGAAATTATTGAATCAGGAAATGCTGCCTTTGTAGCTTTTCACTTCTTGTTAGATTTTTCCTAAAAAAAACTGCAGCAAGGTTTTTGTACGATATATAGGAAATGGAATAATCAAAATTGTTCCACGTTTTTAAAATGCCTGTTTACCATCTTCTTGTGTTTCATCTGCCATTGTCAAAAAAGGTTCATCCATTTATTCTTACCAGTGTAAAGTGTGTTGGATGCTGCTGGATTTTTTTTTAAACTGCAGTGTTTTGCAGGCCAGTGGGAACCCAGGAAATAATAGCTTCGTTCTCACATTATTTTGAAAGGAGCATGCTGCTGCTTGTGGTAAAGAACAGATATAACCCCATTATACAAAGGTGGCTAGACAATACATTCTGCATATCCCACATTGAATTAGCAGAAAATCTGTGTACTATCTGATATTAATTAATATCAGATGGGAAAATCAATCATAAATCATGTGCTGGAAAAGCAAAGGAAGCTATGCGAGTCTCTATCTTGCCATTGGTTGAGACCCGAGTATTAGTCCTTGTCGAAGGACTGAAGGGAAACCGAGATAAATACGAGGGAGAAACAGTGAGAAGATTATGTTGATAGGCTTAGCTGAAGAGTGGTGGGAGAAGCTTGTGCAATATATTGCTGATTGGTCTGTTTATGTGCTGTACGTTCTATGTAATATTTAAAGTAATTAAGGTCTAAACTGCCATGTCTCCTTTTACACTTAAAGTATATCAGCAAGCTACTTGCAGCATTATTTAGAGTGAATTACATGATTAAGAGCATTTAAACTCTTTTCGAATGTATTTAATGCACTCTATTATGTATAAAGCTTTGAATATCTGCAGATAAAATGAGAATTGCAGTATTTTCTTAACATTTGATTTAATGTATTTCTGGCAAATTAAGCTGGCACTTTTGAGTGTTTTCTTTCTTTTTCTTTATTTATCTCCCATATGTAAACAAATCTTGGATTAATACTATGCTGTCTCTTCAAAAAATTATTTAATCGGAGCTGAGAATTCCTAAACGGCAGACCTATCTAATGCTGGTTCCACTATAACTAAGATACAAGTGGGCCATGTGTTAACAAGTTGTAATATTGTTCTTAATTTTTTGGAAGCAAGATTAGGTAAAAAGGAATCCCATCCCAGCACTCCCATCTGGTCAAGAGCCAGCTCACAGATATTCAGATTTTATCACTGGCAGTACTTACCTGCCCCACCAGGAGGCATGCGACAGCAGCCTAGCCCCTGGCTGCTTCAATTCCATCTTCACAAACCAGGACAGAAAATGATGATAAAGCTTGTTCTCTGGAGGAAATCCTAGTGAAAATGTCCCTTTTGGCTAAGATTCAACTTCTTGAAATTATTAGCTGCGTGCACAGCATTTTAGTGTTCTGGCTAATAAATTGCCCCTTTATGCTATCAGCGTACAGCTAAATTCACAAGACATAATTCAGTGCATGCAATGGAATAAATAGGTAATCATGAAAATCTACCTGCTAAGCGTGGTCCAACAAACTAAACTGAAAGTGAAGGATTAAGAGATCTCCTGTGTTATTGCTATTGATTAGCTTGGAATTTACAGCATATCTAAGTCTGAGATTTAACTGCGAGTCTGGCCTATCTGAGGGTGTTTCTCTAAATCAGTGTTGCCCAATGTACAAGCCATTGGACAATGTTGCTCTGAGTAAATCAGCAGTAACTTCCAGCAAATTTCAGGGTTGAGAAAGTTTTATAGATGAGAAAATAAAGTGTGCAACTGGAGTGTGATATCTGGAAGATAATGAACATGCTGGACACCAGATAAAATTCTCTTGGCCTGGACGTAACACATAATCATAGCAAGGATTTGCAATTGGCCAGAAAAGTTAAGATGAACAGCTTCTCACTTGAAAAACAAGTCTGTTAGAGTGTTCCTGAAGTCACACAATTATTAATTATTAATTTCTATGTCACTGTAATTAACTGGGATGTAAAATGACCTGATAAATTAGTGGGTGAATAAACCACATAGTACAATGCTAAACCATAGAGAACAGATGGTCCCAGGATTAAACCCTGACTGATGCTGAATTATTTATTGATAGCCAGGACATATTTGGGGTGTCAGAACTGTGGTAAGGAAGTACAAACCTCCTAATTGTTCTCCAGTGACTTACGTTGGAGCATGCATACATGTGCAAATCTCAAGTAGCAACAGGGTTAGAACATGTTCTGATCAACAACTAACACATGCTGGTTCCTGCGAAGCATTTTAAGATGTTTCACTATGTTAAAGGCACTATATAAATGACAGTTGTTATTGCCAGATGTTGGACAACTGATGATGTATAGATAACAATTTACTGGATTTTGGAAAGGAAAAATGTCCAGAGATGCAACAACATCTTTGCCTTGAACTTACTGAAAAATGCATGTTTAAAATGTGTTCAAAATAGTCAAAACCTTGGAAGGGTTTGTGCCGTAGCAATTGGCTCTTCAAGTTGCTAGAACAATCAGAAAACCCCGTTAAAGAGGGAAGGTGCTCTTTTTAAAGGATTGTTGCATTTCCAAGTGTAATTGCAGGCATGTTCCAGAAGCCCATAACCACTACAACCATAGGGATGTTGTTTTAAAGAATTAGAGAAATTCAACAGTTTGCAGTATTCTTAACGTCAAGATCTCCAGCTGAAAGAAACACTGGGATTGAGATATTGCTTGTAAAGACACAAATGCGCTATCTTAACAGAATGGTGTGTATCAACACTCTGGTACTGTACTCGGAGTTGAAGAAAGGAAATCCCTTGCTTGGTGACAAAAAAAAGCATTTTGACATATTCAGAAGGTGAATCTGAAATAATTGGTCTCCTGGGAAGTCATGGCCAACGACGGAGAAGTGTAATCTATGACGTGGCTAGATAATTCAAACACTGCCGAGATCAAAAAATTAAACAAAAGCTCCGAGAAACCAGTTGGAGGATTTGGTGCCAAGTTCTTGATGTGATGTAAATGGGAAGAAGTGCAATAGCAGTGGGACAGAAGCACTTTACATCAGGTAGGTTAGTCAGGTATTTAAGTTGTTTGAAACTGCTCCATGTGCACATTATCCCAGGTATAGTGTGAAAAAACTAACGTGGTCCAGTTGGAAAAATTTTATAAGAATGTAGCTGCTTCAAGACCAGTGGCAGCAGAGGGGAATGAAAATTCTTTCAGCCTTTAGAAAGACACCATACCATCAGGACCATGACAAGCTAAGACTACCCAATAGTACCATGTTTCAGGTAGTTGGCCAAGGGGTGAACTGCACACATGAAAACAGTGGGTGGGATTTTCCGCCGGCGGGATTTTCCGCTCCCACTAAAGTCAGTGAACGTTTGAATGGCTCGCCACATTTCCCAGACCCACTCGCTCTGTGACGGGGCCATAATATTGAGCCCAGTGTTGCATTTACGGTTCATCCACACTAACCGGATAGTTTGTTCATTGTCTCTCAAGGTAAATTTGTCAATTTTGCTGAGATCATTGGCGGGATTCTCCAGTCGCGCTCACCTTAAAACCGGAGAATACCACCCGAGGTTAATGGACCTTTGCATGGTCCTCCTCCCCCCCGCCCACTACAATTCCTGTGGCGGGCAGGACGGGAGAATAGCAGCTCTTATTTTCCGAGGCCTACACAGATTAAACATTTTAACACGCACCAGAGATCAGTTGATTAAGTAAGAGTATCAAGGGAACGGAACAAATAAATTTGAGAACCAGAACAGCCATGATGTAATTGAATAGTGAAATGAGATAGAGAGGCTGAATGTCTTCCTCCTGTTCCTGTGTTCTTTCTGGTAAAAGAATCCCTGGGATTCCTGCAATTGATGGCAAGCTGGCACAATAAATCACTAGCCGTTTTAATGCTCCTACTCATCCCTGATTTATCCGGGAAGGAAGAGGAATGGAAATTTCCTGCTTTGATGTAGAACATAGAACAGTACAGCACAGAACAGGCCCTTCGGCCCACGATGTTGTGCCGAGCTTTATCTGAAACCAAGATCAAGCTATCCCACTCCCTATCATCCTGGTGTGCTCCATGTGCCTATCCAATAACCGCTTAAATGTTCCTAAAGTGTCTGACTTTAGGCAGTCCATTCCACACCCCAACCACTCTCTGAGTAAAGAACCTACCTCGGACATCCTTCCTATATCTCCCACCATGAACCCTATAGTTATGCCCCCTTGTAATAGCTCCATCCACCCGAGGAAATAGTCTTTGAACGTTCACTCTATCTATCCCCTTCATCATTTTATAAACCTCTATTAAGTCTCCCCTCAACCTCCTCCGCTCCAGAGAGAACAGCCCTAGCTCCCTCAACCTTTCCTCATAAGACCTACCCTCCAAACCAGGCAGCATCCTGGAAAATCTCCTTTGCACTCTTTCCAGCGCTTCCACATCCTTCTTATAGTGAGGTGACCAGAACTGCACACAATATTCCAAATGTATGAAGGCACTTTCAACCTTCCCTTTTTAGCTGAAAGTGTTAACTGATTGTGGCTGTAGTGTTCACAGAATTGGTGTTGACCAATTCAATTTTATGACCTGTTGACTGGAGAAGCTTAATATAATGGATAGTGAAAATAGGAAATAGGAAATATCATTAAGTTAAGTGTTTGTATGATAAATAGTTTTGGTCTATGAACCTGTATAGAACATCGGTTCCTGCAGCATTGACATTGGTACAGCACGGTGGCACAGTGGTTAGCACTATTGCCTCACAGCACCAGGGACCTGGGTTCAATTCTGGCCTTCAGTGACTGTCTGTGTGGAATTTGCACATTCTCCCTGTGTCTGTGTGGGTTTCTTCCGGGTGCTCCAGTTTCCTCCCACACTCTAAAGATGTGCGGGTTAGGTGCATTGGTCATGCTAAATTGCCCCTTAGTTTCATGGTGATTAGAAGAGTAAATATGTGGGGTTACAGGGATAGGGCCTGGGTGGGATTGTCAGTGCAGGTTCGATGGGCCTAAGGGCCTCCTTCTGCACTGTAGGAATTCTATGATCAAACACCTTACAGCACCAATGAGTACGGGGTTCTCAAGTTACAGATACCTTGCAAAAATTCCTACAAGACTGCTGCACAGGAACTATGTGCTGAATAACTGAATTGCGAACAGAGGCTGAGAAAGATGGAAGAAAACCGAATCCGCAGTTTAAAAAAATCAAAGGATATCAGTGGAGAGGATGTGCATGATCTGCAAGCAGGGACAGAGTATAACATAGCAAACTTTGCAGATGATACTAAAATAGGTGGGAAAACAGGCAGTGAAGAGGATATAAAGATTTTACGGACGGATATAGATAGGCTAGGAGAATGAGCCAAAATTTGGCAGATGGAGTTTAATGTGGATTAGTGTGAGGTTGTCCATTTTGACAGAAATAATAGAAAGACAAATTATTACCTAAGTGGAAAGCAGATTCAAAATGCATCTGGGCGGAGGGATCTGCCTATGTCATGAATCGCAGAAAGTCAGTATGCAGGTGCAGCATGTAATAAAAAAGGCAAATGAGATGTTGCATTTATTGCGTATAAAAGTAGTGAAGTGTTGTTGCAATTGTATAGGGTGTTGGTGAGATCACATCTGGAGTATTGTGGCCAGTTTTGGTCTTCTTATTTGAGGAATTGGAGGCAGTTCAAAGGAGGTTCACCAGATTGATTCCGGGGATGAAAGAAGGGTTGATGTATGAGGAGAGATTAAACAGTTTGGGCTTGTACTCGCTAGAGTGTAGAAGGATGAGAGAGGATCAGATCGAGGTATATAAAATTTTAAAAGGGATTGATAAAGTAAATGCGGACCAAATGTTTCCTCTTATGGAGCAATCTCAAACAAGAGGTCACAGGTATAGGTTGAAAAGCGGTAGATTTAAAACTGAGATGAGGAGGAATTACTTCTCGCAGAGGGTGGTGAATTTGTGGAACTCGCTGCCCGATAGCGCGGTGGAGTCTGAATCGTTGCATGGTTTCAAGAAGGAGATAGACATATTTCTAATTTAAAAAAGGGATGAGGATATGGGGAGGTGGATTTGAGACCAGGGAGAGATCAGCCATGATCTGATTGAATGACAGAGCAGACTCAAAGGGCTGAATTTGCCTACTTCTGCTCCTAATTCCTATGTTCCTATGAAGGGTCTGCCTTAAACTGGAGCTCACAATTATAAACTAAGGCACTCCAACTATTCTGCCCAAAGGTTGCTTTGCCCATTATTTTAACAAATATATGAAACTGTTTATTTGTTAACACACATATTGAAATAGTAGTCTAAGGAATTAATACAAGTATTTTATCTCACAGAAAAACATAAGTGAAATATGTCATTTTGTTGACTGCATTGTGTAGATTCCATAGTAACAGGACTGCATTATTGTGGAAACATTGGAGCAACAGCTCGTAATTATAACCCTTCACTGCTGTATATAGTTCTGCAGTGATAATGCGGTGATTACTATTAAGGGACAGTAGTTGGTAGTTTGTTGACTATGGCAGTAATGTGGTGGTGATGTAGTCTATAAGTTTTAAGTATTTTTTGAGAGCTATATGTAGACTTCTGTGAAGTGGAGATGGTGGTATTTGGTTTTCGATTATTACCCTGTCCTGCATGTAATTCCTGTGAAGTTTGATAAGGGTTTCTTGAAATGACTGCTTTGATAGATAAAGGGAAATTAAGTAATATAGTTTATATTGATTTTCAGAAGGCTTTCAATGAGCTGTCTTGCAAGAGACTTATTACGAATATGGTATGATAAAACTTGAACATCCTAGATAGAAATTTTGTTGACAAACGGCAAACAAAGAGATAGGGTAATTGGATATTGTTTGGAAGGAGCAGGAATGGAAGTAGTAAGAGTTAGATCCACTTTTGATTTCTGTATATATCAACAGTTTAGACTCAAGCATTGGAATCACTGTCTCAACATTCGTTTAGGACTCAAAATGAGAAGGCCAGTGAGGAGGAATGTGAAACACTTCAGGAATAGACAGACAAGCGACAAATACAATTTAATGTGAAATAGTATGAGGTAAAAGATCTTACCAGAAAGATCATGAAAGAAATAGATCATACTCTGAATGGAAAGACCCTGAAAGATGTGCACGAACCGAGAAAACTAATGATTGAAATATATATATTTCTCTGTAAGTATGAGGGAAGTTAGTTAAATCCAATGACAGGTCAGTTGAATTTGGAGTTTTATCAGTAGGTATGTGGAGTATAAAAGTAAAGAGGTAAGAAGGTTTCCACAGAATATTGATTTAGAATGATGTGGGCAGCTTTGGACACCCTGGGCTGGATTTTTCTAAAATTGGGTCAGCTCTGGAGGTCTTTTAAGATAATGAGCGGGACCTGATTCTAGGATTCCTGTCCCCATTTCCAGCTCTGGGGATTTTGGTTCGCATAGAATAAGGACGCAGATAGCCAGCCTGTTCCCAGCACTCGTAACCCGGCCAGTTCCAGTACAGGGGTGGGCATCTCATACCCACTGCAATTTTCATGATGCACATCTAGCTTCTCAAGAACTTGTGGTCCATGGCCCCTCAGAGGAATCGGAGTTCAGAAATATTTTTAAAACTATGTTTAATAGGTCATACCCATGTCTCTCCATGCTCCCATGACTCTTCCATTCCCTCCACGTCCATGTGCCTCTTCTCTGCCCTCCATGCCCTCTCTATGCTCACATGCCCCCTCCAGCCAAGCATTCATAATGAGGTCAAATTTAAATTGTATCAACAGAAACGATGGTCTGATATCTGTTTCACCAGATGGTCTCATTATGAAGGTTTTGCTGAGCTACAATACCTAATAGGTTAACTCAGCAGGGAGCGCGTTTGTGCAAGCTGAAGTAGATTTGTTTGCTTTGGATTGACATCATTATGAGATTTTAGTAAGTTATTCTTTCTTTGAACTGTTTACTTGAACATCTGCATGTTTATTTGAGCAAGTACAAAAAGTGTGAAGTGGGGTAAAACGTCTGTTATTGAGATCATAATGGTTCTGTTTGGCTGACACTTCTATATGGTTGTCAGAGCAGTAGTCTTTTAGTCAAAGCAGATTTTTGGATTTTTTAATGAATCACAGAATCTTTACAGAGCAGAAGGAGGCCATTTAGCCCATTGAGTGCGCACTGGCTCTATGACTTTTAAAGGCACACTGTTGTTATTGTATAGCTCATTTGTTCCACAGAGCAAACTGGATGGGTGGGCATGGAAGATACGGGCAGGTCCATGGGACGTGACATGGAGGTAGCATGGTGTATGAAGGTGGCATGAGATATCAAAGGGGCATGAGGAGCATAGAGAAGGTATTGAAGAGGCATTGAAAGGGCATGGAGGGGTGGGAGAGTGAGTGGTATGAGGGGTGAAGGCTAGAGGACCTAAAAGCCTTGTATATAATACATCAATTAGAAAAGGCATTGAGGTTGGCAATGGCACATAATGTACTCTATGTGGGGTCTTTAATATCCATCACCAGGAGTGGCTCACTAGCGCCACCACCTGCTGAGCTGGCTGAGCCCGAAAGGACAGAGCTGCTTGATTGGGTCTGTGGCAGATAATGAAGGAACCAATAAGAAGGAAAAGCCTACTTGACCTCTCCTCATAAATCTGCCTGTCGCGGATGCATTGTCCATAATCATAGAAGTAGGAGTGACCACCAGACAGTTGTGGTAAGATGAAACTCCATCCTAAATGGGATAGATTTCAAACGGATCTATCACTCAAGACTGGGCATCCATGTGGTGCTGTGAGTGGCATGATCGCACAGTGGTTAGTACTGTTGCCTCACAGCGCCAGGGACCCGGGTTCAATTCCTGGCTTGGGTCACTGTCTGTGTGGAGTTTGCATGTTCTCCCCGTGTCTGCGTGGGTTTCCTCCCAAAGTCCGAAAGACGTGCTGGTTAGGTGCATTGGCCATGCTAAATTCTCTGTCAATGTATCAGGTAAGGCACCAGAGTTTGGCGACTAAGGGATTTTCTCAGTAACTTCATTGCAGTGTTAATGTAAGCCCACTTGTGACACTAAAAAATAAACTTAAAAACGAATTGTACTCAACCACAATCTGTAAGCTCATGTCCTGGCACTTCCCCCACTCTACCATTATCACCAACCTGGATCAACTCTGGTTCAATGAAGAGTGCAGGAGAGCACGCCAGGAGCAAAACCAGGCATATCTAAAACTGAGGTATCAACCTGGTGAAGCTACAATATAAGACTACTTCTGTGTCAAACAGCTGAAGCAACATGTGATACAGAGTTATTTGGACGAATGGATCAGATTTAAGATCTGCAGTCTTGCAAGTGAAAGGTGGTGGACAGTTAAACAACTAACAGGAGGAGGAGGCTCCACAAATATCCCCATCCTCAATGATAGGGGGGGTCCAGCACATCAGTGCACAAGATAAGACTGAAGAATTTGCAACCATCTTCACCCAGAGGTGCCGAGTGGATGATCCATCTCCGTCTCTTCCTGAGGTCCCCAGCATCACAGATGCCATCTTCATCCAAATCAATTCACTCCACAGGATTTCAAGAAACATTTGAAGGCACTTGATACTGCAAAAGCTATGGCTCCTGACAACGTTAGGACCCAATAGTATTGAAGGCTTGTCCTCCAGTATTAGATGTGTACCTAGAAAAGTTGTTCCCATACCACAACAACACTGGCACCTACCAGGCAATGTGAAAAATTGTCCAGGGATATCCTATCCAAAAAAAGCAAGACTAATCCAATCTGGCCAATTCTGCCCCACGAGTCCATTCACCATCATCAGTAATTGAAAGTGCTATCAAAGGACCCCAAATAAAACTCGAGTCAATGGGAATCGACAGAACTCTCTGACTTTTTTATCCATATTGCTACAGTCTAGAAAGGAAAATGACAGTGGTTGTTTGAGGTCAATCCTCTCATACCGAGGACAGTGCTGCAGGAATTCCTCAGGATTCTGCTCTCGATCCAACCATTTTCAGCTGCTTCATCAATGACTTTCCCTCCATCATTAGATCAGAAGTAAATGTTCGCTGATGATTGCACAATGTTCAGCACCGTCACAACATCTGAGATACTGAAGCAGTCCATGTCCATATGCAGCAAGACCTGGACAGCATTCAGCCTTAGGCTGACAAGCAGCAAGTAACATTCGCGCCACATAAGTTCCAGGCAATGACTATCTTCAACAAGAGTGAATCGAACTATCTCCCCTTGACAATCATTGGCATTGCCATCACTGAATCCTGTGCTATCAACATCCTGTGGATTACTATTGACCAGAAACTGAACTGGATCAGCCATATAAATATGTAAATACTGTGGCTACAAGAGATGGTCAGAGACTGGGGATTCTGAGGTGAGTAACGCACTTCCTGACTCCCCAAAGTCTGTCCACCATCCACAAGGCATGAGTCAGCAGTGTGATGGAATACCCCTCATTTCCCAGGATGTGTACAGCTCCAACAGCACTCGAGAAGCTTGACAACATCCAAGACAAAACAGCTCACTTGACCAGCACCCCATCTGCGCCACCTTAGACTTTCACTCCCTCCAATGCACAGTAGTATCAGTTTGTACCATCTGCAAAGTACACTGCAGCAACTCACCAAAGCTCATTCGACAGCACCTTCCAATGACTCAGTCACTATATGTGACTCCAGTCCCACACTGACATTGCTGCCCCTAAACATGGTCTGATAGGTTAGTCAGTTGTGTGAAAACCTGTACAAAGAGTAACACCTGCAAACGGACGGCAATAGTTTTAAGAAGAAACCCCATCACGTCTTCTCAAGCGATGCCTATATTCCGAGAGTAGGAGTGGGAAAACTATACCCGTTAGACAATTCTAATGCAGACAAAAACAATTAAACCATAACCAGAGTGTATATGCTGTGGATAACCAAGTCATGATGTGGATGTGCCGGCGTTGGACTGGGGTAAACACACTTACCTGACGAAGGAGCAGCGCTCCAAAAGCTAGTGGATTTTGCTACCAAATAAACCTGTTGGACTTTAACCTGGTGTTGTGAGACTTCTTACTGTGATAACCAAGTCAGCATAGCAGGGAAAACAGTTTGCTTTTTGAAGAGAAAGAAGGGCTGATTTTGTGAGTAAGACTTGTCCTCCCATCCTTCAACCCTAATGTTTTGCTTCTAGCCACTGGGCAAATTTTATGATACTTTATGCATGTTAACAGTAAGACAGTCTACAAAATGCCATTCCTGCTAAGCTATTGGTGGAGCAGCACAAGTAGGTCAGCAGCTTTCCAATAGTCACATTTAACTGTGAACCTGCTGCTCACCTGAAGTTGCTGAACCATTTTCACATAAATCATGGAGAGTGTCATTAGCTTCACTGCTATCGTGACAGCGAATTCTGGGCCAATATTGAGAAATGTGTTCAGTATTCCGACAGTGAAAGGACAGACAGAATAAAACAACAAGTGATGCAAAGTTGCACAAAACAGAGAGAAGCACAGTACAGGCAATATTCCCAACAATTACTCCTCCAAGTATTCAGAGGGGGAGAAAGGGAGGCACCATACCTTCCCCAAACAGAGATAATTTGAACACAATTTATAACTTGGATATTAATGAGATGGAAATTCTAAACCAGCTAATTGGACTCAAAATAAATATATCATCAGGGATAGATGCTATTTATACTGGAGTGCTGTGACCTCTCTACAATCATTGTGAGGGAGTCAATGGACACAGGAAGCACCAGTAGATTTAAACCTGGCGAATGTGGTGTCCTTATTTAAATGGGGTCAAAATAAACACAGGTAAAAAGATTCATTAGTCTTACTCCAGTTTTATGTAAAATAATGGCATCAATTACCAGGAGTAAGTTTGAAGATTATTTATGAAATAATAACTTAGGAAGCAGGAATAAACATAGAGTGAGACAGGGAAGATGCTGTCTGACCAACATTATTGAAGAGGATTTTCAGAAAGAGCAGTGCGAGTGAAATGCATTAAGGGCGGCACAGTGGTTGGCACGGTGGCACAGTGGTTAACACTGTTGCCTCACAGCGCCAGGGACCCGGGTTGAATTCCGGCCTCGGGTCACTGTCTGTGGAGAGTTTGCACATTCCCCCCATGTCTGCATGGGTTTCCTCCAGGTGCTCTGATTTCCTTCCACAGTCCAAAGATGTGCGGGTTAGGTTGATTGGCCGTGCTAAATTGACCCTAGTGTCAGGAGGATTAGCAGGGTAAATACGGGAATAGGGCCTGAGTGGGATTGTGGTCAGTGCAGACTCGATGGACTGAATGGCCTCCTTCTGCACTGTAGGGATTCTGTGAATCATTTATGAAATGTTTGGAAACTACAGTAGGTCCTTTAAGGTCCTTTAAGGGTGGGGGGAGGGTGGGGTGGGGGGTAGGGGGGGATGGGTGGGGTGGGGGAGGAGGGGGTAGGGTGGGGTGGGGGAGGGTGGGGGGGAGAGAGTGGTGGGGGGGAGGGTGGGGGGGGAAGGGTGGGGGGGAGGGTGGGGGGGGGGAGGGTGGCGGGGAAGTTGGATGTTTCCTCCGTCAAAAGCCCCCTTCCGACTTTGGACCACTCCCCCTTAAGGTTCACTGGCTGCTGGATCTCCCTCCCCTCCCCAGACCGCTCTCCCAAAAATCCAAACGCCCACTTTCCCTCCCCCACAGGCCTTCCCCACCATGGGATCCCAAAGCTTATCTCGCTGTCCAATCCTGGGACTTAAGCTTTGGCATGTTGCGACACTTCCTCTGCTGTCCGCTGCAGTTCCTGTCACTGCAGTGGCCAGAGAGCTGCCGGCCAGTAAGATTAGTTGGCAGCTGTCTAAGGCAGGACTTCCTCTCGAGTGAGGGGTGGAAGGCTCACTGCAGCCACTTGAGGCTCATGGCAGGATGAAATTGCTGCCAACCAGTCAGAGATGGCAGGGATTTACTCCCCGTCAACTTGTCAGAAGGCAGGAAGGGAAACCCCACCATCCGAAATATTCAGGCTATTATTTCTCTGAGGTTTCTATCTCGCCTCAGATAAAGTTATGGTTGCAGATTGGAACAATGCAAATGGAAATTCAAGACCACTAGCATTGCTACTATCCAATTATCTGGCTACATTCGGTGTGAATCCTTGTTCAGTGGAGCCTTCTCACCTCTGAATCAAAAGTTTATAGGTCACACTGCAGAAGCTGAGGACACAATTTAGGCTGATACACCAGTACTGAGGGAGTTCAACATTGTCGAAAGTTCTGTCCTTTGAGTGAAATTTAATCTGATCTCTCAAGTGGATGTCATAGATTGACTTGCAAAATTTTGGAGGATTCTCTGCATTTTTCTGTTCAAAATTAATTTTTCATTCAACATTATTTAAACAGATTATCTGCCCATCATCAAACATTTCTGTTTGTGGGATCGTGTGCATGCATCGTCTGCCATGTTTCCTACTTTACAATAGTGACAATATTTCAAAAGTATAGTATTGGTTGCAACACATTTTTAACTGTCCTGAAGACATGATAAGTGCTATAATGCAAGCTGTTTTTTATTCGGAAACCCTAGAGTTCTGATTCTAGCCGTTGGAATGTAGCCCATAAAATACAGCTCCCTGGAACGAAAATCCAAAGTTCTGGGGCATTTCCTCCTGGGTTGGGCTTGCGGAGCCAGGAATTGTCCCCTGTTAAGACCCAAGCCAGAAATTCCAAGGTGTTTTATGAAGTTAACCGAGACCCTAAATTTTACATTTGAATTTGGCACGGGTGAGCATAAGGTGTTTCACTCCAGTGACCCACTCGTAAGCTTTTATCAAACAAAGTTTATTTAAAAACACAGCTAAAATATAACAAAAATAATTAGCATAACTTTTACCAATTACAATATTTAAGCATGACACAGAATAATCCTTAACAGCTAGCTATCTATGTTGTTCCAAGTTAAACACCATCCCACAGACATACACCCTTGTTCAGACTTAGCATTAAAAGCAAGTATGCTCATGTGATGCTGGATCTTCAGCTTTGTACCACCTATGAGAATTGGTCCTTTGAATGTTGGATCAAATCTCCAAGACTCCCCCATCTTGGAACTTTCAGAAAGCCTCTGGAAAGAGAGAGAGAGCGACAGGAACACTGCCTTCTTCCACCAACTTCTAGCAACAACTGAGAAACAAAACTAAAAACTTGGAATACTCTGTTAAAAAAAGCTCTCCCCAGGCACATCATCTGGCCTGTCAATCATCCTCAATCATGCTCCACTCAGCAATCTCAGGAGACATATTAAATCCACAGAACACTGCATTAGTCCAGATTAAAATCAACATGATGTCAATTATACTGCCTCAGTAACAATACAGCACACTGGCTATAGACAACACGGGGTGACAAATTGTCAAGGACTGCAGAGACATCCTGCAGACAAACATGATTAAAATACATTTCTTAAAGGCACAGTACCATCACACTTGACTTTATTCTCCTGAGCTAGGAGTGTAAATTCAGGCCAACGTGCCTAAGAACACTTTGTAAACCTGAGTAACATCCCACAAGCATTCTATTCCATGCCATGCCAAACATAATTTGCACTGTCTTCCTGTTGCCATCCAGTGACAGTGACTTTAACTCTTGTTGCAGCAGAATACAATGGTGCAGAATCCAGTGGGCTGATAACCAATATGTAATAATGTTTTAATGGAGAAATGTCAATGAAAATATTTCGGTTAGAACAAGCTAAGAATTGATAATACTCATATTTGGAAATCAGAAAACAGAATGGTAGGGGCAAATCTAGAACTATTTTCCCCCAAATGCTTTGGATATTGTGGGGAAAATAGTTCTAGGTTTGGCCCAACCCTTCTGTTTTCTGATTTCTAATTTTTAAGACAATACCTTGTAATGACTTCAATCAAGCCATTGAGGTTGGCCTATTGGAATATGAACACATTGATTAAGGAGTCAATTGGTGGGCCAATCAGGGAGTCTTTTCCTTGTATTTAACCAGGAGTGTCAGTTCCTCTGGGACTCCCGAAGGTGTCCTGCTGACTGATAGCACTCTGTGTACTGCTGTTGGAATTGTAAATAAAGGGATTTTGGTGAAGGGACTTCTGTCTCCGAAGACTTATTACATGCCTCTTGATTTGAATTCCCCAACCAAGGAAAATTGTTTCCTTGTGCCATCCTATTGAATTACTTTATCTTTTCAAAACTTATGACATTAAAGCCATCACAGAAACATGGTTGAGTGAGGGGCAGGATTGGCAGCTCAACATCCTACATAAGTACATAATTACATAAGAAATAGGAGCAGGAGTAGGCCATCTAGCCCCTCGAGCCTGCCCCGCCATTCAATAAGATCATGGCTGATCTGATAGTGGTTTAGTTCCACTTGCCCACCCACTCCCCATAACCCTTAATTCCTTTATTGGTCAGAAATCTATCTACCTGTGTCTTAAACATATTTAACGAGGTAGCCTCCACTACTTCAATGGGCAGAGAATTCCAGAGATTCACTACCTTCTGAGAGAAGAAGTTCCTTCTCAACTCTGTTCTAAACTGACTCCCCCTTATTTTGAGGCTGTGTCCTCTAGTTCTTGTTTCCTTTCTAAGTGGAAAGAATCTCTCTGCCTCTACCCTGTCTAGCCCCTTCATTATCTTATATGTCTCTATAAGATCTCCCCTCAGCCTTCTAAACTCCAACGAGTACAGGCCCAATCTACTCAATCTCTCCTCATAAGCTAACCCCCTCATCTCCGGTATTAACCTGGTGAAGCTTCTTTGTACTCCCTCCAAGGCCAATATATCCTTTCGCAAACAAGGGGACCAAAATTGCACACAGTACTCCAGTTGCGGCCTCACCAGTACCTTGTACAATTGCAGCAAGACCTCCCTGCTTTTATACTCCATCCCCTTCGCGATAAAGGCCAACATTCTGTTTGCCTTCTTGATCACCTGTTGCACCTGCAAATTGAGTTTCTGCGATTCACGCACAAGGACCCCCAGGCCCCTCTGCACAGTAGCATGTTGTAATTTTTCACCATTTAAATAATAGTCCATTTTACTATTATTCCTTCCAAAGTGGATAACCTCACACTTGTCAACGTTATACTCCATCTGCCAGATCCTCGCCCACTCACTTAGCCTATCCAAATCTCTCTGCAGACTTTCCGCATCCTCCACGCAATTCACTTTCCCACTCATCTTTGTGTCATCCGCAGACTTTGTTACCCTACACTCGGTCCCCTCCTCCAGATCGTCTATGTATATGGTAAACAGTTGAGGCCCCAGTACCGATCCCTGCGGCACGCCACTAGTCACCAACTGCCAACCAGAAAAGCACCCATTATTCCGACTCTCTGCTTCCTGTTAGATAGCCAATCCTCAATCCACGCTAACACTTTACCCCCAATTCCGTGTACCTTAATCTTCTGCAGCAACCTTTTGTGAGGCACCTTATTGAATGCCTTCTGGAAATCCAAAAACACCACATCCACCGGTTCCCCTCTGTCAACCGCACTCATTACATCTTCATAAAAATCCAGTAAATTCGTCAAACACGACTTTCCCCTCATGAATCCATGCTGCGTCTGCTTCATCGAACCATTTTTTTCCAGGTGTCCTGCTATTTCTTCTTTAATGATGGATTCCAGCAATTTCCCAACTACGGACGTTAAGCTAACCGGCCTGTAGTTACCCGCCTTTTGTCTACCTCCTTTTTTAAACAGTGGCGTCACATTAGCTGTTTTCCAATCAGCCGGCACTTCCCCAGAGTCCAGCGAATTTTGATAAATTACAACCAACACATCTGCTCTTACTTCTGCCATTTCTTTCAGTTCCCTGGGATGCATTCCATCCAGGCCTGGGGACTTGTCTACCTTTAGTCCCATTAGCCTACCAAACACTACTTCTTTAGTAATAGTAATCGTTTTAAGGACCTCACCCCCTACAGTCCCACGACCATCAATTTTCGGTAAGCTATTTGTGTCCTCTACCGTGAAGACCGACACAAAAAACTTGTTTAAGGCCTCGGCCATTTCCTCGTTTCCCATTATTAAATCCCCCTTCTCGTCTTCTAAGGGTCCAACATTTACTTTAGCCACTCTTTTCCTTTTTATATATTTGTAAAAACTTTTCTATCAGCTTTTATATTTTGTGCTAGTTTAGTTTCATGATCTATCTTTCCTTTCTTTATCACTTTCTTCGTAGTTCTTTGTTGTTTTTTAAAGCTTTCCCAATCTTCTAATTCCCCATTAGTTTTGGCCACTCTGTACGCATCGGTTTTTACCTTAATACTCTCCTTTATTTCCTTAGTTATCCATGGTTGGTTATCCCTTTTCTTACACTCCTTCTTTATCATAGGAATATATTTTTGCTGAGTACTGAGAAAAATCTCCTTAAAAATCTGCCACTGTTGCTCAGCTGTCCTACTAACTAGTCTGCGCTCCCAGTCTACATTAGCCAATTCTGCCCTCATCCTATTGTACTCCCCTCTGTTCAAGCAGAGGACACTGGTTTGGGACCCTACTTTCTCACCCTCCATTTGTATTAGAAATTCAACCATATTGTGATCACTCATTCCAAGAGGATCCCTCACAAGGAGATCATTAATTTTACCTGTCTCATTACACAGGACCAGATCCAAGATAACTCGCTCCCTCGTAGGTTCTGTAACGTACTGTTCGAGGAAACTATCCCGACAGCATTCTAAGAACTCTTCCTCAAGTCCACCGTGTCCGACTTGAGTCAACCAATCAATATGCAGGTTAAAATCTCCCATGATTATTGCTGTTCCGTTTTTGCACGCATCCATTATTTGTTTGTTTATAGCCTGACCCACCTCAAAGTTATTATTTGGGGGCCTATAGACCACGCCCACCAGTGACTTTCTCCCCTTACTATTCCTTATCTCCACCCACAACGATTCCACATTATGCTCCTTAGAGCCTATATCGCCTCTCACTACCGCCCTGATGTTATCTTTAATGAACAGAGCTACCCCACCTCCTTTTCCTTCCTGTCGATCCTTCCAAAATGTCTGATGCCCCTGGATATTCAGTTCCCAGTCCTGGTCACCCTGCAACCACGTTTCTGTAATGGCCACGAGATCATACCCATTTGTTCTGATTTGTGCCATCAACTCATTCACTTTGTTTCGAATGCTACGTGCATTCAGGTAAAGCGTCTTTATGCTCGCCTTTATATGGACCCGATTTGTTAGTGCATTCTTTTGATTGCACGCTCTGTCCCTACCTGTCGCAAACTGGTTATCCTTCCCCAGACCATCTCCTTGCACTGCGTTGACCACCTCCCTTCTTGTGTTTGTCACTTTTTTACTCTGCCTGAGCCCTTGACTCCTTTAACTAGATGAATGTCCTCATCATAAACCTGCACTCGTACCCTCTCCTTGACCTTTGATTTTGTAATTCCCCATACCCCTGAACCCTCCCCCCCACTATTTAGTTTAAAGCCCTATTTACAGCACTGGTTATACGATTCGCCAGGACTCTGGTCCCAGCACGATTCAGACGAAGACCATCCCATCTGAACAGGTCCCATCTTCCCCAATACTGGTGCCAATGTCCCATGAATTCAAACCCATTCCTCCCACACCAATCTTTGTGCCACGCATTTACCTCCTTAATCTTATTGACCCTGCGCCAATTTGCTTGTGACTCAGGTAGTAATCCAGAGATTACCACCTTGTTGGTTCTGCTTTTTAATTTGGCTCCTAGCTTTTCATACTCCCTCTGCAGAACCTCTGTTCCTGTTCTGCCTATGTCATTGGCACCTACGTGGACCACTACAACTGGATTCTTACCCTCCCACTCCAAGTTCCTCTGCAGCCCAGATGAGATATCCTGGACCTGAGCACCAGGCAGGCAACACAACCTTCGGGATTCTCGATCCTGGTCACAAAGAACAGTGTCAATGCCCCGAACTACACTATCCCCAATTACCACTACATTTCTTTTGTCTTCCTCCACCTGAATGGCTCCCTGTAGCACGGTGCCGTGGGCAGTTTGCTCGTCCTCCTTGTAGTCCCCGTTCCCGTCCACACAGGGAGCAAGAATCTCAAACCTGTTGTACAGATTCAGGGACTGAGGCTCTTGCAACTCTACCTTCTGGATCCCACTTCCTGCCGCCTTCTTCCCACTTCCTGCCTCACTCGCAGCCACACCCTCTTGTCCCTGACCCCCGGCTGAATTAGTTAGTCTAAGGGGAGTGACTGCCTCCTGAAACAGTGTCCAGGTAACTCTCCCCCTCCCTGATATGTCGCAGTGTCCGAAGCTCAGACTCCAGCTCATCAACCCTGAGCCAGTGTTCCTCAAGCAACCAACACTTACTGCAGACATGCTCACTGGGAACCACAGTGGGGTCCACCAGCTCCCACATGCAGAAACAACACATCACATGACCTTCCATCCCAATTACCCAGTTTAAGCTAATACAAACTAAGAATTAATCCTACCTTGCCTTGCCCATTTCTGCCTAAGCCCGATGAGCCAAAGCCCTTTAGCTCTCACTCTGCTACCTGCTCACTCCGCTGCCCGCTAACGACGCTGCCCGCTGGATAGTGCGGCCTGCCTTTTAAACTTTACGCGCTAAAAAAACCCTTCCCAGCTCACCCCGCGGCCCACTTCCGCTTAACTTTTAAAGTAACTTTTTTTAAAAAAGAAACCCCGCGCAAAACTAAAAATTAGGATATCCTGGGATATAGAATCTTCAGGCGAGACAGAGGAAGGGGTAAAAGAGAAGGAGGCATTGCATTATTAGTTAAAGAGGCAGTTACTGCTGTAAGGAAAGATTATATCTCAGAGGGGGCATCAAATGAAGCTTTGCGGGTAGAGCTTAGGAATAAAAAAGGGACAGCTACATTGCTAGGTGTTTATTATAGACCCCCAGATAGTCAGTGGGAAATTGAAGAGCAAATATGTCCGCAATTCACAGAGGGATATAAAAATAATAAGAGGGTAATTATATTAGGTGATTTCAACTTTCCCAACATTAATTGGGATAGCCATCATGTTAAGGGCTTAGATGGAGTAGAGTTCTTAAAATGTATGCAGGAAAACGTCTTGGGTCAATGTGTAGAGGATCCAACAAGGGAGGGAGCTGTGCTGGACCTAATTCTGGGGAATGAAGCCGGACAGGTGGTTGATGTGTTGGTGGGGGAGCATTTTGGTGATAGCGACCACAACATGGCTCAATGTTGGTGGTGACAGACGGCTGCTTTAGTGACTGGAGGCCAGTGACCAGTGGTGTACCACAGGGATCCGTGCTGGGCCCCCTACTGTTTGTCATTTATATAAATGACAAAGATAACTATGTGGGGGATAGGATCAGTAAGTTTGCCGATGACACAAAGATTGGCCGGGTGGTTAACAGTGAGGTTGAGTGTCTTGGGTTACAGGAAGATATAGACGAGATGGTCAAATGGGTGTGTAAGTGGCAGATGGAGTTTCACCCTGAAAAGTGTGAGGTGATACACTTTGAAAGGAATAATTTGACAAGGAAGGATACTATGAATGGTCTGACACTGGGAAGTTCAGAAGAACAAAGGGATCTTGGCGTATTTGTCCATAGATCTCTGAAGGAGGAAAAGCAGGTTAATAGGGTGATGAAAAAGGCATATGGCACACTCACCTTTATCAGTCGGGGTATAGATTACAAAAGCAGAGAGGTCATGATGGAGTTGTATAAAACTTTGGTGAGGCCACAGCTGGAGTACTGTGTGCAGTTCTGGTCACCACTTTAAAGGAAGGACGTGAACGCACTGGAGGGGGTTCAGAGGAGAATCACCAGGATTCTGCCTGGGATGGAATATTTAAGTTATGAAACGAGGTTGGATAGGCTTGAGATGTTTTCATTGGAGCAGAGAAGACCGAGGGGTGACCTGATTGAGATGTTCACGATTATGAGGGGCATGGACAAGGTGGATGGGGAGCAGCTGCTCCCCTTAGTTGAAGGGCCAGTTATGAGGGGACACAAGTTAAAAGTGAAGGGCGGGAGGTTTAGGGGAGATTTGAGGAAAATCTTTTTTACTCAGAGGGTGGTGACGGTCTGGAATGCACTTCCTGGGAGGGTGGTGGAGGCGGGATGCCTCACATCCTTTAAAAAGTACCTGGATGAGTACTTGGCACTCCATAACATTCAAGGCTATGGGCCAAGTGCTGGCAAGTGGGATTAGGTGGGCAGGTCAGGGCATTTCATGTGTCGGTGCAGACTGGATTGGCCGAAGGACCTCTTCTGCACTGTAGTGATCTGTGAAAAACCTCTGTTTAATTACCCTCAACATTCTCACCTCAGCGGGATAAATGTTGGTTGGATGGGTACTCCTGCCATGCCTGTGATGGGACCTGTTGCGAGCGAGAAAGGAAAATTTGGCATTCCAGCCAAATTCTGTTTGCTTTCAGCAGCACCGGCAAACCCCAGCCGCGAACGAGGATGGGAGATTTCAGCCTGTGTCAAATAATATTTTCAAGACAGAGATTAATAGGTTTTTTGCAGGCATGAGTATATGAGGCTATCCAGTGTCAGTTGCTGCTCAGTTGGTAGCACATTAACCTCCGGATTAGCAGGTTCTGGGTTCAATCCCCACGATGTGGAGATGCCGGCGTTGGACTGGGGTAAACACAGTAAGAAGTTTAACAACACCAGGTTAAAGTCCAACAGGTTTATTTGGTAGCAAAAGCCACACAAGCTTTCGGAGCTCTAAGCCCCTTCTTCAGGTGAGTGGGAATTCTGTTCACAAACAGAGCATATAAAGACACAAACTCAATTTACATGAATAATGGTTGGAATGCGAATACTTACAACTAATCAAGTCTTTAAGAAACAAAACAATGTGAGTGGAGAGAGCATCAAGACAATACACATCTTTTTAGCCTGTCTTGATGCTCTCTCCACTCACATTGTTTTGTTTCTTAAAGACTTGATTAGTTGTAAGTATTCACATTCCAACCATTATTCATGTAAATTGAGTTTGTCTTTATATGCTCTGTTTGTGAACAGAATTCCCACTCACCTGAAGAAGGGGCTTAGAGCTCCGAAAGCTTGTGTGGCTTTTGCTACCAAATAAACCTGTTGGACTTTAACCTGGTGTTGTTAAACTTCTTACTGTGTTCAATCCCCACACCAGAGCTTGAGCACAAACATCAAGGCTGACACTCCACTGCAGTACTGAGGGAATGCAACCCTGTCAGAGCTGCCATCTTTCAGATGAAATGATAAAGCAAGGCCCCAGATGCCTGGTTGCTTGGACATAAAAGAATCAACGGCACTATTTTGAAAAATAGCATGGGAGTCATCTCAGTGTGCTGGAATATTTATTCCTCAATCAACTTTAAAAAAAACCAGACCATCTGCTCATTACCACATTGCCGTTTGTGGAAATTTGCTTAGCAAATTAGCGCTGTGTTTCCTACATTGTAACAGTGGCTACATTTCAAAAAGTACTTCGTTGCCTGTAAAGTGCTTTGTGATTAATGCTAGTTGTGGAGACGCTATATAAATAGAGGTCTTCATATTTTAAAATGGAACAAAAATAGGTAAATGGAGTTGAGATACTGATCTGGATCGCTCCAATTGAATGGCTGCACAGCATATGGGACTGGGTTGCTCCTCCTCCTGTATTCCAGCCGAAGGAAAATTGTGTATTTATAACTCTATAAATAAATGTTTGTTTTAAGCGCAGCATATTTCCTCACCATATTGAGATTACCTGCATTACTATCACTGGCTAAAATCCGAACGCAGCAGCTGAACATTCTCTTTTTCTTTTCCTGACATTTTCACTATGGAGTAAATCCTCATTGTCATTTTTTTTTGAGGTTATGACTGCATTACTAATTCCAAGGCACAGCCCTGGGCACTGCAGGCAGGGATACTATGATGACGCACCATTGCTACTATAGGCAGTCAAACATTCCAGGGCACTCTGCCAGCTGCAGATGCGTTTTATTTCTAATCTAGGAAATGGATTTTTTTTGTAAAGCTGTAATAACGTTCAAGCTTTCAGCTTCGGAAAATCAAAAAGTACAATATGCCGATGGAAGAAGGTTCCCTTGCACAGTCATTGCGAATGGTGCTGGATTGTGAATGATGTCTTGAATACCAAATAGCACTGATCCTCTAGTTGCATAGATATTGCCTCTCCTGCCCTAATACTGAATCTGGAATAGTCCGTCACCATCATTTGATTCTCCCCTTGAATGATAAGGTGATGGTCCTATCCATTCATCCCTGCCAAAATTATAAATGTAAAATATACAAAATGACTTCAGACCGTTTCAACATTTTTTTTTACAAGCATATTCCTAAAAAGATGAACGTTTCCCCTGTCCTAAAAAGATAAACGTTTCCCCTGTCCGAATCTGGTTTAATTTAATGACAAACATTATGGCAATGTGCTATAATGGAAGGATGATTTAAGGGGTTTGCAACCAGAGGGACGAGAGACAAATTGAGTCCTAACCAATGCCCCCTTTCAATATTTTACACCTTGAGCAGCTTATTCCCTTTGAATGCAACAATGCCTTTAATTTTTTTGTATGGTCCTTTATGCAGGGTATCTTAAAGGGTGGAGCTTGAGGCTGGCCTGCATGGCACATGCTGGGTTGTCACACATACATGCAGCTTACAGAGCACATTGATTTTAATCCAGAATTGGACAAGTGCTAGTTAATTTAATATCAGAATTTGCATCAATATATGCAACCTCCACTGACCAATGTATTTTAAGCTACAGTAATGTTGCTCTATGCTGCGTGCACCTTTTTTAATGTCATTTATTAACTTGATGTTGGATAGGGAGCAAGCAATCACATTTAGCCTTGACCTCCCTCCTCCGCTTCTAAAAACTTCCACTTTGGGAAATTTCGGGAGTAGTGCCAAGTCTATTCCTTCCAGGTGAGTGAGGCTCCGGGTATTAATCTGTTAGAGTTATCCTGTTTTTGGGGATGTAGGTTGGAACCAATTTGTTATGCATTACATGCTCCTCCTGCACAAGTTTGCTTTGGCTTTGCCAGTCTGATTTTGTTCTTATTCTGAAGGTAGTTTTATTTACCTGAAAGAACAAGTTAGTAACTATCACAGATGGTATTTTTTTCACGGAGCTTTATTCCTGACTCCTCTTTACAACAATCAGAGGTCCCTATCTGCTTCGACCTAAGAAAAGCCAGGCAGTGTGCCTTAATGACTATCAGCCAGTGGCTCTGACACCCATCATTATGAAGTGCTTCGAAAGGTTAGTCATGGCATGAATCAATTCCAGCCTCCCGGACTACCTGGATCCACTACAGTTTGCCTACCGCCGCAACACGTCCACAGCAGACGCCATCTCCCTGGCCCTGCACTCAACCCTGGAACACCTAGATAACAATGACACCTATGTCAGACTCCTATTTATTGACGACAGCTCAGTCTTCAACACTATTATTCCCACGAAACTCATCTCCAAACTCCGTGGCTTGGGTCACGGCACCTCCCTCTGCGACTGGATCCTGAACTTCCTAACTCACAGACCACAATCAGAAAGGATAGGCAACAACACCTCCTCCACGATCATCCTCAACACCGGTGCCCCACAAGGCTGTGTTCTCAGCCCCCTACTATACTCCTTACACACCTATGACTGTGCGGCCAAATTCCCCTCCAATTCGATTTTCAAGTTTGCTGACGACACCACCATAGTGAATCGGATCTTAAACAATGACGAGACAGAGTACAGGAATGAGATAGAGAATCTGGTGAACTGGTGCGGCAACAATAATCTCTCCCTCAATGTCAACAAAACAAAGGAGATTGTCATCGACTTCAGGAAGTGTAAAGGAGAACATGCCCCTGTCCACATCATTGGGGACAAAGTAGAAAGGGTCGAGAGCTTCAAGTGTTTAGGTGCCCAGATCACCAACAACCTGTTCTGGTCCTCCCATGCTGACACTATAGTTAAGAAAGCCCACCAGCGCCTCTACTTTCTCAGAAGACTAAGGAAATTTGGCATGTCAGCTACGACTCTCACCAACGTTTACAGATGCACCATAGAAAGCATTCTTTCTGGTTGTATCACAGCTTGGTATGGCTCCTGCTTTGCCCAAGACTGCAAGGAAGTACAAAAGGCCGTGAAAGTAGCCCAATCCATCACGCAAACCAGCCTCCCATCCATTGACTCTGTCTACACTTGCCGCTGTCTCAGCAAAGCAGCCAGCATAATTAAGGACCCCACGCACCCCGGACATTCTCTCTTCCACCTTCTTCCTTCGGGAAAAAGAAACAAAACTCTGAGGTCGTACCAACCGACTCAAGAACAGCTTCTTCCCTGCTGCTGTCAGACTTTTGAATGGACCTACCTCATATTAAGTTGATCTTTCTCTACACCCTAGCTATGACTGTAACACTACATTCTGCACTCTCTCATTTCCTTCTCTATGAACGGTATGTTTTGTCTGCATAGTGTGCAACAAACAATACTTTTCACTGTAAATACATGTGACAATAATAAATCAAATCAAAAATCATTTTCACTCTGAACTTCATCAGCAAGTGCAGAATCACAGCGCAGTTCAGCTTCCATAAGTGTGCCAGTGATGGCCACCTGTACTTCCTCATCATTATTGGTGTTGTGTCCAATAATGATTTTCCAGCCTTTCCTGTCAGCAGGACTTTCCGGTCCCAACAATGATGATCCCCTGCTGTGGTTTTCCTGACAGGGGAGCCACGGAAAAACCTGTTGACATCGGCGGGACCAGAAGATGGCAGGCCACTTCCGCTGCTACAAAACGCGCTATCAGAGAGGTGGGGTGGGGGTGGGGTGGTCCAATCCCGCTCACTATATAAATGCATTTTACTCTTGATTAGCTGGCACAGTGGTTAGCAGTGCTGCCTCACAGTGCCAGAGACCCGGGTTCAATTCCTGGCTTGAGTCACTGTCTGTGTGGAGTCTGCACCTTCTCCCCGTGTCTGCGTAGGTTTCCTCCGGATGCTTTTGGTTTCCTCCCACAGTTCTAAGATGTGCGGGGTTAGGTGCATTGGCCATGCTAAATTACCCCTTAATGTCAGGGGAATTAGCGGGGTAAATACATGGGGTTAAGAGGAGAGGGCCTGGGTGGGATTGTTGTCAGTGCAGGCTCGATGGGCCAAATGGCCTCCTTATGCACTGTAGGGATTCTATGATTCTCTGGCCGGAACTCTACCACCTTGCCTGTCACGGAATAAGCACGGGCGAGGGTCTGACAACGGAAATCTCTGTTGACCTCGGAAGGGAATTTCCAGTCTTGCCCGAGCGAGGCCATAAAATCCCGCTCTATGATTCTATGATTGGAATCTGGCTGATAGAATGACTATTGGTCTGGTTAAACATGTCTTGATTTTTGTGGAAAGAATGATCTTCCACATTGTGGGTAGATGTCAGTGTCATAGGAGTGGAATAGTTTGGCTAGAGTGTATATAAATTTAATTGCAAAGTACTCTAGTCTTCCCTCAATCCCTCCATCTGCTAAATATCTAACTTGTTCCTTCTTGAAATTTTCAGCACTATCTACCTGCATTGTCACTATAGGCAATTGTTTCCCTACTATGCAGTACCCTCTAAAGCAGTTCAACTTTGGTGTGGAGGGCACCAGGACAAGTGTTGGGAATATGTGAGGTGGCTGGGTGAGAGGTCACTGTGGAGGTGTGATGGGTGTGTGAAGGGGTACAGCAGGAGACATGAGGAGGCAGACTTACCCTGGCTGCATGAAGATAGTCATTCATCATCTTCTGGAGCTGCAGCCCCGTCCTCTTAGAGAGCGAGCTGTGACTCACTATCATGGCTGCAGCCTCCCAAGCGGGGGTGGTGACCTTGCCTGCTGGATGTCGGCCCAATCGTGGGTGGAGGATGTCACACCCATGCTCCACACCATTTGGTGAGGGCTCCCTCTGTGAAACGTGGTGCTGAGCTCCTGGCAGCCATCCTTCAGACAGGACCTGGAACAAGTTCTGGGGAGGCGTTTAAAAGGAACGCCCCAATGATTACAGAGATTAACTTCTCTCAGGGCGAGCAAATCAGAAGCAAATTGCAGGTAGCATGGTGTGAATCACATGGGGAAAAAAAACAATTGAAGTGTTTCAATATTCGGCAAATTTTCCCACCGTCTCACTGGTTTTCTCTCCAGATGCGACACTTTGACAAAATATGGTATAATTCCACCCAGTAATTCAGACTGAGATTTGGAAAGAAAGATTTGTCAGTTGAGATAGGTATAAATAGAGAATTTGTTTTGCCACTCTGCATACAGGACTTGCATCTTACTACTTCTGACAGGGTCAGATCACTGGTAGAATTTTAATTCCCCCCTCCCCCAGCTGCGTTGAGGACTTCCGAGGATCAAGTATGGCATTCCTTAGGGGCATATCCTGAATATAATTATCATGGAAAAAGAAAAGCAGCACAGGAAGAAGGAAAGAGGAAGCATTCAAGGAGGAAGTTTCCCTTCCCATAGAATCTATCAGCAGTAAAGGTCAAACAAGAAGCTTACTGAGGAGATATGTTATCAAACAAGGTGACATAAATACTAGGACACATCTCAAATACATTTGGTTTGAAGTTGAGATATTTTGAACATGTCTAGGTTTGAATGTGTAGTTTTGGCTCCTTTTAACTTCAGCAGGGCAATTTTATGTTGGCAAAGTCCAAGATGACAGGAGAAGCAGTTAATAAAGCATACTGTATCCTAAGCTTTTTAATAGGGGCATTGGAATACAAGAGTAAGGAGGTTGTGTTAAACTTGTACAAGACACTAGTTCGGCCTCAGCTTGAGTATTACGTTAAATTTTGGATGCTACACTTCATGAAGGATGCATAGGCACTGGGGAAGATGCAGAAAAAGTTTATGAGAATGTTTCCATTATTAAGGTAGATTGGAGAAGTTAGGACTGTTTTCCTTGGAGAAAAGAAGACTGAGGGATCTGAACAGGGTAGTTAGGGAGAAACTATCCCCACTCATGAAAGAATAGAGAATGAGAGGGCAGAGATTTAAAGCAATTGGCAAAAGAAGACAAAGTAATATAAGAAAAATCATATTCACACAGCGAGCGATAAGGTTTGGAATTCACTGCGGGAGACTGTGGTGGAGGCAAGTTCAATTGAAGCGTTTAAGAGGGAATTGGACTGTTATCTGAAAAGGAAGAATATGCAGGGTTAAGAGGACAAAGGTGGGAGAGTGGAGAGCGGCACTAAGTGAATTTCTCCTTCGGAGGGTCGGCACAGACATGGTGGGCCAAATGGCCTCCTTTTGCGCTGTAGAAATTCTGGGATAAAACTGTAATCTTAGATTGCTGTTTTCATTCAGTAAAATTTAGGGATTGGAGTAGGTTACTGAAGTTTCCAGTAGTTGTTCCTTAAATTTTACTGATTATAATTCTCTTTTTGGGTAATTAAATAAGCTGATCAAGTCTAAAAGAGTACAAATTTTAAATTAAATTTAATGCAACATGTCCTACGAGTTAAAGAACCATTCCTTGTTTCATATTTCTTATTGTGTAAATAATTGCCAATTAAACATTGAAGCAGCATGCATCAATAGAATGTGACGTCACCATATAAAACTCACCAAAGAAATATGGTGCTGCTTTCCTTTATTCATTCATGGGATGTGGATTTTACTGACAAGACAAACATTGCTTGTGCATCCCTAATTGCCCTTGAGAAGGTGATGATGCGCTGCCTTCTGGGCACCTGCAGTACATCGGGTAAAGGCACTATTACACTGCTGTTAGGGAGTGAAATCCAGGATTTTGAACAAGTAAATGGCTATTTATTTCTAAATCAGGATGGTGTGTGACGTGGGTGAGGTAGGGTGGGAGAGTGGGTGAGAGAGAGAGAGAGACTGGAGGTGGTTGTTTTCCTTTGAGCCTTAGAGAATGGTCTTAGTGAAAATGAGTTTGGGAAGAGTGCGAGGAATAATAATTGATTATTTCAAATAACCTATTAAAATAAATCAGTTTTTGAATGTTCTCCTATGGGACCTTGTGCATGCAGTGCGCGATGAGGAAATATGACATGCCAAAGGAATCCCTTTGGAGTGAATATAAGCTTGGCGGAGATTGAATAAAATAGCAGAAGAATGTTCGCATTGACGCCAGTACTTGTAATAGGATTCCCTTGACTGATGTCAGAGCGCCTTTGCTTTTTACACATTAAGTGGATCAGTCCATAGGTCTCTCCACAATATTCCCTCAAGAGTGAGGTTTCAAAAATAGAACATTAGAAAGGAGTGCTTTTTAAATAATAGATTGTTGGTTTTAAAAACAACGACTTGAAGTTTACAGCTAAGTACTTATAATGCTAAGTACTTTATCCGGGCAATTCCTCGTCCATAAGGATAATTTATAATTGTCCTTTTTACTCTCCTCATTGTCCCCAATGTTAACAATTGAAGTAAAATATTGAAATGCTTTATAGCGTAATGTGGGTGGCATGGTTATGCAGTGGTTAGCACTGCTGCCTCACAGCGCCAGAGACCCAGGTTTGATTCTAACCTGGGTGACTGTGTGGAGTTTGCACATTCTCCCCATGTCTGTGTGGATTTTTGCCGGGTACTCTGGTTTTCTCCCACAGTCAAAAATGTGCAGGTGGACTGGCCATGCTAAATTGCGCTTAGTTTATGTGTGTGTGCCCCTCAAGCTATAAGCCCCTCGCAACAACTAGCGAATATTCCATGAATAATTAGCTACAGAAACAGACAGAAGTCTGACCAATGCACCATCAAGGTGTGGAAAGATTGAAAGAGAGATAAGAGTAATATATTAATGTTGTCTTTAACCCTTCTCATGATGGATTTCAGAATATTGTCAAATTTTATTTATTTAATTTTCTGCTACTCTCTATTTCTAGCTCAGCTATCTAAGATATGCATATTATTTGATTTGTCCCTCTTTCTTTCTCGAAGTTGGCGTTTCGTAATGTTATCTGCTTCCTCTCTATTCTTTAAGAACATTAGAACTAGAAGAATGAGTAGGCCATCTGTCCCCTCGAGCCTGCTCCGCCATTCAATAAGATCATGACTGATCTTTTTGTGGACTCAGCTCCACCTACCCGCCCGCTCACCACAACCCTTAATTCCTTTGTTGTTCAAAAATCTATCTATCTTTGCCTGAAAAATATTCAACAAGGTAGCCTCAACTGCTTCACTGGCAGGGAATTCCACAGATTCACAATTCTTTGGGTAAAGGAGTTCCTCCTCAACTCAGTCCTAAATCTGCTCCCCCTTTATTTTGAGGCTATGCCCACTAATTCTAATTTCACCTGCCAGTGAAAACAACCTCCCTGCTCTATCTTATCTATTCCTTTCATAATTTTATATGTTTCTCTAAGATCCCCTCTCATTCTTCTAAATTCCAATTCATATAGTCCCAGTCCACTCAGTCTCTCCTCATAAGCCAACCCTCTCAACTCCAGAATCAACCTAGTGAATCCCCTCTGCACCCCTTCCAGTACCAGTACATCCTTTCTCAAGTAAGGAGGCCAAAGCTGTACACAGTACTCCAGGTGTGGCCTCACCAGCACCTTATACAGCTGCAACATAACCTCTCTGTTTTTAAACTCCATCCCTCTAGTAATGAAGGACAAAATTCCATTTGCTTTCTTATGATGGTTCTTGATGGTTTGAGTTATAAGGAGAGGCTGGATAGATTGGGACTTTTTTCTCTGGAGCGTAGAAGGCTGAGGGGTGATCCTATAGAGGTCTATAAAATAATGAGGGGCATAGATCAGCTAGATAGTCAATATCTTTTCCCAAAGGTAGGGCAGTCTAAAACTAGAGGACATAGGATTAAGGTGAGAGGGGAGAGATACAAAAGGGGCAATTTATTTACACAGAGGGTGGTGAATGTCTGGAACAAGCTGCCAAAGGTAGCAGTAGAGGCGGGTACAATTTTGTCTTTTAAAAAGCATGTAGACAGTTACATGGATAAGATGGGTATAGAGGGATATGGGCCAAATGCGGGCAATTGGGACTAGCTTCGGGGTTTTTACAAAAAGGGGCAGCATGGACAAGTTGGGCCGAAGGGCCTGTTTCCATGCTGGAAACCTCTATGACTGTATGACTCTAATTACCTGCTGCACCTGCAAACCAACTTTTTTGCGATTCATGCACAAGGACACCCAGGTCCCTCTGCACAGCAGCATACTGCAATTTTTTTTACCATTTAAATAATAGTTCATTTTGCTGTTATTCCTACCAAAATGAATGACCTCACATTTATCAACATTGTACTCCATCTGCCAGACCCTTGCCAACTCACTTAAGCTATCTACATCCCTCTGCAGGCTTTCAGTGTCCTCTATGCACATTGCTCTACCATTCATCTGAGTGTCAACTGCGAACTTTGACACACTACACTTGGTCCTCAACTCCAAATCATCTCTGTAAATCGTAAACAATTGCAGTCCCAACACTGATCCCTGAGGCACACCACTAGTCACTGATCGCCAATAGAAAAACACCCCACTCTTTGCTTTCTGTTAGTTAACCAATCCTCTCGCCATGCTAATACATTACCCGTAACCCTGTGCACCTTTATTTTATGTGCGGCACCTTGTCGAATGCCTTCTGGAAATCCAGATACACCACATCCACCGGTTCCCCGTTGTCCACCGTGCTCGTAATGTCCTCAAAGAATTCCAATAAATTAGTGAAACATGACAAGCCTTTCATGAACCCATGCTGTGACTGCCCAATGGGACAATTTCTATCCAGATGTCTCGCTATTTCGTTCATGATGATAGATTCAAGCATTTTCCCCACTACAGAAGTTAAGCTAATTGGCCTATAGTTACCCCCTTTTGTCTACCTCCTTTTTAAACAGTGGGGTCACATTTGCTGTTTTCAAATCTGCTGGAACCACCCCAGAATCCAGCGAATTTTGGTAAATTACCACTAGTGCATTTGCTATTTCCCCCGCCATCTCTTTTAGCACCCTGGGATGCATTCCATCAGGACCAGGAGACTTGTCTACCTTTCTCATCATTTGTCTTCATCACTATAGTTTTTGTGATGTAATTTCTGTTTTCTGATATTTCACTTTCTCATACCTGTACTCCCTCAGCTGCCCTGCATTGTATGGCTTTGACATACAATGCTGCCTGGCAGTTCTACTCACACACTATAACATTTTGGCAGCTATTTCAATAGGTTATGGGCCTGTCTAACATGTAATGGTCCTGTAGTCCCATGTTACATCAGAAAAGCTTGGACAGAAGTTGTCTCTCCACAATGATATTTATGAAAATGATGCTGGTTGAATCTATTTCATCTGGAACTCTTGAGGATAAATTACCTGCTTCGAATAAGTCAATGACTGAATTTTAAGTCCCCAAAACACGATGGATAGAAATGGGATGTGTCTAATTCTAGCCCTGAGTGTTTTGCCTTAACAACCATTGTATAGGTATTAAAAGAAAAACGCCAAATCAAATTGATATGCTAACAAGGAAAAATGCAAGGAAGAAGGCACCTAAAGAAAAGCGAAAGGGAAAAGCTGACAGGATATGAACTGCACGGATTGTGCTCCCGATCAGCGAAGGCCGAATGCTGCTGAAATTTGAATGGATGGGAGGACTGCTGTGATGGAGAATGTTTAGAAAGATAGAGTGAAAGTGTGGGAAGGATTAAAGAACAGGATGCGGTTGATTCACCAAACACACTCACTTTTCCTAATTTGGCAGGTCATTAAATAACTTTCTGCTCTGCATCCAAGTTCTGGCCACAACTCTTCTGCTGCTCAGCGACATCCAACGATGTGTTCTTGGAGATAGTCAAAGATTTCTTTCTCCAATTGCTGGGATAAATGATGTATCTCCTGCTCCTGACAGTAATTCCAGCAATGTGTCAATAAACCTGTGGGGCTGTCCTAGCTCTAAGCCCACCATCCATCTTGAGCACCTCCAACTTCACCGTGCTGTCCATTGTTTCATCCAATCCTATTGTTGTTGTTTTGCTTCCTGCACAATTTGTGCGTCTTCCCCTTAAATCCGGTTGAAATTGCAACACCCGGTCTGCATCATACTTGCTGCAGAGCTCTGAGATGCCAAACCCGCAAATCAAAATTAATTGGGGCAACTGAATTGAAAAAGCAATGTCTGACCCACTCAGTTGTCTTCTGATTTTTCCCGTGCAATTCCACTCCATCCCTGGCTCAGATCAATGTTGGGCCGTCATCTGCTAATTTATGTAACATAAGAGATCCTATGACACTTCAAAGAAGATAAGAGACTTTTCCAAGTGTCTGGGCCAACATTCACTCAATCAAAGTGACCAAAAACAAATTAATTGATCATTCATTATAGTTACTGTTTATGGCATCTTCCTATATGTATTATAAGTCTCTGCACAATTGATTGGATATGAGCTACTTTGCGATAACTTGAGAATAAAAGCTCGTGTAAGTGCTTGTTGCCACTTTGCTACAATGAGCTTTCATTTAACCCAGCAGAAACAGACAAGTTCAGAGGATCTAACTGAGGATGCATGCTTCACCTTACACCTCCAGCATATATGGCAGAGTTACCAAGCAGTAACTCACTCAATCACTTCTGCAAATGATTGTAAATGTGGGAACATTATCGGCAGAACTTCCAATTTTATCCACTAAAAAAATGTTTTTAGTTTTCTATTTTTGTCAAAATGTTCAGCTTTGAATTTTCTCCCTATGTTGTGGCAGACACATTAAATGTAAGAGTGGGAGGATGATATAGACAATGAAGGTACATGGAATGATACGACTGCTTATTATAATGTTCCAACCCCAAACAATGTTTAGCATAGCATTGGCTTGATTATACTGCGCTTCCACCATCTGGACCTTTCTGGGGGAACCCTGCAGCATATGACAGAGCGGGTGTCAAGAGTCTGCTACATGTTGCAAAGCTTTGCCACCATGAAGTAACAGCCTTTGTCATTATATGATAATATATACAGTGAGCAATTAAGGAGCACAAGCATAAGAAAAGGAGCAAGAAGAGAGAGAGGAAAATGAAGAGGAAAGGAGGAGGCAACTTAGACTCTTGTTTCTCCCTGGACTGTCTGTGAAAGCCTAATTCAAGCGCAGTACCAGTAGATGTAGCCCAAAATCTTCATTAGCAGCAAGCCCCACAATCAAACTCTCTTCTGCCATAAAGTGCCACAATGCAAAAATAAAAATCACCACAAAATAAACATTCCAAATTTATAAGTGAAATCATGCCATATTGCATACTAAGCTAATTATCCTTGAGCATTTCCTTAGTGGCTGTCCTGTGGGTGACAGCAGGTGCCTTGGTGGACAACCTCAAGCAGCCCTAGGACTATAAGGCCTGTGCAGCCTGCATCATCTCAACATGGGTGGCAGCAACCTGAGCTGGCTGGCTGAAAGGCAACAGCAAGGGCACTGGCAGAGTGGCAGGGATAGGAGAATGAATGTCATGTTCCTGAGAGCATCCACGGAGACAGTGCCATCCCAATGGAGCAATGCCTCAGCAATCCTAGTAATCTCTTAGACGGTAGACTGTTGGTAGTGGTGTTCTGAACACCATTACTGAAACATCCTGCTTGTCCCTTTGAACGTTATAACAGCTGACATGAAGGCAGTAGGATGGGCTTGCATGGTAGTGTTACGATCCAAGACCAAACCGCTGCATTTGATTGCAATCCAGACGAGTAACTCTTTTTTAACATTGACAAAATTTGTAATCCCAGTTATTTACTAAGAGAATAAATCCACAAGATTCCATGGTTTTATGTCTGAATTTTCCAGCCGTTCAAGCCCCACTGCTGCTGCAAGCAAGGACGGTGACTTTGGAGCTCAGCCAAATCTCCTTTCACTGCACCAGGATCAGAGGATTCCGTTGGAGTAAACGGCTGGAGAATTCCGGACAAGAAAGTCTACTATGCACAAGTCAACACAGCAAATGCTAAATAATATCCAACTTATACTCTAAACATCCAGAATTGGCATGAGGTAAACATCACTTAACAGGAAAACTGTGGTGGAACACACCTCAAATTGAACATTAAATGGCAAACACCATAGATTTCTGAGGAACCCACCCAGATGAGAGGAATCATTGGGGCGGCAAGGTGGCAAAGTGATTAGCACTGCTGCCTCACAGCACCAGGGACATGGGTTCAATTCCTTGCTCGGGTTACTGTCTGTGTGGAGTTTGCATGTTCTCCCCATGTCTGTGTGGGTTTCCTCCGGGTGCTCCGGTCGCCTCCCACAGTCCAAAAGATGTGCTAAATTCTCCCGCGGTGTACCCAAACAGTCACCGGAGTGTGGCGACTAGGAGATTTTCACAGTAACTTCATTGCAGTGTTAATATAAACCTACTTGTGACACTAATAAATAAACTTCACTGAGTCACAAAAGTTATTTTAAAATTCTGCCTCCTTCATGAGGGAATTCAGCTCTTCTCTTTCACTGATCTAGCCTCTGATTTCCCTTAAAACCATCCCAGCTCTGACTACTTCAGTGACAGCTTGCCTCTCAGTTGCTCAAACTCTTCTCCTGAGATTGCATCCCACTGGATTCAGAAGGCTGCATTCAGGCATCTAATCACTGGCACAATCCCAGTTTTTTAACTGCTCTGAGCAGAACACCACTACTCACAGGAATACCTTTGCCCAAACTGACCGGCAGCATGGAAACCACCTTCTCAGTTCCTGACTGGCTTCTCCAAGCCCCAGCTGCACAGAGCTGCCAAATGGCTCCTGGGGCTTCTCTGAGCCCCAGCTCCTGAAAGCTAACAGCATACTGCTGCTGTGTGGAGCTGGTAACCTTTCTCTTCGACTGCTCTTGATTGCTGTTCTCTGATCCTTGAACTGATCCATGTGACCTATTAAAATATCTCAACAAGATCTTGCCCCTATTCCTAAGCAGAATCGTCTGCAGCAACAATTAGAACCTTCTGTGTCTTGAATATTAAATTCTTCAGTTAGCCTACTGTCACTTTCTACAAGTGTTAACAAGGGCACAGTGAGAAAGACAGCCCAAAAAAATAGATTTCATTAAAATCCTCCCCACTGGCCATCTCTCCTCCTTTCCACCTCCTTCACCACGATCTGTAGTGCAGTGTGTAAAAACCTGGCAGACCACACTGTCCCATGCTCAGCCATTGGACACTATGTTTCAGATACACTTCCTGCATAACCTCCAGTGGCTGGTTCAGCCACAGTGCACTTTTCCTAATGAGGTGCAGACTACTTTTAAGCATTGCAGCCTAGTTTAAATGTGGCCGAAATGTTACAAATTTGCAGGTGACTGGAGCCAACATACAACACGGTTAGCACTGGCTGCAGGCAGCAAGCTTTCTAATGAGCAGGTAGCATGAAGTTGACAAGCTGCCTGCCTTTCAATCAATGGGTGTGGGCTAATTGCGTCAGGTGATCCCCGTGCCTGTTTTCGGGGGCGAGCTAATTTCGGGAACGACCCCCCCACAATCTTTACCTTTTGTATTCAAAAGATGTTGGACAATTCCGGCACGATTGTGGTGAATTTGAGAAGAATCCAATCTTTTGCGGTGTATTTTAGAATCTGGTAACTTGTATGAAGAGGTGACATTAAATCATTAGATTGTATCATGTGCCTTTGTCTTCCTGGCCATCTCCGATGCAATTATCTGTTAATGGTCCTAAACTCCCTCCAGAAGAATGATGATCATCCTGAAGGGATCATGCTAGTTATCAATACTTGAAAAAGAAAAAATTCTCATATTCAAAACTGTTGACTCAGAATAGATTTATTAACTTTTTTGGGGATCATTTTAAGACCCAGGATTAGGTGGGTTTAGGTAGGGCGGGTAGTAAAATGATTAAACATTTGAAACATGATTCCTGCCCACATCTGGTTTTGTTGGAGGCAGGAAAAGGAAGACATGATCAATCAGGCACTCTGGTCAATTGTTCAAAACGTTTAAGGAGGCTGTATACCTCCATGTTCGTCTTTTTACTCTGTGGTGAACCATCGTTGGTTACCACTGTGGGGTTATTCTAATGTTGCTGTTGGGTTAGGGTGTTGACACTGTGGGGTTGTTATAATGTTGTTGTTGGGTTAGGGTGTTTACACTGTGGGATTAATATACCTGTGGTGGATGCTGTTATGGCACATCCCGGTCGGGCCCCGCCTCCTGGGGAGAGGTATAAGACCCTCTGCTCAGGCGGGACCCCTCCAGTCTGGATTGGTGTACTCGTGTTAGATAGTTCCATTGTTTGTCAATAAAAGCCTTCAATTGCTGAAGCCTTGTATCTCGTGCTTGATTGTCGCGCATCAATTTTATTGACAAACACAAAACTCTCGACAGTAAAGAGAGTATGGAGCAAATGCTAAAACCAGAGTGTCTGACGCTGGATCCACGTGCGGTCGGCGCCTCTAACACCTTCGACCACTGGCTGAAGTGTTTCGAGGACTACCTGGCAGCCTCTGCAGCAGTTACTACGGATAACGACAGACTCCAGGTCCTCCACGCGAGGGTAAGCGACACTGTCTACCTCGCGATTCGTGCGGCCACCACTTACCCGAGGGCCCTCGAGCTCTTGAAGAAACGATACACGAGACCACCCAACGAGATTCACGCTCGTTACCTCCTCGCTACACGACGTCGGCAGTCGGGCGAAACCATGGAGGACTACGCCAATGAGCTCTTGCAGCTTGCCAGGGGCTGCGACTGCAAAGCTGTGTCGGCTGAGCAGTACATGTACGACCTCGCCCGAGATGCGTTTGTGGCAGGGGTCGGGTCTTCGTACATCCGGCTCAAGCTGTTGGAGAAAGGGAATCTCAACCTGACCCAAGCTATGGAGATGGCTGAGATGCTGGAGGCGGCGTCGAAAAGCTTGGCCCTGTATCCAGAAGACCACGTGGAGACAACGTGGCAGGAGCAAGCACAAATCCCTCCTCGCCCCACGGGCTCGCGCTCCCATATTGACCCGACGACGGCGGCAGCCCCAGGCGGCCCGCGGTGCTATTTTTGCGGAGGAGCCAAGCATCCACGGCAACAGTGTCCAGCTAAAACGGTGATCTGCAATCAGTGCGGTAAAAAGGGGCACTACGCGTAAGTCTGCAGATCGAAGCCCAAGAACGGCAGTGCAGCCTGTGACCCTCCAGAACGGAGACAATCTCCATCGGCGTCGCAGTACCCACGAGGTCCGACCACGTGCGAGCCCAGGACGACGCCATTGTGGCTGGCGGAGGAGGAGGATGACCACCAGGAGTCGCTACGCTTGGCGTCCTCACCCATGTGCGATTCATGGGGGCGGCCATCTTGGTCGACGACGACCAGGAGCGACCAGCAGGGGTCCTCAGCATCAACCTCGGCTGCCTGCAGTGACGTCCAAGGGCCAACGGTGGCGTCGATCACCCTGGACCAGGCTAAGCATCACAGGCTTGACTGTTCAATGATGAACATTAAGGTAAATGGTCGTACTGTGTATTGTCTGTTTGACAGTGGGAGCACCGAGAGTTTTATTCACCCTGACACTGCAAAGAGGTGTGAACTCCGGGTTCTACCTGCCAAACAGACAATTTCTATGGCATCACGGTCCCGGTCTGTACCGATCCAAGGACGATGTGTGGTAACTCTGGAGGTGCAGGGCACAATTTACGAGCGATACAGGCTCCTTGTGTTGCCGCATCTTTGCGCGCCAATTCTCCTCGGACTAAACTTTATGGTCCACATGAAGAGTGTGATCCTACAGTATGGTGGGCCACTCCCTTCGCTGGCAGTAAGGAATCAGCCGCAGCCTCCAAATCGTCCAAAGCGCCCCGCATGCAATCTTTCCACACTAAAGATCACCACACCCTCTTTATTTAAGAATCTGGTACCAGGCTGCAAGCCCATCGCTACTAAAAGTAGGCGTTACAGTGCTGAAGACCGGATCTTCATCAGATCTGAGGTTCAGCGGCTCCTCAAAGAAGGGATCATACAGTCCAGCGTTAGTCCGTGGAGAGCACAGGTCGTGGTGGTTAAAAGCGGGAACAAACCCCGGATGGTCATCGACTACAGTCAGACCATTAATCGTTATACGCAGCTGGATGCGTATCCTCTCCCGCGCATATCTGATATGGTCAATCAGATTGCGCAGTACCGGGTGTTCTCCACCATAGACCTTAAGTCCGCCTACCACCAACTCCCCATCCGCCCAGAGGACCGACAATACACGGCTTTTGAGGCGGATGGTCGTCTGTATCAGTTTCTTAGGGTTCCATTTGGTGTCACCAATGGGGTCTCGGTCTTCCAGCATGCTATGGACTGAATGGTGGACCAGAACGGGTTGCGGGCTACCTTCCCGTACCTGGATAATGTCACCATCTGCGGCCATGACCAGCAGGACCATGACACAAACCTCCAGAACTTTTTGCGCACTGTGTCTCGCCTGAATCTGACCTATAACAGGGAGAAGTGTGTATTCCGTACGCGCAGGTTAGCTATCCTGGGATACGTGGTGGAAAACGGGGTCATTGGCCCTGATCCAGACCGTATGCGCCCCCTTACTGAACTTCCCTTGCCCGCTAGCGCAAAAGCACTGAGGAGATGCCCCGGCTTCTTCTCTTATTATGCGCAGTGGGTCCCCAACTACGCGGACAAAGCCCGTCCGCTCATCAAGTCCACAACTTTTCCGCTCACGCCAGAGGCCCAATTGGCCTTCAAGGCTTTGAAAAGCGACATTGCGAAAGCCACGATGCACGCGGTAGATGAATCCATCCCTTTTCAGGTGGAAAGTGATGCATCTGATTTCGCCCTGGCCGCCACACTAAACCAGGCAGGCCCGTCGCGTTTTTTTCCCGCACCCTTCAAGGTCCCGAAATTCGGCATTCAGCGGCAGAGAAGGAGGCCCAGGCCATTGTGGAGGCCGTCAGACACTGGCGCCATTACCTGGCGGGGAAGCGGTTCACCCTGATCACGGATCAGCGATCCGTGGCGTTTATGTTCAATAATACGCAGAGGGGCAAGATCAAGAATGACAAGATCTTGCGGTGGAGAATTGAGCTCTCCACCTATAATTACGATATTATGTATCGTCCAGGGAAACTCAATGAGCCCTCGGATGCCCTCTCGCGCGGAACATGCGCTACCATGCAGGAGGACCGCTTGAACGCCCTCCATAATGATCTGTGCCATCCAGGGGTCACTCGGCTCTACCACTTCATCAAAGCCCGCAACCTGCCCTACTCGGTGGAGGATGTCAGGTCAGTAACAAGAAGCTGTCGGATTTGCGCGGAATGCAAACCGCACTTTTACCGACCTGACCGGGCACAATTGGTCAAGGCCACTCGCCCCTTCGAGAGGCTGAGTGTGGATTTTAAGGGCCCCCTTCCCTCAACAGACCGGAACGTGTACTTTCTTAACATCATAGATGAATACTCCCGGTTCCCGTTTGTTGTCCCCTGTGCGGACACGTCGACTGCCACGGTGATCAAGGCATTCCATGATCTTTTTACCCTGTTCGGGTACCCCTGCTATATACATAGCGACAGGGGCTCGTCGTTCATGAGTAACGACTTGAGGCAATTCCTGCTCTCATACGGGATTGCCTCTAGTAGAACCACGAGTTACAACCCTAGGGGCAACGGACAGGTGGAGAGAGAGAATGCTACAGTCTGGAAGGCAGTCCTATTGGCGCTGAAGTCCAAAGGCCTTCCAGTCTCCCATTGGCAGGAGGTCCTTCCAAATGCGCTTCACTCCATTCGCTCCCTCCTGTGTACGGCAACCAATGCTACTCCCCACGAGAGGATGTTCTCATTCCCTCGGAAGTCGTCCTCGGGGATATCTTTACCAGCCTGGTTGACGTACCCAGGACCCGTCCTTCTGCGGCGACATGTAAGGGCCCGCAAGTCCGACCCCTTGGTCGAACCGGTCCACCTCCTCCACGCCAACCCTCAGTATGCCTATGTGGCATATCCTGACGGGCGAGAGGACACAGTCTCGATCCGAGACCTGGCGCCCGCAGGGGACGTAACAACTCCTGTCGCTCCCATACCCCCTGTCACGAATTCCCTATCGCTTATTTCTTCCCCGGACGTGGCGCGGTCAGCACCGGGACCAGTGCATACCAGTTATACTCCCATGTACAGCTTGCCTGAGACTCGGAGATCGGCGCCACCACAGAAGGTACCGGGATCCCCTGCACCACCGCTTCACCAGGGTCAACCGGCCCGTGAGTCCTCGAGGGGACAGCCGGACGTTGTTTTGGAGAGAACGCCACCGCAAGCACCTGCTCCGGTGTCACAACCGGTGTTGAGGAGGTCACAGCGACGGTGCGGTCCTCCAGACCGTCTGGACTTGTAGATTTTTTTTGTATATATGTAGTCTGTTTTCGCACCCCGCCGGCCTTTGTTTTCAAAGGAGGGGTGAATGTGGTGAACCATCGTTGGTTACCACTGTGGGGTTATTCTAATGTTGCTGTTGGGTTAGGGTGTTGACACTGTGGGGTTGTTATAATGTTGTTGTTGGGCTAGGGTGTTTACACTGTGGGATTAATATACCTGTGGTGGATGCTGTTATGGCACATCCCGGTCGGGCCCCGCCTCCTGGGAGAGGTATAAGATCCTCTGCTCAGGCGGGACCCCTCCAGTCTGGATTGGTGTACTCGTGTTTAAATAGTTCCATTGTTTGTCAATAAAAGCCTTCAATTGCTGAAGCCTTGTATCTCGTGCTTGATTGTCGCGCATCATACTCCCATCATCTGGGTGTCCCTGGCCTCGGGAAACCTGCAGGTAAAAGGAGGCAAAAAGGGAATGGATCCATAAGATTTCCCATCCACTAGATAGCCAATCAGTCTGCCTTTTGACTGGAGAAAAAAAATCTCAGTGTGGTAATAAAACTCCAGGGCTTTGGAGGTAACCATACTTCTGGATTTCTTGACCATAACTCTTCTCCTCTGCTGCTCGTAACCCCATCCCAGTAAATATTGGAGCATATATTTCTCATATAGATTCCAGTGCCCTCTTGTCAATGCAAATATTTAATCCAACGTTTGATTTATTGCTTTGTACCGACAATGAAAATGTGAGTTCAAATAGCTTGAAGTAAAGGCTGTGGATAACTTAGACAAAAGAAAAGGGAAAAGTATTTCCAAACAAAATGGTTAAAATGCAACATACAAAGTATGGACAATAAATGTGAGGAATGGGAAGCAATTATTTTAGTTGAAGATCTAAAGCTAATGCTGTTAACAGAAATCTGGCTGCAAACTGGACAAATGGAGAAGAAACGCATAGGGATACAATGGGTAAATAAAATCAATGAAATGCATATCAGGTAAATGATACAATGAATAAGTTATCTGATCCACCAGATGACTCTGAGGGAGAAAGACAAACATTTACTGTTATACTTTTAGGAGGGCTGAAAAAAAAGCTAGGAGAGGAAGCAATATTAAAAGTTCTGTTAGGAGAGTTAATGTTGTTAAGAGGTGGAACTTTCCCATCCTGTCTGCCACGGGAATAGGAGCAGGCAGGGGCGGACCATGCAAAGGTCTCCTGACCTTAGGTGGTATTTTCCAGTCTTGGTGTGAGCATGGCCAGAAAATCCCACTGCAGTAACAGGTACAGAATCAGTAATGTTGGAGTAGAAAGATTAAAAGAAGCTTATTTTGTCAGTCGGGTTGTTTTACAGACCTTCAAATGGTGAGAAGGAATGGATGCGGATATCTGAGGACTGAATAGAGACAAAGTTATTGAATCACAGGATCAAAGAATTGCTGCAGTGCAGAAGGAGGTCATTCAGTCCATTGTGTCTGCACCAGCTCTCGGAATCAACAATTCACTTAGTGACATTCCCTTCCCTTTTCCCTGTAACGTTTCACATTCTTCCTTTTCAGATAACAGTCTAATTTCCTTTTGAATGCTTTGATTGCACCTGACTCCACCATACACTCAGGCAGTGCATTCCAGAACTTCACCACTCACTGCGTGAAAATGTTTTTCCTCATGCCACCATTGCTTATTTAGCTAATTACTTTATATCTGTGACCTTTCATTCTTGATCCTTTCATGAGTGGGAATAATTTCCCCTATCCACTCTGTCCAGACCCTCTTGATTTTGAATACCTCTATCAAATCTCTTTCAACCTTCTCTTTCATTTGAAAAACAGTCCCAACTTCTCCAAATTATCTTCTTAACTGAAGTTCCTCATCTCTAGAACCATTCTTTGTGAATCTTTGCTGCCCTCTTCAATACATTCATATATCTTCTAAAGTGCATCGCCAGAACTGCACACAATACACAAGCTGAGGCCAAATCAGTGTCCTCAACAGTTCTTTGCACGTGTGCTCTGTGCCAATATTAATGAAGCTTTGAATTTATTAACTATTCTCTCAACCTGTTCTGTCATCTTCAATGACTTATGCACACGTGCACCCAGGTCTCTGCAGAATTGCACCGTTTATTTTATGTTGTCTCTCCATGTCCTTCTTGCCAAAATGAATCACTTCACATTTCTCTGCATTGAATTTAATCTTATTTTCCCATTCCACCAACCTCTCTATGCCCTTTTGAAGTGCTACACACTCCTTACAGTTCACAATGCCTCCAAATTTTGTATCATCTGCAAATTTTGAAATTGTGGCCTGTATATCAAGTTCGAGATCATTAATATATATCAGGAAAAGCAAGGGTCCCCACATTGACGCATGCGGAACTCGTCAACAAACTTTCCTCCAACCTGAAAAACACCATTAACCATTACTCTTGGTTTCCTGTCTCTCAGCCAATTTTGCATCCATGTTGCTACTGACCCTATTATTCCACGAGCTTTAATTTTGCTCAAAAGTCAGTTGCGTGGCACCATATCAACATCATGATCCTTATCAAACCTCTCCGTTACCTATCACAAACTCAAGTAAGCTTATTAAACATAATTTCCTCTTGGTCTGGGAAGTTTTTAATGATCAACTTATTAATTGGGAAAGAAAGGGAGTAAAATGAGAAAATGAAATGGAAAAACTATAAGGTGTACAGGGATCCTTAAGAAGGTAGTTAGTTGACCTACAAAGTTAGGTCTGGTTATGAGTAATAGGCTAAATTTGGGTGAGCACCTTTGAAGTAGTGATCACAATACAGTATGATAAAGTTTCAGATCTTTCCGGAAAGGGAAAGAGTCAGCAACAAAGAAAGAATGCCAGACTTGATTAGGTGACATGTTTAGAAAGATGAGGAGTTACTTGGTTGTGGTGTGATTGAAGGAATAATTGACACATAGGGGGCAGGATTTTCTGTCCACGCTCGCCTCAACACCGGAAAATCTCGCCCGAGGTCAATGGACCTTCACATGGCCTGTCCCCCGCCCACTACAATTCCCGTGGTGGGCGGGACAAGAGAATTCCGGCCCGGAAAGCAAAGGTACAGAGTAAATATATTCCATTAAAAAAGAATATTCCAAGTAGTCTTTGGATATCATGGATAATAGAGTTTAAAACCCAATTAAAATTGAAGAATTTGGACTTTTAGGTCAACAAGAAAATTAATATTAATGAAAATAGCTTAATAGGGAATTTGAGACAGTCACTGATAAATTCAGCATTCAGCTCTGAAATAGAAGCATTTACCATTCAAAACTTGAAAACCATAACAATTCCAATGGCCAGAAGTTCCTTCCTGAGCTTATTAAAAATTCACAGAATCAGAGGAGGGTCCAAGCGTAGCTGTACTATAGTAGTTTGGGTACCTCGTACAAAACCATACAGCACAGAAGGAGATCATTCAGCCACTGGAGGATAGCTAATTTGATCCCGTTATTTAAGAAGGGTAGGAAGGATAACCCGGGAAATTATAGGCTGGTGAGCTTGACGTCCGTGGTAGGGAAGTTGTTGGAGAGGATTCTTAGAGATAGGATGTATGCGCATTTAGAAAGGAATAAACTCATTAACGATAGTCAGCATGGTTTTGTGAGAGGGAGGTCATGCCTCATGGTGGAGTTTTTTGAAGAAGTGACTAGAATGGTCGACGAGGGAACGGCCGTGGATGTCGTCTATATGGACTTTAGTAAAGCGTTCGACAAAGTCCCTCATGGTAGGTTGGTGCAAAAGGTTGGATCTCATGGGATAAAGGGGGCGGTGGCTAGATGGGTGGAGAACTGGCTTGGTCACAGAAGACAGAGGATGGTAGTGGAAGGGTCTTTTTCCGGCTGGATGCCTGTGACTAGTGGTGTTCCGCAGGGCTCTGTATTGGGACCTCTGCTGTTTGTGATTTATATAAACGATCTGGAAGAAGGTGTAACTGGGGTGATCAGTAAGTTTGCGGACGACACGAAAATGGCTGGACTTACAGATAGTGAGGAACATTGTCAGAGGCTACAGAAGGATAGATAGGCTGGAAATTTGGGCAAAGAAATGGCAGATGGAGTTCAATCCAGATAAATGCGAAGTGATGCATTTTGGTAGAACTAACGTAGGGGGGAGCTATACGATAAATGGCAGAACCATAAAGGGTGTAGATACGCAGAGGGACCTGGGTATGCAAGTCCACAGATCCTTGAAGGTGACGTCACAGGTGAATAAGGCATATGGCATGCTTGCCTTTATAGGACGGGGCATAGAGTATAAAAGTTGGGGTCTGATGTTGCAGTTGTATAGAACGTTGGTTCGGCCGCATTTGGAATACTGCGCCCAGTTCTGGTCGCCACACTACCAGAAGGACGTAGAGGCTTTAGAGAGAGTGCAGAGGAGGTTTACCAGTATGTTGCCTGGTATGGAAGGGCTTAGTTATGAGGAGAGATTGGGTAAACTGGGGTTTTTCTCACTGGAAAGACGGAGGGTGAGGGGTGACCTAATAGAGGTGTATAAAATTATGAAAGGCATAGATAGGGTGAACGGTGGGAAGCTTTTTCCCAAATCGGTGGTGACGTTCACGAGGGGTCATAGCTTCAAAGTGAGGGAGGGGAGGTTTAACATGGATATCAGAAGGACGTATTTTACACAGAGGGTGGTGGGGGCCTGGAATGCGCTGCCGGGCAAGGTGGTGGAGGCGGACACACTGGGAACGTTTAAGACTTATCTAGATAGCCACATGAACAGAGTGGGAATGGAGGGATACAAAAGAATGGTCTAGTTTGGACCAGGGAGCGGCGCAGGCTTGGAGGGCCGAAGGGCCTGTTCCTGTGCTGTATTCTTTGTTCTTTGTCATGAGGGGACATAGTCTCAAAGCGAGGGGCAGGAGGTTTGGGGGGGATGTCAGGAAAAACCTTTTTACCCAGAGGGTGGTGACAGTCTGGAATGTGCTGCCTGGGAGGCTGCTAAAGGCGGGTTGCCTCACATCCTTTATAAAGTACTAGATGAGCACTTGGCATGCATGGGGTTATGGGGATAGGGCCTGGGTGAGATTGTGGTCGGTGCAGATTTGATGGGCCGAATGGCCTCCTTCTGCACTGTGGGATTCTATGATTCTATAACATTCAAGGCTATGGGCCAAGTGCTGGCAGATGGGATTAGGTGGGAGGTCAGGTATTTCTTGTGTGTCAGTGCAGACTCGATGGGCCGAAGGGCCCCTCCTGCACTGTATGATTCTATCATTCCAAGATTCTTCTGTGCATCATTGTGGGAAAAATACCCCCTTCTGGCAGTTTTTCCAATTACATTGTCTGGTTACCAGCTGTGGTGATTGTCCTTAAAGAACAACAAAATCAAGTAGGGGTCACGTGGTCTGTGCGACTAATCAGCACCTAGCGAGGGGAATCTCCCCAGGGAGAAGAGTTCTTCTATGGCAGAAGTACTTTGGATTGGCACGAGCAGCTCATGTAACTCTCTTGTAAATAAAGGGCAGCATGGTGGCACAGTTCTTAGCACTGCTGCCTCACAGCGCCAGGGACCTGGGTTCATAGAATCCTACCATGCAGAAGGAGGCCAATCGTGTCTGCACCAACCACAATTCCATCCAGGCCTTATCCTCACAACCCCATGCATTTACCCCAGCTAGTCCCCTGACACTAAGGGGCAATTTAGCATGGCCAATCCACCTAATCCGCACATCTTTGGACTGTGGAAGGAAACCGGAGCACCCACAGGAAACCCACGTAGACACGGGGAGAATGTGCAAACTCCACACAGTCAGTGATCCAAGCCGGGAATCAAACCCGGGTCCCTGGCGATGTGAGGCAATAGTGCTAACCACTTTGCCACCATGCCGTGTTCGATTCCCAGTTTGGCTCACTGTCTATGCGGAGTTTGCACGTTCTCCCTTTGTCTGCATGGGTTTCCTCCGGTTGCTCCGGTTTCCTCCCACAGTCTGAAAGACGTGCTGGTTAGGTGGATTGGCCCTGCTAAATTCTCCCTCAGTGTATCCGAACAGGCTCTGGAGTGTGATTTTCACAGTAACTTCATTGTAGTGTAATGTAAGCCTACTTGTGACTAATAAACTTGAAAACTTTAAAGCCTTTTCTGTTTGACTAGAGTCTCTGAAAGTACATCACTACACCAGCCCCACTGCCAGTGTAAACAGTTTCGCTCTATCGATGCTATGAAAAAGTGTTATAATTTTGAACGCCTCTGTTAAATTTCCCCTTAACATCCACTGATCTGAGGAAAGCAACCTCAGCCTCTTTAGTCTTTCGACATAACTAAAGTTCTGAATTCATGGCACTATTCTGGCAAACCTCCTCTGCACTTTCTCAAGGTCTTGATAGTCTTCCTAAAGTGTGATGTCTAGAATTGGATAAAATACTCCAATTGTGGCTCATGCAGTGATTCATAAGAGTTTACTCTCCTCCCTTGTTGGTATGCTCTCTGCCTTCGTTTATAATGTTTGGGATCCCACCTGCTCTTTTTTTTTAACAGTTTTTTCAATTTTTCCTGCCACCTTCAAATGTAAATGTGTGTGTGAATCTATTAAGCCTCTCTGACTGTGACACTTTCCCCATTGAAGGAGCTGGAAATGTTGGCAGATGTGAACTGGGATGGGGTGCTGAATTTCCCACAGGAAGCTCTCTGGCTGCCCTAATGAAGAAGACGGCTTGAATCGTGAATAACATTTTCTCGCAAACCACCCCCGCCCCCCCGCAGCCACCCTCCCTCAGTTTTCAGTGATTCAGATCCTGATTTTGACCTAAATCCCCAGGTGGTCCCCATATTTTCCACTAGGTCAGCCAGTGTACATAGGCTTGCCAGCTATATTTGATTTGAGGCCTGTGGGCCTGAAAGCTGGAGCATCAAAAAGCTGAAGTTCAGAAACTTTTTGTCTCAGTACCCCGTCCTTGTAAAGGTGTGGTGAACCATCGTTGGTTCCCACTAGATAGTACTGAGCCAGGGTCTGGCCAGTACTACAAGTATGTATATATGTTGCTGTTGGGTTAGGGATGGGTTGTTCTACTTGTTGCTGTTGGGGTTAGGGTGGGGTTGTTACACCTTTGTATTGTAGTATTGTGGTACATCCCAGTCGGGCTCCGCCTCCTGGGAGAGGTATAAAGGTCCCTGCTCTGGCTGGGACCCCTCAGTCTGGGATCGTGTATATAATTGGCAGCTGCCTTGTTACAGCAAATAAAAGCCTTTATTTCCTGAGCATCAAGCCTTGTGTATGATAACGCGCATCAAAAGGTTGGAAAGTGGTTTTACCCCTTAAGAGGATGAACTGAAACGTTGTTGCATAACCAAGAGCTGACTGCCTGATGGCTGAGTTTGCTGCGGTTCTGCCAGAATACTGAAGTTACAGCAGGAATTGACTAGAATGGTTGCAGATAAATAGAACCATGATTTCTTCCTTTTTGTAGCCTGGCATTGCCTCCTTCCCAAAAGTCCTCCGTTTCTCTTATAGAGGTACCCTGAGACATCATTATCTGTGCTCATTGTCATTGTCCATGGCCCCTGTCTTCTTTATTTGATCATCATGATGACATGGATGAGTACATGGGACTTAATAGGATGGAGGGTTATAGGTAGGGATATATGTGGGCGGCACGGTAGCACAGTGGGCGGCACGGTAGCACAGTGGTTAGCACTGCTGCTTCACAGCTCCAGGGTCCCGGGTTCGATTCCCGGCTCGGGTCACTGTCTGTGTGGAGTTTGCACATTCTCCTCGTGTCTGCGTGGGTTTCCTCCGGGTGCTCCGGTTTCCTCCCACAGTCCAAAGATGTGCGGGTTAGGTTGATTGGCCAGGTTAAAAATTGCCCCTTAGAATCCTGAGATGCGTAGGTTAGAGGGATTAGCGGGTAAAATATGTGGGGGTAGGGCCTGGGTGGGATTGTGGTCGGTGCAGACTCGATGGGCGGAATGGCCTCCTTCTGCACTGTAGGGTTTCTATGTTCGGCACAACATGTGGGGCCAAAGGGCCTGTTTGTGCTGTCGTTTTTCTATGTTTCTATCATGTTGTAGCTTATGTTGTCTTACATGTGTGTTATTTCTCTGCTCAGCACTGTTACTTTACATACTAGGATAGCTTCCCAACTCTTTCTTCGAACATTATCGGATTCTTGGCATGTTTCGATCCCTCTACTCTCAATCTTCCTCGTGGGAAGAAAAGCATCGCATTATATCTTAAATTCCAGTAAGGCAGGCCTTATACAGGATAAATTGTTCGTGATGAAATCAAGAGTATCAACTCTGTCATGGATCCTTTCCAAGGCGTCGATCAACTGAACAGACCTGTCAGTAACTGTCAGTGCCGGATGTCAATTAGTTTGACAAAGGTGTTCCCAGAGGAGAAGCTGAGCAGCCTAGGGGAAGGCAATGCTAGACTACACAGCCTACCAAAAGAAAAATGACCTTTACTTAATGTTTAGTGAGGGATGGTCACCTCTAATTGTCTTCTTCCTGCTTGTTAGTCTTTCTGTGGTTCATTGCTTTAACACTGCTATATTGCTTTAAGAGGTCTTGGAGCAATTGGGAATTTCCAAATGTTGGCTTTATATTTACAGTACAAACACAGAACTGAAAGTGAACACAGTATAAATGTGTGAGGTGATACACTTTGGAAGGAGTAATTTGACATGAAAGTATTCAATGAACAGCATGACACTAGGAGGTTCTGTGGAACAAAAGGACCTTGGCGTGTTTGTCCACAGATCTGAGGGTGGAAGGGCATGTTAGTAGGGTGGTGAAAAAGGCATATGGGACACTTGCCTTTACCATTTGAGGCATAGATTACAAAAGCTTAGAGGTCATGTTGGAGTTGTATTGAAATTTGGTGAGGCCACAGCTGGAGTACAATGTGCAGTTCTGGTCACCACATTATAGGAAGGATGTGATTGCACTGGAGGGGGTGCAAAGGAGATTCACCAGGATACGGCCTGGGATGGAACATTTAAGTTATGAAGAGAAGTTGGTTTGGCTTGGGTTGTTTTCGTTGGAGCAGAGAAGACTGAGGGGACAACCTGACCGAGGTGTACAAAATTATGAGGAACATGGACAAAGTGGATAAGGAGCAGCTGTTCCCCTTAGTTGAATGGTCAGTCACGAGAGGACACAAGTTCAAGGTGAGGGGCAGGAGATTTGGGGGGATGTGAGAAAAAAAATATTTTTTATCCCGAAGGTGGTGATGGTCTGGAATGTCTTCCTGGGAGGGTGGTAGAGGCGAATTGCCTCACATCCTTTAAAAAGTGCCTGGATGAGCACTTGGCACATCATAATATTCAGGGCTATTGGCCAAGTGCTAGTAAATGGGATTAGGTGGGAGTTCAGGTGTTTCTTGCATGTCAGTGCAGACTCGATGGGCCAAAGGGCCTCTTCTGCATTTTATGATTCTATGATTCTATAAATGATAGGAACTGAATTTGATCTTTCTGGGGTTGTGAAGTGATTGATGTCATCCAGGTAAAACTTAGTGTACTGTGCACTGAACTGAAAAGCTATGCAATAAAGATTTTGGATGATAGAAGAGCCACCAAATAAATTTTGAATTTATAGAATGTATCAGTGGGTTTTCTGTGGCATTGCACAAGGTAAATTGGTAGAAAGGTTTTCTCTTGGCCACCTTTGTTCAATTTTTATGTTGATTTTTTTTCTGTATCCACTTCTGCTCTGACGTTTTCTGACTGGGTTCCTTTTCCAGTTAGAGATGACCGTTTACATGATGCAATGTGATCACAAAAACTATTGCCAATAGCTGAAGATGATAATTTAGGGAGGAATGTGGAACAAAATGTAACTGGAATAGCTGCTCCTTATCCATTCTGTTCATGCCCCTCATAATCTTGTACACCCCAATCAGGTTCCCTTCAGTCCTCTCTGCTCCAACGAAAACAACCCAAGCCGATTCAAACTCAGTTGTACATAAAGATTGAAGCAAAGAATTCACCTCCATTTTCACAGGGCAATTAGAAATGAGCAATGCATGCCAGTCCTTCCAGTGATATCCACACACAGAGAATAACTAACAAAATAATCACCCAGGAGCAGAGTGAAACTTGTTCTTCACATTAAACTGCAGTGTTTAAACTCACACAGTAGTCGAGCAGGAAAATGGGTTGCGTGGTGCGGTATTGAGCCATACACACAAAGAGATCCCAGGTATATCTTGCATGCGTACTCAGTTAGTTAGTTTTGGTGGCAGTTGGAGTGTGACAGACAGACAGCCTCAGTATGTCTGGGCTTTGGAGGAGGAGAATCAGCCAGAGTACCTTTTGTGATTGTGTGTCCCTTATTGAGAAGTATGTTTTTTTTTGGTACTGAGCAAAGACAGGATTGAGTTCAACTGAAGTGACCTTCACAGTCAATTAGCCCACTGACATTCACTTCAAGGCTTTCGCAGGAAAAACTGGGAGGATACCGGGGAACTGTAGATGCCTGAAAACGGTTCCCCAACGTGCTCTCAATATTAGAGGGCTAAAGTTGGGTGAGTGAGTGTGGATACTGTTTGACAGGCAGTTTCCAGGAAAGTTTACAGCTTGGAATTGCAGCGTCTGCTCGGAACCATTATTCGGATATCAGAGAGCATTTGTCAACTTTTGTACAACATGAAGATTTATTTGTAGATAAGAGATGTCTCTGGGTCATTCAGTGTTATAGCCAGGGAGTATCAGGAATATCATTTTGTCCTTCAGGTCTACATTTTTAACATGTGACTGATACACCAGCTTGGAAACTTGAGTTCAAATGAAACATAACACTGCCAAACGTACAGAAACTTAAGGCCCTGATTGATTGATGGAAGGAAAGTAGCAAGAAACTTACTGTCAGGGTAAAGATAAATTCCTGATTCTTTCCCATCAAAATCCTGACACCTTAGTAAATTTTTATTCTTGTGTTGATATAATGGAAGTCTCTTCTTGTATATCAATTTGATGTCCTCTCACTTCATTGCACGATTCTGAGATTTTTAGCTGTGTCTCGTGTTGCTCAATCTGTACAAAAGCAAATCTTCAATACTTCTTCACAAAAATATGTAAAGCTTTTGCAGCTCCAGTAGTTAGAATCATAGAATTAGACAGTGCAGCAAAGGCCCTTTGGCCCATCGAGTCTGCACTGACATGTTAGAAACACCTGAACTCCCACCTAATCCCATTTACCAGCACTTGGGCCATTGCCCTGAATGTTATGATGTGACAAGTGCTCATCCAGGTACCTTTTAAAGGATGTGCAGTTCTTTCCATATTTCAAAAGTTTACCAGATTTGGAATTTGATGCAGCAAGGACACCCGTGACCTTAAATGTTCCATGTCATGTATAGATGCAGGGCTGACTTCCTTAAAACCACAGGCAGGGAAAAATCCTTTCCCTAGGTGAGCTGTTCAGAGACACATTTATAACTTCCAACAGGACATGCATGTAAACAAGGAAAAGCAACTGCAACACAAGATGAAGGCATACGGCCGGGATTGGCTGGCAGCACAGCTCAAGGTAAACACAGTAAGAAGTTTAACAACACCAGGTTAAAGTTCAACAGGTTTATTTGGTAGCAAAAGCCACTAGCTTTTGGAGCCTTAAGCTCCTTCTTCAGGTGAGTGGGAATTCTGTTTACAAACAGGGCATATAAAGACACAAACTCAATTTACAGAATAATGGTTGGAATGCGAATCCTTACAACTAATCAAGTCTTAAAGGTACAAACAATGTGAGTGGAGAGAACATTAAGACAGGTTAAAGAGATGTGTATTGTTTCCAGACAGGACAGCCAGTGAGATTCTGCAAGTCCAGGAAAGCTGTGGGGATTACAGATAGTGTGACATGAACCCAATATCCCGGTTGAGGCCGTCCTCATATGTGCGGAACTTGGCTATCAGTTTCTGCTCAGCGACTCTGCGCTGTCGTGTGTCGTGAAGGCCACCTTGGAGAACGCAAGGTACACAAGGGTTGCCTGTGCATGCTACCTCTCTGTGGGGAGGGAGGGAGACAGGAAGAGGGAGTGTCCCATCCTCTTTAAAAGGTCAAAAGTCACCAATTATTTTCTCTCTTTGCACACTAATTTTCCGGCCTTGCTCACCCCAAAACCAGAGAATCCAGCCCAAGGTCAATGGACCTTTCCATGGTCCGCCCCTCGCCCGCTACGATTCCCATGGCAGGCGGAACGGGAAAATTCACCCCAACTGTTACCATAGGTCTGCAAATCTCATCTATGCAGCAATTAATTTTCAACAACCTTTACCACACCAGCACTGTCTATATAATTAAAAGTTCTGTGTTGAACACATGTCACGAGTGTCACATTCCAATACACGCACCGCTGTTCTTATTGACCCAGTTTCTGGGGTAGTAATGATGGTGATTCTGTCAGTGTTCACCCTCATGACTCCTCTGAAAGTGAGAGAAACCTTTGGAGTCTGCACGTGCTCAGTTAAACTGAAGTCAACTAGAAATCATTGAACTGAAGAGAACTTCACCTCTTGCGTTCTTAGTCAGACACCCATGATAAAAATGACATCTTGTTGAATGAGGTGTAATATGGTTTTTGTGGCATGTTTGGTCATAATTGCAACTAACTGGCCCTAACAGAATAATTTTAGATTTAGTGCACATCAAATTTCTCTGTAATGAGACAATCAGGCTTACATTAACACTGCAATGAAGTTACTGTGAAAATCCCCTAGTCGCCACACTCCGGCACCTGTTCGGGTACACTGAGGGAGAATTTAGCATGGCCAATGCACCTAACGAGCACATCTTTTGGACTGTGGGAGGAAACCAGAGCACCCGGAGGAAACCCATGCAGACACGGGGGAGAGTGTGCAAACTCCTCACAGACAGTGACCCAAGCTGGAATTGAACCCGAGTCCCTGGCACTGTGAGGCAGCAATGCTAACCACTGTGCCCCCGTGCCACCCACATATTATTAAATATTGTTGCATAGCCAATAGAGATAGAAATTTGTGCACTGTAAAAACAGCAAAGCACATTTATGATATATTTCAGCATGTTTGAATAATTTACTGGGATTGAATTCTTGCTATCTCAATCAATTTATTTTACAGTCTTTCACTTTGACACACTTTCTTTGAATCGGTAACTACCTGAATAACAAGGCTGGCTGTGTGCCGCTTGAAGTAAGCTTGGAGTGAAAGAAGCAGACATCAGTTCCTAATAACTCCATCACAAGAGGGTTAAAAACAAATTCTTTGAAAGCAGTTTCAAAAATGGCCTTTGAAGGAGCTTCACAAATCAAATCTTCAAAGGAATTCTATCGAAGCCTTCATGTTGAAACGGCGCCCACACCTCCCCCAGAGATGAGGACCCCAGCCTGAGATTTTCTCTTCAGTTACACTAATCAGGCAGTGTTGACTAGGCAGGTGTTAGAAAATCAGACAGGGAGCTGACATTACTCTGGGATTTTCTGCCAGATATGATTTCAGGTGTACAAATTGCTGACCTATATAGGCAGGCATACCGTCATTAGGCAGCAATGATAGGAATACATCATACAATGGATTTCCAGTTATGTGCACACTGGCAAATCTGGGTGACAGGAATGCCATGTATTCCGATCAAAATACCAGAGCAGATTCACCCCTCCCCCTCCACTTAGAGCAACACGGTGACACAGTTGTTAGCACTGCTGCCTCACAGCACCAGGGACCTAGGTTCGAGTCCCAGATTGGGTCACTGTCTATGCAGAGTCTGCACGTCCTCCCTGTGTCTGCGTGGGTTTCCTCTGGGTGCTCTGGTCTCCTCCCACAGTCTGAAAGATGTGCTGGTTAGGTGGATTGGCCATGCTAAATTCTCCCTCAGTGTACCCAAACAGGCGCTGGAGTGTAGCAACTAGGGGATTTTCACAGTATCTTCATTGCAGTGTTAATGTAAGCCTACTTGTGACACTAATGAATAAACAAAACTTATTGCACAGTTTGTATAATTGTAACAACCTAATTCTGCAAATTATGTAGCTATTTTAACATAAGGAATGACTGGAGTTTTATCATCTGCACCAGAATGGTATTTTTGGTAGGTTTATTTTTATTTCATGAATGTAAGCTTTCTCTGTAAACCGCAGACTAATCCTCTGAATTATATGCCAACCTCTCAAAAAAATTCCATTGTGAATGGCAGGAGCCTAATTGACACTGTCGATGTGGAACAGTTTTTGCGTTGGCTTTTCCTCATGTGTGATGGGAAGTGGAAGTTTCATGAAGACTGGAATTTGGTTCGGGAATAAGCCTCCTGGCCTCATGGTCAAAAAGCCCACTGTCACCCATGATCCAAGTTTCTGGCTCTTGTCCACATGGGTGTGACATTGCGACCCAGATTTTCCACCCCCATCCCCCAACCCCACAGCGGGTTTTCCCACAGCAGATGACTGAAGGCAGGATCTTTCGGTCATGCCAAAGTCAGTGGGCTTTTGCATGGCTCACCTGCCCCACACCGCAGGGAATCCGCCACGGTGGGTCAACTCTGGTGGAACAGGAAGATCCCACTGGTGGGAAGGACCGGAAAATCCTGCCCACTGTGTCTCAGCAAGTGTCAGTACTTTGAAGAAGAGAGGGAAAGGAGGCAGATAAAGATCAATACCTTTATACCTAGAGAGTGATTCGAACAGCACATGGAGTTGTTAAGGTGAATAGCATTGATACTTTTAAGAGCAAGCTAGGTAAATCCATGATGGAGAATGCATATTTATATATATATAATTGCATAGACTTACAAGAAGGTAACTCACCACCACTGTCTCAAGGGCAATTAGGAATGTAAAATAAATGCTGGCCTAGTCAGTGATGCCCATATCCCTTGAATGAATAAAAGATATTGTTTTGGTCCTGATATGTTGCAAGATTAAAAATATGCACAAACTCGATTTTGACTAGGGGTGGAAATTGGGCAGACCTGAAACACAGAGCCAGATTCTCTGACCTCACCCGTAGCTGGGAATCTCCAGTCCAACTGTAGTGAATAGAGATTTCACTGGTAGCGGCGACAAGGTGTGAACGGCCGGAGAATTCGGGCCACGGTGTGAGTTAGTAGGGAAATCATTGTAAACAATTCATTGTGACACTCAGATCATTTTAGTTTCCAGAGATTGAATGTGACAGCATAGTGGAATGTTACTGGACTTGGAATCAGCGGCCTGGACTGATAAGAAAGAGGTATTTGTTCAAATCTCAGAATGGCAGCTGGGAAATTCAAATTTAGTTCTTTAATTAAATCTGGAATACATAGCTAGTGTTAGAAAGGGTGACTGTGAAACTGCCGGACTGTTGTAAAAACGCCTCTGGTCATTAATGTCTTCCAGGAAAAGAAAGCTGTTGACTTTACCTGGCTTGACCTACACATGATTCCTGACCCACAACAAAATGGTTGACCCTTAACTGCTCTCTGCAATAGTGTAGCAAGGCATACAGTTGTATCAAACTGCTATGAAAATGTCCAAAAGTAAAACCAGATGGGCAACCCATCATTAGCCCAGGCATCGGACACACAACAAAGACACACCCTATTCAGTTCACCCTGCAAAGTCCACCTCAGCAGCAGCAGACTGAGCTGGCCAACTCCTGAAAGTTGATTAGGTTAGGCCTGCAGCAGATAGTGAGGGAAACAACAGGGAACATGTTACTTCACTCTCACCAATCTACCCGTCACAGTGGCATCAGTTTTGACAGGAGATACCACTGCTGGGTCCTTGTGGAGACTGTAGTAAAAGGATTTGGCATATAAAGAGTTAACATGGGACTGAGTACAGTACCACCACATAGTGATGCACCTTGGGTCAGTGTAATTTGGACAGAGCCATGTGTAGAAGCAAGCATGGAGACAGCTCCTAGCTTGGACCTTTACTGCATCAATGTATATAGTCTCTAGTAGTTAATAAATACTTACTGTTGAACCATATAAGCCTATGAAGACCTCAATAGGACCTACTGAACTACGCCTAACACCTTACAACATGATGCCAGTGAAGGAAAATTTTAAAACCTCATGGACTCTACAAAAGAAAATTAAAATTCCGGAAAACTGAAGGAATAACCAAAGGAACATTCTGATCTAAAGAAAAGCTGAAGAGGTGAAAGGGCAGAAGGAACTCACCAGAGAAAAGCTCCAAGAAAAAGCTTGGAAGCTAACGACAGAAATGAAATTCCTCACTGCAGCAGAAGAAAAAGTAAAAGTTTATTTATTAGTCACAAGTAAGGCTTACATTAACACTGCAATGAAGTTACTGTGAAATTCCCCTAGTCGCCACAGCCCAGTGCCTGTTCAGGTCAATGCACCTAACCAGCACATCTTTCAGACCGTGGGAGGAAACCGGAGGACCCGGAGGAAACCCACGCAGACACAGGGAGAACATGCAAACTTCACACAGACAGTGACCCAAGCCGGGAATCAATCCCAGGTCCCTAGCGCTGTGAAGCAGCAGTGCTAACCATTCTGCCACTGTGCTGCCCACAGACTCCACTGAAACCCATGGAAGTCCAGCTTCATCGCTCAGAGTGTGCAGAGTCAGCAGACGTAGCAAGGAAAGAGCTAAAAAGTTAACATTCCAGGACAACAGGTCATGAAAAAAGGTAAATACTGCAATTGTCAGAAATTGATGTTTAAATCTGTTACGATCCCTGTTGGTGTTATAACTGGACAGGAAGGTTCCAAAATGGAACCTTGGCTCAAAAGACCATAAAAAACAAAACATGGAGAAACAGAGTCACAGAACCGCTAATTAGTTTAAACAACAAGAAATTAAGCATTTGTCAAACATGAAAAAGTTGAATTATAATACAATATTCCTTTACTCACCCCCTAGCCCAACAAATACACACAGGTTTTAGATTAACATGGATGACACAGTACATTTAAAACTACAATGGTCTCATTAAGGAAGTCAGTTTAGCTCAGTTGGCTGGATAGCTGGTTAGTGATGTAAAGTGACACCAACAATATGTGTTTGTTTCCCGTACAGGCTGAGGTTATTCAAGAAGGCCCTGTCTTCTCGACCTTGCCCTCACCTGAGGTATAGTGATCCTCAGATCAAATCACCACCTATCAGCTCTCCTCGTTAAAACCTATAGTCATCTAAGACCATGGTGACTTTACCATTCTCATTAGCACACAAAGTCCTTTTGATGGACACAAGATGATTGTGGTCAAGTGCACACTCCTCTTTGAACCCAAGTTAGTGTCTGTGATTTTCTTTTCAGGATTCTCCCAAATGATTGGGAGTAGAGTTTGGAAACATGCTTTAAAGCCTACTCTCAGAATAATGCTTTCCCTTAATAGTTTGCATTCTAAAGTCCAGCCCAGGTTTCCAAATTATACTTTTAAATGCAGCATCCACTCTGCTTTTACCAGCAAATCCAGCCCAGGATCTAACACCAACCCCTCTTTAGGATTTCTTTGTTTTAAGAGGTCCGAGGTCCAGCCAATGATTCCCACAGATATTTAAATTCACATTCCACAGGCTGTAGTATAATCTCACAAACCTGAAAATCACTTCAGGTGTCTTCCTGGCATCTCAGCTTTCCTCTGAGCTCTGTCTGTCTTTACTGAACAGTCCTCTGTTCTCTTTCTCGGGAATTGTGGGGGGCAGAGGCACGTAATTTGGGGAGAAGCACAAAATCTGTTCCCAAATGTCAGAATATACTGTTAGAACTTTGTTCTCCCAACTTTCAAGGTGGGTTATTGGCGGGTCAAGCTTCCTAGTGAACGGTGTCGGAAAGCCGATTTGCATGCAATATCATCTCATGCATGCTCATTAAAAGGCCAACTCACTGGAATTAAGCTCCCTTCCAAATTCAGTTCCCCACCAGGGAGAATTTAGATCATTTAGTTTTACGACTGTATATACATGCCCCTGGGAGCTTCACCTCTTCCACAACATTGAGGCCTGTAGATGTTGCTTTCTCCTTGTTGGGAACCTTGCATAACTTTGCTCATATTGATAGCCTTTAGGGAGGCAGGCAAAGGTTGAAAGTGGGGAGGAGGGGTGATAAGGCGGAGCATAGATTGGCCAGGGGAGGCAGGCTTTATGGTGGAGAGTGCCAGGGGAGGGCGGTCATGAGATTATCTGGGAATGGAGTGGGTGTGCCGGGGGGAGGGATGTCTTTGAGGGCAGGGTCGGTGGTGTCCTGGGGGAGAACTCAGGGTTATGGTGATAAGAGGGAACAGTCACAGACAGAGAGGAGAGTGGGATGCAATAGGTGGAAGGCCCAGCATGAGTTCCAGGTAGATGAAGGTCTCACTGGGTGGATCATAAAGGGGGAAAAGACAGGTAGCTTGGATAATGGGAGGGAACAAGGTCAGGGTGAGCATAAGGAGTCGCCACTGATAGGAGAAAAGGGCATGCGAAGGTCAATTGTGATAGGATCCAGGGCAACCAGGAGCAGGGTTCAAGGGTGACAGAGGAGTAAGGAACGATGATAATGGGTGAGTCTGTGGTGATGGGCAAGATGTTGGTTGGTGACGGATGGGTAGAAGTTGATGCAGTAATTTGAAAGGTGACGAGCACTATTTTCCAAACCATCATTGACTCACACAGTTGATGAGATCAACTTTTACAGATCCACCATAGAAAACATTCTTTCTGATTGTATCTCAGCTCAGAATTGTTCCTGCTGTGCCCAAGACCACAAGAAACTACAAAAGATCATGAATGCAGCCCAATCCATCACACAAACCAGCCTCCATCCATTGACTCAGTCTACACTTCCCGCTGCTTCGGAAAAGCAGCCAGCATAATAAAGGGTCCCACGCACCCCGGACATTCTCTCTTCCACCTTCTTCCTTCGGGAAAAAGATACAAAAGTCTGGGGTCACGTACCAACCGACTCAAGAACAGCTTCTTCCCTGCTACCGTCAGACTTTTGAATGGACTTACCATGCATTAAGTTGGTCTTTCTCTAGCTATGACTAATACTACATTCTGCACTCTCTCGCTTCCTTCTCTATGAACAGTATGTTTTGTCTGTATAGCGTGCAAGAAACAATACTTTTCACTGTATACTAATACATGTGACAATAATAAATCAAATTAAAATCGAAGATCCCTCGAAGTGAGAGGTGGGTCTTTTCGGGTGGGTGGGGTTGCAGGTCAGCACATGTGGTCGAGTAAAGGAATACCCTAATAAGAATGAGGCAATTGGACATCAGAGATGCTTGGTTAAGTTCTCCACTCTGTAGTTTAGCCCGCATTTCAGCAAGTTTGTTCCTGACTCATGGGCCTCATAACATTGAAATCCCAGCAGGGTGTGGAGCTGCCGTTCATTCTGTGCCATTTGTCATTGGCTGCAGTCAGAGATAGGGGTGAAAGGGGGAAAGGAGATGGATGCCTCCAAGGGGCACAGCTGGTGGAGGGCAGACAACTTGTGACTCCAAACCCCCCATCTTCGCGGATGAATGGTCATAGTTGACAAGAGATCATGCAGTTCATTTTTCTATGCTGCCAAGGCAATGGTGTGTCTATAGAGCTTGTGGGAAGTGGAGACAAGCGGGAAAGTGTCCATGTGAAGCTTCTTGCACATGGCTCTCATCACCTGGTCAAAGAGCAATGTCTCCATATGCATTCATGCACTCATCTCTCGTCCCCTAGAGTGTCCTTTACCTGGAAGGGCTGGGGTGGAGATGTCATGTCTAGATAGAGGCCAGATGAAGGGCTTAGCATTTGCCTGCTGGCTTTGAAGTGGAGGGAAACCTGTAAAGGGCATGATTACTTAATGTATTACTTCAATTCATTCACACATCCAACTGAGGTGTCAATGATGCAGGCTGCCAGCATCTCTGTCTTGGTAATGGCTGTCATCCAGATGGAGAGAAGAGCCATCGCAGGTTGTCACAGAGCCAGGAGGAGCAAAGGCCCGAGCAGCAAGAGGCTGCGGGGCCTTTATAAGGTCAAGAGGCTGGCAGACATGGACCATTGCAAAGGCAGGCATTGGCATGACCATGGTTATATCGTCTGTTGTGTTCTTAGCTACAGATGAGTGAAAGGGAATGTTGGAAGCACCTTTGTATGTCCTGGGATGTGTTTGTTCACATTGCGAGTTTCTCCAATATGAGCTGCGGCCACAAGGACTCTGCAGGAGTAATGCAGAGCTCCTGGTCTTCAATGAGGGAATGTCTGTCCGGGTACCCTTTAAATCTGGTGCCAAGACCTTTGACCTCATGAGGTGACCATGGGGCAGATGACTCCTTGCCACCCTGGCACAAGATTCACGAGCTTCTCATGGATGCATAATTAATGAACCGAAAAGCAGAAGATTGATCACCCATATCCCTGCCCAGCGGGTATCTTGCCCACCACCAGACCTATTCGGCAGATTGGAAAATTCCACCCTATCTATAGATTCCTTTGGAATCGAGACCTATTAAATAGTTCTTTTTAATAATTAACAATCCATATTCACAACTACAAGAGGAAAATACTGTGGATCTTGGAAATCTGAATAAATACAGAAAGTGCTGGAAATACTGAACATATCTGGGAGAGAGAAAGAGAATGAATGGGCTGTGTTTCAATCGGGAGACATTTGTGATTTTCAAATGTAAAGGACCTAATTGGTCCCGGGACAAGGTTGGTGCTCTATTAGCTATGCTGGAAGCAGCTTGAATCTGGGACCTAGAAATAGAGGGCCCTTTAAGAAGACAAGAAATAGCCATGATGAGCTTGCCATTCACTGATGCAGGAGGCTTCACAGAGGGCCAGGGTTGGCATGAGCAGGTGTCCATGGGTGGCCTCAAGGTTCTCCAATGCTTCTCTTGAGCCAAGACAGTTGCTGAGCGACATGCTGGAATTCTCCCATCCCGCCTGCCAATGGAATTCTAGCGGGCGGGGACGGACCATGTAAAGGTCCATTGAAGTCGGGTGGGATTCTCCGGTTTTCAGGTGAGCGCGGCCGGAGAATCCCACCCGTGATCATTGTTCAGAATATCCAACAGAAGAAATCTGCCTAGACGTGGAATGTTCCCTTACCGCCCACCACGGGAATTGTAGCGGACGTGACACAGACTTTGCAATGGTCCGATGATTTTCCGGTCTTCGGGCAAGCGCAGCTGGAAAATCCCGTCGATCTGGATGAAGGAGCCTCTTAGTCCGAGGTTGGGAAAGTTAAGGGGGTGTTACAAATTAGGTGCTGAAGGCATCTGAAGTAGAATTGGGAGATGTTTTGCTCCAATTTTCTGTACACCTTCTTAGTTTGGAGATCTGTGTAGTACAAAAAAGACCTGTGTTGCTAAATAATCAGACAATAATTTTCGTCAACTAATATTTATAACAGATTTATATAAAAGCATAGTCAAATGAGCACTGATTCTTAACTGTGTTTTAAAATGTTTTACTATATTGCACCAGTTGTTCTGATGCAACCCAATAAATCTTTCTTTATTATGTAGTTATGCTCCACTTATTTCATTACAGCTTGCAACAAGGAGATTGCACCACCTGGAAATGCTTTCAAATTACCCGATCAGAACCATTTCATTTCACACACTACAGGCGAGAGGTTGCATTATGTTTACATACGAAGCCCTATTCAGATTGTACTTTATCAACAGTGAAATGATTACTGCAGCATGGGGCTTTTATCAGCCCTCAGTGAAAAATCAATATATTTTCATGTTGTAAATGCTGTCTGAAACCAATATTGGTCGAGGTGCAGAAAACTGACCCCAGAATTTATATTTTTGTTTCCATGCGTACGGGATTATTTCACATTTTAAACATTTAAGCAGTGGCACAGTGGTTAGCACTGCTGCCTCACAGTGCCAGGAACCCAAGTTTAATTCCCAGCTTGGGTCACTGTCTGTGTCGAGTTTGCACATTCTCCCTGTGTCTGCGTGGGTTTCCTCCAGGTGCTCCGGTTTCCTCCCACAGTCCAAAGATGTGCAGGTTAGGTGGTTTGGCCATGCTAAATTCTCCCTTAGCGTCTCAATATGTGTAGTATCGTGGGGATTAGTAGGGTAAATATGTGGGGTTACAGGGATTGGGCCTGAGTGGGATGCTCTGTCGGAGAGTCGGTGCAGACTCGATGGGCCCAACTTCTGCACTTTAGGGATTCTGTGATTTTATAGACAACTCTCATTTGTCAAGCCAGTCAAAGATTATAATCATGGCCTGAATTTTCATGAATTTTCAGTCCCGCCAACTCCACTAGCCCCAATGCCATATTAACAAATGGTGATTGGCATAAGGCAGGCCTTCCACCCCTCACTTAGGAGGAAGTCCCGCCCTGGAGAGCTACTGCTCAATCAGATTCAGTCCCTCCAGACACAGCGCTGCAGTGGCTGGAATAGGCACTGCAGGGAGCTGCCTGGCACTAAGTCCTGGGAATCAGAGGACTGATAAGTGGCAGTGATCCCGGGGCGGGGAGGGTAGTGAATGTCTGGAGGTATGTGAGGGGACAAACGGAGTTTAGGGGAGGAGGGAGGTCCGATGGGGGTTTCTGATGGAGGACCACCTAGCCCTTCCCACCCAAAATCAAAACTATTCTTATGTTTCCCTCCCCAGAGCTGTCATCCACTCACCAGCCTAAAAACTGAAGCTGGGTGGGAAAAGGCCTTCTCTGTACTCGTCTGGCTTCCTTTTGAGAGCATCATGCGCTGTTTGCTTCAACCACTTCCTGTGCTAGTGAGTTCCACATTCTAACTATTCTAAGAAATTCATCATTTCCCTGTTGGATTTATTAATAGCCATAATATATTTATGGTCCCTAGTTTTATATTTTTCCACAAGTGGAAACATTCTCTCCATATTTACCCTCCAGGTAGCCTCCATGTCTTCTCTTTTCCAAAGAAAAAAGTCCCAACCTTTTTTGATAACTAATCTCAGCGCTGATTTGATTCTTGTAAAAAAAACGTTTGCACTTTCTTCAATATTTCCAGGTCTTTTTAATGGTAGGGAGACTAGACTGTGCAGCCTAACTGGAGTTTAATCTTAAGCACAGCCTTCCATGGTTCCATACAGGTTTGATGTAAGTGGTCACTTTAATTGAGGCAAGGGCTGGCTTCCCATCTGAGGTCCTCCAGTGTCAAACCGCTGCCAAGTTGGGGCGGGTGGGAAGCTGGAGGGAATCCCATCCATGCAACTTCATGTTTCCGGCTATCACAAAACCTGCCAGAGGGGCCCATTGCTACAAGTGTGGAAGGCTATTTAGCTCACCCTACTCTTTCTTCCATAGAAACGTAAAGAGCTTCCATCACAGCGTCCGGCTACCATCTGGGTGGCTCCAAAATGTTTTCTTTCACGACCTGACCTGGAAGGCCACTTCAGGTATGCATCATTGTTTGGTCACAATTTCATTACATTGACAGAATCAAGTGTGGCTCCTTTGAAAGTTGTGAAGTGATAGAGACTTGTTACATGTCAGGCTTTTGAAGGAATAGAAATTCTGCAGAGATTCCCCACTCTCCTGCTGTAACGTTAGCAGAAGATATTTTAAAAATTAATTCATGGGATATGGGCGTCGCTGGCTGGCCAGCATTTATTGCCCATCCCTAGTTGCCCTTGTTCAGGGCAGTTGAGAGTCAACCACATTGCAGTGGGTCTAGAGTGACAGACTGGGTAAGGATGGTAGATTTCCTTCCCTCAAGGACGTTAGTGAACCAGATGGGTTTTCTGACAATCGACAATGGTTTCACAGTCATCAGTATATTCTTCATTCCCAAAGAAAGGATGTAATTGGGCATATACTCTTCCCCTTTGAGGTTTCTACTGATCTTCTACCGAAAATATTGCAAGAAATTTGAAAAGCATAATTATATAAATGTGCATATATTTCAGGAAAGACAAAATATTTTGTACTTTCTTCAGTACTTCCAGGTCTTTTTAATGGTAGGGAGACTAGACTGTGCAGCCTTAGTGTATTCTAATCTTAAGTGCAACCTGCCATGGTCCCATACAGGTTTGACATGAATTTTAGAATTCAATATCCCTCAAAATAAGCTTCCATGTTTCGTTAGCATTTTAAATTGCTTTGCTGATCTGTGGGCCTGCTTTTGATGATTTGTTCCCATATTCTAAATTCCTTTGCTCTTCCACTCTGTTCACTTTCCTATTTTTGGAAGATGTGGGTTATGTTTCTGCTGTGTCTACCAAAGTGCATCACACCACGCATACTGAGTTAAAATTATTTTCCAGTTAACTGCCCATCTGAAAGTTTTCTGATTTCTTCTTGTATTATATTGAACTCTTCCTCTGTGTTAGCTATACCTGATGTGGAGATGCCGATTAGCTATACCTACCAGTTTTGTATCTTTGAAAATGTAGGTAAAAAGCTACATGTTCCTAAGCCCCAATCATTAATGTAAATTAAGAATAGCAGTGACCCCAGCATTGATTCTTGGGGAACACTATTTCCTCAATCTGAAAGCCTTTAACCAAAGTCCCAGCCTGACAGATATCTGTCCCTTGACTTTTCACAACCTAAGCTGTGTAATGAGCTTACTGTCTGTTGCCTTATCAAAGACCTAAAGATATGTGGGATAAAATACCAAGGAAGGTAATCAAAGTGTTTAAATTAATTGAAGAGACAATTAGATACATTTTGAGAAAATTAATTCAGGAAAACGCAGAGTCAGTGAATAGGTGAAATTCAGATATATCAAAGACAGAGGGGGCGATTTTACCATTGCACCCTCCCGGCTGATGGGCGGATCAAGCCGGTAAGATCTCAAGACAGCCGAGAAATCAGGTTTGCGCTCAATTTCTCACCTCACGCAATCTTACCGGGTAACATTTAAATAGAATTAATGAACCCAGGATAGAGTCATCAAGGCTCACTTGCCTCTGTGGCTTCACTGGGGAAGGTTCTGTCCGGCAAGGATTAAGTATGCCCCCCCTATCAAGGGGGACTAGACATGGTGGCCTCCCTGGTAGAACCGGAGGCCGTTGAGGCCTCCGTGGGAGGTTCAGGGCAGTGCAAGCACCCAGGTACTGTCAGCCTGGCACCCTGGCAGTGCCCACCAGGCACATGGCAGTGCCAAGAGGGTGGGACCTCGGGGAGTGTGGCCAACTCAGGGGGACAGGCCATTCAGTTGCGGGGGGGATCCACTGCACAGTCAGCAGCAGCGATCAGTGGGGAAGGGAACGCTGCACACTCTGCAGTAGCGATCGGTGGGTGGGGTGGCGGGGGGGGGGGTTGGGGGGGGTTGGGGGGGGTGGTGGTGGCGGAGCCCTGCCGCTCTGCAACAGCAATTGGTGGGGGCAGAGTCGAGACTGCTGCCACTCTGCAACAGCAATCAGTAGGGGAAGGGAGGGTTGCGATTGTTCTGGGTGGGGGCATGGGTGGTGATCATTGTGAGCGGGGAAGTCACAATTGACTGCGGAGTCGGACGGTAGCAGGGAATGGAGGTGCTGGGCCATGGAAGTTGGCTGATAGCGGCAGAGGCACTGACAGATCTCTGTGCCCTCAGTGCACAGAAGTCTGCACATGCGTAATGGTGCCCTCTGCTGCTATCAAACAGCTTTCGGGCCATTTAAGCCCTGTCCACTCCCCTTACTGGTGGAAAACAAATTGGGGTTTTTTTTATTGCACAGAGTGTGATAAGATTCGACCGGTGGCCTCTCTGAAATAACAGCCCCATAGGCCGCGATCTTATCTTCGCGCCACACGGCTGACGGGCACTCTGCAACAGCAAGGGGGAGGGGGGGATGCTGCTGCTCTGCAACAGCGATTGGTAGGGGGAGGGAGGGTGGCCATTGTGTGCTTTGCAACAGAGATGGATGGTGGGGGGGGACTGCTGCTTGTCTGCAACAGCGATCAGTGGGGAGGGAGCCGGGGTTCCGATCGTTCCGGCTGGGGGGAATGATCGTTCCGGGAGGGGGGTCGTGATCAGCTGCAGGGCCCCGCAGTAACGAGGGGGGGTGGTGGTCCTGTGCCAAGAAGGCTGTCTATAGCGGCAGAGGCAGTGACAGATCTTTGTGCTCTCAGAGCACAGAAACCTGCACATGCGCAATGGCATCCTCTGCTGCTAACCACTCCCCCTATTGGCAGAAAATAGATAGAGGATTTTTTTATTGCACAGTGTGTGGTAAACCATAGATGGTTACCACTATGGGTACTGAACCATAGATGGTGAGCACTATGGGTACTTGTACATATGTTACTGTTGTTACTGTTGGGGTTAGGGTTGGGGTGTTCTACCTGCTGGTATTGTTCTGTGGTACACTCTGCTTGGCTCCGCCTACCTGTAGGAGTATAAAGGTCACTGCACTGCCTAGTGACCCTTTAGTCTGGGATTGTATTGTTAAGCAGTATGCTCCATTCTTGTTACTAATAAAATTGATGCGCGATTAATTCACTCGGGAGGCTGGATCGTACCCGGGAAATAAAGGCTTTTATTAGTAACAAGAATGGAGCATACTGCTTAACAATACAATCCCAGACTAAAGGGTCACCATACTCCTACAGGTAGGCGGAGCCAACCGGAGTGTACCACAGAACAATACCAACAGGTAGAACACCCCAACCCTAACCCCAACAGTAACAACAGTAACATATGTACAAGTACCCATAGTGCTAACCATCTATGGTTCAGTACCCATAGTGGTAACCATCTATGGTTCACCACACAGTGTGTCATAGGTTTCAACTGGTGGCCTCGCCAAAATAACGAATCTGAAATTCTCCCATTTTCACACTTCTTCTGGACTTAGAATTTTTTTGGTAAGATCATCCCCTGACAGGCTTATTGTACCTTTGCATTATTCTAAAACTTAATTGGCTCCAAAAATCCACAGCATTCTGGCAGATTTGAGCTCGTTAACATAAGCGGGAATTTGGCCAAGATCCAGGCACACGCCTGTGATGGCCCCTAAAAAAATTCAACTAGATCAGTCAGATATTCCTTAGTTGCCTCTGCTGCTTCCCCTGTTCCATTGCTCATGAAGCCAAATGCAACTAATAAGTCACCCCAATCCTAAACTTTATGTACGTTTGTTTACTGTCCCTCCTGTTGTGGGGAAATTTGAAGGTGACCAATTATGCCTTAACTTAACAATTAACAATTCAAAACTCACAAGGCAAATATCTCTGTGCAAAGATGTAACAAAATTTATTTTACATAAAACAAACAAAACAAACATACAGCCGACCGGAGATTTCCAAAGGGTGAAACAGCTCTGGGAATAGAGCGACAGAACCTCTTTGAAAGATTTGAAGTACATAGTCAAATACAGATCAATTATAGTTTTTCCTAATCAATAATTCCACCTCTCATGAGTTTAAAATCAATTTCATTTAGTAGTCATATGTCAATATAAATCTCTGTCAAGTACCTCAGCCAATCATATGATCCTTAATAGCATGATGATATTTTATTCATTCTTCAAATCCGGATGTGAGCACCCTTCTAACTACATCCCTGTTGCCTGGTAACGGCTACCTTCGAGTCAAAGTGAACATTCCCACCGGCCCACTGCCAAGTTGAATAGACATGTGTTCCTGCGTCCAGGGGCATATCTATCCTTGTGTTTGGGCAGAGAATGCATCTATTCATAAATGTTGCAGAATACATACCTTCATAGGAATCCTCCCGATAAGACCACTGCTGACTAGCTGGTTCCCAGATCTTTGGCTTTAAACTAATGACTTTTACCACATTGTCTTTAGGAAACTTTGTTTGACTAAAGTGAACAACACATTTAAAATATCAGCCTATATGTTTTAAATTCTTAACTACTTGTTCTGACTCACTTACTGCATTCAAAGTTTAAAGTTTATTTATTAGTGTCACAAGTAGGCTTACATTAACACCGCAATAAAGTTACTGTGAAAATCACCTAGCCGCCACACTCCGGCACCTGGTCAGGTACACTGAGGGAGAATTTAGCATGGCCAATGCACCTAATCAGCATGTCTTTCGGACTGTGGGAGGAAACCGGAGCACCCGGAGGAAACCCACGCAGACACGGGGAGAATGTGCAGAGTCCGCACAGACAGTGACCTAGCCGGAAATTGAACCCTGTTCTCCATTTAAGTAACACTTTTTTTATTCTTCCTGCCAAAGTGAACAACTTTATATTTTCCCACATTATACTCCATCTGCCAGATTTTTGTCCACTCATTTATCTATATCCATCTGCACACTCCTTAAGCAGAATATTCCGACCTTCATGCTAATGGGATTTTCTGGTCCAGCTGCAGTGAACAGAGATTTGGCTGAGCACCAAATTTTCCATCCTCGCTTGCTGTGGCAGCGGGGCATGAACAGCCGGTAAGATCGCGCCTCTTATATCTTCTTCACAACATACTTTCCTACTTATCTTTGTGCTATCTTCAAATTTAACTACCATGCCTTTGCTCCCCTCATCATAGAATCATAGAATTCCTACAGTACAGAAGGAGGCCATTTTGGCCCATTAAGCCTGTGCTGACCGCAATCCCATCCAGGCCCTATCCCCGTAACCCCACTTATTTACCCTGCCAGTCCCCCTGACACTAAGGGGCAACTTACTATGGCCAATCAACCTAATCTGCACATCTCTTGGACTGTGGGAGGAACCGACGCAGACACAGGGACAACGTGCAAACTCCACACAGACAGTGACCTGAGGCTGGAATTGAATCCAGGTCCTGATGCTGTGAAGCAGCAGTGCTAACCACTGTGCCATCATGCTGCCCGGTCATTAATATAAACTGTAAAATGTTGAGGACCCAACACAGATGCCTGTGGACTCCACTTGTCACATTCTACACTTAGAAAAAGTCCCATTTATGCATACTCTCTGTTTTCTGCCAGCCAGCCAAACTTGTATTCATGCTAGTATGTTACTCCCTATACCATGAGCTTTAATTTTCTGCAATAACCTTAGATGTGGCTTGTTGTGGGAAAATTTCAAAAGGTGGCCAATTGTGTCTTAAACTAAGACAATTCAAAACTCACAAGGCAAATATCTCTGTGCAAAAGATGTAATAAAATTATTTAAAATGAAACATAGAACAAGACAATACAAATGTACAGCCGACCGGAGTCTCACGAAGGGTTAAATAGCTCTGGAACAGAGCGACAGAACTTCTCCGAAAGATCTAAAGTACAGAGTCAAATATAGATCAATTATACTTTTTTCTAATCAATAATTCCGCCTTTCATTAGCTTAAAATCAATTCCATTTATACATCAATACAAATCTCTGCCAAATACCTCAGCCAATCATATGATACTTAATAGCATGGTGATATCTTATTCGTCCAACTGATTCCGGACATAGCCTCCCTTCTTGGCACTAACTATATCCCAGTTGCCTGGTAACGGCAGACTACCACAAGGTCAAAGTGGACGTTCCCACTGGCTCACTGCCAGGTTGAATACACATGTGTTCCTGTGTCCAGGGTCATATCTATCCTTATGTCTGGGCAATGAATGCATCTATTCATTAACGTTGCAGAATACGTCCCCTCTTAGGAATTCCAGCTGATAAGATTTGCTGACTAACATGTTCCCAGACCTTTGGCTTTAAACTATTGACTTTTACCACCATGCCTTCCGGTAACTTTGCTTGACTGAAGTGTACAATACATTGAAATACATTTAAAATATCAGCATATATGTTTTAAAATTGTAACTACTTGTTTTGATTCCCTTACTGCATTTACATATGTGTAAGCTATTTGTGTTAGCTTGCCCAATAATCATTTAACTCCTTACTGATTTCTTGTCCTCTGAAAGACTGCATTCCAACCATAAATATTATTAGCTGGTTAGAAATCCCCTTCCACATGGCGCCTAATCAAATGCCTTCCAGAAATCCAAGTGCAGTACATCCACAGTTTCCTCTTTATCCATAGCACATGGTACTCCTGCAATATTATCCAGAGGCATGGGTCCATGTTGATGACACCTACTTAAATCGCTCCACCCCTCAACTGCTTCAGTGTTGGCCAACATCCAGCTTTGAATAAGCTAGTTTCCTCTAGTTAAACATTGGGAAGACTTAAGCTATCTTCTTTGGCCCCCAACACAAACTCTGCACTCTTGCCATTGATTCCATTGCCTTTTCCTGGTCTTTGTCTCAAGTTGAACCAGATTGTTTACAACCTTAATGTTCTATTTGACCCAAGTAAGCATATGATCGCCTATCCCCTCAATTGCAATGAACATCCACATCCGTAGCATCAACTGTCACAATTTATGTTATTTCCAGAGTTGACTGTCCTGATCCTCTCCAGGCTGGTCACCCATTCATCACCTCTTGTAAACTTTAGTTCACCTATAACTCTGTTGCCTTATCCTATCCTGCACCATGTCCTTTACTAAGTTCCATTAACTCCCAAGTCTCAATTTTAAATTCCTTCCTCAAGTTTAGATCCCTTCTTGGTCATGCTCCTTTGGTTCTCTGAAACCATCACCAGCTCCATTAGCTGCTTTCACTTCATATTTCTTATCTCTGGCCTCTTATGCATTCCTCTCCCTTTGCTCCAAGCATCAAAATTGTTGATCTGGAGTTTATTCCCTAAACCCTTCCACCTCTTCAGCTCCATTTGTGCTTTTCTGGCCAAGTTTGTGATCATGTGCCCTAATATCTACTTTCTGTTTGGTCATTCATTTTTTTCTGATTACATCTCAGGGATGGATCTTGGGATGTTTTTCTAGTTTAAAGGTATATAAAAGCTGTTCTGATCTACACATAAGCAAAATTATATTATTTGCTTTTTGTACATTTAAATATCCTTTTCAATCTTAATGACGTAATTAAATTTAACGCAGAATACAGTGCGGAGGCCAGTTCAAACTCACAAAGGATTAGCTGAGTTGCCTCTCTTTTTCACGGGTTTAACTTTCTGACATCTTAAAAATGTCCTCACCAGGAGTTTATCTGAAATTCTGTCACTGAGCTCCAAATACAACTAGTAAGTCATGGAATTATTCTGAACACTTAACTTCACAAAGTAATATCAATACAAAAACATCAATCATTTAATCAGTGTTACTGCGGACACAGTACGGAAATAAAACACTTCATTTCTGTATAACAGGTCCATAATGATGACACTATTACTGTGAGTTCCCTGTGGTATACGGTCTGACTTTGTGAGCTATATTGATATGAAGTCATAAGTACAGATATTCTTAAAATAAGAGATATTTAAATTGATTTATGGATCAGAAGAATGAGCCTATTCCTCACTAATACATCGATCTGTATTTGTGTTGGATTTTGATTATAGATGCAAGGACGCAATAATAGTTTCAATTTTACAAGCTGAATAATGGTTACATTACTAATGTGAAGATGTGGATAATATATTTGTTGACCCAAGAATAGTACGTGTGCTACAAGTGTGTACTGGGGATAGAAGGAAAATATTAGTATTTTGCCCCATGTATCTCAAACTTATGGATAATATAATTTGTGTAATATATTGTGGGTTTCTGTTTCCATTTTAAGGGTGATAGTGAAAAACACATTAACAAGTAATTTGTTCATGCTTTTTTGCGATTCTAATTCAATTTTTTTGATCACCTATTGCGTCCTGTGATTTTTAACATTGATATGATCAATCCTTTAATTGCTGTTTCAGAACTATAGATATGTGAAACATATTTATGTTGTTATGGCATCAATGACAAAATGGAGTTGTAAACATCAACTTGCTTCTAAGCAGAAAGTTGGGCTGAGACCTGTGAGTGAACAGTGGGGCCAAATCCAACATTCGGATGTTGGTGTAGACTCAATGGGCCGAATGGCCTCCTTCTGCGCTGAAGGGATTCTGTGATTCTAACCTGTGGATTCAGCCTTTATTTAGGAATGTGTGCGTGAAGGGAAAGGGAAGGGGAGTGAAGGCGGGAGGAAGTGGGGAAGGTAAAGGGGAGGGGACAGGGAAATGGAGGGAGCTAGGTGTCAGGAAGCAGCTCAAATCACTTCACTGCTGGTGGCTTTCTCTTCGGTACCCTCAGCCCCAGGATCTGGAATTCCCTCCTTACACATTTCCATCTCTCCATCTTGTTTCCCTCCTTTAAGATAGTCTTTAAAATTTGTCCAAGATTTTGGTCATCTGCCCCAATATCTCCTAATGCGGCTCAATGTTGTATCTTGTTTTGTAATACTCCCGTGAAAACTCTTGGGGCGTTTTTAAAGGTGCTACGTAAATATCAGTTGTTACTGTTTCTGTTTAAGATTTCACCAATTCAACTAAATAAAGCAGTTTAGGGTTTCATGATCAGAGTGTTAGGGGAACCAACAATATCAGCCTTCAGGTAATTCCATTTGATGAGCAGAATTATCACATGGGAACTGATTATTTTCTATTATTTTTACGTTTCTCATAAAACTTTTCTACTTTCTCATTTTGAACATATTTTATTAATTTAAGCACCGAAGTCTTCCTGGGATTCAGGATGGTGTTAAGAATAAGCCCGAATACTAATGACATCACTTCAAAACTGGGCAGATAGCTACACATAGCACTTTCTGAGGTTAACACAAGGAATTTGAGAAGTTTTCCCAAAAGACAAGTCTTGTTTTGTGAACATATCAAATAGAGCAACAGTCCCATTTGATGCCTTGATGGCGATGGAGCTGAAAACTGTATCAGTTGTTGGGAATTTAAACTGGTGTTGAAATTTGGGGTAGAACGTTGCGTTCTGTGCACAGAGTGCTGGCTGAGGTGAGAAAACGAGTGCTGGGGAGCTGCACCGATGAGTTTTGTCTCCGGATTCTTTGACACTCTGCTCAGAAAATCTGGGGCATGGTTTTTAACATGATGCTGGTGGGTCTTGTTAGAGTCATTAATGTTGGTTCCACAGAGATCAGGGTGGCGTCTTTAAAGAGCGTCCCTATCTGCATTAAAACTGTACTCCCTCATCACCCACACAGATAAGAGGAACTGTCCCTCCCCCCCCAATAAGCATTGGGGCAAACTCCACCTCCACTAACACATAAGTGGAAACCGAGCAAATGGACCTTCCCCCCCCCGCCACCCCCACCTCCCCGAGTGCCCCTTCCCTGGCTGAGTGGCAGTGCAAGTGCCAGGGAGAAGTGCCAGGGTACTGCCCGGACAAGTCCCTCTCCCCCCAGGAGTTACACTTACCATTACGACCCTGCTGGGTTCCTCTCGACTGCTTCACATTTTTCAATACCTTGCCAAGGTGATTTCACATCAGTGAGGTGGTAAATTCTTTATGTCGGGGATCAGATGGTGGGGAAGCCCTTTAAGCATATGTAAATGTATTAAATTGGATTTAAATGAGGTACCCATCCTCTCGCCAGCGAGATTCACTTCCCTGCAGTCTCACGAGAGCAGTGATCACTACAGGGAGGGGGGTGGTTGGACAAGATTGGAAAACCAGCTCAGTCCTCACTGATGGCGGTGGTGGTGGGGTGGGTGGGGGGGTTATGGGGGAAGGACAGGGGGAATGGTGGTTTCAGTGAGAACAAGAAATGCAATCCCTGGTGGGGCCCGATCAGAGTGGGGGGCATTGGGCTGACAATCGCAGGGTCTTGGTGTGTGTGAGTTTGTGTGCGCTGTTGGGGCTAAGTCAAGTGAGGGGTTGAATTGGAAGCTCACGGGGGCTTGTTGGGGTTATCTGGTTGAGATAGCCAATCCTTTCCCACTACGAACTATTTTGTGCAGTGAATTTTCAAACTGGGAATTTGCCTGACATTGTCTAAACTCATTTCACGGGGAGTCCCTGCAGCCAACAGACAGAAGCAACATTATGCCACCCAATCTCGGTCAGATTCAAACTGAGATCTCAGAAACAAAAGGCAGCGTTTTAACTCAGTGGAACAGATTTCGATTAATTATCAGTTTGAAGAAAGCTGGGTGAGGATGAGAAAAGAATCCATGAGGAAGAGTCGCATGCTGCATTCATCAGATAGCTTGTTTCATTCTCTGGAAAATCTAAATCATAAACAAAACTGATGAATGTTTAGATTCAGATATATCGGATGGGAAGTGTCGGATTCGCGTAAAAACTCGAGTAAACCCTATTGGCTTTTCCAGTGGGATTTTCAAAATGAACCTCCCATACTCTGCACTGCAGAGTACTTCAGCGTAATTCACGCAAAAAATCAGGAGGCTGGCAGCACAGCGCTGAGCGGGCCACTGCGCATGCGCCGATCTGTCAGCGCCGAGATCGGCTCATGCACAATGGCCCCTCACTGCCGGCCCCCTGATCACTGGCCAGTCCCGCGACCCCGCAACACTGCCTCTCCGTTCCCCGCACCCACAGTCCGCCCACACCGCCAACCCACCCTGCCAGCCCACCTCGATGCCTTGATCTCCCCCCCGCTCCCACAGCCCACTGTAATCTTCTCCCCACCCACGCACTCCCAGCAGGCTGACCTCACCCCCTTGCCCAGCCCCGATCACTGGTCTCCCTCCTTCTGTCACTAATTCCAGTGCAGAGTGGCAGCAGGACCCCCCCATCCCCACCGATCCTGAGGCCCGCCCCATTAGGCCCACCTCATTGGCACTGTCCGATGCCTGATGGGCAGTGCCGGGGGTCAGGCTGGCAATGCATAGAGGGCATCCCCCTCACCCACAACCTCCTGGGAGGCCTCAATGCCCCCCCCCCCCCTCCTTCACTCCAGTGGGGTCAGGTGAGTGGGGAGCTATTGTAAACCCTGCTGGAGTGAAACACTCCTGGCAAAGGTGGGAGACGCTAACGGGCCTGGAGACTTCAGTTCCGGGCCCACTAATCAGAATATAATCTTTATTTATATAAATTATGGAGCCGGAAAGCCTACTAAACGGCCTCCGCTTGAGTCTCCCGGCCTGCTGCGCTGTCCCCATCAACTTTTAAAGCACTGATTCTTTTCAAAATTCGAGTTTTTAATTTGGCGCGAGGAAACAAATACAAAGAACAATACAGCACAGGAACAGGCCCTTTGGCCCACCAGGCCTGCACCAATACATGGTTTCTATCCCTCTGTTTGCTCCCCGTTCATGTGTCCATCAAGATACATCTTGAACGTTGCTAACGTGCCTGTTTCTACCACCTCCACTGGCAGTGCGTTCCAAGTACCCACCACCCTCTGTGTGAAAAGCTTTCCTCGCACGCCTCCCCTGAACTTACCCCCTCTTACCTTGAAGCTGTGCTCTCTTGTAGTTGACCTTTCCATCCTGGGAAAAAGCCTCTGACTATCCACCCTGCCTCTCATAATTTTGTAAACCTCTTATCAGTTCATCCCTTAGCCTCTGCCTTTATAGTGAAAACAATCTGAGTTTATCCAACCACTCCTCATACCTAAAACTCTCCAGACCAGGCAACATCCTGGTAAACCTTCTTTGCACCCTCTCCAAAGCATGCACGTCATTCTGGTAGTGTGATGACTAGAACTGCATGCAATATTCCAAATGTGGCCTATCTAAAGTTTCATACGGTTGTAATATAATTTGTCAACTGTTATAGTCGGTGCCCCGGCCGATGAAGGCAAGCATTCTGCATGCCTTCTTGACCACCTTATCTACATGTGTTGCCACTTTCAGGGATCTGTGGATCTGTATGCCCAACCCCTCTATATGTTGGTGCTCCAGGGTTCTGCCATTTACTGTATAATATACACCTGAATTTGATCTTCCAAAATGCATAATAGATGATGGACAGCATTAGCAAACCTGTTACAAAGAAAGGTAATCTTAAGTATAAAACTGGGAACTGAAATACAGGGAAACAAAACAAGAAAGCAATGGAGAATTGAAAGAAAAGCATGGAAATCTTGGATTATTTTGTTCAGTTTTTTTTTCAAAGAAGACAAACTCTTTTTAATCGTTACAACTTTTGGCAAAGTAACAGAAGCTCATGACGTTTAAACAGTTTGACAATGCTCTTTCATTTGGAAATATGACAAAAAAAAATGTCCATTCACAAAATGACATTTTTTGTTACCCAGTTGTATGCTGTTCAGTATTCAGTATTTGTTCAAAATGGCCAAATTAAAATGGAAGTTTTACCCACAAGCCCCTTCATAATGTATCGAAACATGTCACATTAAATTGTCTCCTCTTTATGCTTATGCTTCAGTGTTGCTTCCTTAAGAATCAGAGATTCTGGAGCAAATACACAAGAGATAACATCATGTATTTAATTTTTGATTAGATAAACTCAATACACATCCTTCCACATGCTGAAAATTTGTTAATGTCTCTTTTGATATCACTGAATTTTTGATCCTTGAGCTATTTTTTTAATAACACATAAATTTTGAAGAAAAATATCAGAGAGCTCATCCATTTACCAAACAAGTTTGCTGTTTCTTTCCCAGCTTCTCCCATTTGACCAAATGTTTCTTGCTCTTCTCACAAGTCATGAAGTGAAAATGGCTAGTCTATCCCAGTCTCACAATGAACAGCTTCATCTCTAGGGTAGCCTTTCCTTTCAGCAGCATGACTCACTGGGAGAGAAAGAATTGGCAAGCATTTAGATTGGCAAGCTTAAGATGATGTGGATGGACATGCAAAAGATAAATGGGCAGGCAAGTCAGATATAAGAAGAACAGATACACTGGTAAAGTAGATGTTCATGGTCAGGTAGATCAAGAAGAATAGGAGGAGATCTGATAATCGATTGGGGGAGAAGCACATTTGATGAGAGAGAGAACGGATTAAATAGTAGGGATGAGCATACAGGACAGGGATAAAAACATTGACCAAGGCAGATGAATAGGTGGATAGATGAGGGGGACATGGTGGCACAGTGGTTAGCACTGCTGTCTCACAGCGCCAGGGACCGGGGTTCGATTCCGGCCTTGGATGACCGTGTGAAGTTTGCATGTTCTCCACCTGTCCGCGTGAGTTTACTCCAGATGCTCCGGTTGACTCCCACAGTCCAAAGGTGAGGTGGTTTGCCAAAGCTAAATTGCTACTTAGTGTCTGGAGAAGTGTGGGTTAACTGGATTAGCCATAGTGAATGCATAGGGTGATGAGGATGGGGTACAGGGGAGGGCCTAGGTGGGATGCTCTTTCAGAGAGTTGATGCAGACTCGATGGGCCAAATGGCCTCTTTCTGCACCATAGAGGTTCTATGGTTCTATGGATAGGAAAAGATCAGCAATTTAGGCAGAAGAGTGACATTTAGGCAGAATGTGAAGGAGATACACAGGAAAACACATTGGAAGGAAATAATGCTTTTTGTTAAATTTTCCTTCACCTACATCTTTGATGGTCAATATTCTCTGAGCATAAGGTTAAGAACATTGCAATCAGTGAAATGTATGGCTGGTAGACTGGACTTTGAACTGCTTAAAGACGATTATGCTTTTCTTTCAAATATGCTGGGCAGCAAGACAAGTGGGCACAGGTGCAGAATTGTGAAAGGGACATTTGGAAAAAACATTAGAAAATATTCTTTACACAGATAATTCCACATCCCTAGGATGAATAATTAAATGCAGAAGCTCTGGATTCATTTCAGAAACAACTGGACACTGCACTGTGAAATGTAAAGTTAATATTGGAGAATAAAATTGAACTGCCTTTTTATAAAGCTATTTTTCAATATTGTCACAAGTCATCTATTGCATATGAACAAGCGATTGCAAATCCGATAGAATGAAATTGAAAAATGGTGGGAAATGTAACTTTAAAGTGCACTTTTAAGTATTAAAATGAGCTCTGAAACTGGCCCTGAGGTATGTGTTATCTTTTTAAATAGAGAATTTAATTTTGTCAGAGGTGGATTTCTAGCTATCTAATAGGAAAATTAGAGGGAGGGAATCAGTAGAAATGGAGATTCTGTTAATTCTATACTGCATCAGCAGCATAAAGTTGGCAACAAATGCATTTATTTTAGATACTCTGTTGAGCCCACATCCTCTATCGTTTTTCATTCAAAAGGAACTGGTCTCTTTCTAAGGGTTGTGGTGCTTCTTGTGTTATGGCATGCTACAAAAATGTATTAAAATTAAGCATCACAATGACTTTGGTATATTTTTCTGATGAAATATTTGGGGGCACAGTCTGATGACAAGAAACTCATTAGCAATTATGTAATTTTCTTGCACCTGCGGGAAAAGGCTGCTTACTGCGGAACGATCTTCTAATGAGAAATGGAATGCCTGCAGTGTTAAATTTGGGAGTTTATTTTTATTGCTTGTTCACTGTAAATGTGTTTTGCAGAACTACAAATTTGAACGCAATTTGTGTATGAATTATGTGTACAAGATGCTTATAAATGTAATTTCTATAATTTGTGTCATGGAATCAATGCTAAGTAATTTCATTAACCTTTTCCCAGGATTTGATGTGCTTGCAGTTAGTGAGTCATTATGCTGCTGCATCTGTGTAGTGTTAAGGTTAGTGTTTTTTCCTGCTTTTGTCACTCATCACTATCCACTACATTCACCATCATTGACAATGGAATGCAGCCCCATGCATTGATAGTTAAGAGCCATCATTTTTGTGTGTAATCAAAGCTTTGTGATATTTAAAAGTATGCACATCACAGGTAGGTGCGTGCAAGAATATTTATTTCAATGATGCTTCATGTTTCCTTATTAAAGCATTCACGTCATGGTAGCATGTACTGATAATGGCAATTCACTGAGCTTAGTCAATGCATGCAATAAAGTAAAAAGGCAAAGGTGTCAAATTCCAACAGGCATCAGGTATGTTCCACCCAAACAAATATTGTGGAAGGTGTAGCACAAGTTTTTAAGTTATTAAAATCCAAGCCGTGAATCTACTGATTTATGTACTTCTGAGAATATCACATATTATTTGCAACCTGAAAGCAACTTTGATGTGATCAAAAAAAATTAAGAAATCCCTTTGCAGTCTAATGCATATCCTCCCATTAATGCAAACAGGCTTAGTTACACAGGCAATGCAGAACCTTTGGGTTCTTTTTAAAGAAAATAAATAGATAAGTCCCTGATCAAAGAGGGATAGAGATTCATTGCTCAGACCAAATGGAGACGGAGTAATCTTTATGAAATGCTTCTTCAGGAAAAGAAAAGAAATAAATGGAGAAAGCTAGCCCAGCCAAATGACTTTTTAAATTCCTCTTTTTCTTTATGTGTGTGTGAAGTAGCTGGATTGCTATTCATTAGGCTTTTCACAGCCACAGAATAAATAACCCAATTTCACAGCTTTTGCCAGGGAGTTAAATTGGTCTATCCTTGCAATATAGCTTGAACTTAAATCTACTAAATCCCCCACTTGTGTTATTAGTTTATATGCCTGTGTAATATCAGTGATATGTTAACAATGGCTTTTGTTTCGATGAACAATGTTTTCTAATTTAGAGTGAATTCATGGTATATCATTAATTGCAATAACAACGACCTGCTCTGATACCCTTATAGGAATTGCCACAAAAATGTGTACGACCTAAAAAAATACTTAGTTGTGATCTGTAGGCTCATTCATCTTTCCCATGGTTATTAATACCTCCAGCCACCAACTGATCGAGACCATGTGCTGATAATGTTGCTGAACACAGGTGGATCTGAATCACATTACTGTCCAGGGTTGTAACGGATTGAATTCTCACTATAATATTGTACAGCTTCTTGCTGTATCATAGCATTGATGATTACAATTTATCTTACAAAGTTATACACTGCTCCTCTTCAAAATACCTTAGTTCCAGGCATGGTGACCCCCTTCCTCTTCCCTCACTCTTCGCCGTACCTGCAGGTTTCAAGTAGCACAAATTGTCCCTCCTATCTGATGACACAGTGACCTAATTAGTTGGCATCCTCTTTGAAGTTGGACAAGTTCCAACAGAAGTTCTTCAGGCTGCTTTCCTCAGTTTCTCTCTGTCAGACTCAATCTCTGTGCTTCTGATTGTTATTATCTCTAGCAGCCTCTAGTTACCTCGAGTATTATTACCTCTTCTGCCCATCACTCAAGTTTAGTCTATCCCTTGATTTGTTTTTGAACCAATCCTTCTCTATTCCAAAGTTACCATATATCTCTTTCAGTCTCTCTCTCTCTGTCCAGCAGCCTCTTCGGAACAGTACAATGTACCTTAATTTCCCACCATCGCACCATTTTCCCTAAACCACCTCCCTCCCTGTGCTCTTGCTTCCTACTCTCCTCTTGCACTCACCTGTCATCCTTACCCCTTTGTAAGGCTAGTCTGCTTGGCCACAGTTCACACAGCGCCGTGTATCTGTGAGGCAATACAACAACAAATTACGTTTATACCGTGACATTAGCAGAGTCAAACCACTCAAGTTATTTGGTACCATCCTCTGTACTGCTAAAATAGATGATGTGCTTAAATGCTGGCTTCATCCAGAGCCATCATTGCCAAATGAATGAACTGCCATGTGGACATAATGAAACTTGACTGAACATGCCATTAAAACGGATGCCCCACTTTCCTTTCTTTTCTGGTGAAAAGTATTCCTATCTAATATGAAAATAAACTAGAAAATGCATTTAAATTAAAAACCTTGTCTTGTCACCTATTGAAACCTCAATCTTTTTATGAACAACTGAGCGAATGTTACAGCAGTGAGTTAACAACATTCAATAAATGCTCATGAGGCTAAGAAAGGCTCAGTTACCAATTGCATCATTCTGCTTTTCTCAGAGCTCTCATCTCCTGCAGTCACACTTGCATTGCTAATTCACACGTGACACTCACAGCAACGGGAGCTTCAGAAGATGCGAGGGAAGCAGACAGTCTGAACAAAGGCACTCTCAACATTTCTCAGTGAAGCCTTTTGACGTGGCTTCAGAGCAGCTTCGCTTCTCGTGTAATAGTCAATCACCAATTAAAGTTAATTGGCAATTACGAGAAGGAACAAATTTTCAGATAATGACAAAGAAAGATTCAAGGAGGGTCCGAGAAAATCCTTTGTGCAAAGGGTGGTTGGAATTCTTTGTCTTGAATTCTTGCATGAATCACAGTCCCTAAACTGTTTCACGAAACTATTGCATAGCTGCATGACATATAGTCAAAAATACAGGAAATAGGGACAAGAAAGTTGAATTAGACAGGATTTTCAGATCAATATTATCTTACTGTTGATGGCACATTATTCTGATAAAATACCAGAATGCAGACTTTTAACTCATGTGGATGCAAAACATGGATACAGACTTGCTAGACCAAATGGCATTTCTATCTCAGCCCAATTAATGCTGTTATCACCTTGAAATGGAAGCAGTTCTTAAATTCAATAGGAAGGATTTCAAACAAAGAACAATACAGCACAGGAACAGGCCCTTCGGCCCTCCAAGCCCGCGCCGCTCCCTGGTCCAAACTAGACCATTCTTTTGTATCCCTCCATTCCCACTCTGTTCCTGTGGCTATCTAGATAAGTCTTAAACGTTCCCAGTGTGTCCGCCTCCACCACCTTGCCCGGCAGCGCATTCCAGGCCCCCACCACCCTCTGCGTAAAATACGTCCTTCTGATATCCGTGTTAAACGTCCCCCCCCTTTACCTTGAACCTATGACCCCTCGTGAACGTCACCACCGACCTGGGAAAAAGCTTCCCACCGTTCACCCTATCTATGCCTTTCATAATTTTATACACCTCTATTAGGTCGCCCCTCATCCTCCGTCTTTCCAGTGAGAACAACCCCAGTTTACCCAATCTCTCCTCATAACTAAGCCCTTCCATACCAGGCAACATCCTGGTAAACCTCCTCTGTACTCTCTCTAAAGCCTCCACGTCCTTCCGGTAGTGTGGCGAATTGGCTCAGTTGATACGTTTGGCACCCAATGCGAGATTAAATGATGTAGGACAGAAAGACTCGGGGTCAAGCCTAATCTATGCTGAGCTAAATAAGGTTTTACAATTGTTCTCTACACCCCTAAACCCAAAAATGCAAAATCAGCCAGGATTTCCACCCCAATTGTTATCCAGTGCCCATTCCTGTGTGAAGATCATGTGAAAATAGGACCTGCCTTAGCTATTATTCTCCCATACTTGAGTATTCTGTTGAAAATCATGGGTCAATCTCCGATATCAAGTATATCCATTGGTGGTCATTTTCCAAAATTCTTTGGACTGTGGAATAGTTCCTACAGATTGGAGGATAGCTAATGTTAGCCCTCTATTCAAAATGGGAGATAGAGAAACTATAGATCAGTAAGCCAAACATCAGTAGTAGGGAAGTTGCTAGAGTCCATTATCAAGGTTTTCATAGCACAGCATTTGGAAAGTAGTGGTATAATCAGATAAAGCCAATATGGATTTACAAAAGGTAAATCACACTTGACGAATCTGTGTGAATTCTTTGAGAATGTAACTAGTAGAGTTGACCAGAGAGAACCAGTGGATGATGTTTATTTAAACTTTCAGAAGGCTTTCGTCAAGGTCTCACGTAACAGATCACATGTAAAGTTAAAGCACATGGGATTGCGGATAGTGTCTTGAGATGGTTAGAAAGCTGGTTAGCAGATGGGAAGCAAAGAATTGGAATAAATGGGATTTTTTCCAATTGGCAGTCAGTGACCAATGGGGTTCGCAGGGGTCTGTGCCAGGACCCCAACTGTTTACATTATATATTAATGATTTGGAAGAGGGAACTGAATGTATTATCTCCAAATTTGCCAGTGATACAAAAGTTGGGTGGGAGGGTGAGCTGTGAGGGGGATGCAGAGGTGCTTCACTGTGATTTTGAAAGGCTGCGTGCTTGGGCATCTGCATGGCAGAAGCAGTATAATGTGATTTGCCACATTGGTAGCAGATTATTATTTAAATGGGTGTAATACTCAGCGAGACTTTGGTGTCCTCGTGCATCAGTTGCTGAAAGTAAGCATACAGGTAAAGCAGGCAGTAAAGTAGGCAAATAGTATGTTGGCCTTCATAGCGAGTGGACTGCGTATAGGAATAGGGATGTTTGACTGTAATTGTATAGGGCGTTGGTGAGGCCACATATGGAGTATTGTGTGCAGTTTTGGTGTCCTTATCTGAGGAAAGATGTTCTTGCTATAGAGGGTGTGCAGCAAAGGTTTACCAGGCTGATTCCTGGGATAGCAGGACTGTCATATGAGGAGAGATTAAGTTTGTTAGGATTATATTCACTGGGGTTTAGAAGCGTGAAAGGGGATCTCATAGAAACTTATAAAATTCTCACAGGATTAGGCGGAGTAGATTCAGAAACAATGTTCCCAATGGTGGGAGAGTCCAGAACTAGGGGTCATAGTTTGAGGATGAGGGGTAAATCTTTAGAACTGAGGTGAGGAGTAACTTCTTCACCCAGAGGTGAATGTGTGGAATTCACTACCACAAAAAGTAGTTGAGGCCAAAACGTTGTGTGATTTCAAGAAGGAATTAGATATAGCTCTTGGGGCTAAAAGGATCAAGGGATATGGGGAGAAGGGGGGATCAGGATATTGAATTTGATGATCAACCGTGATCATAATGAATGGCAGAGCAGGCTCAAAGGGCTGAATGGCCTACTCCTGCTTCTATTTTCTATGTATGTTTCTATGTATGTTACTCTGCTCATCCTTTCATACTGGGGGTAATAAAATAACATAATATAACACAAACAATGTGATAGCATACACAATAACAATATATAATAGCACAATGTGTGGCATCATACATACACTGACAATTTGCAGGCTTATATATAGATCAAGCATTTTCAGGAGTAAAGAGCATGTATAATATGAATATGGGGTGCCACGGTGGCACTGTGGTTAGCACTGCTGCCTCACAGTGCCAGGGATCCAGGTTCACTTCCAGCCTCGGTCACTGTCTGTGTTGAGTTTGCACTTTCTCCCCGTGTCTGCGTTGGTTTCCCATGGGTGCTCCGGTTTCCTCCCACAGTCCAAAGATGTGCGGGTTAGGTGGATTGGCCATGCTAAAATTGACCCTAGTGTCAGGGTGATTAGCAGGATAAATCTGTGAGGCTACGGGAATTGGACCTGGGTGGGATTGTGTTCAGTACGGACTCGAGGGGCCTGCACCGACAACAATCTCATCCAGCCCTATCCCTTCTGTACTGTAGGGATTCAATGAATTCTATTCTATGAATATTAAACAGGCTTTTAAGCTGATAAAGGATAGAGAATAAAAAAAAGAAATAGGAACAGACATGAGCAATAGGAGTTTGGGTGAAGTCTTCCGACTTCCAGCATACCAACCCAAATTTTGCTGTCAGCAGTGAATAAAGAACATTCACTGTTCATTACATTTGCCCCTGACTTTCTGTGGTTTCTTTGTGTTGCAATTTGAGCTACACTTCGCTGCTACTTTCCTTCACTGTGAACGAGGGTAACTTGCACATCTGATGAGGAATGAGAGGAGCAGCAAAAGCACATGCTGCCTTCTCCTCAGTCACATGTTGCTCCATAGTGCAGAGTGGATGAACACAGCAATCCAGGTCCAAGGAGGCCCGGCCCCCAACACAGGTTCCACAGTTAAAGGGTCACCTCTCTCTATGTCTGAGTGCCAGTGTCTCAGGAAGCACAGGTTCTCATGGCAGCTCACTATAGCCCCTAGATCAAGACTTCCTTTCCATCGGGCAAGGTGGGCACACTTTGGTTGTCAGGATACCTGTCATTGGAGAGCCATCCAATCATGAGCCTTTATCCCATCCAGGTGTCTACCTCTCTCTTATGTGCTCTCTTCTCCTGCAAGAAGAGAAAGCAGAAAAATATTTCATAGAATTTTCTTCCCTACAGTACAGAAGGAGGGTATTTGGCCCATTGAGCCTGCACTGAAAACAATCTCACCCGGCCCTATCCCTAACCATATATTTACCCTGCTAATCCACCCTGACACTAAGGGACAATTTACCATGGTCAATCCACCTAACCTGCATTACTTCACAGGTGGAAAGCAGCTGAAAAGTTAGATATAAGGAGATCAGTTGGCTAAGAATTTACATGAAGGCCTGTTAACATCAGCCAAAAGTGCCAAGTGGACGATTCCTCAGCCTCCTCTTGAGGCCCCCAGCATCACAGATGCCAGTCTCCAGCCAATTCGATTCACTCCACATGATATCAAGAAATGGCTAAAGGGACTGGATACTGCAAAGGCAATGGGCCTTGACAACATTCCGGCAACAGAACTAAGACTTGTGTTCCAGAACTAGCCACACTCCTATCCAAGCTGTTCCAGTACAACACTGTTATCCATCCAGTAATGTGGAAAATTGCCCAGCTATGTCCTGGCCACAAAAAGCAGGACAAATCCAATCAGGCCAATTACCACCCCAGCAGCCTACACTTGATGATCAGTAAAGTAATGGAAGGTGTCGTTGTCATTGTAACATTTATTCAGCAATAACGGGCTCACTAATACTCACTTTTGGTTCTGCCAGGGTGACCCAGCTCCTGACATAGGAACATTGGACTTAGGAACAGGAGTAGGCAATTTAACCCTTTGAGCCAGCTCTGCCATTCAGTCAGATCATGGCTGATCTGATTGTGGTTTTAACTCAATTTTTCTTTCTTGTCCCCCCTATAACCCTCGACTCCCTTGTTTTTCAAAAATCTGTCTAACTCTACCTTGAATAAATTCAAGACCCAGCCACCACAGCTTTCTGGGGAAGAGAATTCCACATACTAATTACCCTTTGAGAGAAAAATGTTCTTCTCATCTCCAATTTATACAATTGACCCCTTATTCTAAAACTGTATTCCCTGGTTCTAAACTCTCTCACAAGAGGAAGCATATTCCTGGTATTCACCCACCCTATCAAATCACCTCAGGACCTGATATGTTTCAAGAAAATCACCTCTCATTCTTCTAAACTCCATTGAGCATTGGCCCAACCTGTTCAACCTTTCCTCCAAAAATAACCCCCTTACCCCAGGAATGAGTCAAGTGAACCTCCCTTGAAATTCTTTGAATGTAATTATATGTTTTTCAACTAAGAAGGCCGGAATCTGCTACCATTGTCAGGGAGAATGGAGAATTTGGCACTCAGCCAAATCTCCATTCTCAGCAGCAGGAGTGGAGAATCCCAGCCCCAGGTGAGGTCAGAGAATTTTAGCCCAAAACTGTGTACAATATTGTAGATGTGGCCTCGCCAAGGCCCTGTACAGATGCAGTAAAACCGCTTACTTTTATATTCTATTCCCTTTGCAATAAATGGCAACATTCCATTTGCCTTCCTAATCACTTGCTATACCTGAATACTATCCTTTTGTGATTCATGTACCATAAGATCATAAGGCCACAAGACATAGGAGTAGAATTAGGCCATTCGGCCCATTGAGTCTGCTCTGCCATTCAATCATGGCTGATATTTTTCTCATCCCCATTCTCCTGCCTTTTCCCCATAACCCCTGATCCCCTTATTAATCAAGAACCTATCTATCTCTATCTTAAAGACACTCAATGACCTGGCTCCACAGCCTTCTGCAGCAAAGAATTTCACAGATTCACCACTCTCTGGCTGAAGAAATTCCTCCTCATTTCTGTTTTAAAGAATCGTCCCTTTAGCCTGAGTTTGTGCCCTCTGATTCTAGTTTTTCCTACTAGTGGAAACATCTTCTCTACATCCACTCTATCCAGGCCTCGCAGTATCCAGTAAGTTTCAATAAGATCCCCCCTCATCCTTCTAAACTCCAATGAGTACAGACCCAGAGTCCTCAACTGTTCCTCATACGGCAAGCTCTTCATTTCAGGGACCATCCATACCCTTCTGCACCACCAAATTCTGCAATCACTCTCCATTTAAAGAGCATGCTGCTTTACTATTCTTCCTGCTAAAGTGGACAAGTTCAGATTTTCCCACATTATATTCCAACCGCCAATTATTGTCCACTCACTTAACCCGTCTTTGGTTTGCCTTTGCAGATTTCTTACCTGCAAGTTTAGCTACTCTACATTCAGTCCTTTCATCCAATCATTAAAGTAGATTGTAAAAGGTTGAGATCCCAGGACTGGTCCCTGTGGCACTCCACTAGTTGCAGCTTGCCAAGCAAAAAATATCCATTTACCCCCTCTCTCTGCTTCCCGTTAGCTAACCAATCTCTTATCCATGCTAATATAATGTGGCAACTTATTAAAAGCCTTCTGGAAATCCAAAAACTCCACATCTACAGGGTCCCCTTTATCCGCCTTGCTTGTTACTTCCACAAAAACTATAATAAATGAGTTAAATACATTTTCCTTTCACAAACCCATAATCAAATAGGATTCGCTAAGTATCTGCTATAACTTCCTTAAGAAAGGCTTCTAGTAATTTCCCTATGTCAAATGTTGGTCTATCTGGCCTGTTCACCTTCCCAACAGCACTGTGAGTGTGCCTACACCACATGGACTGCAGTGATTCAAGATGGCATCTCACTGTCACATTCTCAAGGGTATTTAAGGATGGTCAATAAATGCTTGCCTAGCCAGTGACACCCACATCTTGTGAAGAATTTAAAAACACATGACTCTCACTAGTGCTTTCACCTGAGTTACAAAGTTATGAGTTCAACCACACTCCCTAGTTACTTGAGTACATCAATGCACTATTGAGAAAATATTGCAGTCAGAGCTGTTATGAAAGTTAAGTCAAGATCCAATCTGCCCCCTCAGGTGGGTGAAAAAGGTCACATTGTATTATTCAAAGGGGAGTTGAATAATTCTCCTGGTATCTTGAAAAATATCCCTCAACAAACATCAGTAAAACAAATTATTTGGTCATGTGTCACTGTTTGTGGGACCACGCTGTGCACAAATTGGTTGCTACATTACTTACAAAATGAATATACAAATTAGGAGCAGGAGTAGGCCACTCGGCCCTTCGAGCCTGCTCCTCCCCAGTCAATAAGATCATGGTTAATCTGACTGTAACCTCAACACCACATTTTTGCCAACTCCAATAACCTTTAACCCTCTTGTTAATCAAGAATCTACTTACCTCTGTCTTAAAAATATTCAAAGATTCTGCTTCCACTGCTTTTTGAGGAAGTGAATTCCAATGACTCACAGCCCTCTGACAGAAAACAAATCTCCTCATCTCTGTCTTAAATGGGTGACCCCTTAGTTTAAAAAAAAATGAACTCTAGTTCTAGATTCTCCCACAACAGGAAACACTCTCTCCGCATTCACTCTGTCAAGACCCTCAGGATTCTAAAGGTTTCAATCACGTAATCTCTTACTCTTCTAAGCTCCAGTGGGTACTAACCTAACATCCCCAACCTTTCCTCATAAAACTCACCCATTCCGAGTATTTGTCGAGTAAACATTCTCTGAACTGCTTGCAATGCATTTACATCTCTACATTACAACACTGACTTCATTTCAAAACTATTTTATTCATTGTGATAACCTGAGGTCATGAAAGACACTATAAATAGAGTTCTTTCTTTGATTACAACAAATTGATCTCGAATTATAAATATGAAAATAGAACATTATTCTAAATCCATTAATGATGGCCAAGAGTATGATTTTCCACTAAAAAAAAGTTCAGAAATAAGACTGCAAATGGTTAGGCGAGTGATGCATTAAATATTAGATCATTTTCCACCCACTAATACCAAAATGACTTCACTGGAAATACCCAATTTCTCTTGTTCCGTTGACACAACGTTCATAACCTGGCAGCTTCATGCAGCAAACTCACCAGTACATTGAACTTTCTTCAATTAATCATCCCATGTCTATCATTTCCTGAGTGAGCTTTGCAACACCCTAGATATTGTTCATTAAATGTTGTTTCCAAATGGGCTGCAGGGAGGAGATCTCTTTGTCATGTGTCATCTGCATCATAGACATAGCGGGAACAATTTTTATCTCACTATCTTTAGTTAAATCATAAAAGTTGAGTTTGTGATTTTGGTAGAATTAGTGGCCAGAGGAAACTTTAGCCCTTTTTATCCCATATAGTCTTTTTTAAAATAGGATGAGACACGATTGTGTTAACGATTTTAATTCCTAACTGAAATGATAATCAGAGATAAGAGGAACAATAGTGAATGCTACAACTCTTAAACAAAATTAAAAATGTTAGAAAAATGTCAATTGGCATCTGAATGAGTCAAATCAATTCATAGCCTCCCTGAAGTATTAACTTTAGACACTGGTTGGGTGCCGACTCCCTATATTTATCCAGTAATTTCAATGTTACTGCACATTTAGCCTATTATGGATATCACTTGAGCTACACGTGGGCTGGTTTTGCAAGTCACACAGCAGTGGAGAGTTTCACCAGGAGTTTGTGCAGATGCCCTTCACAATTTTACATCCAGCAATTAGTTTTGTAAAAATGACCATAGACTTTATTCCATGGAGAGAGAATAGAGCCAACGTTTTGTGTCTGAAGGGTCATCCTGACTCAAAACGTTGGCTCTATTCTCTGCTCACAAATGCTCTCAGATCTCCTGAGATTTTCCAGCATTTTCTAATTTTGTTTCAGATTCCAGCATCTGCTTTTGACTTTGATCCATAATTCCTTTTAAACAAAGAAAAACTAAATTACCATTTTATGCAAGATGCTTGATGCTTCTTAACTGGTGGTTTCTTTAATACTGGGTATGTGTCCCTTCATGTCTCAGTCCAAGAAGATTTGCTTCACTGGTCAGCTTTACAGTTCTCCCTGAAGATTCCCATTTTATCCATATCCAACAAACCTATATTTTTCTAGTTATTCCTTGAGTTTGCATATAGCTCAAACATTTTTAAAATCTCTTACTTATCCAACATGGCAATTACTTAATTTTTACAGTGGCGCTTCTTCTTGCTCCAATTTCCCTTCTATCTCTGATGTTGTTGATTCCTGCTAGATTATGGTTACTTGTACTGGATCCTCAAGCATCTCTTAAAGTGACCATTCTTCACTCATGGGAGTAGAGAGTGAATGTTAGTACGCTATTCCACAATGATGGACATCATGGCTGATCCTATTTCCACCTGCATTTTCCAAAAATAAGAGTTGCTTGATAAAAATTAGGGACAGAAACCTTGGCTGATCCTTCCCTTTTTTAGTCCATCGGTATTTCTAAGTCAAATGTATTGTTCTGAGGCTGGTTATTCAACATAGGCCAGGGATTGAAACTGGAACATACCTGGCCTGACTGGCTAAATTCCACATAGACAGTGATGTTTCTAATGGATTAACAGGCCAAGCTGTTGTGATCTTCTGAAAGAATTTCTCTTAAAGCGGGCAACCACTTTCTCGACACAGTTTTCTAACAGAAAGGAAAATAATATTTTGCCGATGGGATTTGCAAACGTCAGCAAATCTCATCCCTTAATTGAGGTGTTTTAATAGTTACATATTCTAAAGGTGGATTTCATATTCAATCACTAGTTAAATGTCTGGTTTATATAAACAAGCCGTTGCTGATATCTGGCCAATTTCATAGCATCCAATAAATTTAAAATTTGAAGCAAAGTACTGATGCAGCCCCTTCTGAATTGTGTAAATCTTGTATTGAGATTGGTAATCTGGCAATAGAAAAGGCTTTCCTTCTTTGAAGGTGATGCTTTATATCATATACCTCTCCTGTACGCTACACGTCACCTCACTACCTGCATCTGCTGCAGAAATTAACAATTACATCTCTGTAATTTCAAAGTGCTCCATATCTTTACTCGCAGTAGTAGAAAGTGTGTATGTTTGCAATATCCTGAATCTTTCAGAAAATGTAGACGTCTAATTCAGTATCCATTTTTATAAACACAAGAATTAATCAAATAAAAACAGCTGTCTTACTTTAACTCGTATATGAAACAACTTCACCATGGAATATTACACTGACTAGAATAATGTCCACGCTAAATATCCGGTAATTTTGCTGGCACAGATCAAGCTTTCATACACTTCACAATTAAATATTCTGTCAAGTTATTATACATATGAAGAACTTTCAATTGACTCATACCTGTTCATTTATTTAAAAATATATTGTACCTCTAAATACAGAACCAAACACAACATAGTGCTTTACTTGTCCCGAAAAGTGTGCAATATTGGCTAACTTTTCTCACTACTTGGTTCCTCCAGCTTCCCAGAAGTTTTAACAGTTTGAAAACTAGTTCCATTTCCCATTAAAGTGTTTACCTTGCTCATTCCAGCTTCAGTCCACATTGTCAAAGAACCAAGAACAGTACAGCACAGGAAACAGGCCCTTCGGCCCTCCAAGCCTGTGCCGCTCATTGGTCCAACTAGACCATTCGTTTGTATCCCTCCATTCCCAGACTGCTCATGTGACTATCCAGGTAAGTCTTAAACGATGCCAGCATGTCTGCCTCCACCACCCTACTTCCTGGCCCCCACCACTCTCTGTGTAAAAAACGTCCCTCTGATATCTGAGTTATATCTTGCCCCTCTCACCTTGAGCCTGTGACCCCTCGTGATCGTCACCTCCGACCTGGGAAAAAGCTTCCCACTGTTCACCCTATCTATACCCTTCATAATTGTGTACACCTCTATTAGGTCTCCTCTCATTCTCCGTCTTTCCAGGGAGAACAAGCCCAGTTTACCCAATCTCTCCTCATAGCTAAGACCCTCCATACCAGGCAACATCCTGGTAAACCTTCTCTGCACTCTCTCTAAAGCCTCCACGTCCTTCTGGTAGTGCGGCGACCAGAACTGGACACAGTACTCCAAATGTGGCCTAACCAGCGTTCTATACAGCTGCAACATCAGACTCCAGCTTTTATACTCTATACCCCGTCCTATAAAGGCAAGCATACCATATGCCTTCTTCACCACCTTCTCCACCTGTGCTGCCACCTTCAAGGATTTGTGGACTTGCACACCTAGGTCCCTCTGTGTTTCTATACTCTTGATGGCTCTGCCATTTATTGTATAACTCCCCCCTTACATTAGTTCTTCCAAAATGCATCACTTCGCATTTATCTGGATTAAATTCCATCTGCCATTTATCCGCCCAATTTTCCAGCCTATCTATATCCTGCTGTATTGTCCGACAATGTTCATCGCTATCCGCAAGTCCAGCCATCTTCGTGTCATCCCCAAAGTTGCTGATTACACCAGTTACACCTTCTTCCAAATCATTTATATATATCACAAATAGCAGAGGTCCCAGTACAGAGCCCTGCGAAACACCACTGGTCACAGACCTCCAGCCAGAAAAAGACCCTTCGACTGCTACCCTCTGTCTCCTGTGGCCAAGCCAGTTCTCTACCCATCTAGCCACCTCTCTTTGTATCCCATGAGCCTTAACCTTCTTAACCAACCTGCCATGTCTCTGGGGTTACCACTGTCACTGCTAACCTACAGGGCTGGTACTGTCTTGAGTGAATTAACTATCATGTTAACAGCTTACAAAAGTGACCGTATTGAATCAGGTTTTTATTTTCATTTTATTTATTGGCATTGATCACAAAGCCAATTAACTGCTTTGATACTTGTGTGTTATTTAGTCAGTACTATTCATGGAAATAAGATTGAGAAGACAGTGGCATTTTCAGAACATCTCTTTTTCATAAAGTTTTAAAGTTTATTTATTAGTGTCACAAGTAGGCTTACATTAACACTGCAATGGATTTACTGTGAAAATCCCCGAGTCGCCACACTCCAGCACCTGTTCGGGTACACCGAGGGAGAATTTAGCATAGCCAATGCACCTAACCAGTACATCTTTGGGACTGTGGGAGGAAACCAGAGCACCCTGAGGAAACTCAATCGGGCAATGTGCAGACTCCACACAGTCACTCAAGCCGGGAATTGAACCCTGGTCCCTGACGCTGTCAGGCAGCAGTGCTAACCACTGTGCCGCCCTGCCGCCCCTGATTGAGAAAGTAAACAGTTTTTCTTTGCAAATGAAATAGGCTACTGAAGTATTGAAAGAAAGCATGAACAGTTTATGCTACATAATAGTAGCTGCTCGAGTATGATCTCCCACTTAAGTTGCCAATTACAACAGACCGTAACCCTCTGCTATCAGCAGAGACTCCTGTAAAATGAATTTTCCCTTTGATAGATACAATCCTGGATTTATGATTTGAATTCATAATGAATAACAAATAATAATAAGATTCTCTCAGAGACAGCTTAGTTATAAATTGAATACAAAACCAACATCTTGTTTGCCTTTTACAATCTTAATTAGCCCTGGCTGCATTGCATGCAATTTTATGTTTAACGTAGCACATTCCTCTTGATAATTCTTTAGCTTTTTATTGCGTGAAGATATTTTAATGAATGTTCAAATCATCTTCTATTTTGGTACATTTTGTTCAAATCTTTGCTTGCTCTTATTTGATTTGTTTAAGTATACATGATGAATACTACAGTCCATATACCATGTATACTCTTGGAATTATTTCTTATATTCATCTCAAAACACTTCATTAGGATATGATGAATTTCTCAAAAATTCATCGTTAAGTGGCTTTTGGATTTTTAAAAATGAATGTTGTTTACGATCAACTGACAAAGTCAATATATGTGAGAATAGTGATCTTCTTTCTGATCAAACATTCAACCCCATCAACCGGAAGGAAGTGACTGTCCCTATAATCAGTGTCTGATTACATGAGCATTGACATATCTGTTACAGCAGAATAACCTTGCCAATGTTTTGCCAATGCCCTTGGCAATGTTAAAGGCGGGATGGTGGCACAGTGATTAGCATTGCTGCCTCTCAGCTCTAGGAACCTGGGTTAAATTCCGACCTTGGGTGACTGTCTGTTTGCACATTCTCCCTGTGCCTGTTTGCATAGTCTCCCCGTGTGGGTTTCCTCCCACAGTCCAAAGATGAGCTGGTTAGGTGGATTGGCCTTGCTAAATTGCCCCTTAGTGTCCCAAGATGTGTAGTTTAGATGGCTTAGCCATGGGAAATGTGTGGGGTTACGGGGAAGGATGGGGTAGAGGGCCTGGGTAGGAAGCTCTGTCAGAGATTCAGTGCAGACTCAATGGGCCAAATGGCCTCTTCTGCACTGTAGGAATTCTATGATTCTATATGATTCTCTGATACTATGTTTTGCCTTTTCCCTGTAATGCATATGAACATCACCAAATACTTGGTTAAATAAAAAAATTAATTTGAGCTTAGGAAATAAAATTTAAAAAACAAGCAAAACAGAAGCTAGTTTCGATTAAGACTGTCAGAAGCCCTATGTTGACCGTTAAAGCCTCTTGAACTGTAAATAAGGCATAAACACGTGCACTAATAAGCTTTAATTACATTGCACTGCCTATTATTATCTAACTTATCGTAAAAATATTTATTTAAGTTTCTAACTTTTCAATAATATTAAAATGTTCATTTTAATTTGTGACTATTACCCATCACAATTGCAGAAAAATGTGGAGATAATCAGAATAATTTAGTCAGAGCAAAAGCAAAATACTGCCGATGCTGGAATTTTTAAAATGCGTTACTGCCCATCCCTCAGTGCCCTGGAGAAGGTGGTGGTAAGCTGCCTTCTTGAACCATTGCAGTCCATGTGGTGCAAATACATCTCCAGAACTGTTAGGGAGGAAGTTCCTGGATATTGCCCCAGTGACAGTAAAGGAACGGTGAAATAGTTCCAAGTCAGGATGGTGTGTAAAATAAAAACAGAAGATGCTGGAAATTCTCAGCATGTCTGAAGCACCTGTGGAGAGAGAATCAGAGTGAAGGGGTTAGATTGTGCTGGTCCTGTGGAAAGGGAGTTGTAGGCTGGGTGACCGGTACGGTAGGGTAGCTCCAAGATATCCCCACTACTGGGGAACTTTGAATGAACTGCCCTCATCTACAGAGGCAGGCAGCAAATTAAGATGATTGAGGGCACAATTAGGGGTGACTTTATCATCACCCCAGGGTTTTGTCCATGGTGGGGCATGCGGAGGCTGCTAAATCGATAGAGCTGGTCGCTCTGCGGCAGGCAGGCCAGAGGCTCCATGCCTCATATAGGGCCTCAAGCTTGAAAGGTCATAGTTACTGATCTTGAACCAATGGAAAGAGTTTCCCCTCCATCCCAGTGGATCTGAATGCCTGATGCTGTGCAGACCAGCTACAGAGTCTCCATGCTGAGACACAGGTCTTGTTCGCCAACCTGCGTTCGCAGCACTCACTTCTCCTGCTGAGGCTGCCAAGGCTCCAAAAGGTATCGGCCAAAGGGTGCAGCCCACCTGCACCCTTAATTGGATGGCGAGCTTGGAGGCAGCCAATCAGGAGGCCCCTTGCTGGAGTATTGCGCCGCCAGCCTTGCTGCTGGCAAGTACAGGTTTGAGACCCACATTTGGATTTGATGTCCTGAGGTCAACGAATGGAACCAGCCAATGTTCCAGTTAATGCCCATCCATCAGGTGGAAGGGAACAGACCTGAAACCTTGGGCAGAATTTAATGCCCCTCTCCACCCTCTAATGCCCTGAGGCGGGGTATTTAATTGAGCGTAAAGTTGTGGGACGAGGACCCTGCCACATACCAGCCCCTGCCTGATTAATTTTGAGGTGGGGGAGGCCCGCTTAAGGACATCTTTGTGCCGCTGCTGCTATTTAATCAGTTATGGGCCATGCTGAAAGCCCAAAAAGGACGGGGGTGGGGGTAAGTGCCAAGGGGGAGTCCCTTGTTCAAAGACACAGTGCCTGATCAAGAGACATGACATTGGGCTAAGGGAAAGCCTGCTGAGAATCACTCCTGCCATTTCTTACACCGTCCTCACCCTTAGCCAGCAACCCCTTTCCATGACCACCACCCTGCTCTTACTTATATGTGGCCTAGGTCCCTCCTCAAACTTAGGCCTCTGGTGGGTGCATTGCCAGCAACAACCACTGATCTCGGTGATGGGAATGGCGAACTCCCAGCCTCTGATTGGCAGGATGGGATATCCGCCTCAGGGTCCAAAATCTGAGGGAAGGCCTGTCGCTTGCCAATCAGGCACTTAATATAGCGGATCTTCCCCAGCAGTGGTGATGTGGGGCTCTCGTCTGCTTGCCAGCCAGCCAGCCGGTGAGTCCTTGTTACCATGCCACATGTCCTCCATCTCCTGGATTAAATTCTCCCATTAACTCTCTTGCTGTCTCCACAGATGTTGACTAACATTTCAAGAATGTTCTGTTTTAATTTAATCAGTGCTCCCTTTTGTGAATAACAGCCAGATTATCCTTTTTTTAATAGTATTTAGTTTGAGGATTAGCAAAGCACCGTGCTACTAAAGTATCATACAAAGTAAAGTAATTTAAAGATTTGAAGTATTTGCATATATTTTTCAGAATGATCTCAATCAGGGGCTGTTGAACTCAGTTGGCTAGAATGCTGACATGTGGTTCAGAATACTGTCAGCGGTGTGGCCTGGTTGAGGTAGATTTGGGACTGCCTCTTTTCCCTACCCTGAGAGTGGACGGCAGTGACAAACCACCACTGACAGAAACTGGAAATAGCTGAGGATGAAGCATCAGCAGATAATGAAGCAAGGACTTGCCTTCAAGCAGAGCACACATATCATATCATATTCCATAGTATTCATCAGAGAGCTAGACTGGAATAAATCATGTCAATAAGCCATTATCTCACTCCGTTCTTGACCTAATGCCCAGATCACCAGGCAATCTTTAAAAAGGAATGCACTCATTAAAGTTGAGAAATGTCAGTTTTAGAAAATGAAATACTTCCTCACTTACAGCATTGTGCTGCAAGCCTGTCATGTACAGTCTGGGCTACATAAACAGTAAAACCCCTTGGCTGACCCTGGAAAAACCCTTTGCGAATGTTTCCATTTCTTACCCACAGCGACTGCTAAGTCAGTACATCAATTGATGCAAAGTTATAGCCAGTGTCAGGTCATGGATGTAGATGAACTATTTTAATTATTTAATAGTATTTGATTAAAGCTGCTCAAATTCCCTTCAAGTAGTGACAACTGACAGGCAGAGAGGAAACTTTCAATCCATCAATCTGAACTGAATTTGTACTTAAATCCCAGAGATGAAGAAGGAGTATTTTAATCCTTTGCGCCTCTCAGAGTAGTCAATATGCAACCTCTTTCCAATTTAGATCCAGCCCACAGACTTGCAATGATAAAGCACTGCTTTTATAATGTGTTTACAAGTTCCATACTTACCTCTCTCCCTGCTGATTGTATTGGCAGGACTCAGAGTTCTGTTGTGTGAATCGAGTTGACCAACCTGTGGCCTCAAGGTCGCGTTCCACAGTGGAACTTTCGCACCATCAGGGAGTGAGGTAAGAATAGAGCCTCGAAGCAAAGATTAGAAACTTTTATTCAAAAAAATAGATGGCAATTAACAGAAAATGTGTGGAAGGAAGTGAAAGGAGAACAGTATTGTAAGTTGTGTGCAGTTTGGTTGGTCTTATAATGAGGTTTTCAGTCTTGTATAGTTTAACAGTAAGTGTTTCTTAATCACAAGTAACTATCGCCAAAATCTTGCTGCCGTTCTCGCCAGCGGGATTTTATGGTCCCGCTGACAGCGCACCCCCCGCCATGGGTTTCCCGGCGGCGAAGGGTGCGTTCAACAGGAAACACAGTTGACAACAGCGGGACCATAAAAGCCACCGCGAAACACACTGTGGAGTGTGAGAAAAATCCTGCCCAATATACTATATATATATATAGTAAAAGGTCTAAATTAGGAGCTGTCTCCATGCTTGCCTCTACACACAGCTCTGCCCAGGACTGCCCTCTAAACTCGGGTCATGTGTTATTTTATGTGGGCAATAATGTATTCAGTCCCAAATTAACCATTTCTATGCCAGACCCTTATATTACATATAACAACTAGTCTTAATCCAAGGTATTTACAATGTAATCATGTTTACCCAACATTTTTACATTACTTCTGCTACCCTTTCTCCCCCCTCACATCACTGTCTTTACAGGGTTCAGGTGGTCTGGAGGCTTTATAATTCTATTTCTCATCTTTATGACATTTGGAGGTGTGGTAAGCTCTGTTGCACTGGGTAAATAGGTGCACTTGTTGAATAGGTGGTTGCTTTGAACATGGTTGTTCTGGTGTTTGGTTGGTTGATCCAGATTCTCTTTCTCATCCTCTGAACCGTTCTTTTGCAACTCTCTATCTGATGTTATCAATGGTTATTGATTTATCCCATTCCTTATGGGAAGAACAAACTCTCTGCTCATCTGTAGTGTGCTGTCCATGTTTGTGCTGTCCGCTGTGATGCATGTTGGAATGGAAGATGTCTCTTCCTATTGTGTAGGTGTGTCTTATCAACAGGCTCACCTCTTTTTTAAGTTTATACGAGTGTCACAAGTAGGCTTACATTAACACTGCAATGAAGTTATTGTGAAAATCCCCTAGTCGCCACACTCCAGCACCTGTTTGGGTACACTGAGGGAGAATTTAGCATGGCCAGTGCACCTTTCGGACTGTGGGAGGGAACCGGAGCACCCAGAGGAAATCCACGCAGACACAGGGAGAATAGGCAGACTCTGCACATACGGTGCAGCTCAGCTTTCTTACTTCACTGAGGTGTGGTTGGTTGATTGCTGCTTCTCTGTTCCCACATCATCTGTTGTACTGGCCAGAGGTTGCATCATCTGTGCCATGCGCTGGAATTCTACCACCTCGCCCCACCACGGGAATCGGAGCGGGTGAGGGGCGGACAATGGAAAGATCTGTCGACCTCGGGTGGGATTTTTCGGTCTCGGGTCGAGCGAGATCGTAAAATCCCGCCCACGGTTTCTTGAGTTACCTTACCAACAGATGTTGGAGACGGAGGTTGAAGCTCTTCTTGCTGCTGTTTCCTCTCTTCTCTGTCTTCCACTCCAGATGTTGTGGATACTATCTGAGTGGTCTGACCAATAAGGAGCTCTGGGCACCTGAAAAAGGTGCCAGAAAAGAAAATGGATAAACTCGCTCTGCTAAGAGTGAAGACAATTCAGAGCTGAAGTCCCAGCCGAGAGTATCTTTACTGTTGGAGTCCTCGGGAAATTGCAGTTCTATATAATTTATAACAGAGGTTGTTTTGATCTCTCCTGTCATTTTGAGAAGATTCAGGTACCAGAATGGTGTATCTGTAGTTCATAGCCACATTTCTCTCAGCCACTCTTCCTTACCTGAGAGGACTGTAACACTGGCTCCCTTGTCCAATTTAAACTCTGTGAGATGACCGTTAATTGAGAAGACTGCATTCCAGAATGAAAATCCTGATCTTTGACCTCACCCAAGATGCATGGTGAGCCTCCCCTTGGTGTGGGATGTTGGCCTCGTGATTCGTTTTTTTTTGATCCATGGTCATTAAATTTTAAATACACGTAGAGCAGCAAGGAAATCCAAGATGGCACTGAAATATGCTTCTTCTCAATGAGGTTTCCGCAGGCTCCCGCAGTAATGTATTTTTCAGCAGTAACTCCCTGGACTGATTGTTCTGGGTCTTCCCCTCATTATCTGGGCCTTCTCAGATCTTGAAACCTTTGATTCCCAGCTTTTGCTAGAGTTTAAAATGCTGATTATTTATTGTTCAGAATGATCTTGGTTGCCGCATATTCAGGTGCTTACTCAGGACTCTGGCTCTTCTCTGGGCCTTTAAAAATGGCAACACTGACTGCTGCTGCTGACACAAAAGCTTTCTTAAAATTGTTCTGGCCAAGAGCTTAATATTTTAGCTCATCTCTGCTATGTCTTATGACTCTGCACTCTTTTGAAGCTGGACTTCCACAGGGTTCAATGCAGTCATATCTGCTTCAGTGTGGGGTTTTATTTCTGCCTCTGCTTTGGAAATTTTCTCTGGTGATCTCCACCTGTGCTATTACTTCTGGTGCTGTATATCCAGTCAGAATGATACTTTTAAAAATCTTACTGGTTTGAAATTTCTTCTCCAATTTTGGTCAGGTTCTGGGTTGTTCTGATAACTGCCACCATGCATGAATTGGTTCTGAGTCTTGTATAGTTTAACAATAAGTGTTTATTAACTGTTAGTAACCATATAAATATATACCCCATAAGGTCTAAACTAAGAGCTGTCTCCATGCTTGCCTCTACACACTTCTCTGTCCAGTCCAAGACTGCCCGAGGCTCCTTTACATCACAGTGTAGGTGGTATTGTACTCGATCCCACATTATGACAAACACTTATACCACAAACAGAAGTTTACAAAAAATTAGTGCTTATTCAGCAACACATCCCTTGTCATGCATTCTAAACCATGTGAAGGAAATTCATTTATATCCATGAATATTTTGCCCTGTGGACTAGTTATCCTTCTTCTGCCTACTGTAAGTTTGTGTGGAGTGACTAATATCATTGTGGACTGGCTGGTTTTTGGTCTGTTTTGTTATTTGGAACCATAGCTATATCTGTGTAACTGTTAAAATAACCAAAAGTAAATGTATTTATTTATTAGTCACAAGTAAGGTTTACAATAACACTGCAATGAAGTTACTGTGAAATTCCCCTAGTCATCACAGTCCGGCACCTGTTCGGGTCAATGCACCTAACCTGCAGGTCTTTCAGAATGTGGGAGGAAACCGGAGCACCCGGAGAAAACCCACGCAGATATGGGGAGAAAGTGCAAACTCCACACCGACAGTGACCCAAACCGGGAATCGAACCCGGGTCCCTGGCGCTGTGAAGCAGCAGTGCTAACCACTGTGCCACCCCTTCGATTGAAATAACCTTCGATTGAAAAACAGTCTGTTTTATTTTCTAACTGTAAATGTATATTGCACTATTACATGCTGTAAGAGTGGCACAAGCATTTGGATATATTTATAAAGAGTCCAGAAGTCCCAAGTTATTTTCAATTCACAAAAGAAGGGTGATTAGTTTTATGATCTGGTTTTCTTCCTGTTATAATAAAAGATGAGAAGCGTGCCTCATTTCAGGACTGATGGCTGAGATCTACAGCAACTTTGGTTTAAACCCTTCTGCCCCTTTGCTGTGTCTGAATCCATGACACCCTCTTTACAATAAATTCAACCTGACATATGGGACTACAGCACATGGATGGTTCTTTCGTTCAAATCACCTCAGCTGCCTAGCTGTCACTTGACAGAAACTTATTGGCGGTCCATTAACATGTCTTGGGGCATCAGAAACCATTTCTCTCATTAAAACTGCGCAGCAACAGTGAAATGTCAGCATGAATTTTTAGTGTACATGTTCAATTCTTTTTCAGAAGTTTATGAAGTAGGCCAGCTGTTAAATTATCTTGATGTCCTATCAGTACTGATTTTAACTGTAGTTTGTGTGGACAGGAAGCAGAGGATTATCTGTGTGAGCCAACATGCCTTTTGGCAGTCACTTTGGAAGAAGGCACAATGCGAAATAATTAACTAAAACTGAAAAAGTGTGGGCGCTGAAGTTCAATAACAACAAACCTTGGTTCTTTGTGAAATTTCCAAAAGATAAAGAACTGTGCTAAAGATACAATTAATAACTAAACTTGAAGTCCACGTCTCTTTATAACGGAGGTTTTCCTTCAGCATGGTTAACAGCATCATTTTCCTCAGTTTCCTTGTAAAGTTCTCCAGCTGTCCAAAGTCAGCGGGGATGGAATTGAACTGCTGAGGTGGAGAGAATGTCAGAATATACGGTAACATGGATTTATCTAAAAGAGCAGCAAACATTTGAATGTTTTCAGTGAATACATTTTAATTTACTTTCTGAGTCAAGCCAATTTCCCCACTAAGCACATGAAAGGTGAGAAACAAGCACATTTCTGAAAGATTTTCCAACCCTTTTTTCCTTTTTGTAATTACCTAAGGTACCATTCTTAATTTTTAAATGACTTTCGTGAGAAGAAATGCTTCAAGCAGCATGCTGCCTAATTCCATTGTACTTCATGAGTGTTGCACTTCCATTTTCTGAATAATAATAATTTGTTCTGAAACCTGATAATTAACAAGGTATTATATGAGTGATCATAGCGATTAAAATTACTGCAGAATGTGTTTGATAAATATATTGGTCCTCATGCTACCATCATTCATTTATTCATAACTGTAGTTATTGTAGATAAGCATGACAAGTTGATATGGTATTAAAAGTCTAATTATATTGTTTCAGAATTTATACCAGAATAGGTTTCTGGGTTTGGCAGCTATGGCGTCGCCTTCCCGAAATTCGCAGACCCGCCGTCGATGCAAAGATCCCCTCAGGTACAGCTACAATCCTGAGCAATTCCGCAACATGGCTGTCACCATCCCAAGAGCAAACAGCGACACGAACCTGGTGAACTCAGGCAGTCGTTCCACCCTGATGGTCAGCAGTTCCCGATATACCATCGGCCAGTCACAGGACCTCATCATCTGTTGGGACATCAAGGAGGAGGTGGACGCTGGGGACTGGATTGGAATGTATCTTGTAGGTAAGACTGTTCCCAACCATCGATTATTTACCTGGAGAATTAGTCTCGTAATTGTGTACAGCGTCTATGGTCATCGATGCTTTATTTAAAGCATTGGAAAATTTTCAGGTCATGCAAATAACTCCAAATGCCTTACATCAACATGGGAGCATCACACAGATGAAAAACTGGCTTGAAAATAATAAACATCTTTTATTCCAGTTATCTGTGTGATCACTTTCTAGCTATCGTATACTTTTGCATATTTCATATAAATATTAAATATCAACGGTAAAGGTAAAATTGCCATAGTCCCAGATGGCCAGAGGCTGCTCTCGCCTTTGAGAACTGACTGGGGTTGATGTAACCTGAGGATCACCACACCTCAAGTGAGGGGCAAGGTTGAGAAGACCTTGATGAATAACATAAATATGATACAACAAGGTATAATTCAAGAACGATTGATAAGTGAAATGCTGAGAATAATATGCTCTTACTTTGAAACTGAAGCCAATAATTTCCAGGAAGTTTCTGCCAATTACCTGTGTCAAATTCAGGGGAAATCCTGAAATGCTGGGGGAAACAGTGAAAGTGGCCACGTACACAGTTTCTCTGGACTTTTCACAAAACCTCTGCTAAGGTTAAGGCAGGAGATTGGGAGACCCTTGTGCAAATTCTAATCCTGATTGCTTTGTCAGAGTTTATAATCCCGTTGCCTTACTCCACAATTTCACAGCAAGAGGCTGACACTTATTTATTGTCGGCCGATCCTTTTCCTTTTCAATGACTCAATTTGTTTACCTGGCGCAATCAGCCATGTTTAAAGTGTCATCCATAAGTGGACCGTTTACCTTTCACTTCACTGTACCTCGATCACAAATTAGTTCGATTAAAGATTGATGTCTGATGGTTTCCTGCTTCTCCATAGTTGCTGACAGCGCTGCAATAGGAATGCTCTTAATCTTTCACAATAATTAACTGGCAAATGTCGACTGGTGAACATTGTATTGTGAGTTGAATTGAAAACTTCAGTGGCCTGAATTGGGTCACTCTAGGCTTATATCCACCTGCCCCTTTTGGAAAGATGCCATTGCCCAATCTTATCTGCATGAACTAAGCCTTGACAGGGATGAAGATAATCCAGTATTACTTAGTGGTCTAAGGCTATCTGTTCACCCATTGCCTGGTGAGCTGATAAGCGTATCTGAGATGGCAGGATCCAATATAACTAAGATCATGGGTGATTATCACCATCATTAAGAAGTCCACTGCTATGTTATGGCTTTGACTTTGGATTTTCTAAATAACTAATTAGAAAGTCGTTTTAAACTTAGATGACAAAGACTGTCCTCTTCACCCCATCTTCAAAATTACTCAATGCAAATTCACCAAAATCATATCAAATGCATCTACCATTCTCTTCTGTCAATAAAAGCAATCTTTGGTTCCTCAAAACTATGACCTTGAAATTATGTAATGTAAAGATTAGCATGCCAGTATATGATGACGATGGCAATATAGTGGGCTAAGGCATTTAATACCAATGTGTATACCTAGTAATCTTTTCTTTACATGTAAAATTAATTACAATGAGACATTTCTAAATTAATCATAAAGTGCTAACTGAATCAAAGGGACTTTTAAACAAAATAGGTCAGATTTGCGTCATGTTGGGTTTAAAATCTTGAAAATCAAAATCCCAACCCAGATTCACCTCCAACTTCTCCACATCTGGTTTTAACTGAGGTGGGAGCTGGGCAGGTGACCAAACCACTCCAAGTGGATGCCTTGCTACTTTAAATGCTAAATACAAATATTTAAATACCAGGGTGTGAATTTTCCTAGACCCCTGGAAACTGGCTTGGAGGCTGACGGAGCTGGAAATTTCGCGAAAAATCCCAAAAGGATGGCTCTTTGATGTTATCCCGCTAATGGGCTAGTTCGCAGGCATAGCTGCCACAGGAATAAACAACTTTCTCGCCCGAGATAGTAATTCATGTTCCTGATTCAAATTAAGGCCTCATTTAAAGGGCGGTTCATCGCAGTGAAACAACTCCACTGGGGTTCCTCAGCAGGAGGTTGGAGGGACATAAGAGCCAGCTTTCCATGCCCCTGTGACGGAACCACAAGGCTGAAACAGGAAACAGAGAGTCGGGATAATTGGGTCGTTTTTGGGTTGGCAAGCTGTAACTGGTGGAGTGGAGTGCCACACAGATTAGTGATGGGCCTCTACTATTTACTATATATATATTAATGATTTGGATGAATGGACCAAATGTAATGTTGCTAAATTTACAAATGAGACAAAGATAAATACAAAAGTAAGTTGTGAGGCGGACATAAGGGGTCTGCAAAAGGATATTGCTAAGTTAAAATAAGACAGATAGGCCCTCGTCCCTTACAGCCTTTACACATTCCCCATGGCCTATCTGTGTTGCCTCATGCCTCCCTTCATCTTCTATGGCCCCTCATGCTCCCCCGCCAAGCTATGCTCTCCTCATATCCCCTTTGGCCCCTCATGCCAAGCTATGCCCCTCAAGCAACTGCTGTAGCCTCTCATTCCTCCCATACCAAGCTAGGTACCCCAAACAACCCTTGTGGCCCATCATGCTTCTATGCCAAGGCTTTCCCCTCTAACATCCTCTATGTCTCATTCCCCCATGCCAGGCTATGGCACTTCATTGCCCAATCATCATATACTGTATAGAAACAGTGGCCCTTATAATGACAGTAGGATGTATAAAACAAAACAAAAAAAAGGTAATTCACTGATAACGGAACACCTTTGTGTGAAAAAGCTCATTTTTGCAGCAACCCAGTAAAAGAGTCAATCATTTACACCCTTTAAGTGATCCATCAGTTCATGGACAGTTATTGATGGGCAACAAATGCAGGCTTTGTCAGTGATGCCCACATCCCATTAAAGACCAATGAAAAAAATAACTGAAACTGCAAGTACATGAAATCTCTTTATCTTCTGTAAATAAACCTTGTGAAATTGACAAGTATAGAACAGGGAGCCAGAGCTGTCAATGACACAATATTTTCCATGGGACCCAGGTGTTTAAACAGGTGTAATGTCCTTACTATTTCAGTGGTTGTGGGTTTGAAATAAAAATAAAAAACGTGGTTTGCACACATAGATTCAAACTAACAAAGTACAGGTTTTATTGAAAGAGATGTTCTTTGCACTGTACAGAGTACAAACTAAAAGTAAAACAGGAGCCTCTGAAATACTCCAATGATGTTAAATCATATGATCAGCTCTTAAAGCAAACATGCAACCCTTTTAAATATATAACATCCCTCCCCCTTTTCTTCTGCGGTCATGACAACAAATTAGCATAGGATCAATAAAACTTTAGGCACAGGTCAATGCATCATTAATCATTCTACACAATCAATAAGAAACTTGGTCAGGAGGACATCTATTCCACTTTGGTTGTATACAATGTTCTGAAATTTGGCTGTGCTTGATTTGGAACTTCAGTAGTCACTACTTTTCTTGGGACTAATTCTGCATCATTCTCACATGGTATAGTAACTTAGGCACAATTGTCAGTCAACTCTAATCAGTAAAGTCTTCCGTTGTAGTTCACAGCACTAGAGACTAAAGAAGTTGGTACTTCTGGAGATGATTCTGAGAAATTATTTTGAGGTGACAACAATTGGTCAGCATGGCTGACCAGGCTAGTTCATCTTTGGTTTGAACCTTGTAAGAAATTGTACCCGCTTTTGCTAAAACTGTGACTGGCATCCATTTCTCACTTGTGGCATAATTATGCGCTAACACTCATTCTCCTTGTTGAAATTAGCATTGTCTTGCCTTCACTTCTCATCTGGCAACTTGAGATTGTTGTTGATGCTCTGCTATCTCTGAAGTTTCTGGGGGAAATAACAAATCAAACGTAGTTCTGAACTTTCTCTTTAAAAGTAGTAATACAGGTGAACTTTGGGTAGTCGCATGAGTGGTATTTCTATAAGATGCCAAAAAGCTATTCGCACGTGATAATGAACCTTGCTGTTCTGAAGATTTTAAAGAATGTTTCAAGGATTGTACGAATCTTTCAGCTAACCCATTGATTAATGGATGCTAAGGTGCAGATTTCATATGCAGAATACCACTTACTTTGTGATAATCCTCAAACTCTTGTGAAGTAAATTGAACCATTATCGCGAACAATCTGTTCCAGTTTACCAAATCTTGCAAAAATGTTGTCAAGTTTTTCAATAGTTTGTTTAGATCTAGTAGATCTCATGAGAACAACATCTTGCTCCTTTGAATGTGCATCAATTATGATAAAGGACATGTAACCACCAAATGGACCAGCAAAATCTCCATGTCATGGCATTTTAGGCCACTCCCAAGGGTGTAAAGGAGACAGTGGCAGTGTATTTCTTATTTTTGCACAGGATCAATACTGTCCCTCTTTTTCTTCAATTGGAGCATCTGGACCCAGCCTCCAGAAGCAACAACATGCTAATTTCTTCATCCAGACTATATAAGAACATAAGAACATAAGAACATAAGAAATAGGAGCAGGAGTAGGCCATCTGGCCCTTCGAGCCTGCCCCGCCATTCAACAAGATCATGGCTGATCTGAAGCGAATCAGTTCCACTTACCCGCCTGCTCCCCATATCCCCTAATTCCCTTATCCATCAGAAAACTATCTACCCGTGATTTAAACATATTCAACGAGGAAGCCTCCACCACTTCAATGGGCAGAGGATTCCAGAGATTCACTACCCTCTGAGAGAAGAAGTTCCCCCTCAACTCTGTTCTGAACCGGCCCCCCCTTATTTTGAGGCTGTGCCCTCTAGTTCTGGTTTCCCTTCTTAGTGGAAAGAATCTCTCCACCTCTACCCTATCCAGCCCCTTCATTATCTTATATGTCTCTATAAGATCACCCCTCATCCTTCTAAACTCCAACGAGTACAGACCCAATCTGTTTAATCTCTCCTCATAAGCTACACCCCTCATCTCCGGTATCAACCTGGTGAACCTTCTCTGCACTCCCTCCAAGGCCAATATATCCTTTCGCAAATAAGGGGACCAAAACTGCACACATATCAGGAAGAACTTCATGTAGTTGTTCAAGAAACTTCCACACAGACCAGGAGGACTGATCACTCGAATTCCCCACAATAGACAGACACCTTGGACAGTCAATGCAATCTTTCTTGACATATGAGACGGGATTTTCCAGCTGTGCTCGTCCCAAGACCAGAAACTCCCGCCTGAGGTCAATGGACCTTTGCATGGTCTGTGTCCTGCCCACTACGATTCCCGTAGCGGATGGGACGGGAAAATTCTGCCCCTGGTGTAGCGGGATCCCTCTTTTTAACTCCACTGGACTTATTTTAGATTTGGTTCTCCGTCACCCAAAACCCCACCAATGCTCGAGTGATTCTCTCTCTTGCCGATGGAACAATGGCCACCTTGCGTCTACTTCACTAGAGTAGCGCTCCCAAGAGAGAGAAAAGGAAACTGCTGCCTATCCACTACCTGGCAGCCTTTCCTGAGTGGGCGGTTTCGAAGCGCCCAGGGTACCCTCAGTTCTAGACTCCGGAATTATGGTAAGGAATATTTATATTGTGACTTAGTCAGAGATCATTGGTGAGAAATTGAAAAGATCAAAACGGACTCCAACGGAAGTCAAAGATATATATATATATATATATATATTTATTAAAACATCAAGGTCAAAGGTCACCAAACACCAGGAAAACAACACACCATGCCTTATGCTCTATGAGACTATAGCTATGGAAGGAATACTAAAACGGACACCACGGAATTCTTACTTTATACAAGTTTACCACCTCTTAAACTATGAAAGGTACATGCAAAAGCCCCCCCCCTTTCCCCAAAGCCTCATCCACTATGATGATCTCGGGAACTTCGCGAATTACCGGAGGGTACTCACAATCCTAGTTTAAATTGCTCAGTGGGCTTCAGGCTGCGTGCTGGAGACGACCGAGAGGCAGGAACAGGAGTGGAGAGTGCTGTCATGCTGGTCCGAAGAGAAAAAGAGGAAGAAATGGCCGGCCTGACCATCCTTTTATATTGTAAACTTGAATTCTTTTCCTGCCAACTCCGCCCCCCTTCCAGCCGGCAGTTCCACAGACAAAGGCTTGCTCATTATCTGCAGCTGCGATCTTACAGTCCATAGAGACCAGATGGTCCCATCCCAGGTGATAGGTCTCTTGCTGTCCTGTATTGTTCCATCGGAGATCGTTTATTTGTTTTCCCATTAGGGAAATGGGCTTCTCCTCGCTCTGAGACAAGGCCATTATCACCTGTATTGAGTCCAGACCAGGTGCATTGTCTTGCTGCCGGCCTAGTCTGGTGATGTCGTCAGGTCCTTTTGTGCTGCTGATAACCTAATCAGCAGTCTGTCTGGTTTCTGGCTGCTTGCAATTTTTGGACTGGGCCCCTTCACACACACACACATACACAGACTGGCTGGGCTCCCTGGGACATTTTTGGTCAAGTCCTAAAGCCAAGTGTGGCCACTTTCACAGTTCTTTAGGGTTCAAGTCCTTTTCCCAGCTCATAAAAAAGGCCTGAGTTGCCCGAAAAACTTACAATGGTTTCAAATCAGGAAGTATAAAATGCATTCCAGCTATCGTTCCTTTCAATACCATATCCATCACGTCCCCAATTTCTGATATGTGTCAGAACTTGTGAAGCTGTCACAGGCAAATGATTTACTAGTGAAAAATAAAGAATATTAGCAAAACAAGTTGGCGGCATCTGCTCAATGGACAAAGGGAATCATGATAATGCAGCAGCCTAGCACTCTGATTGGTGGTAAGAGTGTACAGATAAGATCGGTGACCATCTTTGCAACTTCAGTATGCCTTTATATGGCTCAAAAATAGTAATTAACATTGATAATTAGTTGATAATGTGTAAAGTTAACCATATAAATAATGATGGAAAATAGAAACTAGAAGCAGGAGTAGGCCATTCGGCCCTTCGAGCCTGCTCTGCCATTCATTAGGATCATGGCTGATCATCGAATTCAATACCCTGATCACTCCTCCCCCCCATATCCCTTGATCCCTTTAGCCCCAAGAGCTATATCTAATTCCTTCTTGAAATCACACAACGTTTTGGTCTCAACTACATTCTGTGGTAGTGAATTCTACAGATTCACCACTCTCAGGGTCAAGAAATTTCTCCTCACCTCAGTTCTAAAAGGTTTACCCCTTATCCTCAAACTAAGACTCCTAGTTCTGGACTCCACTCCATTAGGAAGATTCTTTCTGAATCTATCCTGTCTAACCCTGTTAGAATTTTATTAATTTCTCTGAGAACGTCTCTCACTCTTCTAAATTCCAGTGAATATAATCCTAACTGACTTAGTCTCTCCTCATATGACAGACCTGCCATCCCAGGAGTCAGCCTGGTTAACCTTTGCTCTACTCCCTCTATAGCAAGGACATCCTTCCTCAGATAAGGACATGAAATCAGCACACAATACTCCAGGTGTGGCCTTACCAACGCCCTATACAATTGCAGCAATAAATCCCTATCCCTGTACTCAAATCCTCTCGCTATGAAGGCCAACATACCATTTGCCTTCTTTATTGCCTGTGTTACCCGCACGCTTACTTTCAGCGACTGATGCACGAGGACTCCAAGGTCTCGTTGAGTATCCATCTCTCTCAATTTATATCCATTCAAGTAATAATTTGTCTTCCTATTATTGCCAAAGTGGATAACCTCACATTTATCCACGTTATACTGCAACTGCCATGCAGATGCCCACACGCTCAGCCTGTCCAAACCACGCTGAAGCATCTCTGCATCCTCCTCACAGCTCACTCTCTCACCCAACTTTGTATCACCTGCAAATTTGGAGATAATACATTCAGTTCCCTCTTCCAAATCATTAACCTATAATGTGAACAGTTGGATAAGTTGTTCCCATCCTTGCTGATCCTAGCACAGATCCCTGCAGAACCCCACTAGTCACTGACTGCCAATCAGAAAAAGACCCATTCATGCCAACTTTTTGCTTCCTATCTGCTAACCAGATTTCTATCCATCTCAAGACATTAGCTGCAATCCCATGTGCTTTAACTGTACATACAAGTCTGTTATGTGAGACCTTGTCGAAAGCCTTCTGAAAGTCTAAATAAACCACATCCGCTGATTCTCCTCAGCCAACTCTACTAGTTACATCCTCAAAAAGTTCCAATAGATTCGTCAAGTATGATTTCCCTTTTGTATATCCATGCTGACTTTGTCTGATTATACCACTGCCTTCCAAATGCCGAATTATGAAATCCTTGATAATAGACTCAGTACCAACGTTAGGCTCACTGGTCGATAGTTCCCTGTTTTCTCTCTCCCTCCCTTTTTGAATGCGGGCTTACATTAGCTACCCTCTGATCTGTAGGAACTATTCCAGAGTCCAAAGAATTTTGGAAAATAACCACCAATGGATCTACTATTTCCAAGACCACTTCCTTAAGTACTCTGGGATGAAGATTATCAGGACCTGGAGATTTATCCACCTTCAATTCCATCAATTTCCCAAAAAACATTTCTCTACTAATGCTGATTTCCTGCAGCTACTCACTAAAACATGTTTCTCTTAGCACTTCTGGCACATTATTCATGTCTTCCTTTGTGAAGACTGAAGCAACGTACAAATTTAATTCCTCGGCCATTTCTTTATTCCCCGTTATGAATTCTCCCATTCCTGACTATGGGAATTCATTTTTGTCAATCATTTTCTCTTTACATATCAATAGAAACTTTTACAGTCAGTTTTTATGTTCCCGCTAGCTTATTTTCATACTCTATTTTTCCCTTCTTAATCAATCCCTTCGTCCTCCTTTGCTGAATTTTAAACTGCTCCTAATCCTCAGGCCTATTGCTTTTTCTTGCCAATTTGTATGCTTCTACCTTCAATGTGATACTATCTCTAATTTCCCTTGTAAGCCATGGCTTGGCCACAATTTCCTTACCACTCTTGTGCCAAACAGGAATAAACAACTTCTGGAGTTCACCTATTCGTTCTTTAAATGCCTGCCATTGCTTGTCCATTGTTTTTCTTTTCAGTAATGTTTCCCAGTCCATCATTGTAATTTCATGCTTTATACCATCATAGTTACCTTTAATGAGATTCAGGATCCTAGTCTCAGAATCAACTACATCATTATCCACCTTGCCAAAGAATTCTACCATATTAACCATATTCTACCATGCATTCTCTCACAATTAGATTGCCAACTAATCTTTTCTCATTGCACAACACCCAGTCCAATATGGCCTGCTCCCTTGTTGGTTCCTCAACGTATTGCTCCAGAAAGCCATCTTGTATGCACTCCAGAAATTCTTCCTCTATTGTACTGTGACTAATTTGACTCTTCCAATCTATATGTAGATTAAAATCGCCCATAATCACAGATGTTCCTTTAACACATACATCTCTGATTTCCTGTCTAAGCTTTTCCCAACATTACCAATACAGCTTGGTGATCTGTATATCACCCCCACCAATGTATTTTGCCCCTTGTTGTTTCTTAACTCGACCCATACAGATTCCACATCATCTATGCTAATATCTTTCCTCAATATCATATCAATATCATCTTTAATCAACAATGCAATTCCACCACCTTTTCCTTCCCATCTGTCCTTCTTAAACACTGAATAGCCCTCAATGTTTAGTTCCCATCCTTGCTCACCTTGGAGCCACGTCTCCGTAATGCCAACTATATCATATCCCTTTACATCTATCTGTGAAAGTAATTCATCCATTTTGTTTCGAATGCTCCGAGCATTCAGGTACAAAACTTTAAGATGGGCACTTTTAACATTTCTTTTCCCTTTCCTACTATTTATTACTCGGTCCTTATCTGACTCTGGCCTTTGATTTCTCTGCCTATCACTTTCCTTATTCTCCTTACTGTCTTACTGAGACCTTCGTATGCCAAAAATTATACTCAATGCTTCTTTTTCGAGCTGAGCATTGTTAGTTTCAACATTAGTCAGAGCACGCAAAGCAAAAGCTATTGATCATTCTTCTCCTGAAGGCATAATATGTGAAACCAGATTAAAATAAACCAATACTTCTGAGTTCTGCAAAGAATCTTTGACATTCTTGTACGCTTTCTCACATTCTGTTGTCCAGTCCCATGACTGTTTCACATAAATAATTATGCATTGACTTCAATAATGTGGTTAATTTTGGAACAAATTTGCCATAATAATATACTAAGCCTAGAAAGGACTTCAGTTATGTCACATTTGTCAGAAGTGGTGCTTCTAAAATAGCTTCCATCTTTTTAGGTGCTTTAGATAGGCCTTCATTGACGGCTGGAAAGAAAATCACACTTTTCTTCCTTGATACGCAGACAATGTGCTTGAAGACATTCCAATGTAGCTTCTAAATTATTCAAGTGCTCCTGTTCACTGGACCTTGTAATTAGGATATCATCCATTTAGCATCATACATCAGAGATACCACTTAAAACCTGATCCATTGATCTTTGGAATAGGGCTGTATGCTATTCCAAAAGCCAATATTTTATAATGAAAAAGACCTTGATGAGTAATGATGGTAAGCAATGGTTGAAATTCAGTGGCTACATTCATCTGTAAATATGCTAGTGAAAGGTCAATCTTTCTGAATTTCTGCTCACCTGATAACCCAGCAAACAAATCCTCAATTAAAGGAAGCAGATATTGATTAGCACACTACACTGGATTGATGGGTGTTTTAAAATCACTACAAATACGAACTGAACCATCTGGTTTCATGGTGAGTATAATCATTGTCAATGGCTCAACACACCAGTGCTAAAAAGTCGTACTAATTCTTCTTTGACTTTGGGATGAATTGCACATGGCACTGCTCTTGCTTTGAGACTTTTTGGTTGATCTTTAGGCTTTAATCTAAGATTCACTTGAACTCCTTCCTATTGCACTGGGAAAAACTGGTATGAGCAACTCGTTTGCAGTTTTATTTGCTTGTACAAAGTATTGAAATGCTCGGCATAGGAACTCCATGGTTCAGTTTGTTCATTGAAAGGAGCCACGAATCTGAATTGACCGCTATTTCTCTTACAGACACAAATGATTCATGACTGCTCAGTATATTCTATTTTACTGTCTCCCCAGTACTCCCCTTTTTACGCTTTAGGCTGTTGACTTGATGTATTTTTTTTTTAATGGGCTCATATGTACAGCAAAGCAACCACACTTTTCAAATATGATGACACTGCCTGGAAATCTCACCCTTCTCTGATCAGAAAAATCCCTCTTTGAAAACCACACAGACAGCTTTTTTCCTTACTTTGTCTTCCTGCACTGGCACTTCAACTTTTAACCCTTCTCCCCAGTCTTCTAATATTTGAAGTGTGAGGGCCCACAATAGAAATAGAACATAGAAAAACTACAGCACAAAACAGGCCCTTCGGCCCCACAAGTTGTGCCGAACATATCCCTACCTTTTAGGCCTACCTATAACCTTCCATCCTATTAAGTCCCATGTACTCATCCAGGAGTCTCTTAAAAGACCCTATTGAGTTTGCCTCCACCACCCCTGATGGCAGCCGATTCCACTCGCCCACCACCCTCTGTGTGAAAAACTTCCCCCTAACATTTCCCCTGTACCTACCCCCCAGCACCTTAAACCTGTGTCCTCTCATAGCAGCCATTTCCACCCTGGGGAAAGGCCTCTGAGAGTCAACCCAATCTATGCCTCTCAACATCTTATATACCTCTATTAGGTCTTCTCTCATCCTACGTATCTCCAAGGAGAAAAGACCGAGCTCCCTCAGCCTATCCTCATAAGGCATGCCACTCAATCCAGGCAATCTCCTCTGCACCCTTTCAATCTTTCCCACATCCTTCCTGTAATGAGGCAACCAGAATGATTTTTGTTTCTCTTAGGATCTTTTTTTAATGTTCCTGATTAAAACAAATCCTGACACGTCGCACATTTTCTTTCTGTAATGTCCTAACTACGTTAGGGGTTGTGGGTATTACACAAAAAGAAAAGACTTGGTTTACTCACATAAATTCAAACTAACACACAACAGGTTTTATTGAGAAAGATGTTCTCTGCACTGCACAGCATACAAACTGAAACTAAAAGCAGGAGCTTGTGAAACACCTTAATGACACCACCACCAAATAATGTGATCAGCTCTTAAAGCAAACATGCATCCCTTTTAAATATATAACAACAGAAATGGATTTCTGGGCTCTCAGCCAAGCCTCATTATGTATCCTTTATTTAAAACATTTTTACATCAGTATTTGCAATTAATGTGCTGCAGATGGAGTAAGACAGCTGACTGCATGTTACTCTGAATAAACAGAGACAGCTTAAAGCAATATACCCAAAGAGATCATTATAATATTACTTGGTTATTCATATCGGAGCTTTGTGTAGAAAATTATGGTTAAAATCTGCATGGATTTTTTTCAACGAAATTTATTTGTGTCAGAATGATACAAAGCAACCACCGAAGAAGCTATTAAATTAAAATGTTCTCATTTTTATCTATTACTCTACAAATGATTGCCACATTAAACACATGCAACATAGTCTTGAGGTAGAAAATTAATTTTTGATACAAATATTTTGAAGTGATACATACATTGTGAGGATAAATTTAAAACATTAAGATTGGATCATCACATTGGCATTGATCTTTCACTTGACAGAATTAAGAAACTGTTGTGTTTGTTTATTCCAGTGCCGAAGCAGAATGGAAGAGGAATTGAACCATTCCAAATTATCTTTTATATTGCAAAGTTGTATATAGTGTTGCCAATTTGGTACTTTTTATATAGCTGCACGGAATACATTGATGACACCGAAGAATTCAAGTTTACTGCTGGCAACAAGCAATAAATGAAGTTTTGTGTTTATCTTCCCAAATCTCTCCTCCTCTAAAATAATAACAGAAATTATCTTCAAAAACTGTGATCTTGAAAATACATTTTAATCCTTTGACTGCTGCTGCGTGAGCTCCCCAAATTATACGTTTAATTTCATCTATCCAGACCGAATTATACAGCAAAACAGATACTAAAGAGGGGCCGGGAAAGGATAATAGATACAAAATACACCAGGAAGCATAAACAGCGGATAAAAATAAGAGGGCGAAATATAGGAAAGATAATTGGTAGCTTGGATTAAAACAAGATATATCGATATCCTTCCTCAGGATTATTAAGCACAAATGGAAAAGAAAAAAACAAAGATTTGGAGCTGGGTTTTATGGTCACCTGGCCTCCCCCTCACCCCCCCCCCTCCCCCCCCCCCCCCCCCCGCCTCTCTCCCAGCGTGCGTTTAGCAGTGTGTGTAGGGGGTATATGAAATATGATGGGCACTAGTTCACCGCCTTCCTTCCCACTCCCCACCCATTCCCCATAAAACCCAGGCAGCTGCAAAAACCGGTAGCTCACTTGCCATTTAGAAAAAAGTAGTTAACAGTCAATTGGTTACCATGCCAATTGGCCGGAACATAATGCTGCCCATGCCATGATACGGTTGGCATGGTCAGGCGGATGGGAGTTGGAAGATTATTTAACAAAACTAGTCAATATGCAGAAAGGAAGAGAATATGCACTTCAGCGCATGCCCTGTGTGCACTGACCCCCCATCCCATCTCCCCTCCAAAATGTTCCCTCCCTTTTGTTACTTTCTACCTGATCACCAAAACCTGCTCTCCCAACCTTCCATGCTCCCCTTCCTTCTCCATCCAAAAACCCAGATTTACCAGAATCTGGGATCCAGGATATCCTCATCCCTACTTGCACTCTCAACAGTGCCCACTACTGAGTTCTACAACTGATGGGACTATGAGAGCTATTAGCCAATCTGATTGGCAGCTCTGGAGGATGGGACAACCCCCACTGAGGGACAAGAGGTCCATTCTCAGGAAATTAAGACCAAACCCAGCATGCTATGGCTGTGGGAACTGACTTTTCTTCAGGGCTGGGGTGGGGTGAGCCCCCTGTAAAATCCCACCCTTGCATTTCCATGGTAGCTTTCATTCTCTCAGGACTGCCCAATATGTCCCCCAGCTTTTAAAGAGTAGTCGAATGGAGGAACTGTGGCAGCTATAGATGTGCACAGCAAATACCCACCAACAAAAATGTGAGAATGACCAGGTGGTCTGTTTTTGGTGATGTTGATTGAGAGATAAATCTTGGTCAGGACACTGAGCTAACTCACATGTTCCTGTTAAACAGCCCCATGTAAAACCACAGTAAATTGGGGAACCGAAGCTAGTTCCGAGGTTGATGAAATTCCCTGGCACTAAGCAAAGGACTTTGTTATTTTAAATAATAGTTATTAGGAAAAAAATGTGTCTTTTCATTTAGCTTAATTTAAAATTAAAGTAGCATCATCAAGTAATGGAATGACTTGGAGCAACCACTTAAAAGATAAATTTAATTCATTCTCTCTCGAGTGCCATAAAAGACTCTTGAGTGCAGTGCTCAGCAAGACACACTTAAAGTTTGATGCCAGTGAGACCTGCCAACCTGGATTATTGGAGAGTTGCAGCTTGATGACACTCTCTGTTATATAAGCATAACTGTGTGCGTGTGTGCTAAAAACCTTCCATTTGCATGTATTTTCTGTCAACGTTTCCCATATAAATTCTTAGGCTTGCAACTGTCTCGGTAAATTTGCCACACTGCAATTACGTTCTCTGTACAGCGGATGTGTTGCAGTTTACTAAAGCAATTTCCGATATTAGTAATGGACATATAAAAACAAGGTTTGAATCACATTTGCACCAATGATGTGCAGCCTCTACACCTGAAGTCTATATGTGGACTTAACATCCTGTGTGTAAGGCCACCCTATAATATCGAATGCACATCTTCACATATCCATCTTTCCTGTTGTAATGGTCCTTGGTCACACTTGTGTGTCAATATCTCACATTGTAAATGAATACGTCAATTTACCCCTTTCAATTGTGTCCATTTTTAAAACAGTAATAGAAATATATTTAACATACAAAAGTAAGGTTTTGGAAAAACTCTTAAAAATAAATGGGCAGGATACATGGGGTGTGGCGGGATGGGGGGTGGGGGTGGTTGGGGGGCTGTGAAATTGAAGGATCCTGCCTGCTCCGACCATGCAATAGTTTTATTGTGGGGTGGGCAAGACCCTGGACAGGAAGAGGTGACCCCATCTGAAGCTGCCTTCTGACTGTGGCCACCTGATGTCCACTTAAGGTCCAGTGGCCACTGGACCTCCCTCCTCACCCCAACCTTTGTTCCGACACCCTAATCACCCCCCTTTGCAGATTGGCCAGCAGCTCTCTAAGATGGGACTTCCTCCCAAGTGATAGGCCAGAAGCCCCTTCCTGCAGTTCCTTAATGCTCATTTGAACAGAACATAGTGGCGGGGCACTTGAGGTGGGTGGGGGTGTGTCCCCCGCTAATTCCTCAGATGGCAGGGAGGGAGACTCTACCATCTGGAAAATTCAGCCCTACGTCACAGTCACAAGATTAAAGTAATCAACTGAAATGTCTTATTTCCAATATAAATCCTTAGCATCATTGGGATATATGTGAAAGAATATCATTAGCTTCCTTCTTCTTTCTTTGGTTTGACTCTCTGGGAATCAGCATGGGATAGGGAGTGGGGTGGAATCAGGAGACAGGATTAATCCCACCATCATGATCCCACCTCCTCCTCAAGACAGGCAGAATCTTTCAGGGTTCCAAGCCCAAAGTGGCCAGAAGCTATGGCGGCCATCAGCAGACCCAAGGCAGGAATGGAGACGGGCTGTGCCCAGAGCAGGCAGGCTAAAAGGCTCAAGTCTGTTCTGAAAAGGCCTTAGCCCAATGCTCCCATGGGAATCAGTGGCACACCTATATCTTCTGAGCACTTAAAGAACCCCCCTCATCACTCTCACCCCCTCACATTCTCAACCTTAGCTCCTCGCCCCTTTACCCTACACACCCATTATCCAGTTCACGCACAGAATTCACAAACCCTATTAGAACAGTTGGAAGCCATTGAGTAACCCATGAAAATCCCTGAGTAAACAAAGGGCATCTTCAAAACAGCTGTAGAAACAATGTCAATCACACCTGAAACAATTGGGAAACTGGATTGGAGCCAAGAGTCCATAAAACACCCTGGGCTGCACTTTACTGCCACTGCCAGCATGGGGAGGGAGGCATGTAAAATAGGGTGGATGTCCACCCACCCCAACACCCCAACACCTTCCTGCCCACCCCTGAGCTCACCCCCAAGGATGAGCGTCAAAATTGGCAACCTGCCCGCCATATTTAAATGATCAGTGGTCAATTTGGTTTATTAACAAGCCCAATTGATCTCAATAATATGCTGCCCAGGCCAAAAAATTGGGAGTGGGCGGGCTGCATTTAAAAAAAAACTTTTTCCAAAGGCAGGACGGAAGGAAGAAGGGTAATATATTTGGGGCGTGCCCTTTGCCATTGGGTTCAGCGCTTCCCCCCAAAGTTAGTAATACCCTCCTCCCTGCCTGCTCCATTAAACACACCAAACCCACTCCCCCCCCCCCCCCCCCCCCCCCCCACCAACCCATCCTTAAATTGCCAAAACCCTCCCTGCCCAAGACACCAGACATACCAGGCTCCGGAATCCACGGGGCTAATTCTTGTTCCTGGTTGCAGTTTCAGCAGCAATGATGAATGCTCTCTTGTTGCTGCCAGGACAGATTGGCCGGCAGCTCTGGAGGAAGGGCCATCCTCCCCAGTGAGGGGTGTAAGTCCCACCTGCAATGCCCTCGCACAACCCACCTGTAGCATGGGGCAGGCTGGTGTGGAGCTGGAGTCCATTCCAACCCGACTTCGCTTCCTCACGGGGCGTGATCCATCTGCCCCTCTGTAATATTCTACCTTCTGACTAAACAAACAAACCTCAGACTTGTTGCCTCAGCAGATAACTCAACTGAATCCGTAGAAGCAATGGGAAAAGAAAAACATTTGCATTTTGTTATCATTCAAGGCAATTATTTCAATAATGTGAAATGTGCTCTACTTTTTCAGTCATCAGATGAACTTTTTTAACTCACCTGAAGATTTCACAACATTTACAATCTTGGTCTTTAACTTGACAGCTCTGCCAATTGCCAGAAGTAACAATCTGGCAAACACAATGGCTCACATTTTCACTCCGGGGTCAGGTGCACAGAGACAGAAAAATTCCCGGCACCTGGAACCCAACCTCAAAAAATGCTGAATTTCTGAGTTGCGGTCTGGGGTGGGTGGAGGGTGGGCTAGAATAGAAGTTAGGACAGGAAACCTTGGATTAGTGAGTGAGCAGCACTGGACCAGGTGTGGGTTGGATGACTGAGATACAGATAAAAAACGTGGTTTCAGAAAGACCCATTTGAGAGGTAGACCGTCAATGGTGAAGCCCCATGTCTGAGTGGAGACGCCATTACCTTGTCAGATGAACCATGTTGTCCAACTGTTAGCTGACTCTGGAATGGATGGCCCATCATGGGCTTTCCTTATCGGAGAATTTTAACCTGAATGGCTCACTACCTCCTTGCGCCTTATGTTTTTATTCGTGGAACGTCACGCAGTGAAGGTGCTGGGGGACGGATGGATCCAACTGCCCCAGCATTTTCTAACCAGGACCATCAAGCTTTGGTGGAAGAGGTCCAGAAGAGAAGGTTCAGTCCTTTACCCTGCAGCAACCAAATAGCAGCTGCAGTGAGCACAGCAGGAGACCACCAGTGCTCTTGGATTCAGTGCAGGAAAATGTTTAATGACCTGCTACATTCCGACAAGGTAAGCAGCTTGGCTCATCCACACAGAGCTTCAAGGGAAGGGTCAAACCTGCATGCTGCAGCTAGGGTGCGAGACATGGCGCCCACCTGTGCTTCAGCACTGAGACTTGTACTTGTACACAGCTCATATAGATGTGCACAGAACACATCCAAATGAGCACTGGGAAGCACAGACACAGTGGAAAGCAGTATCCCTCCATGCCGTGTGTCAGGATAACATAAATTCATGTTGTTGTCAATGAAAAGGGCGAAGAATTCCCCGGAAGAGGCCTGGGTTGCAGTGGGTCAGCCTACCTGAAGGACATCGTCCCATGGAGCAGAGTGCCATAGAGATTGCCAAGGTGCCTGAGCAGCTGTTTGTTGGTGATGGTGAATCACTGCACTGCTGAAGGTGATAAAGGAGGCGTTGGCACATGGTGGTAATGGTGAAGATCATGCTGTCGTTTTGCAGAGCACAACACATGGCTGCCCCTTCAGAAGGGCAGAGGCAACAGTCTGAAAGAGGTCCCTGTGGATGCCTGCATGTGCACGATAAGGCCAGAGCATGAGAGGTTGTTTCATAAAGATGGTGTGAGCATGGTTCACAGTGCAGAAGGAAGCCATTCAGCCCATCGAGTCTGCACCAACCACAATCCCACCCAGGCCCTATTCCCATATCCCTACATATTTACCCTGTTAATCCAATAACACTAGGGTCTATTTAGCATGGCCAATCAACCTAACCTGCACATTTTTGGACTGTGAGAGGAAACCGGAGCACCCGGAGGAAACCCACGCAGACACGGGGAAAACATGCAAACTCCACACAGACAGTGACCCAAGCCAGGATCGAATCCGAGTCCCTGGCGCTGTGAGGCAGCAGTGCTAACTACTGTGCCACCGTTAAGACAATGGTATGCATCAGAACATGCTTTCATACCTAAATTACTCATTTTGTGCCTCACACAGATCCCAGCTCTGCTCTCACCCCACTGCACTGGACATCAAGAGGAGGATGAGGTGTCCGAGGAGGCAGTGTCACTTCTTACTGGTCCACACTGCACAAACACAGATACAAGCACTAAAGGGGGATAGAGCGTGCACGTGGAGTCAGTGGCACAGGGTTACAGACCACAGTACAGTGCGGGAGGAGCTGCCAGAGTCAGAGACATCTGTGCACATTCCCCCACGGAGGATGGTGGAGGTTGGAGAGACACATGCAGCAACACCCGGAGTGGATGCAAGAACAGTGTCTCAGCCAGGGAAGGGTAAGGATCTCCCTCAGCAGTCTGAATCAGTCTGCTCAGAGTATGAGAGCTGACATCCATGAGGAGCTGCATACCCTTAACACGGAGGTCACACCATTGGCACAGAGGTTACTGGAGTGGACAACATCTGCCCACCAGCAGCCAGTCCCATTAACCCCACCTGCAGACCAACCCAGGGCTGTGGAGGTCACTGAGGAAGGCGGAGGTACTGAGAGCTCCTCAGCTCCCTCATCCGCCTCCATCTTCCCAGCCCCTTGACCAGAGCCCTCATCTGCTCCAAATGTGCCAGTTTACATGGCTGCCCCTTCAGTAGGGCAGAGGCAACAGTCTGAAAGAGGTCCCTGTGGATGCCTGCATGTGCACGATAAGGCCAGCCACCACACTCCTCATTGCTGTTTACACACAGAGGTGAGCAGCCTACTGCCACCTCTGCTGAAGCAACACAAGGAGGTATTACAGGAGTGTGTGAACACAGAGGGTGCCATCTCCCCGACAGTGCTAATGCATTCACCACAGTTACACTTTTCACGTTGGAAATAGCACATTTGAGCACTTCTTTGATACGTTTACATACACTTGAACAGGGTTCAGTGTGCTTGTGCACGAGAGAGCTCAAAAAGAATGGTAATACCAGGAAGGTGGTTCTTACCAGTAATAATGAGGGCGGCTTGCTGAGATGCATCTCAACGTGCCAGCAATCGGATTAAGGTTGTTGGCCATATGGTGCTTTGGAAAACTTCTTTCTCTGCTGTATTGCGTAAGATTCCAATGTTCAAAAACTAAAGCACTGAGATGACCCTTGTATCTTCATTGTCCATCCATTGACTATAAGAGAGGTTGAGTGATCAGACTCCACAAACGGATGCTGGGCAGCCGGTGAATCTCATGCATGAGAGGCAAGGTATTTTGGGTGCAAGGTATTCATCTCACTGCAGTGCTGCCCATTTGGAGCTGAGGGTGAGTGCACTGCTCCTGCTCCACATGGCCCCTCCCAAACAAAAACTATGGCACAAACATCTCTGGCAGATCTTCCTTGCATCCTGCTGGACATTTAGCATTTGCCACCTGATGGACAACTTCAGACATTCACCCTCTGCCTCAGACTCAGCATCATCCTGATCTCAAGCAAGCCTTCGACTGCCAGCACTCTGGGGACTCTCTTCTCTGCCAGCTCCTCAGGTGAATGCGATGTGCCTTCACCACTGTGTGCTACCATCTGATCCAAGATGTTTATGCCAACTGACGTGTTTATCTGCGCAGGTACACTATCTTGACTTAACTTAATGAATGGAGATACAACTCATGCTATGGGATTTAATGTTGAACTATAAAGGGTACAAAACCATTTCATTTACCTTTTATACACTTTCCTGTCTCCAACCCATGGTTCATGCTTTCATGCAATTGATGTAGAACCCAACAGCTGCTAAATTCTGACTGCCTCACAAAATTAAAAGAAAACTTACCTGGAGCATGTTCTCAAGGAGCCCACAACTCTGTCACATGCCTGCTGAACGGGAGCAGGTGGGTTCTGGGCCCTCATCCCTCCCAGCACTTGTGAAAATGGCTAAGGGCAGAAATGGAGGCTGAAGCATGGTCTGCACAGTGGCTATATCTTTTGGTCCTGCCTCCATTTGATTTAGTTTGATTTATTATTGTTACATGTATTAGTATACAGTGAAAAGTATTGTTTCTTGCGCGCTATACAGACAAAGCATACCATTCATAGAGAAGGAAAGGAGAGGGTGCGAATGTAGTGTTACAGTCATAGTTGGGGTGTAGGGAAAGATCAACTTAATGCGAGGTAGGTCCATTCAAAAGTCTGATGGCAGCAGAGAAGAAGCTGTTCTTGAGTCAGTTGGTACCTGATTTGGTCCTGATTGGGCTGTTGGGATATGAACTCAATATTAAACTCATTTTTGTTGGGGAATAATCTTATTGGCAAAATGAACAATCACTGATTTAGAATGCAAGGTTTATTGGACAACTAAGATTGATACTTAACATTCCGCTAGTCAAGGCATGGCACAATGCACTATCTTTCCAATGGATCTCAGGACTCCTGCGGTCTTCTCCCCTTGGTCACTAGGAAGTAGTCTCTTGACTCAAGAAGTCTTGAAGATTCTACCTCAGTCAACTTAATTCTAACATATGTATAAAAACCCTTTTGCAACTTTAAGACTTCTAATTTCCCAGTCTACCTATTTCACAACCACTTGCTGAATGTTTTTTCTTTTTCTCTCTCCTCGTCTAAAATTGCTGCTGAGTGCTGAAGGCAGCTTTCACTTTCACTTCAGAGCAACTACCTCTAGTCCTAATACTGAATTCTAACACTGATACCTTGGACTTCTTATAGAAAATCTCTAACCTTCTGGATTCTTATGGCAATCCTTTGGGCCTGATTTTGCCAAAACTTAATGCATTTGCATGCATTTAAATCAACTTAATGAACCGCACACCCAACTCTACCGCCAAATCCCACTTTACCGTCTTCTGGCCCGATCCGCGTCCGCGCTGTTACCGACCTGCAGAATAAAAGTCTGAAGTCGCCGCTGCAGCCTCCGAAGAGCGGGGTCAGAGACTGCAACGGCTCCCTGACCCAGGTCATCCTCTGGTCGGGGCGGGAGGGGGGTGGGAGGAGGGGAGGGGGTGTGATGTCTCATCCCGGTGGGAGGGGGGGTAGGAGGGGAGGGGGTGTGACGTCTCATCCCCTTGGGGGGAGGAAGAGGGGGTGTGATGTATCATCCCCTGGGGAGGGGAGGAGAGGGGGTGTGACGTCTCATCCTCTGGTCGGCGGGCGGGGTCGGCTGCCAGTCTGCGGCCGATCCCTCCTGGCACCATCACTGTACACTACCAGCCACAGATTACTCTTCCCTGCAGCGGCAAGAGAGCGGGAGAGATGGCTGTGGCTGGTAGTGTACCAGTGATGGTGTATCCCTTTACACTGGAATCGGCCACTGCGGAATCGGCCAGTTCTGCTTCATCTTCTTAGCGAGGAATCGCTTCATCCTGAAGGTTTCGTGGGATGGCATGGCCGCATGTCCACTCCAGCATGAGGGATCGGCCGCAGACTGGCAGCCGAGCCCCAGCCCACCCCCAACCAGAGGATGAGACGTCACACCCCCTCCTCCTCCAACCCTCCAGGGGATGATACGTCATACCTCCTCTCCCCTCCCCGCCCCCCCCCAAGGGATGATCGGTCACACCCCCTCCCCTCCCACTGTGCCCCCCCCTCTCCCCCCCCCCCTCCACTGACCAGAGGATGAACGTCAGAGAGCCGCTCTTTCTGCTTTTTTTTTCGCGCCCGGGTGCGCTCTGTCAGATTTTTTCGAACTGCACATGCACAGTTCAGAGCTCTGATCAGTCCGTCAGCGCTAAGCCCCGCCCACAGCGCGGATCGGGCCGGAGCCGGCAAAACGCGTATGGGCGCGCTGGAAAGAGGATTCCAGGCGCGGATCTATTTGACGCCCGGATCCGACACTTAGACTCTTAGTATTACTTCTGGATTTTTACAGCAAATCCCAAACCAATATTTACCTCTGGTTTTATCGCGGTCAAACCTCTTGCCTGTTGACTGACACAACTACTAATTCCTAACTCCTCCCCGGAAAGAGCTCCTTTAAGCAAGTTTTCTGAAACTAATGCTACCCCGAACCCCCCCCACCCCCCCCCCCCCCCCGGCAAATGCAAAGACACCAATGCTATTCTCCTGTTTTTATACCTTTTCTTTCAGGCAGCCTTTTTATTCAGCACATGTCTGAGCTCCTGTATAAATACAACTAATCATTTTTCTCAAATATTTATAATTAATGAGCAATGGGAAGTGAGCTCTTGGCTTCCTTTGATTTGATTTATTATTGTCACATGTATTAGTATACAGTGAAAAGTGCACACTATACAGACAAAACATACCATTCATAGAGAAGGAAAGGAGAGGGTGCAGAATGTAGTGTTACAGTCATAGCTAGGGTGTAGAGAAAGATCAATTTAATTGTAGGTCCATTCAAAAGTCTGACGGCAGCAGGGAAGAAGCTGTTTTGAGTCGGTTGGTATGTGACCTCAGACTTTTGTATCTTTTTCCCGATGGAAGAATATGGAAGAGAGTATGTCCGGGGTGTTTGGGGCCCTTGATTATGCTGGCTGCTTTTTTGAAGCAGCGGGAAGTATAGACAGAGTCAATGGATGGGAGGCTGGTTTGAGTGATGGACTGGACTTCATTCACGACCCTTTGTAGTTTCTTGTGGTCTTGGACAGAGCAGGAGTCATACCAAGCTGTGATACAACCAAGAAAATACTTTCCATGGAATTTGGCCACACAGTCATAGGTGTATAAGGAGTATAGTAAGAGGCTGAGGACACAACACCAGTGTTCCTCAAGGCTGAGAATGATCGTGGAGGAGGTGTTGTTGCCTATTCTTACTGACTGAACTAACCCCTCTACCCCTTCTAGTTATATTACCAGTTTTTCTTTCATCCATTTTTTCCTTTTGGGCAGAAGTTTGTTTTTCTTTATAAATATGAGCAGGCAAGAGAAAGAAATCTGCATTCATTCAAATATGGCATGGTGGCACAGTGGTTAGCACTGCTTCCTCATAGTGCCAGGGACCCGCGTTCAATTCTGGCCTCGGGTCACTGTCTGTGTGGAGTTTGCACATTCTTCCCATGTCTGCTTGGGTTTCCTCCGGGTGCTCCAGTTTCCTCTCACAATCCAAGGATGTGCAGGTTAGGTAGATTGGCCATGCTAAATTGCCCCTTAGTATCAGGGCTGAATGTTGCTAGGCTGAATGCTTTACAGATCATATGACTATCATGCTCTTCAAGGTAAATACTTGGTGTTACGGGGATAGGACCTAGGTAGGTTTGTTGCAGGCTCGATGGGCTGAATGGCCTCCTTCTGTGCTGTAGGGATTCTATGGATTTTATTCTATTCTACCATGCAAAAGTGTGGCAGATAAATTGCACACCGGATCTAAGATTCATAGATGAAATATAAAACTTAGAAATATGTTGGATTTTAATTAAATGAATAACTAACCATTGTAGCCAGCTAATCTCATATTTATGCACTTACCCTAATTTGTTCTATGTTATGTCATCAATATTATTCATGAACACATGCACACAGTAAAACAGGTCAAAAAACATTCATAGCTGTAGTCAAGGCATTAAATAATAAAAGCATGTATGAAACATTCATAACTCACAGCAGGCACCTCTGAAATATTTTTACGGTCAAGAGTTTTGCCAAGATCAAATGAAAATAGATGGATTTTCTGCTGAAGTATGGCAGCAATGTTTTACTGATGCAATACCATGGGCTGGTCTCTTCAAGGAACCGTGCCCTCAGTATTGCAATGTTTCCTAATTGAGGAAAAAATAGACAATGAAGAGCATGATTCAATCATACTGTAAAGGTATTTATTAACTGTAAAACCTTGCAAGGTAAAAACTCTCTGACACCTAATGTACCATGGCGATTTAGCAAGTACTGGGTAAATTTCATTGGTGATAGGAGAACAATATTGACAGGAGTGGTAGATAATGAGTATATGATGTTATTACCCATTTTGTGGTCTACCAAAGTTGAATATTCCCTTGAATGTTGAAATTACTTGTAATATTTCCTTCTTTCTTTTCCCTTAATTTTCCTCTATCAAAAACAGTGACTGATGTTGAGTCAGTTCCACAGACACAAATATTAATTTACTACTTTTCCTGCAAGATCTCTCCGCTTGTGTATGTACAAGCTATTGTTACAAATGCAAAGTTCGCATGTTTTAAACCGACTCTTTACCTGAAGGTAAAATAGGGTAACAAAGGTAGTCACATGATCTGTAAAGCTTTCAGCCCGGAAACAGGCTAATTGGCTTGGTTACCAGGGATCAGGGGGACCAAGTCAAGAGATACTGAGAGCAAGGTGCAAAATTTTCAGACCTGACCCAAAAGCAAGCGCAGTTGGTGCTGATTGTGGACAGACTTTCTGTCTCCAACTTTTTAAACAGAAAGAGAGAGAAGGAGGTGTCACAGAGAGATGAAAGGAGCTAGCATGATCAGCAGAGAGCAAAATGTGTCTTTTCTGTAGACTATCGATTCGAATGGGGAGGGAAAATACTTCCTGGTCAAAGAGGTGCATTCCGTGGCAATCTAAGAAATCCGGAAGATTCATCCTGGCATGGACTGGGGTGGATTCATAGGGAAATAATTACCAGAGTAGGGCTGGAATTCAGTTTTAGATTTCTCTAGGAACTGACTGAAACACCTTTTGATGGTGACTCAACTGGGGAGATACAAACCCATTGGAAGACAGGAGTGGTGTTGGACTGGTTCCTATAAAACTTCCATTTTGCAGAGTGGAAAGTAGAGTATAATTGTTGCATGAGGTTTTTAGTCTTGTTAAAAAGCTAAAGAGGGGGGCATCTTTGCTGGAGTTTAAAGTATTAGTTACTTGCGAGGTAATGTTTAGCAATGTTGTTTTCAGTTGGTTTGTTACAGTAAAAGTCTTAAAACTTGAAATCTTGTCATGCAACTCCTTTAAGTTTGTCACTGAGAATTCAAATATATTTTTAAAAGTTATTACATTCTACAGGAATCATAAGATTGTTTGATTTTCCAGATGTAAAAGGCAATCCTGAGGTTTCCGCTCCCATTGCCCACATTGTGTGAATTTCTCAGAAGGTGTCACTAAATAAGAATCAGGACTAAGAACTTAGCAAATTTGCCTCATAGCAATTGAACAACAGGTATTTTTCTTTTAAAATTTTCAACTGCTTGCCACTGACTTTGGAAGTTGCCCCTGGATGTCAGAGTGTGGGATTTCAAAAAGCCTTTAGAAAGCCTCAGAAACAACTGAGTCATTAGCAGCATGACCTTCCTGCCATCCTCCTTGAAATGACCATCAGGAGAATTACCGCTTGGAAACCAATTGCTGCAAGTATGGAGCTGATGGCGGGGTGATAAATAATTTATATCAATCAGTACAAAGGATCTGGAGAACTTAAGTGACAAACAGAAAAAGAAACACACTAACTGCTCTAATATTGTGTCCTTTCATAGCAACCCAGACACTAATTTCAAACACGTAATTCTATGAATGGCCACTTAAGGACCTTTCTCCGCCCAGCCTCAAATTTTAGGTTGGCGGCCAGGTTACAGCTCATGATGGCGGAGGAGTGGAGTGGTGTGGTGAAGGGGTGCAAAGTGAAAATAAAGTAAGTTTGATCTTGGGCTGAAAGGGTGCGGTGGGGATGTCTCCATCAGAAGTCCCTTTGTAACTCAGGCCACCCTCTCCTTATGGCCTGGTGACCTCCACACATAACTGCCCCCACCTCACTCCCCAACCTATACACCAAGCCCCCAGTTGTCCCCCTCGTGACCAGCCAGATGTTTCCCTGCCCTGTGTCCCCTGCAACTTCCCTATCCTCTGGTTCCTGGGACTTGGGGCGAAATATTCCTGTCCTGCCGGCCACGGGCATTGTAGTGGGCAGGGGTGGACCATGCAAAGGTCCATTGACCTTGGGCAGGATTTTCCCGTCTTGTGGGTGAACACAACTGGAAAAAAGTTTGTGTCAGGCAGCTCCCTGCAGTGCCTCTCCTGGCCACTGCTGTACCTGGAGGAACTGGAGAGCTGCCAGTCAATTTCCAAGGCGTGACTTCCTCCTGATTGAGGGGTGGAAGTTCCACCTTATCTCAATCAACACTCATTAGAGCATGATAAGACATTGAGGCTGCTGGGGATGTGTTCCCCACCATCCTGAACATTCAAACCACAGTGTACTTCTGCTGGAGCAAGATCTCTGGCTATTTTTGGCAACTGGCTACTGCAATAGTTTTAAGCTAAGACTGACAGATTTAAAACAGAAATGAGGAGGAATTACTTCGCTCAAAGGGTCATGAATCTGTGGAATTCTCTACTCCAGAGTGGACGCCGGAACACTAAACAAGTTTAAGGAAGAGATAGAGAAGTTTGTAATTAGGAGAGGGATGAAGGGTAATGGGGAGCGGGCAGGAAGGTGGAGATGAGACCAAGATGAGATAAGCCATGATCGAATTGAATGGCGGAGCAGGCCCGAGGGGTTGAATTGCCTGCTCCTAGTTCTGATGTTGTTCTTATGTTGCTCAATCATTGGATGGTGGTGGTATGCAGCATCTGGAAGGTCACAATTTCAACTTGCAGCTGCCTGTTTTTCACAGTTTTCTAGTGGGCCTGGGAATGGGAGAACAGGACTTCTGCCTGTTTTGGGTACAAGGTTGTGGAAGTATGCACATTGGGGTTACAGGCCCCATTTAAGGGCCTGCAGCCATTCCATACTCAACATTGTTCTGACAATTTATCCCAAAGATTGATGATTTGGTGTGAAGAGAATTGTCCCCTGGCATCTAGTGTCGCTTTATGTTTATAAATTTAAAGCTGGTGCACATTATCCTTCCAGCCCCAATCTGCACCACATCAACAACTTGTATTTATTTAGCACCTTTGATGTCTAAAGTAAAAGGCCCAGGAGCAATATCAAACAAAATTTGATACTGAGTTACAGGAAGAGATATTAGGGCAAAGGGTTGATCAAACAAATAGCTTTTCAGGAGCATCTTAAAGATAAGGAGAGAGGGAGAGAGACTAAAAGTTTAGGGAAGGAACTCCAAAGGTTAGGGCCTAGGCAGCTGAAGGTTTGGCCACCAATGGTGGCATAATTAAAATCAGAAATGCCCAAGGGGGAAGAATTTGAGGAACACAGATATCTTGGAAGTATGTGGGGCTGGAGAAAGTTAATGGAAAGGGAGGGATGAAGCACTGAAGGAATTATAAAACTGGATGAGAATTTTAAATAATGGTGTTGCCAGATTGGCAGCCAATGTAAATCAGTGAGCGGGTGTGACTTGGTGCCAGTTAGGATGTGGTCACCAGAGTTTTGGATGAGCTTAAATTATGCTCCATAGGCAGCAAGACCCGGACAATATCCAGCCTTGGACTGATAAGTGGCAAGGAACATTCACACCACACAAGTGCCAGCCATGACCATCTCAATCAAGAGAGAATCTAACCATCGCCTTTGACATTCAACCACCTGGAAAGACAAGGGCAGCAGATGCCACCACCTGCAAGTTCCCCTTCAAAGCACACACCATCCTGGCTTTGAATAATATCACTGCTCCTTCACTGATGTTGGGTCAAAGTTCTGGAACTCCTTTTCTAACAGCACTGTGGATGTACCTACATCACACGGACTGCAGCAGTTCAGAAGGCAACTTACCACCACCTTCTCACTGGCATTTACAGATGAACAATAATACAGGCCTAGCCAGCGATGCCCACATCCCATGAGAGAATGAAAAACAAAATTATATCGGCTGGAAGATGGAGGGTTGACCCGGAGTGCATTGGAATCATTCGGTCTACAGATAAGAAAGGCATGGCACACTAGAGATGCAGGAACAGAAAGATAAACCATTGCAGATCATTCCTTGGCTACAGTTAGATAATAAGAATGGTTTCACTCAGCTTGACAATTCAGGAGCGACATTAGAATCATAGAATCCCTACAGTGCAGAAGGAGGCCATTCGGCCCATTGAGTCTGCACTGACCACAGCCCCACCCAGGCACTATCCCCACAACCCCATACATTTACCCTAGCTAGTCCCTCTGACACTAAGGGGCAACTTAGCATGGCCAATCCACCTAACCTGCACATCCTTGGACTGTGGGAGGAAACCGGAGCACCTGGAGAAAATCCACACAGACACGTTAAACGAGGATAGTGTGCTTAACAACATCAAAAGCTGGATACAGATTGAGAAGGACAAGGAAGGATAGTTCAACTTAGTCACTGTGACATAGGGTGCCATTTGTGCTAAGTTTGATGAAGCCCATTTCAATGGTGTGGTGGAGTGGAACTCTGATTGAAGGGATTCAACATGATGTTGTGGGAGACTGAACAAGGGTTTGGGAGGTGACATCATGGATTTTGGACAGGAAAGGGGTGACAGAAATAGGGTGATAACTTACAAGGACAGAGAAGTCAAGGTGGCTTTCTTTGATGAGATGGACAATGACAGCAGATTTGAAGGAGCCGGGCATTACTTGAACAGAGGGAACAGTTAACAACACCAGCTGAAATAAGGGGCAGGACAGGGAATTGGGTGGTCAAAAGTTTAGTAGGAGTAGGGTTGAGGGACCAGGAGATGGGTCTCATGGAAAAAAAAAACTCTTAAAGGTTGTGATGAGATAGCAACTTGGGAAAGATCCAAGTTCAGGACGGGGGCAAGAGGGAGTCCAAGGGAAAACTGACCGTAGTGGTCGAAGGGAAGGGGAAAAGAAAACAGCAAGGGCAGGTGAATGGGTGGTCCATAAATTCTTTGTACTTTTTTATTGGAGTCGAGGGTAGAATCTGCAGGGGAAAGGAGTTAACTTTTCATGAAGAAGAGAAGCAGAGGTTATCTTTATATTTCAGTTGTATATCAAGATAATCCTGGAGTAGTGGGCAGCTTTAAAAAGTATGATCCAACTGTTTACTCAGTGGTGACCCAGATCTGGTGATGAATGACTTGGCTAGTTATCCACCATATACATGCAAGTCTTAGTGTCTTGGACCCCATGCACTGGAACACCCTGGTCACTTTCACTCCAGCCTCATTGAATGGAATGAATGGGTTGTCTTATGAGGGTAGGTTGGACAGGCTGGGCTTATTTCCACTGGAGTTTAGAAGAGTGAGGTGTGACTTGATTGAAGTATTTAAGATCCAGAATGGTCTTGCCGAGGTGGACGTGAAAAGGATACTTCCTCTTTTTGAAGTTTATTTATTAGTGTCACAAGTAGACTTAAATTAACACTGCAATGAAGTTACTGTGAAAATCCCCTACTCACCACACTCCAGCGCCTGTTCGGGTACACTGAGGGAGAATTTAGCATGGCCAATGCACCTAACCAGCACGTCTTTCAGACTGTGGGAGGAAACCGGAACATCCAGAGGAAACCCACGCAGACACGGGGAGAATGTGCAGACTCTGCACAGACAGTGACCCAAGCCGGGAATCAAATCTGGGTCCCTGGCACTGTGAGACAGCAGTGCTAACCACTGTGCCACCGTGCCGCCCCATAGGTGAGTCTAGAACTAAGGGGCACTTTTTGAAAATTAGGGGTTGCCCAGATAGGACAGAGATGAGGAGAATATTTTTCTCCCAGAGGATTGTGCAACTTTGTAACTCTGCCTCAGAAAGTGGTGGAGGCGGGGTGATTGAATACTTTTAAAGCAGAGGCAGATAGATTCTTGTTGGGCAAGGGAATCAAAGGTTATTGAGGGTAGATGGGAAGGTGGACACAACACAAACAGATCAGCCATGATCTTATTGAATGACAGTGTAGGGTCGAGAAGTCAAATGGCCTACTTGTGCTTCTATTTGTATGTTCATATGTTCTTATGACATTGCATGTGGGTCTCACTTTTATATGAATTGTTATCCATAGGCTCTTCTTCTGTCCTACAGCCTGAAGTGGTTCATACAACATGCCTGAAATTACACCTTCCCAACTGCATTACATTGCATTCATGCACATTGAAGGACTTCTGCCACACACCGGCCTGTTTCCCCAGTGTATCTCAATCAGTCTGCAATCTACACATTTGATCGAAAGGCTAACTCCCACACACAACTTTGTGACATCAGCAAAACGGAGAATCGAGCTACTGATGGCTTCATCCACATTACTGATAAGAATAGTAAAGAGCTGCATAACACTGATACCTGTGGAACTCTGCTAGTAACTGGATCATGTACCATTAATAACTAAGCTCTGCCCACGCAAATGCAAATATTTCACTATAGCTTAAAAACTGGTATCTACTCCCACAGGCTGGAACTTTCCTTAACAGCCCTTTGCAGCACTTTATCAAAGGCTTTTATGAAATCAGAGTTCACAATTTCCATTAGGCAATTAAAATTGCTTATTAAAAATTCGATCAAGTTAGTGAAAATTCTATTTTCAAAAATAATGTTGGTATTCTTTAATAACCTTTGTCCCTTTCAAGTAATCGTCCAGCACGTCGCTGATACTTTCTTCCAGCAACCTACCTGTGACTGAAGTTTGTTGTAAATAATGTTTTTTAAAAATGCTTAACACTTTTTGAAATTGCTGAGTATAATTTTAATCACTGGGCTGCAACAACCTCTAGAACCATAGAATCCTACAGCGCAGAAGGAAGCCATTTGGCCCATTGAGTGTGCACTGACTCTCCGAAAGAGCATCTTACCCACTGTGGCAGACCCACACCTGCCGCCCAACCCCATAACTCCACACATTTACAATGGCTAATCCACCTAACCTACAAATCCCTGGACACGAAGGAGTAATTTAGCATGACTAATCCACCTAATGTGCGCATCTTTGGATCATGGGAGGAAACCGGAGCACCTGGAGGAAACCCAAGCAGACATGGGGAGAGCGTGTAAACTTTACACAGTCATCCAAGGCCGGAATCAAACCCGGGTCGCTGGCGCTTTGAGGCAGCTGTGCTAACTATTGTGTCACCATTCCGCCCCTGGCTTCCATGTAGCTAAATTGAAGCTTGGGAGATTAAAAATTGTTATGATTTCTTTTTGTTGTGTGCAACTAACGACTTGCTTCCATGAATTGGATTCCAATATCAGTCCTGAGCTCTGAAACTGGGGAATAGTAGAGTACAGGTAAGTATAGGGCAAACTACCCAAGTCTGTGTGAATATGAGGTCAGTTCATCCAATTGTGGTCGTAATCCAGGCAGAATAAAACCTGCACTTAAAGGTTTAACCTTTCCCTGAAAGTTTACAAGAATGGGTTTACAAGAATGGTTCCAGGGATGAGAGACTTCATTATGAGGTTAGATTGGAGAGGTTGGGACTGTTCTCCTTGGAGAGAAGGCTAAGATGAGATTTGATAGAGATGTTCAAAATCATGAGGGGGCAGGAAAGAGTAGATTGGGAGAAACTGTTCCTGCTCAAAGAAGGTTTGAGAACAAAAGGGCGCAGCTTTAAGGTGATTTGCAAAAGAAGCAAATGTGCCATGAGAAAAACGTTTTCACCCTGTGAGTGACACGGGTCTGGAATGCCCTGCCTGGAAGTGTGTGGAGGCAGGTTAAATTGAAGCATTCAAGAGGGCATTGGATGAAGAATCGAAGCAGGGGATGGGGAAAGACAGGGGCTGGCACTAAGTCATGGTGCTCCTTTGGAGAGCCGGTGCAGACATGGTGGGCGTAATGGCCTGCTTCTGTGCCACGGCGATGCTGTGATTGTGTGAAGTGCCGTCCATGTGCACCCATCGGGACTTTCGCGGGTGTCCCAAGGCACACCTCTGACTTAAATTGTGTCATTCACCTTCCCCACATTGTAAACTTTAGGCCATCGTGCACTGCAGGGTAATTCCCCATTGGAATTTTAAACTTCGCGAGCAATTGCCGTGCAGTCGTTAAGTGGGGACTTATTGCTGGGATAACTCCCGGTGCATCTTCTGGAGTACGCTCCCACCCGAGATCGGAAGCTCTGAGTGCAGACTGTAATCTAAATTAGGGTTCAGACTGTACCAATGAGCTGCTGCAGATTTCATTCTCATGGAGTCTGGTGTCACCTCAGTCCCTCAACCAGATGATGGTTTTCCAGTCTTTTTATTCTTTTTTTTTGTTCCTTACCTGAAACTGGTTCACACATTTCCCTCAATCCAACCAAGCAGCCTGAGCCGGGCTGACTGTCATTGCAACATTCGCTCACTGCAGAAACACTTGGTAAATCTGGTGTTTTCCTTCCTGTCACAGATGAGGTTCTATCTGAAAACTTCCTGGACTACAAAAACCGTGGAGTTAATGGTTCACACCGAGGACAGATCATTTGGAAAATTGAGCCAAGTTCCTACTTTGTAGAGCGTAAGTACAATGACCATTTTAAAGAGACGTGACCTTTATTTTTGACTTGTTTACATTGATGCCATTTGTGTAAAGTAAAAGGCCATTAGGTTTCTTGCGCCTGAACACTTCGCTACGAGAATGAAAATTAAATACTCTTCTGCCATCATGCCTTAAAAAAAATGATTATTCAGCTTTACCAAATAGAAAAAAATATATTTTGCGTAACATATTCATTATCTGAGTTTCTCCAAGCTGTTCAAGTTTCACAACAGTGAGAATCTTTTCCCCAGAGTTGAAATGTCTAAAACTAGGGGGCATGCACTTAAGTTGAGAGGGGGAAAAGTTCAAAGGGGATGTGAGGGGCAAGTTTTTTACACAGAGAGTGGTAGGTGTCTGGAACCTGCTGCCAGGGGTGGTGGTGGAGGCAAATACAATAGGGGCATTTAAGGGGCTTTTAGATAAGCACATGAATACGCAAGGTATAGAGGGATATGGGCCAAAGCCAGGCAGAATGGATTAGTTTAATTTGGCATCAGGTTCGGCACAACATCGTGGGCTGAAGGATCTGTTCCTGTGCTGTACTGTTCTATGTTCTATACTATGTCTGGGAGGAGAGATGTAGACAGTGTGCAGCTCATTTGCTGAGAGTGGGGAGGGATGCAGCATTGATTCCAGTGGATTGTGCAGGACATGATGATACTTGGAAACCAGAAATGCAATGAGCAGAAAGAACCAAAAATGTTTTACGGCAGCCACTGCAGACTCATGTGACTGCACAGTGGCTGCAGCAACATTCATTGGTGAACCCTTGCTTCCCCCCACCCCGAAGCTGCAAGCCATTCCCTTTTGTTTTTCCCCCAAGTACTTTGCCAGGTTAGTGGGCCTCCCCAACCCTCCCAGACTTCCATCATCAGTACAGCGGCAGGAGGCAGTGAATGCAGTGAGATGCAGAGCAGTTCTCTGGAGCAGTAAGTGCTGTGTCAGATTTACTCAATTATCAGCAGCATCTGGCAGATCACAAATCCAGGAACACAGGGAAGTTGCGAATGTAGTTTTGTGCTGATGCACAGCTCTAGCTCTCTGCAGCATTTTGAGCTAATTTTGACATTTTTTGTGCACTCCCCATTTTTTTTGTTGCAGTGGGTACAGATGCTGATAATGCTCTTGTGTATGTTGGGGAATTTAAAAAAAAAACTTGACTGCAGGAATATATTTCCATTGCTTATGTTATTTCTGGCTCTGCTGCTGTCTGACAGGGATTAACTGCTATGAGTGGTCAAATATCATTGTTGCATGCCACCAATAGGATAGGAGACAATCTAGACGGACCTTGGTCTTTTGTGATCTAGCAGTTTCACTGTTCTTATTGCTGGCCAGCTTTATTTAAATGACATAGTCACACCAGAGTATAAACACTGAAAGGAAACATTTAGAAGTTCAATATTTTAGCACACCTTAGCCCTCCTGAATTTTCCTTCTGGTTCTACCTGCTGCTGACACAGGATTGCAGTCCTGACAATATGGACAGATGTGGCAAATCCCCCGAGGCCCCACTTTGATACATCAGGACTGCATGCTGATGCACTCTCTCATGGGCAGTGGTAAAAGCAGTTCGGGACATCACCTTAATAATAATTTGGGAGATGTCAGCCTTTCATTGTATATTGTTTGGACTGGTGGCATTGGTTACACTGGTCATGCAGGCTGCACCAAGTCTAGTAAGTTGGACATGATACCCATGTTGGCATCAGGTGTCGTCACCCCATCCCCATGGTCTTCAGGAAAAGAAAGGTTGGCATTCATTTTCAGGCAGTATTCGAGCCAGCAGAAACTTCACTGTGTCTGTCAGAAGTTATTTTCCAGGAAGCAGACATGTTGTAATGTGCAATGCTTCACAGTACCTGTGTTATTGAAAAGAGAGGAAACATTGGAATCAAGGTTCTTATGTGAGCAGGGTTGTCCTCCATATCCATATATCCACTGCTAAATCCCTTAATCTGCAGAGAAACACCTTGGCCTTGACATCCCAGCCTCTGCTTGCTGTTCCTCATCTGCACCATAAGTGTATTAAACAGATGTCGAGCACAATGAAGGAAAATGTCAAATGCTGTGTACAATGCTTTAGTATAATATCCTACTGAGCATGTAGAGCTATAACCCCTTATGCCACGTGTGATTAGTAGCCTGACAAGAAATGTACATGGAAATGAGGGGCGGGATTTTATGTCTGTGGGGTATGGCATTGGGGTGTTCCATGTGCAAAATTCTACCTTTGGTTGGTGGGGTCACCCCACCGCCATTTAACTAGTGACTGGACATTAATAGCCTGGAGGCAGGACTTTTGCCCCTCAGCATCAGGAAGCTCTGCCTCAGAGAGCTGAGGCCAGTCGCTCTCCAGTAGCAGCAGTGCCACTGGAAGTGGTGGCCATTGCTGGTACTGCAGCGAGGTGCACAGGGCGGCTTGCTACATTGGAGCCAAGACCAAAGGTTGGTCTGGGGGTTTGACAAAGGGTCATCTGGACTCGAAACATCAGCTCTTTTTCCTACTTACCGATGCTGCCAGACCTGCTGAGATTATCCAGCATTTTCTCTTTTGGTTTCAGATTCCAGCATCTGCAGTAATTAGCTTTTACCCAGTTGTTCTGAGGGTATTCCTGGATCCAGGCTAGAAGGCCCCTGCGAGTGGGGAAAGGGGTGTCAAGTTAGACAAGCCAAGAGGGAGAGGAATCAAAGTGGGTGGAAGACCTGGAGAGGGCTCTCTTATGGGCTAGGGGTCCATTAAGCAGGTTCCCTTGCCCACCACCAGTCTGCACAATGCAAACTGTTGAGCTGATTTCTTGGCATGGGCCTCTCTCACTGATGATTATAGGTGGCCATTAATTGGTAATTTAAGGGCCTCAATTGGCCCATGAGTGGGCATCATGCCCAAAGTCTCTCTTGCTGCTCGTAAAATTGTGGTAGAGGTCAAGAGGTCAAGACAGGCGAACACCATGCCCATGATGTTTTACAGCAACGCCCCCCCCCCACCGCATCTTCCAAACCCACTGCCTGGGAGTGGTGAATGGGAGTTCATTGACCTTTTACCTAACTACTGATGCTAACACAATTTTTCATTTGTAGCCCGATCCGAAGGAACTGATGACAGTGACCCAGTCATTACCCGGTTCAGTTGGCACTAATAATTTTCTAGGGATGGAATTCAATCCCAAACTGGGACACCCTCTCTTGTTGCATTTCCTATAGTGGACGTCCCACTCTTTAGTATCTAAAAAGGCCGCATTACTCATATGTCTCTGTTGTCCAAACCTGTGTGTTTTAACCTCTGCAGCGAATAAAGACACAAAATCGACTTTAAATACTTAAACACAATTTCCTTTAATTTTGTAGCTACTTAAACAACAGTAAATACTTGCAATGCATAAACTAAATACTCACTATCTGTTACTTTACTTAACTTAAGGTTAATTTCCACTTGCAATTAAAACCTGGCCAGGATTTTGTTGTCACATGGAATCAGTTCTTTGTTTTCTTCTCCTTCCAGATGTTGTCTCTCCTTGTGAGCTTGGTTCCCAGGTTCTCCACACTGTCTTTCTGAATAGGCTCTTTGTGTTAGCAGAATTAAAACTCCAAAAGTTCCTTGGTAATCAGCCAATGAATTGATCAGAACCCCAATTGCATCGTTCGATTAGGCCAATCATATCCAACCATAGTATCATTGGTCACTTCAGGTCTCATAATCTAAATGCATATTGTTTACATTCTAGTGCCCAGCTAAGGAGCACTGGCTCCAAGAGTCTGTTCACAACTCATCCCTGCCAAGGACAAGCTGTTGAATCTGCCACCTTCTGTCCTTTGACAAATTCCAGGCCACTGGCCACAAGGAAAATCCAGCATAATGAAAAAAACAACTTTAACAAAAAATCAGGTTTGCTTGATTGAAGATCTTTCAGCATATTAGAAGTTAAAACTCCATTCAGCCACATGTCCATTATGGCATTGCGAACAATTAAATTATTTTGTGTCACCATTGCAAATTTGCTGTTCATGGCCCTATGAGACTACCGGTCACAACATTAACTCTATTTTTCTCTCCTCTCATGCTACCTGACCTGCTGAGTATTTCCAGCATTTTCTGTTTTTATTTCAGATTTCCGACATCTGCAGTATTTTGCTTTTCCACTTAAATTTCAAGATTTGGCACATGCTGTCAACTGTGTGATTAACCCCGAGAGTGTGTGCACGCTGAATTTTGCTGAAATTGTAAAATGCCTGCACATCTGGGTGACAAATATGCTTTTGAAAAATAAAAGCAAATTACTGCGGATGCTGGAATCTGAAACAAAAGCAGAAAATGCTGGAAAATCTCAGCAAGTCTGACAGCATCTGTGGAGAGAGAACGGAGCTAACGTTTCAAGTCTGGATGACTCTTCATCAGAGCTAAAGAAAACTGCAAATAGGATGAGATTTTTATACTGTTGTGGTAGTGGGTTGGGGGGGGTGTTGGTGGCGAGGGGGGAGCAGTAGGGGCCAGATAGAGGGCCAACCAGCAATAGGTGAAGGCAAGGGAAAGATTGACAAACATGTTGTGGACAAAAAGACAAAGGGAATGTAAATGGTGATGATCATGGTTAAGAAGGGTGGTGATAGCGGCCATCAAGAGATCAGATTCTGTTATTGGCAGAACAAAGGTATGCAGTATGTCAAAGGACAACCTGGAACAGATAACAGAGGGCCCCAGTGGGATGGGTGGATAGTGGTAAGGGTAAAAAGATAGGAAGCGGGATAAAATAGGGGAGGAGAAAATGAATCAATGGAGGAAATGAAAAAAGGAGAACTTCAAAGAGGAGATTTAAGGGCAGGGGACGAATAATAAAAGGTGTGCACACCTTTTTAGGAGGTTTTCAAAGGCAAAGAGGTTGATAACAAGGCAGAGTGACTTTGGGAGAGAGAACTTTGGAATGTCAGTCTAATCTATGGCCCAGATTGTCTGATCAGAATAGCAGCGAACATTAAGATGTTTGCCACTATTGAGTGTCAGGACCCAGAGAAAGTGCCAATATACGCACATGCACAGTAATTAGGTGGGAACTTTAAATTTCTGGAGGACAGAGATACATTGCCTGGAACCCTCAATGCATTCCTCTGACACTGACCCTGCTGTCAGAGATCTTGGGCTAGATTCCATGAAATGGCCTAGAGATTTACACCAGAGTGCCTTGAACCTTCAATCGCAGGTGTTCAACCAGGATAGAACATAGAACAACACAGCACAGAACAGGCCCTTCGGCCCACAATGTTGTGCCGAGCTTTATCTGAAACCAAGATCAAGCTATCCCACTCCCTATCATCCTGGTGTGCTCCATGTGCCTATCCAATAACCGCTTAAATGTTCCTAAAGTGTCTGACTCCACTATCACTGCAGGCAGTTCCTTCCACACCCCAACCACTCTCTGAGTAAAGAACCTACCTCGGACATCCTTCCTATATCTCCCACCATGAACCCTATAGTTATGCCCCCTTGTAATAGCTCCACCCGCCCGAGGATATAGTCTTTGAACGTTCACTCTATCTATCCCCTTCATCATTTTATAAACTTCTATTAAGTCTCCCCCTCAACCTCCTCCACTCCAAAGAGAACAGTCCAACTCCCTCAACCTTTCCCCATAAGACCTACCCTCCAAACCAGGCAGCATCCTGGTAAATCTCCTTTGCACTCTTTCCAGCGCTTCCACATCCTTATAGTGAGGTGACCAGAGCTGCACACAATATTCCAAATGTGTCTCACCAAGGTCCTGTACAGTTGCAGCATAACCCCACGGCTCTTAAACTCCAACCCCCTGTTAATAAAAGCTAACACACTATAGGCCTTCTTCACAGCTCTATCCACTTGAGTGGCAACCTTTAGAGATCTGTGGATATGGACCCCAAGGTCTCGCTGTTCCTCCACAGTCTTCAGAACCCTACCTTTGACCCTGTAATCCACATTTAAATTAGTCCTACCAAAATGAATCACCTCACATTTATCAGGGTTAAACTCCATTTGCCATTTTTCAGCCCAGCTTTGCATCCTATCTATATCTCTTTGCAGCCTACAACAGCCCTCCACCTCATCCACTACTCCACCAATCTTGGTGTGATCAGCAAATTTACTGATCCACCCTTCAGCCCCCTCCTCTAAGTCAAGGATGGGAAGTGATTTATTGTGAAAGCTATAAGGGGAAGGCCTTTCTTCTATACAACAAGCAAACTTGCCGAACAATCAACACCCGTCGCAACCCCCACCTCTAGAATGAATCCAAGAACCAATTATCCTCTGTATAAATAATTTGAGCTGCCAAGTCCTATTGTCAGCAGCTGTCCAAACTCTTATATAAAAGAGATCAAAAGTGTTTCAAATTTATAAATTGTTATTTATTTTATGAGGCTACAATGTAAAATATACCTTACCATTTATTTCAAGTGTTTTTTTATGTTTACTTGCATTACACTAAAGGTTATATAACCTCATAATAGCAATTGAAAGCCTTTTAAAGATTAAAATAGCTCTTAAGAACATCTCGTCAACTTTAGTGTTGTTGAAAAGTGAAGCTTTTCTTCTCGCACTCATCAGGGCAGTCGCAGGAAAACCACATTTCCAAGGAAACAATTTATACTGCATGAGAAAAGCATTGGCAAGTCAGCTATGATTGGTCGAGACTTTGCCATGATGAATGCACCAGGGAACAAATGTCTGCCACCCCATGCTTTTGCTCATTCTAAAGTTCATTTTTCCTGCGGCGGACAGGCCCCTACATATACTCAAACATAGCTTCACAGAATCATAGAATCCTACAGTGCAGAAGGAGGCCATTCATCCCATCGAGCTAACCCAGGCCCTATTCCCGTAACTCACCTATTAACCCTGCTAATCCCCCTGACACTAAAGGGCAATTGAGCATGGCCAATCTATATAACCTGCACATCTTTGGACTGCGGGAGGAAACCGGAGTACCCGGAGGAAATCCACGCAGACAGGAGGAGAATTTGAAAACTCCACGGAAGATGCATTGGGAGGACCCCTTGGAAGACCCTATGCAAGGACTACACGGGAATTGCCTGGGAAATTTGAACACCAGTTTAAAGTCAGAGACTTCGGATGGTTCTGACTCACTTAGCAGAATAGTTCCTCAGGAAAAGTTCGAAGCATAAAGACCGGTTTGAACTCCTGCAGACTGGAAGGTGCCAGATTTAACCTCATTATTTAAGAAAGGAGGGAGAGAGAAAATAGGGAACTACAGACATGTTAGCATCATTAGTAGTGAAAATGCCAGAAGCTATAATTAAGGGTGTAATAACAGGAAAATTAGAAAATAATGGTAGAACAATGCAGAGTCATTATAGATTTACAAAAGGGAAATCATGTTTAGCAAACTTGTTGGAGTTTTTTTTGTGGGGTCTACCTCGCAGGATAGATAAGCAGGGACCGGTGGGTGTGGAATATTTAGGTTTTCAGAAAGTTTTTGAGAAAGTCCCACACAAGAGCTAAATAAATGAAATTAAAGCACATGGGATTGCAGTGAATATACTGACATGAATTGAGAACTGGTTAATGGACAGAAAACAGAGAGTCAGAATAAAATAATAATATAAAAGCAAAATGCTGTGGATGCTGGAATCTGAAACAGAAACAGAAAATGCTGGAAAATCTCAGCAGGTTTGACAGCACCTGTGGAGAGAGAATAGAGCCAACGTTTTGAGTCAGGATGACCCTCACCCGAAGGGTCATCCAGACTCAAAACGTTAGCTTTATTCTCGCTCCGCAGAAGCTGTCAGACCTGCTAAGAATAAAATAATCATTTTGAGGTTGTTAGGCTGTGACTAGTGAGGGACTGCAAGGATAAATGCTTGGGCCCTAGCCAGTCACAATCTGTATCAATGATCTGGATGTGGCGATTAAACGCAATATTTCCAAGTTTGCAGATGACACACAATTAGGTGCAAGTATGAAGAGGATGTAAAGACACTTCAAAGAGATTTGGAGAGACTAAGCGAATGGGCAAAACATTTGGCAGATGAAATACAATGTTGTGAAATGTGAGGTTATCCACTTTGGTCGGAAAAAACAGAAATACAGTGGGTGGAATTTTACCTTCCCTCCTGCCATGGGAATTGTAGTGGGTGGCACACAGATTATGCAAAGGTCTGTTGACCTCAGGTGAGATTTCCCGTTCTTGGGACGAGTGTGGCCGGAAACTCCCACTCAAAATATTTTTTAAATGGTGCAAATCCGGGAAGTCTTGAACTTCAAATGGACTGAGGTGTCCTTGTTCATGAGTCACTGAAAGCTAACATGCTGGTGCAACAAGCAATTAGGAAGGAAAATGGCTTTCATTGAAAGAGGATTTGAATATAGAAGTAAAGATGCCTTACTGCAATTATATAGAGCATGGATGAGACTACACCTGGAGTATTGTCTGCAGCTTTGGTCTCCTTCCCTAAGGAAGTATACACTTGCCATAGAGGAGGTGCAATGAAAGTTCACTAAATTAATTCTTGGTATGGAGGGATTGTCCTGTGAGGAAAGATTAAATAGACTCAGCCTTTATTCTCTGTAGTTTAGAAGAATGAAAGGAGGTCTCATTCAAGCATATAAAATTCTTACAGAGCTCAACATTGTAGATGCAGGAAAGATGCTTTCCCTGGCTGGGGATTCTAGAACTAGGGGACAAAGTCTGAGACTAAGAGGCAAGTCACTTTGGACTGAAATGAGGAGGAACTTCTTCACTCAGAGGGGGGGGGGGGGGGGTGAATGTTTGAAATTCTCTGCCCTAGAGGACTGTGGAGGTCCACTCATTGAGTATCTTCAAGTCTGAGATCGATAGATTTCTACATATCTATCGGATATGGGGATAGTGTAGGAAAATGGTGCTGAAGTAAAAAATCAGTCATTATCCCATTGAATGGTGGATCAGGCGCAAAGGTCTGAATGGTCTACTCCTATTTTTTATGTAACTATATTGCTGACATATGCAACCCTCAACGGGCCCCAAAGGCCTGGGTGAAAACTGTGGAGCTCCAGCCTAAGATAGGAAAATAGGAGCGGAGTGGAGCCACAACACAGAAGATTCAGCCCTTTTGACAAATTCATTTTTGTTGTATTGATACAGAGCTGCTGCTGCTGTAGGATGTGCCCTTTCAGTCAGGTTTCAGGAGAATTCAGTAACTGTACAATGATCACTGGATGAATCTCCGTCAAAACTTTTGCTCAAAATATATGAAGCCAGAAATGCTACTAGTAAATCAAATAAATATTGATGAAAAAGATATTTTTTCCATTTATTCCAATTAAGTAGTCTCACAACACCAGGTTAAAGTCCAACAGGTTTATTTGGTAGCACAAGCTTTCGGAGCGCTGCTTCTTCATCAGGTGAGTGCAGGATTTGTTTCACAAACAGGTCATATATAGACACAAACTCAATTACAAGATAATGGTTGGAATGCGAGTCTTTACAGGTAATCAAGTCTTTACAGGTACAGACAATGCGAGTGGGGAGAGAGTGTTAAGCACAGGTTAAAGAGATGTGTATTGTCTCAAGCCAGGACAGTCAGTGAGATTTTGCAAGCCCAGGCAAGTTGTGGGGGTTACAGATAGTGTGACGTGAACCCAAGATCCCGGTTGAGGCCGTCCTCATGCATGTGGAACTTCGCGAGCAGTTTCTGCTCGGCGATTCTGCATTGTCGTGTGTCGTGAAGGCCACCTTGGAGAAGGCTTACCCGAAGATCAGAGGCTGAATGCCCTTGACCGCTGAAGTGTTCCCCAACAGGAAGGGAACACTCCTGCCTGGTGATTGTTGAGCGGTGTCCATTCATCCATTGTCGTAGTGTCTGCATGGTCTCGCCAATGTACCATGCTTCAGGACATCCTTTCCTGCAGCGTATCAGGTAAGACCATAAGACCATAAGACATAGGAGCGGAAGTAAGGCCATTCGGCCCATCGAGTCCACTCCACCATTCAATTATGGTTGATTTCAACTCCATTTACCCGCTCTCTCCCCATAGCCCTTAATTCCTCGAGAAATCAAGAATTTATCAATTTCTGTCTTGAAGACGCTTAACGTCTCGGCCTCCACAGCCCTCTGTGGCAATGAATTCCACAGACCTACCACTCTCTGGCTGAAGAAATTTCTCCCCATCTCTGTTCTAAAGTGACTCCCTTTTATTCTAAGGCTGTGCCCCCGCGTCCTAGTCTCCCCTGTTAATGGAAACAACTTCCCTACGTCCATCCTATCTAAGCCGTTCATTATCTTGTAAGTTTCTATCAGATCTCCCCTCAACCTCCTAAACTCCAATGAATACAATCCCACAATCCTCAGACGTTCATCGTATGTCAGGCCTACCATTCCCGGGATCATCCGTGTAGACAACATTGGCTGAGTCGCAGGAGTATGTACCGTGTACCTGGTGGATGGTGTTCTCGCATGTGATGATGGCATCCATGTCGATGATCCGGCACGTCTTGCAGAGGTTGCTGTGGCAACCTGGTGTTGTGAGACTACTTACTGTGCCTATCCCAGTCCAATGCCGGCAACTCCACATCATTATTCCATTTAGTTTAATTTGATGAGTCATAACAGTTAAATAATTTCCTAAGGGAGGGCTCATACAGTGAAGCAATATGGGTAGAGCTCAGGAATAGGAAGGGTGTAGTCACAATGTTGGGGGTTTAATATAGGCCGCCCAATGGCCAGCGGGAGATAGAGGAACAGATATGTAGGCAGATTTTGGCAAGGTGTAAAAGTAACAAGGTTGTTGTGCTGGGAGATTTTAACTTCCCCTATATTGACTGGGACTCACTTAGTGCTAGGGGTGTGGATGGGGCGGAGTCTGTAAGGAGCATCCAGGTAGGCTTCTTGAGACAGTATGTAGATAATCCAACTAGTGTACTGGACCTGGTATTGGGGAATGAGCCCGGCCAGGTGGTCGACATTTCAGTAGGGGAGCAGTTTGAGAACAGTGACCACAATTCAGTAAGCTTTAAGGTACTGATGGATAAAGTGAAGTGTAGTCCTCAAAGGCTAATTACAACCATATTAGGCAGCAACTGAAGAATGTAAATTTGGGACATTTGTTTCAGGGCAAATCAACATCTGGCATGTGGGAGGCTTTAAATTATAAATTGATAGGGATTCAGGAGCGGCACATTCCTGTAAGGATGAAGGATAAGTATGGCAAGTTTTGGGAACGTTGGATAACGAGAGAAATTGTGAACCTAGTCAAAGAGAAAAAGGAAGCATTTTTCAAGACGAGGAGACTGGGAACACATGAAGCAAGTGTGGAATACAAGGAAAGTAGAAAGTAACTTGAGCAAGGAGTAAGAAGGGCTAAAAGAGGTCACGAAAAATCATTGGCCAGCAGGATTAAGGAAAATCCCAAGGCTTTTGATACATATATAAAGAGCAAGAGGGTAGCCAGGGAGAGGGTTGGTCAACTCAAGGACAGGGAGGGAATCTATGTGTGAAGCCAGAGGAAATGGGCAAGGTATTAAGTGAGTACTTTGCATGGTACATTGGCGAGACCATGCAGACACTACGGGCCCGATTTTACCAAAATTTGGGCGCGAAATCGTGGTAAAGTTGGGCGTTGGGCCTAAAACGCGGTCCAGACCCGACCCAAGGCCAATCGTGCCTTTACCAACGGCCAATCCAGGCGCTGATCTGGCGCGCGCCCGAATCGGCCAGCGGGCCAATTTAAATGCATTTGCATGCATTTAAATTGGCATAATGAAGCGCGCACCCAACTTTACCATCAATTCCCCCTTTACCAGCGTTCGGCCTTTTTCGCGTCCGCGCCTTTACTGACCTGATAAATAAAAGTCCAACTTGTACTTTTATTCGGCAGGGGAATCGCTGAGGCCCATCCTTCGCGGACACCCCCTCTAACCACCCCGGCAGACCCCCCCCGGGATTGGACCCCTCTGGGAGGCCGACCCCCCACCCCCGGGATCGGATCCCTCTGGGAGGCAGGCCCTCCTGGCAGAGCACACTGTTAACCTACCTCGATCGTGGTCTCCCTCCACCATCCTTCCCGCTCACCTTCAGTCCTTCGACGGCCTGCAGCACGTTCCTGGACACTGACTTCGAGCCACGGCTGAAGGGACCGGGCATCACACAGGTCCGCAGGCGTCTGCCGGAGGACGGGGGGGCAGGCCCAGTTGGAACTCTGGTGGGTGGGGGGATGAGGAGAGGGGGTGGGCCCACATCGCCCTCTTGGAGGGGGGGGTGGTGGGGGAGGGGGTGTGACTTATCATCCCCTTGGGGGGGAAGGGGTGTGACGTCTCATCCCCGGGGGTGGGAGGGGAGGGGGTGTGATGTCTCATCCCCGGGGGGGTGGGAGGGGAGGGGGTGTGACGGATCATTCACTGGGGGGAGGGGAGGGTGTGATGGATCATTCATTGGTACACTACCAGCCACAGCCATCTCTCCCGCTCTCTCACACCTGCAGGGAAGAGTAATCTGTGGCTGGTAGTGAACCAGTGATGGTGCCAGGAGGGATTGGCCGCAGACAGGCAGCGGAACCCCCCAGACCAGAGGATGAGACGCCACAGCCCCTCCCCTCCCACCCCCCCCACCCCCTCCCAGGGAATGAGACGTCACACCCCCTCTCCTCCCCCCCCCCCCCCGCCCCCCCAGGGAATGATAAGTCGCACCCTCCCCCCCCGACCAGAGGATGAACGGCAGAGAGGCTCTCTCCGCTCTCTGTTTTTTGTTTTGCGCCCGGGCACGTTCTGTCAGATTCTTCGCAAACTGCGCATGTGCAAGTCGGCGCTCCGACGGATGCAAATGCGCTAGGCCCCGCCCACTAGACCCGCGCTGAAAAAAGGCATATGGGGGCGCTGGAGCGCGGCTGCCGGGCACGGGTCTGATTTACGGCCGCACCCGGCACTTAGAGCCAATTTGGTAAAATCGGCCCCTACGACAATGGATGAATGGACACCGCTCAACAATCACCAGGCAGGAGTGTTCCCTTCCTGTTTGGGGAACACTTCAGCGGTCAAGGGCATTCAACCTCTGATCTTCCGCTATTCACCAAAGAGAAGGACTTGGTGGATGACGAGCCTGGGAAAGGGTGTGTAGATAGTTTAAGTCATGTTGAGATCAAAAAGGAGGAGGTATTGGGGTTTTTGAGAAACATGAAGATTGACAAGTCTCCAGGGCCTGATGGGATATACCCCAGAATACTGAGAAAGGCAAGGGAGGAAATTGCTGGGGCCTTGAGAGAAATCTTTATATCCTCACTGGTTACAGGGGAGGTCCCAGAGGATTGGAGAATAACCAATGTTGTTCCTTTGTTTAAGAAGGGTAGCAAGAATAATCCAGGTAATTACAGACCGGTGGCCTTACATCAGTGGTCGGGAAATTATTGGAGAGGATTCTTCGAGACAGGATTTACTGCCACTTGGAAATGTGATCGTATTAGCAAGAGGCAACATGGTTTTGTGAAGGGGAGGTCGTGTCTCACTAACTTGATCGAGTTTTTCGAGGAAATGATGAAGATGATTGATGAGGGTAGGGCAGTGGATGTTGTCTATATGAATTTCAGTAAGGCCTTTGACAAGGTCCCTCATGTCAGACTGGTGCAGAAGGTGAAGTCGCATGGGATCAGAGGTGAGCTGGCAAGGTGGATACAGAATTGGCTCGGTCATAGAAGACAGAGGGTAGCAGTGGAAGGGTACATTTCTGAATGGAGGGCTATGACAAGTGGTGTTTCTCAGGGATCAGTGCTGGGATCTTTGCTGTTTGTATTAAATATAAACGATTTGGAGGAAAATGTAACTGGTTTGATTAGTAAGCTTGTGGACGACACAAAGGTTGGTGGATTTGCGGATAGCGATGAGGACCATCAGAGGATACAGCAGGATATAGATCGGTTGCAGAGTTGGGCGGAGAGATGACAGATGGAGTTTAATTCGGACAAATGTGAGGTAATGCATTTTGGAAGGTCTAATATAGGTAGGAAATATACAGTAAATGGCAGAATCCTTAAGAGTATTGATAGGCAGAGGGATTTGGGTGTACAGGTACACAGATCACTGAAAGTGGCAACGCAGGTGGAGAAGATAGTCAAGAATGCAATAGGCATGCTTGCCTTCATCAGCTGGGGCATTGAGTTTAAAAATTGGCAAGTCATGTTGCAGCTTTATAGAACCTTAGTTAGGCCGCACTTGGAATATAGTGTTCAAATCTGGTCGCCACACTACCAGAAAGATGTGGAGGCTTTGGAGAGGGTACAAAAAAGATTGACCAGGATGTTGCCTGGTATGGAGGGCATTAGCTATGAGGAGAGGTTGGAGAAACTTGGTTTGTTGTCACTGGAACGATGGAGGTTGAGGGGTGACCTGATAGAAGTCTACAAGATTATGAGGGGCATGGACAGAGTGGATAGTCAGAAGCTTTTTCCCAGGGTTCAAGAGTCAATTACCAGGGGGCATAAGTTTAAGGTGCGAGGGGCAAGGTTTAAAGGAGATGTACGAGGCAAGTTCTTTAATACAGAGGGTGGTGGGTGCCGGGGGAGGTAGTGGAAGCAGATACGATAGTGACTTTTAAGGGGCATCTAGACAAATACATGAATAGGATAGGAATTGAGGGATATGGTCCCCGGAAGGGTAGGGGGTTTTAATTCCGTCGGACAGCATGGTTGGTGTAGGCTTGGAGGACCGAAAGGCCTATTCTTGTGCTGTAATTTTCCTTGTTCTCTTAAACTGTAAGGTAGGAAAGTGAGAATGAATCTTGTGATATTGAGGGTTGTCTTTCCTGGGAAAGGGAACACTTTCCCATTTCCCCACCTAATGTCAATGTTAAACATAATGGGTGGGATTTTCCAGCTGCGCTTGCCCCAAAACTGGAAGATCCCACCCGAGGTCAGCAGATCTTTGCATGGTCCACCCCCCGGCCCCCCCCGGCCCCTCCGTCCGCTACGATTCTTGTGGCGGGCAGGGTGGGAAAATTCCCCTTAATGTCCCATTAATATAATGTTGTTTTGATATATCCTCGTCACATTACTGCTGAATCTATCCAGTTACTTTTCGGAATATGTCTGACCATGAAACAGCTACACCTGCACAAGGGTTTCTCAATGTTATAATAGATGTTAAAAGGACTTAATTGGCTGTCAAGCACTTTGAGATGTCCTATGATTGACCTGAATCTACCGAGCAGTGACAGTGCTGCGCACATTGCTGCTGTGCTTCAAGATTCTCCTAACCCAGTTAGGTCTAGTTTTGGACTAGTGGGATCGGCCGGGAAGGGGGGGGATAGGTAAAAGCAAATTACTGCGGATGCTGGAGTCTGAAACCAAAGGAGAAAACGCTGGAAAATCTCAGCAGATCTGGCAGCATCTGTAAGGAGAGAAAAGAGCTGACGTTTCGAGTCCAGATGACCCTTTGTCAAAGATGGGAATAGGTAGTTAGTTTGTCAGTGAGATAGTTAGGTGGTCTGGGGATTTCATTCAGTTCCAGAGGGGAGTAATTGGGTGATGAAAGTGGATGTTTGGGGGTCAATTGTAGAGTTCCCCAGGTGTTAGACCAGATTTCAAACTGTCTAACATTTCCTAGGTAACCATCCAGGTAAGATCCCTCCCAAGTGTCCAACTTTAGTTCAAAGTCAGAGACAAACAGGAAATTGCCCATTGGAAGTTTAAATTTCCTAGACAATTCCCACTTAAGTCCACGCGCTTCCACAGGGCCCTGGCACATTTCTTCTGTTGTCCATCTGATCTCTGATGATCTGAAACCAGAAGATTTGGGCTCATATAAATGTAATTTCTTCTTCTATTTGAGCATGCAAATAAAAAGTCACGCTTATGATTTTCTGGGCAGAATTTTCATTTGTGGCTTCCAATCTCACTGTTGGGAGGAAATATGGATGGGGAACCCAAGTGTATTGGCGCCGGGACCCAGAGGCCGATTCTTCAGTTGGTGGCCAGTTAAGTCCAGTCATGATGAAGAGTGTGCTTCCGAGATTTGAGGACCAATGGGAGACAGTCTACCACTGAGAGTTCGGCAGCCCCGCCATTAGAGCTAGGCACTGCCGATGTAGGTAGGAAAATGAATGGGCATTTCAAAGTGATTCTGCAAATGTTTTAAATCAGAGAGGCCACATCTGCTAGTCTGCTAGGCTGATATTGTGAAGAGGGACATCCCTCCACTTGACAGCCATTGGCTGCAGCTGTGGTCTGATGGGGTGGAATGGGCCTGAGGCATCATAATAGGATGGAGCACTGTCCTCTGCGCCCCCCCCTCCCCCCTCCCCCACTGGTATGCTGGATGGCAGCCAAGAATTGCGGGCACAACTGCCTCTGTTCCCATCCAAATGAGACCTTTTTTCCTTCATTCTGGCTGGAAACTTCCCTCCATATTGTTCCTGTTCCCAGTGTGAAAAGCACGTCAATGATTGCTCTTCATCCCGGAATACTGCAGGTATAACACAAGTCTGATTATTGTCATTTGTTTCACTCTGCCACTGCCAGCAATTATTTGTTGGCGCCAAGGACACTTCCTCCTGAGGGAAGTCCACTTGATCTTGATTTTTTGGTGTTACTTCACCACATGTTCAGCATAACTCGGGTGAAGGGGTGTTGACAACAGATGGTGGGCATCCTTTGCTACATCCCTGCTCATTTTTGTTTTTATTGTGTATCTGGCCAGAAACAATATGGGACAAGTGCTAAGATAAAAGCCAAATATTGCAGATGCTGGAATCTGAAACAAAAACAGAAAATGCTGGAAAACCTCAGCAGGTCTGAGAATAGAGCCAACCTTTCGAGTCTAGATGACCCTTCGTCAGTGCTGGTTCACACCCAGCAAAACAGAATCAAAAATCTGTCTTAATTCTGCCTTGAGTAAATTCAATGACCCAGTGTTCATTACTCGCTGGGGAAGAGAAAGCCACTCACTAACCATCCTCTGAGAGAAACAAATTCTCCCCAATTCAGTCTTAAAAGGGAGATCTCTCCCTGTGTCCTCCAGTTCTGTTCTTCCCCGTGAAATATCTTCCCGGTATCTATCCAGTCAGGTCCCCCAAGGATCTTATAACATGTAAGGATGTAGAACAGACTAGCTAATGGGTTACCGGCAAGGCCTGAATTTGCATGGGTCCATAATCTTGGAGCTTACACTGGAAGCTTCTGACACTGAGCCAGCCAAGCTATTCACATTTAGGGAAGGAATTCTGTTTAAACAGGAATGACGGGAAGCTGGACCATTATAGAAATGTGGAATGATACAGCATGGAAGGAGGCCATTCAGCCCATTATGCCTGTATTGTCTCTTTGAATAGCTCACCCCACCGCCATGCCACCCATCCCACCCCGCCGCCCCACCTTGCCCTTGCCCTTTCCCCGTAACTCTGCCAATTATTTCCCTTCAAGCATTAATCCATTTTTTCTTTGAATTATTCTTTGAACGTTACTCTGAACATCTCTCAGGAGTCTTGGGGGCTTTGTGAAAAGCTTGTACTATCAAAGATGTGCGAAACATTTCTTTGGGATTCTAGCCCATGATCTCATGTTGTGAATCCCTGCATGATGATTCATATTTCTGCTCTTCTGGCAGCCAGTGCACCAAATCTGGAACAACAATGACTGCTTTTCACCCATGAAACTTAGTCTGGAAGTTTCAGCTGTGCCCCACCCCCCACTTCTGGCCCAGCCGCTGTTATAGGGCTAGTATTTGAGGTGGATGGAGCATCTGGGTCAAACAAGGCCTTGCACGAGTTGGGTGCCCAGAGTGCACAGGACGGGACATGAATTGTTAGGATCAGCCACTACAGAATCCATAGCCTCCTATCACATTCTATCATGGAGAATTCCAGCCTGTTCTGTTTCACTTTATGACTTGATATTTTTAGACCATGTCTTCGGGATCCATTGAATAACTCAAGCAAAGCAAAAAATGCAGGCATAATGGGCTAAATGGCCTCCTTCTATGTTGTATCATTCCATGTTTCGATAGTGGTCCAGCTTCCCGTCATTCCTGTTTAAGCAGAATTCCCTCCCTAACCGTGAAAAAAATCTCTAGGACCAAATTTTCAATGTTGTACCTGACGATCAATCGCTCATTACGAGCGCACAAAGTCCATGGAACCAGGAATGCCACGCCTCACGTTGAACTTTCGATTCCACAAAGGGGCTGGTCGAATTACAACATCCTTTTTGGTTGTCAGGCAGATTACCCAAATCTTTTTGTAGCACAACTTCTCACTCACTGAACTCCAACACAGATTGGGAACCGGAGGCCCTTTCAAAACATTCAAATCAGAAGTCCAGTATATAGGACTTGTTTGAAGGAGATTTAAATTTTGGATACTGTTTTTGACTTCATTAACTAAACTTTGTGCATGAGAGCTCATGTATTTGTTTTTGCAGCTTGCTGCTATTTGTCTGCTGTTCATTACTCCTGAGGTTTTGCCACCAACAGCATTCTTGCTACTGCCAGTTGTTAACAGTACTGTAAGCATAGTGCAGTGCTGCACAATACATGTCCACCTATAATATTCAGGACAGCAAACCAGAAAAAAAATGTACAATTGACAAACAGTCCTGAACAAAACCTGATCCAAAAAAAGCATTACCTCAAGGCCACTGAACAAATTCAGTTATTTTCGTTTTTGGATTCCAGGACTTCTGTTCATGTTTTGGTACAATTTTGGCAGCAGGTTAGTGGACACCATGGGAAAAGGGAGAAGACACAGGTAGTCTTCCTCATTTCCAGATGTTTCCCTTTTATTTATTAATTTATGGGATATGGGTGTCGCTGGCTAGACCAACACTTATTGCCCATCCCTAATTGCCCTTGAGAAAATGGTGGTGAGCTGCCATCTCAAACCGTCGCAGTTCATGTAGTGTAGGTACACCCAAGGTGCTGTCAGGGAGGGAGTTCCAGGATTTTGACTAAGTGACAATGAAGGAACGGCAATATATTTCCAGGTCAGGATGGTGAGTGACTTGGAGGCAAACGTCCAGGTGGTGGTGTTCTCATGTGTCTGCTGTCCTTGTCTTTCTAGGTGGTAGTGGTCACGGGTTTGGAAGGTGCTGCCTAAAGAGCCTTGGTGAGTTCCTGCAGTGAATCTTATAGATGGTACACATGGCTACTACTTTTCATCAGTGGTGGAGGGAGTAAATATTTGTAGATGGGGTGCCAATCAAGCAGACAGCTTTGTCCTGGATGATGTTGAACTTCTTGAGTGTTGTTGAAGTTGCACTCATCCAGGCAAGTGGAGAATATTTCATCACACTCCTGATTTCTGCCTTGTAGATGGTGGGCAGGCTTTGGGGGGGGGGGGGGGGGGGCAGGATTCCTAGCCTCTGACCTGCTCGTGTAGCCACAGTATTTATATGGCTAGTCCAGTTCAGTTTCTGGTCAATGATAAACCCCAGGATGTAAATAATAGGGAATTCAGCGATGGTAATGCCACTGAATGTCAAGGGGCAACAGATTCTCTCTTGTTGAAGATAGTCATTGCCTAGCACTTGTACGGCGTGAATGTTATTTGCCACTTGTTAGCCCAAGCTTGGATATTGTTCAGGTCTTGCTGCATTTGGACACTGACTGCTTCAGTATCTGAGGAGTCCTGATAAATTTGTAAAGGGCAGAATTTACTTTCGTCCCATAAAAGGGAAACAATGACTAAGGATAGTCCTGGAGATAGGAGTCTCCCAGTGCCTGCATGTCCCACTTATACTGAAAGAGGACTCAATCTATCTGTGGAGGACATGCATTGGTTTTGTTAAAGAGGTACTGGCCTTTATAAGGTGGTATGTAGGCACTGCCAGTGGATTCCAGACTTGGCAAGGGCTCAAGTTATGGAGATAAAAAAACTAGTTTTGTGGCCTGAATGCATTTCCAGAAAAGAGAATTTGTTTTGCACAGCTGCCTGGAACTCCTTGTAATACTGTGTGTTCTGCTTTATGTGTTTTGTGTAAGTTCAGATGGGCTGGTTGAAATCATAGGAATGGAAATGTAAAGATAGAAGACTTTGCAATATTGGACGTTTTTACATGAGAGAAGGCTAAAGAAATGTCCTATATTGCAGCCTGTGAAAGTCTGATAACTGGTGTATCTTTCCAATAGAACTTTGCAATAGTTAGCATGAGGCATGGAATGATACTCTGCCAAACTGTAGCTAACAGCCAATATTGGAAAGACTATTTTAAGTCACTTCAGATTGGAGCCACACTCCCATCCCACACTCAATGTCATAAGCCTTTTGTGATACATGAGTGGCGATGTAAGTCATGTTTCAAAATAATTTAGAAGATAAATGATATTTTGGAAGTATGTTATTTTTTATTCATCCATGGGACATGGGCATCGCTGGCTAGCCAGCATTTATTGACCATTCCTAGTTGCCCTTGGAGGGCAGTTGAGAGTCAACCACATTGCTGTGACTCTGGAGTCACATTGAGGCCAGACCAGGTAAGGATGGCAGATTTCCTTCCCTAAAGGACATTAATGAACCACATGGGTTTTTCTGACAATCGACAATGGTTTCATGGTCACCAGTTGAATCTTAATTCCAGATATTTTTTATTGAATTCAAATTTCCCCACCTGCCGTGACGGGATTCGAACCCGGGTCCCCAGAACATTAGCTGAGTTTCTGGATTAATAGTCGAGCGATAATACCATGAGGCCATCACCTCCCCTCTGTGTTGATAGAGTTATGATATGTAGCAAAATATGAGAGTTGGCGAGAAAGTTTCCTTGCAAATCTCTCCTTGTGGAATTTTACACTGTTGGTTAAAACTATTTTGAATTTGCGGGAGGTAATTCTGTTTGGGACTGTGAGCTAAAGGTCGAGCAGTAGTGCAGAATATTGTTTGATGATATAATGATTGAGGCTTGAATCATAATTCGTACACAACAAGCTATATTATTTGCTGCAGTTTTCAATATTGTCAACATCTACATTTTTTTTCTTTTAACCTCAAGCAGATTTGTGATTATCTGGCAAAAGGTTGGATAGATAGACTTACCTTTACCTTTGATCATAAAATAATTTTTTTTAAAATCCAACATCCCAACACCCAAATCCACATTGATCTTTCTCCACACCCTCGCTATGACTGTAACACTACATTCTACACTCTCTCCTTTCCTTCCCTATTGTAAGGTATGCTTTATCTGTATAGCGCTCAAGAAACAATACTTTTCACTGCATTCTAATACATGTGACAATAATAAATCAAATCAAAGCAACTTAAGCTGGTATTTGTAAATTCAGATAAACCTGACCATCTGTTTATTAATTGATGTTCTTAATTATGTGACAGGAGGCAGGAACACTTAGCAAAGTAAAGACAATTCTCCATGGAAATCTTCTTCTCCCCTCGGTTCATGAAGTCCTCCCACCGGCAAGTTGGCTGAGGCAACGAAAATTGCCCACTGAGAAGAATAATTAATTTTGAACATCAGCTAAGGCCGTCTAATATACTGAGCTCTGGAATTTTAATTACTGGGAAACTTTTATTTATAATTTTAAAATGCTGTGGAAATGTCAGGGGAGTTAGATGAGTTTGGCTTTTACTTTGCCCTGGAGCTTTGCAGTAAGAAGCCATTTTACTGAGTATACAAAGGGAAAACAGCAGAAGCCAATATATCAGTCCCTGCCACCCAGGAAGTGTTTTGCATGAATTATTAGATAGATTTGTGCTGATCAAGTAGACACTGGTCATAGAATGGATAGATCTGTGTGGAGTTTGCACATTCTCCTCGTGTCTGCGTGGGTTTCCTCCGGGTGCTCCGGTTTCCTCCCACAGTCCAAAGATGTGCGGGTTAGGTTGATTGGCCAGGTTAAAAATTGCCCCTTAGAGTCCTGGGATGTGTAGGTTAGAGGGATTAGCGGGTAAATATGTGGGGGTAGGGCCTGGGTGGGATTGTGGTCGGTGCAGACTCGATGGGCCGAATGGCCTCCTTCTGCACTGTAGGGTTTCTATGAAATCTATGATGAATCCCTATAGTGCAGAAGGAGAACATTCAGCCCATCGAGTCCACACTGACTCTCCGACAGAGTATCTTACCAGGCCCATCCCCCACCCTATCCCTGTAACCCCACGCAGTTACCTTGCTAATTCCCCTCAACCTACACATCTTGGGACACTAAGAGGCAATTTAGCATGGCCAATCCACCTAAGCTGCACATCTTTGGACTGTGGGAGGAAACCAGAGCACCCAGAGGAAAACCACACAGAGACAGGGAGAATGTAAAAAATTCCACTCAGACCCAAGGGCAGAATCGAACATGGGTCCCTGGCGCTGTGAGGCAGCAGTGCTAACTACTGTGCCACCATGCCGCCAATACATCCGGAAACCTATCATGAATTTGCTTCATTATGGATAGAATTTTGCAACTCCTTCACGGTGTGGGCGGGGCCAAAAATGTTGCAAGCCATTTAAAAGTTAATTGACTTCAGTGGGACAGCAATATCCCACCGGTGGGATGGGCCATAAAACTCTGTCCACCATTTTCAGGACAATAAATTATTCATTGCATATCCAGTAACATGTTCATTGGGTGGGATTTTCCTGCCACACTCACCCCAAAACCAAAAACTCCTGCCCGAGGTCAAAGGACCTTTGCATGCTCCGCCACCGCCCCACCACCACCCCCCCCCCCCCATGCCTACTACGATTTCCATGGCGGGTGGGACAGGAAAACTCCCCCTGTTGTGTTTATTTAACTGATCATATGGGGTAGAATTTCACGTACAACGTGCACAATTAGCGTGCGGAAGTGGCCACAATTCCCTATCCCGCCTGAGATCAATTGACAATCGCGATATTATGCTGGTCACTTGAGGATGTAAACCCCTCAACAAGCAGTATTATTGTTGACGGGCGTGCTGCTGATTTGCATCTGTGTCCCCCATCTGAAATATCATGTGAGTGTGCAATGATGTCAGGCAATGTGTCCGACGTCCTCATACGCTATTCAACCCGTTTCCAGGTTGGGCACGCACCCGCCCGGTAGACATAAAATTCTACCTATATTGACTACATGGCAAAGAACACTTACTTCCTTGAAAATTTGGAGAGATGCAGAACTACCATAATTTGAAATCCCTTATTATTTAGCATTAGAAAGCTTATAAAGGAGGAAATTATTCCACAGGTTCCACAACAAGTGTTTTTTCTAAACCAGTTTGCGCAGGAATGTCAGGAGCTGATCAATACCCTCAAACCCATGTAACATTGGGATAGGTTTCCATCTACACTGCCTGGGTAGCAATCCCACTGTAGGGCATTGCCCTACTGTTGCAGAGCCCACTTGATTTTCAATCCATTGATTTCACAATGGGCAGACAATTCGCTCTGCCAGATTACTGCCCAAAAAGTGAAGATGCAAAGCTGCTTTGTTGTCTCTTCCGAAAAGAAGACATAACTTGGAAAATTCTGAGGTGGATTTCAATGTGCCAAAAGACCAAGAAGAGTGGCACCAACCACTGACACTTCCTTGGAAAGCAAGCTGTTGTCTCCATCAGTTCACACTCTTCCCCTGGGGAATAGTTAAAGTTGTGAAAGGATACACAAGCTGCTTAACATGTGAAATGAAGGCTCTTTCCATGACCATAACTGTCTTTATACTGGCTGATAGAGTGGTCAGTTGTATTAAACTACTACAGAAAAACTGAATAAGATTAAAATTGGGTGAACTGGATGCACTGGAAATCACAAAGGCACATTCTACTCAATTGACCCGGCAAAGTTCACCTTACTAGCCTTGTGCTATAATTGGGAGTTCTGTCACAGACGAGTCAAGCAATAGCCTGATATAGTCATGCTCACAGAATCATACCTTACATTCAATACCTTGGTCTCCTCCGCCACCATCTCTGTCCTGCTGATGGGACAAGCCATAGCCAGAGATGGTAGCACAGTGGTATACAGTCAGGGGGGAGTGGCCCTGGGCGTCCTCAACATAAATAAAGTCCCATTGTCACACAGGGCACTCTCTGTTGTGTTGTGTAGCGCTACCACTGTGCTAAATGGGATAGATACAGAACAGGCTCAAAACTGAGTATCCATGAGACTCTATGGGCTAGTTGTGGCAAAATTGTATTCAATCACAATCTGTAACCTCATGGCTGGTATATCCTTCACCCTACCATTGTCATCAAGCCAGGAGATCAATCCTGGTTCATTGAGGAGTTTCGGAAGCTACAACACTGGGTTATTTGCATGCCAAACAGCAGAAGCAGCATGTGATAGACAAAGATAAGATATCCCAGAACAAATGGATCATATTACAGTGCTGCAGTTCTGCCACATCCAGTCATAAGTAGTGAAGAACAATTAAACAATTAAAGGAGAAGACTCCGCAAATAATGATGGAGGAGACCAACACATCAGTGCAAAGACAAGGTTGAAACATTTGCAACAGCCTTCAACTACAAGTGCGAAGTGAATGACCCATCTCTGCCTCCCCTTCAGTCAGTCCAATTAATTTGAAGTAATGGCAAGAAATGACCACATGCACCGGATATAGAGTCCTGATAACATCCCAGCAGCAGTGATCAACTAAGACAGTGGGCAAACATTTTAATTTATTTCAAACGTGACAAATTACCATCATGTCACACAAAGTATCAGTACAGCCTTCAAAAAGAGAGAATGAAACTATGTCCCCTTGTTATTCATTGGCATCACTGAATCCCTCAGCATTAACTTCCAGGGGATTACCACTGACCAGAAACTGAACTGGACTTATGCTGCAGAACTAGCTGCATCGCTAGCCGAGATGTTCCTGTACAATTACATCACTGGTAACCACCTAATAATGTGGCAAGTTCCCCAGGTATATCCTCCACATGAAGCAGAACAAATCCAATCTGGCCAATTACCACCCCTCTATCCTCAATCATCAATAAAGTGATGGAAGGGGTCAACAGTTATCAAGCAGCACTTACTCAGCAATAACCTGCTCATCGATGATCGGTTTTGGTTCAACCAGGACCACTCAACTGATACATCTTTGGCCCAAACATAGACAAAGGAACTGGATTTCAGGGTGAGTGACTGCCCTTGATATCAATGCAGCATTTGGCTGAGTGTGGCAATTTTGAAGCAAATGGAAGTTGGGGGGAAATTCTACACTCTTTGGTGTCCTATCTAGTATGAAGGAAGATGATAGTGATTGTTGGAGATCAATCATCTTAACCCCAGGACCTCACATCAGGGGTTCCTCAGGGTAGTGTCCTAGTCCAACCAACTTCAGCTGCTACATCAATGACATTCCCTCCATCATACAGTCAGAAATTTACTGATGATTGCACAATGTTCAGTACCATTCATGACTCCTTGTATAACAAAGCTGTTGGTATACACATACAGCAAGACCTGAACAACATTCAGGCTTGGGTTAACATTCTCACCCCACAAGTATCAGGTGATGATCATCTCCAACAAGAGAAAATCTAACCATTGCTCCTTGACCTATGAGCCTAAAAGAAGCTGCAAGTGATTAAAGTTTCCAATTTTATTTTGAGTATTTTTAATTTAATGGCATTACAATCACTGAATTCCTCAGCATCAACATCTTGGATGTTACCATTGCTTAGGAACTTAACTGGACCAGCCAAAAGGCTCCAAGAGCAGGTGGGAAGATGGGATTTCTGCAGCAAATAACCCACCTCCTAGCTCCCCAGAGGCAGCCCACCATATACAAGCCACAACTCAGGAGTGTGATGGAACACTCTCCATTTGCCTCTAACAAACTCAAGAAGCGTGACACCATTCAAGATGAAGCAGCCTACAGAAATGACATGGGACCATCATCAACTACAAATTCAGCTCCATGTTGCATTGTAATCTTCTGGAATATTTTATCTAACACCATTGTGAGGACATCACCAGCACAAGGACTGCTGCTGTGTAAGGTGAAAGGCCACGACAAACTTCTCAGGGCAGTAAGAGTCCCATCATCTTCAACTCCAGTAACCAGACTCTGGGAAAATAAATTTGTGGCAGCCTCTTTTCTCCACATTTGCCTCCCCTATCTTAGACCGCTGCTAAATTAGCGCTCCTTTCTCACACGGAACACACACAGGGAGTGTAACTAAATTATTTAAATGAGATGGTCCTATTGGTGTCACTTAGCAATCAGCACAGATCTGTCCACAAGCACTGTGAACACATCCTACTGTTTTTTGGCCAAATTGCTAAATAGGCCCTTAGTTGCCTTTGGTTTCTTCAGCATTCACAATCTTTTTGATAGCAGCAGCTCACACAGCAGAAATTCACATTGCAACTGCTCCAACATCACAGAGCTCGGTTCAGACAGTTTCTCAGCATGTGGCCTACAGCGGTGCAATGTTGCTCATTAAAATTGAGAGGTCTTTCATTAACGAAAGCTTTTATGTGCATATGAGCAGTTTGGAAGTCCCCAATTTGTTCACTGTAGATCATTAGGTAAGTAAGTTGTGAATTTTTGTTGTCTTGTTGGCTAACAAGATGCGTAATACAAATCTGAAATCCTAGAATTAGCTCAACATGCCCAAAACTTACAACATTTATTTTGACTCCTTCAAACATGCTGGATCAGTGTTTGATGGGCGCATGAGTGTAGGTTAAATGTATAATTGCAGTGATCAAATACATAATTATTCCAGTGCTTAAGAGAAGGGATGGAGAGAAAGAAAGGATAAGGAAAGGAAGAGGAATCATAGAATCGTATTGAATGTATTCAAGAGGTGGCTGGATATAACACTTGGGGCGAATGGGACCAAAGGTTATGGGGAAAAAGCAGGATTAGGCTATTGAGTTGGATGATCAGCCATGATTGTAATGAATGGCGGAGGAGGCTTGAAGAACCAAATGGCCTCCTCCTATCTTCTATGTTTCTATGTCTATGTACAGTGCAGAAGGAGGCCATTGGGCCCATCAAGCCTGCACTGATCACAATCCAACCCAGGTCCTATCCCCATAACCCCATGCACTTACCCTAGCTAATCCCTCCAACACTAAGGGACAATTTAGCATGGCCAATCCATCTAATCCACATATGTTTGGACTGCGGGAGGAAACCAGAGCACCCAGAGGAAATCCACACAGACATGGGAAGAACGTGCAAACTCCACACAGACATTGATCGAAGCCAGTAATCGAACCTGGGCCTCTGGCGCTGTGAGGCAGCAGTGCTAACCACTATGCCACCGTGCTGCCCCAAAAGAGAAGGGAAGGCAGGTGTTATGATGGCCACGTAGGCCACAGGGGATCATCCATAGATCTCCCCATGGGCTTTGATGAGTACGAGCTTCCTAATTGAGTGAGCAGAGGCTTGTTCAGTGAGAAGTGGTCAGCGGGGGTTTTTAAACCTGCTGCTCAACCCAGACCAGTGTTCTAGTTCCCAAGGTGTAAACTGTCTGGCTGCAAGCTGCAGGAACGGCCCTCCTCTTTGGTGCTAATAAAGGGTGTTTGATGATGGGAAACTGGCGTTTGGCTGAATTATTACAGCAGCGGAAAAGGAATTTGAATCAATAGACAAGTTAAATAATAGACTTGTGCAAATGGTAAATATTTTTCCCATTTTCTCTGCTTTATGGAGGGACTATTTCCACAGGGAGATCCTAATTCATTCTTTCATCACATGACCTTTGCCGGAGTTTCCCTGATGCATTCCCAGTGCCCATCATAGCAGATGCATCACCTGCTCATTTACATTGTGCACGGGTCTTAACACAACTCCCAAGTAAGCAGGTAATTTATACGTACTTACTCCAATCTAACATACTATAGGGCGGCACAGTGGCACAGTTAGCACTGCTGCCTCACAGCGCCAGGGTACTGGGTTCGATTCCCGACTTGGGTCACTGTCTGTGTGGAGTCTGCAAATTTTCCCCGTGTCCGCATGGGTTTCCTCCGGGTGCTCCAGTTTCCACCCACAGTCCAAAGATATGCAGGTCAGGTGGATTGGCCTTGGTAATTTGCCCCTTAATGTGAGGGGGATTAATAGGGATTACGGGATAGGGCCTGAGTGGGATTGTTGTCGGTGCAGGCTTGATGGGCCAAATGGCCTCTTTCTGCACTGTAGGGATTCTATGATTCACTGTTATCAGAGCAGACTCCTATACATTGTGGTGATGCAGATTTGATGCTGTATGTATTAGGATTATGGATGCAACACTGCAGTACTAATCCTTCTATTTACACACCTTTCAAGCATGACTCCTTACTGGGAGAGTGGGATTTGTAAATGTATTGCATTATTTCCTGGAACCCTTTTTTAAATAGACACAAAGGCTGGAATTCTCCAGCCGTTCACGCCAGCGGGATTCTCCAGTCCCGCCGAGAGCACACCTCTGCCCGTGGGTTTCCCGCCGGCGTCTGGTGACATCACTGGGAATTCCTGTTGACAGTGGAAGGACAGAGAATCCTGCCGCTAGCAACCTACTGCCAGTGGGAATAATGTGGGTGGGAAGCCAAAGAATTCCGGCCGAAGAGTGTACAGAGGGATGTAGACAGCGTAGATGAGTGGGCACAAACTTGGCAGATGGAATATAATGTAGGACAATGTGACATCATGCACTTTTGGTTGGAAGAATAAAGGAGCTGAATATTATTTAAATGGAGAAAGACTGTAGAAAACTGCAACACAAATGTGGGTGTCCTTGTGCATAAAAAGCAAGCATGCAAGTTCAGCAGGTAATTGGGAAGGTACTTGGAATGTTGGCCTTTATTTCAAAGGAATGGAGTATTAAAATAGGGAAGTCTTGCTAAAACTATAGAAGGCACCAGTTAGACCACATCTGGAATACTGTGAACAGTTTTGGTCCCCTTATCTAAGGAAAGATATACTTGCATTGAAGGCAGTCCAGAGAAGGTTCATTAGGTTGATCCCGGGTATGGAGAGATTTTCTTATGGGGAGAGGTTAGGAATGTTGGGCTTGTACTCATTGGTGTTTAGAAAAATGAAAAGTGGCCATATTGTAACATAGGATTCTCAGGGGGTTTGACAGGATAAATGCTGAGATGTTGTTTCCCCTTGTGGGAGAGTCTCGGTCCAGAGGGCGTAATCTCAGAGCCTTACAAAAGGTTGCTGAAGAAGATTGGGTCACACGGAGTTGGGGGTAGGGTGTTAGCGTGGATTGGGGATTGGCTATCCGACAGGAAGCAGAGAGTCGGAATAAATGGGTGCTTTTCTGGTTGGCAGATGGTAACTAGTGGCGTGCCGCAGGGATCGGTATTGGGGCCTCAACTATTTACCATTTATATAGACGATCTGGAGGAGGGGACTGAGTGTAAGGTAACAAAATTTGCAGACGACACAAAGATAAGTGGAAAAGTGAATCGTGCGGAGGGCGTAGAAGGTCTGCAGAGAGATTTGGACAGGCTGAGTGAGTGGGCGAGGATCTGGCAGATGGAGTATAACGTTGACAAATGCGAGGTTATTCACTTTGGAAGAAATAATAGGAAATTGGATTATTATCTAAATGGAAAAAAATTACAACGTGCTACTGTGCAAAGGGACCTGGGGGTCCTTGTGCATGAGACGCAAAAACCCAGTCTGCAGGTGCAACAGATGATCACGAAGGCAAATGGGATGTTGGCCTATATCGCAAGAGGGATAGAATATAAAAGCAGAGATGTCTTGCTGCATCTGTACAGGGCATTGGTGAGGCCGCAGCTGGAATACTGTGTGCAGTATTGGTCCCCTTATTTGCTGAAGGATATATTGGCCTTGGAGGGAGTGCAGAGAAGGTTCACCAGGTTGATACCAGAGATGAGGGGTGTTGATTATGAGGAGAGACTGAGCAGATTGGGTTTGTATTCGTTGGAATTTAGAAGGCTGAGGGGGGATCTTATAGAGACCTATAAGATAATGAAGGGGCTGGATAGGGAAGAGGTGGAGAGATTCTTTCCACTTAGAAAGGAAGCTAGAACTAGAGGGCACAGCCTCAAAATAAAGGGGGGTCAGTTTAGGACAGAGTTGAGGAGGAACTTCTTCTCTCAGAGGGTGGTAAATCTCTGGAATTCTCTGCCCACTGAAGTGGTGGAGGCTACCTCGTTGAATATGTTTAAATCACGGATAGATGGATTCCTGATCGGTAAGGGAATTAGGGTTTATAGGGATCAGGCGGGTAAGTGGAACTGATCCACTTCAGATCAGCCATGATCTTATTGAATGGCGGGGCAGGCTCGAGGGGCTAGATGGCCTACTCCTGCTCCTATTTCTTATGTTCTTATGTTAAGGGGTTGTCCACATAAGACAGAGATAAGGAGAAATTTATTCTCTCAGAGAGTTGTGAATCTGTGGAATTCTTTACTGTAGAGAGCTGTAGAAGTTGGGTCATTAAGCATGTTCAAGGCCGAGATAGACAGATTTTTAATCAGTAAGGAAATCAAGGGTTATGGGGATAAGGTGGAAAAGTGGAGTTGAGGATTATATCAGATCGGTCATGATCTCATTGAGTGGCAGAACAGACCTGATGGACCGAATGGCCTATTTCTGCTCCTATGTGTTATGCTCTTGTGGGAGCTTATTTATTATAATGGAAGCAATAATAAACATTTAGAACTTTATTTAATCTCACATGGCTTCTTTGGCCTTTCCACTGTATATACTGAATGGGTTTGATAAAGGGTGGAAGGGCAGAGGGTGGTGGTTGAGTTGACATTGGTTGGCATGTGTTGGAATTAAATTGGCATGGGAGTTATAATAGGACATGGTGGTTGGGGGCATTAAATTGGCGTGGAGGGTATGAGGGACTATTGGGGTTGGGTGGGGGCATGGATTGGCATTAATTGAAATGGATGGGGCATTGGGAGTTGGTGAGCAGGATGAAGAGGTGTGAGGGATGAAGGCAAGAAGGCTTAATATTTAAGAAAACAACTGGGACGAAGTTCTAGAGAACCAAAGCAGGACTTCTAACCAGCCCAGCTTGGCACTCGGCCACCCCAATCTACATCTGAGAGCAGCGCACCCCTGCCACCTTTCCCCCATTTCCCTGAGTGAAGATCTTGTGATTTGGGTGAGTTTCTCCTGAGCACGTGTGGTGAACGGACAAATTTCTTAGCTTTGGCTATCCATCTTGGGATGAAAAATCTGGGCCACTGTTTATTCCCCATGTCTATTGACCAAATGACTTAGCTATTTTCTCATTCTCTGTTATTGCCTTTTCACTGTATTTCTACGATGATCTTAGTCTATCATCCAACATTATCAGCCATTTTTAAAAATTAGTTGTCACTCTGTGACAGAACTCAGTGCTCCTGACTCCACTCTTACCTATTACCATCAACCAATTTCCCAAGGGATGCTGAAACAGGAGTCAGAGCCGGCAACTCCGGAATAAATCTGCAGGCTGCCAAATACGGACTTGGCCAGGTGCAGGGCTTGCCTCTGCACCTGGTACTGTGTTTAAATTAATTTTTAAAATTCCTCCAGACTTCACCCCCCACACACTCCCCAACCCATTCCCTTTGCCCACTCTAAGCCAATGTATACCAACTCATGCCCTCCACTCACCTCCCATTACCCCCTCATATCTATGCCAACTTGATGCACCTCTACACACCTCTTACACCCTTATACACACCCATGCCAACTTAGTGTTAACTCATGCCAAACCATGCCCTCCCCATCCTTTACCCTCACCCCTTCCATACCAACTCACATAATATCCTTTGACAGTTTCTTGACAGCTTTGACACTTCCTGGATAAGTTTTACAGATTTGATAGGTGTGACATTTCCTGGATAGCTTTCACAGATTTGCAACTTCCTGGATAGCTTTGACAACTTTCAAAATTATGATATTCCTGGACAACATTGACAGCTCCTTGACAGCTGGACTGTTCCTAGATCACCGGACATCTTCTTGACAGCTGGACATCTCCTAGATAGCTGGATATTTCCTGGAAATCTGCACATCTCCTGGGCAGCTGGACAGTTCCTGGACAGCTGGATATTTCCTGGACAGTCCCTACAGCTGGACAATTCCTGGACAGCTGGATATCACCTGGCCAGCTGGACATCTCTTGGATGTCTGGAAACCTTTTTTACAGCTTGACAGTTCTGATGAGTTTGTGTGTAAAAAAAGTGCATAATGATGTTTACCTTTAACATTTCTAAAGGGGCCTCCCAACGATGTCTCAGAACCCTATACAAAGGATTTCCTTCGCTCTCCAAAGGGGTATCCATAAAACCATAGAATCCCTACAGTGCAGAAGGAGGCCATTTGGCCCATTGTGTCTACACTGACTCTCTGAAAGAGCATCTTACCCAGACCCTGCGCTCCACCCTATCCCTTTAATCTGTGCATTTCCCATGGCTATTCAACTACCTCTCTGGATTGTGAGAAGAAACTGGAGCCCCCGGAGGAAATACGTGCAGACACGGGGAGAATGTGCAAATTCCACACAAACAGTCACCGAAGGCTGGAATTGAACCCAGGTCCCTGGCGCTGTGAGGCAGCAGTGCTAACCACTGTGCCACTGTACCACCTTTCCTGGCTATCCAAATGTATCCACCAAATTCAGAGCTCCTCTTATCTGTAGTATTCGGCACACTTCGGATTCCACACTCCTGTTCTTCCATAATCCCCCATCAGTGGAAGCAGCCGGTGATTTACATAGCCAGCTGCCTCTGTGAATCGCTCATGCATGAATCCCACGTTGTATAGCTAATGACTGAGTCAACTATCTCTGCCATATGTGTCAAGGTGCACTGAAGAATGAGTCTTTCAAAGCACCTCAAGTACATATCCTATTAGTGGATCCTTCCTTTTCAGTTGCAGTCTGCACCACATTGTTTTGCATAGTTTGCACCTTTATTTTAGGATCAGAATGACCTGCTTGAGACTGTAGTGGAGGTGGATTCAATTGAAGCCTTCAGGAGAGAATTTGATAATTATCTGAGCAGAAAGAATTTGCAGGAGTAAGGGACAAAGTTCAGGAGTATAAGTAGAAACAGGAGAGTTGCTCTTGCAGAGAGCCAGCACAAAGACAACAGGCCACATGACCTTCTTGTGTGCTGTAAGCATTCTGTGATTCTATCTGCTTGATAATTTGTAGACATTTTTCTTTCAAAGGTCACAGGGTGGAATTCTCCCATCCCACCCGCCACGGGAATTGTAGCAGGTCGGGGGGGGGGGGGGGGGGGGGGGGTGGACCATGCAAAGTTCCATTGACCTTGGGCAGGATTCTCCGGTTTTGGGGCGAGCGCGGCCAGAGAATCCCACCTCACATCCGTGAACTCCTGATTCCCAAGCCCTTCTGCCCAAGGGTTACACATTTTCATCTATTAACAAGTAACGTCTTCCTACTCACATGACACCAGCAGCTCCAACTGCTCATCCATGCTCTGAGTGTACCCAGTGCACCAATTTCTGATTCATTTCCAAACATTCCCCTCAATTGCCACCTCAGCTGCTGCTTCAGAGTGAAAAGGTGAAGCAAGTGTGAATAGGTCCATTCCTGAGAAGAAGAACTATTATCATATACAAGAGCACAAGAGATAGGAGCAGAAGTAGAACACACAGCCCGTAAAGCCTGCTCCGCCATTCAATATAGTCACGGCTGAACTTGGCTTTCACCTCCACTTCCCTGTCTGTTTCCCATATTCATTGATCCCCTGAGAGACAAGGACGGAAGTTTCCAGCGACGATCTTTTGGATGAATCATTAAACCAAGGTCCTATCTGCTTTCTCACGTGGTCATAAAAGCTCTCTTGGCCTATTTTGAAGGAGAGAAGAGGAGTTCTCCTCAATGTCCAGAGCAATATTCATCCTTCAATCATCACTATTCAAAAAAGATTATCTGGTCATTATCTTAATATTGGTTTTGGAAGCTTGCTGTACATACATTGATTGCCATGACCACACATACAACAATGAGTATACTTCAAAAGTACTTAGTTGTTTGTAAAGCACTTTGAGAAGCCTTAAGGTCTTAAAAGGAACTGGTTTAGAAATGCAAGTTCTTTCTTTCTCACTCTGATGTTATGATCTATCCTCTTCTTCAAAATGCAAAATAATAATGACCCTTTTCCAATGTAACATGGCTGAAAACTCATGCAGCCCAGAATGGATGTGATGAAGGTGCATACAAAAGGCAGTAAAGTGAGTGCATGTAGGACGTGAGTGAAGAGACCCTGCCAAATGAAGGGCAGCAATGTGACGGGCATGACACAAGAGTATTAATAATCACTTGTGAAAGAATTTTAAGAAGTTGTTGCAAGTGGCAGATGTGCTTGGTAAAGTGCATTGTTTATGAAGCTTACGTAGGGATGAGGAAACAAGGTTCAGATGGCTCGATTGAGGGTTACAAGTTAGCAAGGAACGAGCTGAAAAAGGGGCTTAGGAGAGCTAGGAGGGGACATGAAAAGTCCTTGGCGGGTCGGATCAAGGAAAACCCCAAGACTTTTTACTCTTATGTGAGGAATAAAGGAATGACCAGGGTGAGGTTAGGGCCGGTCAAGGACAGTAGTGGGAACTTGTGTATGGAGTCAGTAGAGATAGGCGAGGTGATGAATGAATACTTTTCTTCAGTGTTCACCAAGGAGAGGGGCCATGTTTTTGAGGAAGAGAAGGTGTTACAGGCTAATAGGCTGGAGGAAATAGTTGTTCGGAGGGAGGATGTCCTGGCAGTTTTGAATAAACTGAAGGTCGATAAGTCCCCTGGGCCTGATGAAATATATCCTAGGATTCTTTGGGAGGCAAGGGATGAGATTGCAGAGCCTTTGGCTTTGATCTTTGGGTCCTCGCTGTCCACGGGGATGGTGCCAGAGGACTGGAGAATGGCGAATGTTGTTCCTCTGTTTAAGAAAGGGAATAGAAATGACCCTGGTAATTATAGACCGGTTAGTCTTACTTCGGTGGTTGGTAAGTTGATGGAAAAGGTCCTTAGGGATGGGATTTACGACCATTTAGAAAGATGCAGATTAATCCGGGATAGTCAGCATGGATTCGTGAAGGGCAAGTCGTGCCTCATAAATTTGATTGAATTTTTTGAGGAGGTAACTAAGTGTGTTGATGAAGGTAGGGCAGTTGATGTCATATACATGGATTTTAGTAAGGTGTTTGATAAGGTCCCCCATGGTCGGCTTATGATGAAAGTGAGGAGGTGTGGGATAGAGGGAAAGTTGGCCGATTGGATAGGTAACTGGCTGTCTGATCGAAGACAGAGGGTGGTGGTGGATGGAAAATTTTCGGATTGGAGGCAGGTTGCTAGCGGAGTGCCACAGGGATCAGTGCTTGGTCCTCTGCTCTTTGTGATTTTTATTAATGACTTAGAGGAGGGGGCTGAAGGGTGGATCAGTAAATTTGCTGATGACACCAAGATTGGTGGAGTAGTGGATGAGGTGGAGGGCTGTTGTAGGCTGCAAAGAGACATAGATAGGATGCAAAGCTGGGCTGAAAAATGGCAAATGGAGTTTAACCCTGATAAATGTGAGGTGATTCATTTTGGTAAGACTAATTTAAATGTGGATTACAGGGTCAAAGGTAGGGTTCTGAAGACTGTGGAGGAACAGAGAGATCTTGGGGTCCATATCCACAGATCTCTAAAGGTTGCCACTCAAGTGGATAGAGCTGTGAAGAAGGCCTATAGTGTGTTAGCTTTTATTAACAGGGGGTTGGAGTTTAAGAGCAGCGGGGTTATGCTGCAACTGTACAGGACCTTGGTGAGACCACATTTGGAATATTGTGTGCAGTTCTGGTCACCTCACTATAAGAAGGATGTGGAAGCGCTGGAAAGAGTGCAGAGGAGATTTACCAGGATGCTGCCTGGTTTGGAGGGTAGGTCTGATGAGGAAAGGTTGAGGGAGCTAGGGCTGTTCTCTCTGGAGCGGAGGAGGCTGAGGGGAGACTTAATAGAGGTTTATAAAATGATGAAGGGGATAGATAGAGTGAACGTTGAAAGACTATTTCCTCGGGTGGATGGAGCTATTACAAGGGGGCATAACTATAGGGTTTGTGGTGGGAGATATAGGAAGGATATCAGAGGTAGGTTCTTTACGCAGAGAGTGGTTGGGGTGTGGAATGGACTGCCTGCAGTGATAGTGGAGTCAGACACTTTAGGAACATTTAAGCGGTTATTGGATAGGCACATGGAGCACACCAGGATGATAGGGAGTGGGATAGCTTGATCTTGGTTTCAGATAAAGCTCGGCACAACATCGTGGGCCGAAGGGCCTGTTCTGTGCTGTACTGTTCTATGTTCTATTAAAGGTAGGTGTGCTTTTACCATGCCTGCTTTGGTAAGGTCATTAAACTTAAACAACACAGCACAGAAGGAATTTATACAGCCCTTTTTACCTGCACCACTTCTTTGCAAGAGTTGTCCATTTCGTTCCACCTTCCTGCTCTTTTGCAATAGCCCTGCAAATGTTTCCTTTTCCACTATATATCAGATGTATCCTTTAAGCTTCTGACACTTTCTGGCTGAATGAAGAGTGGTAAAGCTGAGACTCACTCCCTGACCACCTTCTGCCATTAAGCTCATGTGACAAAGCACCTCTCTCTCTCTCTTATCTCACTTCATGTTGTGGTATTTCCACTGGTCGAGTATGGAAACGGAGACTTTCACCCTGCAGACCTGGCAACCAACCTGAAATTTCAAAGACTGTAATGATGATGATGCATAACTAAGCTGATACATCCCTTTAAATTCCGCTGCAGCCCACTACTGCCCTCCACAAATGGACAAGTCCCAGACACAAATCAATTCTCCTGAGCTTGACCCCAAAAATTACAGTGTTACAATGTAAACAGCTCATTTGGGAATTCCAATGTAAAAATGTCCACTTATCTGTTACATTTCCTTTGGCTAAGTGATGCTCTTAATCGGATTTCTAGCATTCATCTTAACTTGACCATATTTCTTTCCCTTAAAAACAACATTCCACAAAGATCACTGAGGTGACCACTGTTATTCATAGTTTATATTAATAAGACACATGAACAGGGATAGACCACTGGCTCCCGCTATTCGATAAGATATGCTATTACCTCCTTAATAATGAATTATAGCATTTTCCCTCTGACATACATTAGACTAACTAGCATATAGTTTCCTGCTGTCCGTCCCCTCTCTTTCTTTAACAGAGGTGTTACATTTGCACTGACTGTTAGAGGTCAAAATGATGTGTGGATTAGGTAAGGGTTAGATGTGGAGAGAATGTTTCCTCTTACGGGATTATCCAAAACCAGGGACTATTAATACAAGATAGTTACGAATAAATCTAATAGGCAGTCAGGTGAAATTTCTTTACTGGTTAGGCTATGGAAATTTATTACCATAGGAATTGGTTGAGACAAATAACTTAGATGTTTCAAAAGGAAACTTGACGTACGAGAAAAAGGGATCGAAAAATATACTGTGGTGAGATAGATCGAATGGGAAGAAACTTGCATGCAGTGTAATATAAACTTCGGTGCAGATTCCTTGGACCAAATAGCCTCTTCTTGTGTTGTGCATTCTGTTATTCTCTGGCAAAAATGAAAGATTGGTGAATATCCCTTTCAGGATCCATCTGCAGGTTAAGGGACACGTGACCTGGGATCTAATTAGGGAGCAGGGTGAGCGATCATCTTGGTAAGCAGGTGTTTCTATCCTAGAACCATCTTGGGAGCTGGCTGCAGCAATGAGGCTGCAAGTCTCTGTATAGTTTTAACCTGTAAATAAACGTGTTGTTGATTTTCCCCTAACTGGTGAACAAAGGGAAAACTACTTTCTCCCTTTCCATCCGTTTTCTTTGCTGTTGCTATCTAAAGGCACCTAAAATATTAACAAGCAGCATTTTACACTCTTCTACCTCCCGCCCCCCGCACCCCCCCCCCCCCCCCCCCACCCCCCCGGCCATGTGCCCTGAGGTGGGGGGAAGTGTGTAATTGCATGGATGGGATTTCCTCTAGGAACCAGCCTGCCGCCATCCTGAAGGGGCAGGCAGGGCCTCAGACTGGAAGCCCGCCCTTGACCCAATTAAAGCCCTTAGGTAGCCACTTAATAGCTACTTATGGACCTTTACCTGTCCAGTCTCAATATTCAGACTGGCAGGCACCTGATAGATTTGGGGGAAACCCAAAAATAAACTAAGGTCCATCTTCTGACTGGGGAGGGTGGGGGAGGGGGGGGTTGTCCTTTAGTGCCCAGTGACCTCCAGACCTCCCTCTCTTCCAACCTATCCCCCAAGACCCCAATCGCTCCTCCTCTCAATTTCCCAGGCCTTTGCTACCACTCTCCCACACCCACCTTGACCCTGTCACTTACCTTTCCTCCAGTGTCTAGCACTTAGTTCCAGGAGTCTAGCTGCAATGCCACTTCCAGCCACTGCAGCACTGTTCCTGGAATGACTGAAGAGTTGCCAGCCAATCAGATCATGATTATCCTGATGCCTACTTTCTCCATTTTCTATTTTAGATATAAGAGGAGACCCTTTCTTATACTGAGATTGCAGCTCTCCAAGGAGAGACTTCCTCCCGGTGATGGGCAGAAGTCCTGCCTTCTGCCATTTAATGCTCATTAGAGCCTGAAATATATAACACATTATATTCTGGTATCTAATCCAAACTACAGGAAAAGCATGGTGCAATAACCACAGTAGGTTAAGTCCCAGACTTTGGGACCAGTGCTTGGGTTCAATCTGATGACACATTCTATATTTGCCATTTCTCATTTGGCTTCACTTGACAAATAACTCAGGCATTTATTAAATCGTGCTGATGTTCATTTTATTCAGTCAACATTTCAAACATTTAGAGAGAACCTTGTTCTATTCTTTTTAAATCCAAAGTGGGTGAGCTCACATTTTCTAACATTGAAATCAATTTGCCACAATTCTGCCATTTACATAATCTATTAACATGCCTTTGTAATTGTATGTTTTCATCTACACTAATAATTCCACCTATCTTTGTGTCATTGACAAACGATCACCATTCATAAATAATGTGAAATTCAACATCCTTCGATATCCCTGAGTTACAACAAAGAGATGTACAGTATACAACTCTTTAAACTCTCTTTTTAACATTTTATAATTTATTTACAGATTATTAAAACTATTAGCTGCTTCTTTGTGAGACCAATAAGCTTTAATTGATTCTAGGCATATACGTGTTCTCTCCTCCCGTTTGTTCAGAATACTTTATAAAAGCGGTTCTCATACCTACCCCTTTGTAAGTTTGAAAAGGGTCTTCTCTTAAATCTAAAATAGAAAAGGGTGAAAGTATGCATCAGGATAATCATGATCTGTAAAGCTAAACCATATAATGCTGAAACATTTGTGGGTCTCCACCACTGGCACAAGTGTAAGGGAGATGGGACGGTGCCCATCCGAAACTGAAGATGCAATCTTTTGAAGTGTTTTTAAGTTTTTCATTCGATGTGGGTATTGTGGCCAGTACAACTTTTATTGCCTTTTTAATTTTTAGGATTGGGCAATGTGGGAACATTTAGACAGGACGAGGTCAGGTGGATGATCCACCTACAGACCTTATTCTAAGAATTTAAACAGCCAGTGCAAATAGATTGGAATCGCAATGTACTCGAGTTCCACCCCAAACCCCTCCACCACATCTCAACCATGCCATCCCAATGCAAATTAGGGTTTATGTTTTCCCCAAGAATTTCAGGGTTCTTCACTTCAGAAGATAGGTTAAAACATGCAATTTTTGCTCAACCACCCATTAAGTGTCTCTCCTAATGTTGATTTTCATTAAAGTCATGGAAAATAAAAATTAGGGGCTGATATCGCACAGTTTACACCATCAGCCAAATTCAAAATGACTTTCCTTGAGTTTTGGCAGATGGCCTTCACTAAAAGCATGAACCTATCTTTTATTTCCATAATGCTGCTGGAACTGCTGTTTATGTACAGCTTTTTGTTTCTCTTTCACATTCACAGGTTCTTTTTTCCTTTATTTTAATCTCTTATTACTTCAGTTGTTGATTGACTTATTCTGCATTCCTGACCTTTTCTGTTAGCTTTAAATTCTCCCGGGTTTCCTCCTCCAGCTTTCCTTTGAAAGATGCTTTGTCATTATCACAGGAGCAACTTCCCAACTATAGGACATGGTGTCCACTGTGAGCACAGAGTGGAAACGTGGGCACACTGTGCATTTATCTGACATTGAATTTAATTCAAATGGTTGTAAAGTTACGAGCTGCATCTGTTCATATATCTAATATGGACTTCTAGCAGGTGAACTTCCCCAGTAGAAAAGTACCATTGGAAAACAACCATTAATGAATGCCAGTGGCACTCCAGGAATTCAGAACAAAAGCCAGCCAGTTGTTCTGAGCTACTTGAATTATTCTCCAAGCTTTCACTTCCCGTTGAGCAAAATAGTAGGTTCTCATGGCGAGTAAAAGCATGGGGCCATGCTTCTAATTACAAAGCCCACTCAGTCCCAGTGACACAAACTCCCCTCAGTTCATATTACTTCGCTAAATTTGCAGATTTCAGGCCATGTTTTAGCCCAGAAACTCTTAAATTACATTTCATATAAAAATAATGTTAATTTGTATTGTCTATAATTGCCTTTCACATTACAGTGTAAGACAGGTAACATCGTCATTGATATAAATGTGCAAAGATGAACAAAGGTTCACAGACAGAAAAATCAGATGGTACTGCTCAAGGTCCAAAAGTATTTGCCTTTTCGGCAAATATTGGTTGAGGTCATTCATTGTGATGGATATATTACATTTAAATTACACAGCTAAGTTCCAGTATTTAATGGAGACTACTGCCCCAAAATTTGCAAAATCAAGCCATATGTATATCTGTTATTGTGCTGTTACTCTAATACTTGCACTGAATGGAAGACGTCAGAGCTCCACGTGCAGGTACTCACAGGAACATAGGAATTAGGAACAGAAGTAGGCAAATTTAGGCCTTCAAGCCTGCTCTGCCATTCAATCAGATCATAGCTGATCTCTCCCTGGTCTCAAATCCACATCCCCACCTGTTCCCCATATCCCTCTTTCCCTTTTTTAATTAGAAATATGTCTTTCTCCCTCTTGGCAAGGCCTTTGACAAGGTACCACATGGTAGATTGTTGCATAAGGTTAAATCTCACGGGATCCAGAGGTAGCCAATTGGATACAAAATTCTCTTTGACAACAAAAGACAGAGGGTGGTTGTAAAATGTTGTTTTTCAAACTGGAGGTCTGTGACCAGTGATGTGCCTCAGGGATCAGTGCTGAGTCCACTATTATTTGTTATTTATATAAATGATTTGCATGAGAATTTAGGAGGCATGGTTAGTAAGTTTGCAAATGACACCAAGATTGGTGGCATAGTGGACAGTGGAGAAGGTTATCTAGGATTGCAACAGGATCTTGATCAATTGGGCCAGTGGGCTGATGAATGGCAGATGGAGTTTAATTTAGATGATTGCGAGGTGATGCATTTTGATAGATCGAACCAGGGCAGGACTTACTCTGTTAATGGTAGGGCGTTGGGAGAGTTATAAAACAAAGCGATCTGGGAGTACAGGTTCATTGCTCCTTGAAAGTGGAGTCACAGGTGGACAGAGTGGTGAAGAAGGCATTCGGCATGCTTGGTTTCATTGGTCAGAATATTGAATACAGGAGTTGGGGCGTCTTGTTGAAGTTGTACAAGAGATTAGTAAGGCCACACTTGGAATATTGTGTGTAGTTCTGGTCGCCCTATTATAGAAAGGATATTATTAAACTAGAAAGAGAGCAGAAAAGATTTACTAGGATGCTACCGGGTCTTGATGGCTTGAGTTATAAGGAGAGGTTGGATGGACTGGGACTTTTTTCCCTGGATCTCAGGAGGCTGAGGGGTGATCTTATAGAGGTCTATAAAATAATGAGGAGCATAGATCGGCTAGATAGTCAACATCTTTTCCCAAAAGTAGGGAAGTCTAAAATTAGAGGGCGTGGGTTTAAGGTGAGAGGGGAGAGATACAAAAGTGTCCAGAGGGGCAATTTTTTCACACAGAGGGTGTTGAGTGTCTGGAACAAGTTGCCAGAGGTAGTAGTAGAGACGAGTACAATTTTGTCTTTTAAAAAGCATTTAGACAGTTGCATGGTAAGATGGGTATAAAGGGATGTGGGCCAAACATGGGCAATTGGAATTAGCTTAGTGGTTAAAAAAGGGCAGCATGGACAAGTTGGGCCGAAGGGCCTGTTTCCATGCTGTGAACCTCTATGACTGTATTAAAAAATGACCGTGGCTGCCGGTATAGTGTCGCTGATTCATAGTGGCAGGAGTACAAGACCATCTTTCTTGGCTAGACTCAATACCAGTACTTTTTCCTGAGCATTTTCCATTCAATATTATAAAAAAACTTGCTGCACCAACACCAAACACGTGAATGCATCCATCAGGTGTCATGTGCATTCACATAAGGAATTTGTTACCTCATCAAGTTTGGTTGACTTACTGGATGCACTGGTTGAAGTAATAACATAGGCTTACATTAACATTGCAATGACGTTACTGTGAAAATCCCCTAGTCGCCACACTCCGGCGCCTGTTCGGGTACACTGAGGGAGAATTTAGCATGGCCAGTGCACCTAACCAACACACTTTTCGGACTGTGGGAGGAAACCGGAGCACGCAGAGAAAACCCGCGCAGCCACGGAAAGAATGTGCAGAATCTGCGCAGACAGTGGCCCAAGCCTGGAATCGAACCCGGGTCCCTGGCGCTATGAGGCAGCAGTGCTAACCAATGTGCCACCCATAGTAATTTAGATGGTTAAAAATCTGGGAATGAGACTAAGCCATTCAGCCTATCAAGTGCAATCCCTCTGTGAATCATGAATAATCTCCACTCCACCTATTTAAAATGCTGAGTAATATTTCTGCATACCAAATATAATCATGTAAAACCCCAAAATATCTATCCATTCCCACATGTCCACTATTTTGGTCGATTGTCCTACTTAGATTTTTCTATATGGGTGCAGTTTACAGTTAGTGGTTGATACAGGTGTTGTGCTGACTTGACTAGAATTGTGTTTTTCTGAGGTTTGCTTGATATAATTATATGCCGTTTCAAGTCTGCGCTGGAAGGCAGGAGTGACAATAGGGCAACATAGTGACAAACCAGAATGAACGTAGAGAAACTCAAAGCGCAGCCAATAACCTGCAGGGAAGTGATTAGAAGGCTGCAGAGGTTGAGGAGGTGCTGCATGTGGTGGTTGTGAGGAGGAATGCTATCTTTGCCACTCCCTGGGACCATCTCCGTAGCCCTGAATTGCAGGGTGCCTGCAAGGAAAGGAAGTCAGCAGCTGACCATCACTTGTCATTGGAAATGCTGTGTTTTATGTTGCTACCAGTGCCCTTGAGGAAGGTGCCACAACATCTGCTCTTCTGATGACCCGGATCCTTTGATGCCAATTTCTTCTGCTTGTTGCCAACTATGTGTGCCAGAGCCGACAGATAAGATGAGTGGCATCCTCATGGATGTGGCCAATCAGAGCTCCCTTGTTGCCCTTTTCGCTTCTTCCTTAATACAACAACTTATGAAACTTAAAATCCTGTGGAAGTGTGTGTGCGGAAAATCTAATGTGAGCTTCAATGCCAGCAGAAAAAACAAAGAAATGAAGAAAAACTTCATTTGAGTAATTACTTTCTAACTTCCAAATGAATTTACTTGGTGTGCCCTTTTAATTAACTGTTTCTAATGAATTTATTGCACCACTGGATGCCCTTTTCACACGGGTATGATTTTAACTGATGAGCTACATGCTACAACATTGGGAGATGACAGTCAGCAAATCTCACCCCAAAATATTACTTAAATGAAGCCGTTGCCAGTTTGAAGCAGTACATCTGCCACCTACGTTCTGTCACAGGAAGTAGTGCATGATGCAAAGTAGGTGGAGATTGTCCATGATGCCTCCACCCACCCTCTGAGTGGGACTGCTTGATGGGAAATCTCCTTCAAAGTCTCCTCTCCAAGGAGAATAGTTCAAACCTCTTCAATCTATCCTTATAACTGAAATTTCTCATCCCTGGAACCATTTTTGTAAACCTCCTCTGTACTTTCTCCAATATGTTCACATCCTTTCTATAGTATGGTGCCCAGAACTGTACACAATACTCCAGCTGAGGTCTAAGTAGTGTCTTGTATAAGATCATCTTAGCCTCCCTACTCTTGTACTCTATGCCCCTATTAATAAAGCCCAGGATACTGTATTCTTTATTAATTGCTCTCTCCATCTGTCCTCTTACCTTTAATGATCTATGCACATGTACACGCAGGTCGCTCTTCTGCTGCATCCCCTTAAGAATTGTACCCCTCGTTTTACATTGTCTCTCCATGTTCTCCCCCAAAAAATGCATCACCTCACACTTCTTTGCATTGAACTTTGTCTGCCACCTATTTGCCCACTCTGCTAACTTGTCCATGGCCTTTTGAAGTACTGCACTGTCCTCCTCATAGGTTAATAGCTTCCAAGGTTGGTGTCATCTGCAACTTTGAAATAGTTAATTACACACCAAGATCTAGATCATTAATGTGTATCAGGAAAGGTCCCAACACGACCCCTGGGGAACTCCACTATAAACTTCCCTCCAGCCCAAAAAATATCCATTAACCATTACCCTGTTTCCTATTACTCAGCTAATTTTGTATCCACTTTGCTACTGCCCCTTTTATTCCATGAGCTATAACATTTCTCACAGGTCTGTTGTGTGGCACTATATCGAATGCCTTTTGAAAGTCCATGTACACCACATCAACAGGTTACCCTCATCAACGCTTTGAGTTACCTCCTCAAAAAGTCCAACAAGTTAGTTAAACACAATTCCCTCTTTAGAAATCCATGCTGGCTCTTCCTAATCAACCCATGTTCGTCCATGTAACTACTAATTCTATCCTGAATAATTATTTCTGAAAGCTTTCCCACCACTAATGTTAAACTGACTGACCTGTAATTGCTGAATCAGCCCTTACAACCTTTTCTGAACAGGGGCGTAATATTTGCAATTCTCCAGTCCTCTGGCACCTTCCCTGAGTCTAGGGAAGACTGGAAGATTACGACCAGTGCTCCTGCAATTTCCACTCTCATTTCCTTCAATGTCCTTGGATGCATCTCATCTGGTCCTGGTTCCTTTTCAACTTTCAGTACTGACAATCTATCCAACACTTCCTCCTTATTATTTAGCAACCCTTCTTAGGACAGAGTTTTCTCTTCTGTCACCATGTCCTGAGTATCAGCTACCTCCTTGGTAAAGATGGATGCAAAATATTCCTTTAATACCTCAGCCATGCCCCTAGTCACCATGTATAAATTCCCTCTTAGGTCTTTCATCGGCCCTACTCCTCCTTTTACCATCCTTTACTTTTATATGTCCATAGAAGATTTTGGGATTCCCCTATATTTTGGCTGCCAGACTTTTCTCATAATTCCTCTTCGCTACTCTAATGTGCCATTTCACCTCCCCTCTGTATTCCTCCTGGTTCTCAATTATACTTTCTATCAATAAGAAATCTCACAACACCAGGTTAAAGTCCAACAGGTTTATTTGGTATCGCGAGCTTTTGGAGCACTGCTCCTTCATCAGGTGAGTGGGGCTGCTCACCTGATGAAGGAGCAGCGCTCTGAAAGCTTGTGATTCTAAATAAACCCATTAGACTTTAACCCGGTGTTGTGAGACTTTTACTGTACCCACCCCAGTCCAGTGCCAGCATCTCCACATCATACTTTCTATCAGACACCTGTCATAAGCACATGTTTTCTTCCTTATCTGAATTTCTGCCTCCCTTTTCATCCAGGGAGCTCTGGATTGAATGCCCAATGTTTACCTTTTGAGGGAATATACCTAGACTGTGCCTGAACATTTCATTTTTGAAGGTAGCCCATTGTTCAGCTGCAGTTTTTCCCCACCAGCCTTTCGTTCCAGTCTAACCGGCCCAGCTCCATTCCCGTCCCATTGAAGTCAGCTCTCCTCCAGTTAATTACTTCTCTTCTGGATTGCTTATTGTCCTTTATATCATTATCTTAAATCTTAAAATACAATGATCACTGTGTCATAAATGTTCCCCCACTTACACTTGATCGACTTGACCCATCTCATTTCCAAGAACCAGGTCTAACAGTGCATCATTTCTTGTTGGATGAGACACTTACTGGTGTAGAAAATTTTCCTGAATACAATCTAGGAACATTTGTCCCTCTCCGCCGTTTACACGACCACTGTCCCAGTCTATATTCGGGTAATTAAAGTCCCCCATCAAAACTTTGTTATAATGTTTACATCTCTCTGTAATTTCCCTGCAGATTTGTTCCTCGACATCTTTCTCACCAGTTGGCAATCTATAGACTACACTGAGCAATGTAATTGCATCCTTTTTGTTCCTTAGTTCGAACATAATTGAATCTGTCCTTGAACCCTCTGGAACATCCTCTTTCTCCAGCACAGCAATGCTCTCCCTAACCAACACTGCCACCCTCCTCTTTCCTTCCTTTCCTATATATTTGAACACTTTTTACACAGGAAGATTTAACACCCAGTCCTGCCCTTCTTTGAGTCAGGTCTCTGTTATCACCACAACATCATATTTTCACATGGTAATCTGCACCTATATCTCCTCAATCTTATTCACTACACTCTGTGCTTTCACATACATGTACAATAAATCTGATTTAGAATTCATCACTTTTTCCCTTACTCTGACTCCACCTGTAATTTACTATCCTCCATACTAGTGCCATCTGTCTCTCCCAGTATTTTATGCACCCTCTCTAATAGTCTCTCTTAGTTCTCACACCCATGTCGAGTTAGTTTAAACAGCATTAGCAAAATGTCCTCACATTCATCTGTCCCATTTCTGTACTCACATGCACAGGGCACTGGGAGTAATCTGAAGGTTACTACAGTCCTACTTTCTACTCAACTCCCTAAATTCTGATTGCAGGACCCCATCCCCCTTCCTGCCTAAGCAATTGGGACCAATATGGACCATGAACTCTGGCTGTTTACCTTCCCCCAGAAAAATGTGCTGCAGTCACCATCCAGGCCAAAGCAGTCCACTTGATTGGCACCACATCCACAAACATCCACCCCCTCCACCACCAACGCTCAGTAGCAGCAGTGTGTACTATCTACAAGATGCACTTAACCAAAGATCCTTAGACAGCACCTTCCAAACCCATGACCACTTCCATTTAGAAGGACAAGAGCAGCATACACATGGGAACACCACCACCTGCAAGTTCCCCTCCAAGCCACTCACCAACTTGACTTGGAAATGTATTGTTGTTCCTCTGCAGACGCTGGATCAAAATCCTTGAATTCCCTCCCTAAAGGCATTGTTTAAAGTTTATTTATTAGCGTCAAAGTAGGCTTAGATTAACACTGCAATGAAGTTACTGTGAAAATCCCCTAGTCGCCACACTCCGTCGCCTGTTCGGGTACACTAAGGGAGATTTAACATGGCCAATGCACCTAACCCGCACGTCTTTCGGACTTTGGGAGGAAACCCACGCAGACACAGAGAGAACGTGCAGACTCCAAAGACAGTGATCCAAGCTGGGAATCGAACCAAGGGCCCTGGCACTATGAGGCAGCAGTGCTAACCATTGTGCCACAGTGAGTCAACCAACAACATGTGGACTGCAGTTTTTCAGGAAGGCAGCTCACCATCACCTTCTCAAGGGCCACTAGGGATGGGCAACAAATGCTGTAAGAAGTCTCACAACACCAGGTTAAAGTCCAACAGGTTTACTTAGTAGCACAAGCTTTCGGAGTCTCGCTCCTTCAAGAAGGAGCGAGACTCCAAAAGCTTGTGCTACCAGATAAACCTGCTGGAGTTTAACCTGGTGTTGTGAGAATTCTTACTGTGCTTACCCCAGTCCAACGCCTGCATCTCATGGCAATCCCATGGCAACAATTGCTGGCCAGCTAGAAATGCCCATGTTGCACGATTGAACAAAAATAAGTCACATGGTGACATCCTTGACCTTGGCACCAGGGAGACGATGTCTACGGCCACAGAAACGCCTGTCAGTTTGGCTAACTGATGAATCCCCTTTCACTATTGCTCTTCCTTTCTTCTTCCTCCCCTCCTGTACAGGGGCGGCGTGGTGGCACAGTGGTTAGCACTGCTGCCTCACAGCGCCAGGGATCCGGGTTCGATTCCCGGCTTGGGTCACTGTGTGGATTTTGCACATTCTCCCGTGTCTGTGTGGGTTTCCTCTGGGTGCTCCGGTTTCCTCCCACAGTCTGAAAAATGTGCTGGTTAGGCGCATTGACCTGAACAGGTGTCGAAGTGTGGCGACTAGGGGAATTTCACAATAACTTCATTGCAGTGTTACTTGTGACTAATAAATAAATAAACAAACAGCTAAGCCGCTCCTCTGAGGGACCAATGCCCTCACCACCTTCCAAAATGGAAAACCGATTTGTGAGCAGGACCTCAGAGGATTCCTGCACTACCTACCTAGTTCCCTTAGACTAGCTGGCCACAACTAATCCCCATCTGTCTCCAGTTTCCTAAGCTGTGTGACCACCTCTCTGAATTAACTATCTACGTAGCTCTCAGCTTTGTGGATGCGCCACAGTGACTCCAGCTTCGACACGAGCTCTGGTCATTTTACAGACTGGTAGCATCCATGATTTCCCACATATTGCAGGATATGCATTGCACCCAACCAAGCCTTGACTTTCCTTCCTTCTTGTAAACTTGACTTTACTGTACTATACTATCCATGACTTTCCTTTATTCCTGGTGTTTCTCACTTAAATCCAAGTATAGCTATTTTTTAAAACAATACATAAGAACATAAGAACTAGGAGCAGGAGTAGGCCCTCTGGCCCCTTGAGCCTACTCTGCCATGGCTGATCATTTCGTGGACTCAGCTCCACTTACCCGCCCGCTCACCATAACCCTTAATTATTTTAATGTTCAAAAATGTATCTATCCTTGCCTTAAACACATTTAATGAGGTAGCCTCAACTGCTTCACTGGGCAGGGAATTCCACAGATTCACAACCCTTTGTTTGAAGGAGTTCCTCCTCAACTCAGTCCTAAATCTGCTCCCCCTTATTTTGAGCCATGCCCCTAGTTCTAGTTTCACCCACCAGTGGAAACAACATCCCTGCTTCTATCTTATCTATTCCCTTCATAATCTTATATGTTTCTATAAGACCTCCCCTTATTCTCCTGAATTCCAATGAATATAGCCCCAGTCTACTCAGTCTCTCCTCATAAGCCAACCCTCTCAACTGTGGAATCAACCTAGTGAATCTCCTCTGCACCTCCTCCAGTACCAGTATATCCTTTCTCAAGTAAGGAGACCAAAACTGTACACAGTACTCCAGGTATGGCCTCACCAGCACCTTATACAGCTGCAACATAACCTCACTGTTTTTAAACTCCATCCCTCTAGCAATGAAGGACAAAATTCCATTTGCCTTGTTAATTACCTGCTGCACCTGCAAACCTACTCCTTGAGATTCCTGCACAAGGACACCCAGGTCCCTCTGCACAGCAGCATGCTGCAATTTTTTACCATTTAAATAATAGTCCATTTTGCTGTTATTCCGACCAAAATGGATGACCTCGCATTTACCAACATTGTACTCCATCTGCCAGACCCTCGCCCACTTACTTAGACTATCTATATCCCTTTTGTGACAGCAACAAAATATTACCTGAACAAATATTAAATATTTCATTAAATATTATCTGAGCTCTCAAGATGGCACCTAATTACCCAGCAGCAAAGTCATCTTGGCAGTGTTGATGTTGAAAGGGCACAAGTAGAATGGCAGCCAAATGCATGTCAATTTGAACTTCAGTAAATGTTTGTTCCCCATGAAGCTTGGTTATTGTAAGCTACCTTGAAGTGCTGCAACTTTGAACAGGGAGTTTTTCAATTGTCTAATGCATCTTGAAGGGTTAACATGAGAGGCAAATACTGAACTTCAAGACTGAGAGGGCTTGACATGGGGGACGAGTGCATGGGGAACAGGCAGTACTTTGTGGAAAGCAGTCTTAAAGCCCTCCATGAAGTAAAGGGTATTTGGTCACTGCCAGATCACATTAAGTTCGCACCATGTTCTTCCATATCTGTTCAGGTCGTGGACATATAATGGAGCTTTTACCATCTGATAGAAGGAAAATAGTTCTATTGTTCCATGCAGGAATCCCTGAAGAGCCACAATGGGAAACCCTCCTTGCACCCACCTCATAAGCTTTCTAATTTAAATCATCCTTGAAATGGGAAGCTATGTGTTGTAGCACTTTGCCACAGAGTTCGTTTAATGCATCACATTCCATTTCCTTTGGTTCCTTCTATAACATTTCTTCCTTCCCCACCCCGAGCCTTTAGATTTCTTACATCTCAAATCCAATTCACAGATTGATAAAGAATGAAATAAGCGTGTGTCAGGTACGCCTGCGCTAGGGCAAAGCTGTAAGTGCAACTATGCAAATTTATTCTAATGAGCTGGATGGGATATTTAGGAGGACTCACTGACTGCTGCATTGGCACGGAAATACTGAATTACGACGTTAGCATGATTTTAGCTGCACTTTTTTTTAATATGGATCAAGAGACGCGTTTACTTCTCATGAAGGTGCTAAACGGTGATAGTCATTGCTCTGCTGTGAGTCACTAATCTCAGCAAATAGCCAAGGAATTTAAAAACGGCTGTCTGTTCTTCAGAAAAAAATAGAAAGTGGTAAATAAAGAGAGTCAAAAGCCTACAGAAAAGAGAGTGGGAAGGAGACATTCATAAGAGAGGAGAGAAAGGAGGAACAAAATGCCTGCAGCAGAGAGATCACGTGAAAATGAAAGACATGGTGTCAGAAGCATTTGGAGAGAAGTGATTGGGATCATTACATACAGATAGGTAAAGGGAGGCATTCTGTTCTGTTTTCAGTTCAGTAAAATGGGCAGGACAATAGGGAGTGGTTGAAGTCGGCTGATAAGTACTGGTGACTGTCCTGGTGCCCACTTGCAAAACGGAAGCCCCTACTGGATTTCTGAATACTCCTGTATAACTGCCAGTTTATCAGCCATTTCTACTAAAATTCAGTTGAGATCACTAAGGCACCAATTCAGACTAGCTGATGCCAGTTCAGGCTTCAGCTGCTCCAAACTGTTCTTTCCTTCTGAGTAGACAAACAGCAAGACAACCAGACACATGGGGCGGAATTTTATGAGAATGATTCTAAGTGCCCAGCTAGCGTGAAAATTCCTGATCCGTTTTTTTCACGAATTTTCATGCCCAATCTTATGCACTTAGACATTGAAAAACTGGTCTGGACTGTTTCTAGATGCTGCAGGCAGTGGGCTGGGCTTAATATGCCAGCCAGCCTGTAGAGGGAGCTACTGCACATGTGCAGACATCTGATTCTGCACATGCTCAATAGGAACTGCAGGGGTCGGACAGACAGAGAGAGCCGTCAGAGCCCTGCAATTGCAGGCAGCCTCAACCAGCCCCCCCACTCACCCCACCTCCCCCCCACCCCCCCCCAGCCCCTCCCCGCAATTGTGGGGGCCCACGGCTGATCACGAGCCCCACAATGCATGGGCAACAAGCCCCCACTGCCCAGACCGAATGGTTCCCCCCTCCCCCGATCTGATGGCAACTGCAGAGCAGCAGCGCCCCTCACCCCCCCCCCCCCCCGCTCCGGATTCGATCCCATTGCAGGGCGGCAGCAGACTTCCCCCCGACCCCCCAGATCTGATCCTGTTGCAGATGCCGCAGCGGGCCCCCCTCGCCTTCCTCCCCGATCGGGCCGCCCATTCATGCCCTGACCCAGTAGGCCCCAAGGGGCACCCTCCTGCCCTCAGCCTCCCTGGGTGGTCTCAATGGCCTCCGGTTCCACCGGCGAGGCCAACATGACTAGTCCCCGTTTGTGGGAGAACCTCTTCTGGCGAGGCGATAAAGGCAGGAGAGCCTGGACGATTGAGCGCCGGGCTCACTAACCACATGGAAATCAACATTTAAATATATTTAAATGAATCCGGCTCTCGTAAAATCGCGAGAGCCGAGAAATCGATGGGTGGGCGAGCCGGTAAACTTCCGTCCATAGGACAGGATTTTCCGGCCGCACTCGCCCCAAAGCCGGAAAATCCTGCCCGAGGTCAACGTACCTTTGCATGGTCCGCCCCCCCCACCCCCCATCCCTGCCCGCTACAATTCCCGCGGCTGGCAGGACAGGAAAATGCCCCCCATAGAGCGAGAGAGGTAAAGAATTAGAGATTGGATGACAGTTACAAGAAAATGATTCTTTGCATTTGACAACGTAAAGTTTGTTTGATGTCCTAAATTCTGACACGTGGAACTCTGCTCATGTTTTAAAGTGACGACTTTTCACACGTTATTAGTAGAGCATTAGCTTTGCTGGCAGGGGTGAAGGCTGATCTGTAGACTTCACATTCTACAAAATACAGACAGTGGGAAGTGTTGCAACTGCTCCAAGCTAATTTATTAGCTTCTATTTTTGTCTATTTTACGTCTCGCAGTAAAGCACGCAATTGCTCCTGTAACCAGTTTTGAAACTGAGAAGACTAAAAAGAATTGAAATGTGAATATAAATTACATGTAATTCATTCAGCAACTGTGCTTAACTGTCACAGAACGTAATGAAAAACGTCAACTCTTGAGTCCTGCAAATTGGTGTGTGGTGCTCAATTATAGGATTCCAGCATGTGCTCAATGTCGGCAAGCAGATTGTGTTAATCTCAGAATTTCACCTGTTAATTTTGCTGTTACTGTTTTCTATACAGAATCTGGAGGTGTGGCCATGTGTTCTGTACTTCTTGGGAGAGAAGTAAACTGTAACAGCCACCGAGAATAGATTGCTCAATCCTATTCATATACATGGCTTCTATTGCAGCTATCTTTAAAATGCATTTGTTGATCACCCCTGCTATTGCTCAATCAAAAATAAAATGCTTGGGAGGTATTTTATGGGGCCTGTAAGAGAAGGAAACAGGGTGGCGGGAGAGGTGACTTAATTCGGCAGGAGCTGAAATTTCACTCTCCCGTTAATGAGTTCAAATTTAAGGATGGCGTCAGCGACATGCGTGTGGTGTGTTTGGCCTCACACTGTCCCATGACAGGCTCCTACTTTTAATGCATGCCATGAATATCCATTATGTTAAAACATTTTGTAATTGTGTCCTACCTTCAAGTTTGAGTCTTATTTACTTGTCTCCAAAGAAATAAAGAACACATTGCTATACTTCCAGTTTCTGCACCCTCTCCTTTCCTTCTACTCTATGTACTCTATGTACGGTATGTTTTGTCTGTATAGCGCTCAAGAAACAATACGTTTCATTGCATCCCAATACATGTGACAATAATAAATCAAATCAAATCAAATTGAGTCAGCGGTACATGAGAATCTCATGGTAGCCGGTTCAAAGGTTTAAAGGTGGCATTGCACCAGTCAGATTAGTGCAGTTGTGTCTGAGGTCAGCAGTTTTCCAGGTTTAACTCCCTGGTGCAAGGGCAACTCATGGGCGACGGAAGGGGGGATGTGAAGTGGTGTTGTGGACATAGAGGTGTGGAAGAGGCTGGGGCCTGGCATCCTGGGTGCAGTATGGGGGAGGGTTTGGTGGGGACAGTCAATCAAGGTAAGAAAATGAGGGGCCTTAATGGTGGAGTCAACACTGTCCACACATGCATCTATCTCAGGGTGTTTGCTGGCAGAACCTTTACAGGGCATTGACTTTGCCTAAAATGTTTTGATTATCTGCACTGAGAGTCTTTACTGGAAGGGAGGGCCAGCAAGTTCAGCCATGTCCCACAGAATGGTGAGTACAACACTGGGCACTAACATTAATGCAAAAACACAACATCCCAGCTATTCCGATCAGAATCAGAAACTCAATTTCTGAGCCTGATCAGACAAAAAGATACACCCTTACCTTCCACAGGGCTGTCTTTCGATTGGGGGATTATTCACATCTGACCCAGTGCTGCCAACTTTGTAGGGAGTTGCACGGGGAATAGGTGCAGAAGTCACACTCCCTTTTTACAGCACTAAGTGCCATATTCCGGTAAGTAGTATAAATGTCCCAAAGCTGCTTTGAAAATAACTATGGAGGGGAGATAAGTGGGTAAGGCAAGTGGGTGAGGAGGTGGGATAGCAGTTTGATGAGGTGAATAGGGTGCTAGGTGGGTAGGTGGCTGAGGAAGGCAGGGTGCTAGGTGGGTGAGTGGGTAGGTAGCTGAGGAGATCCGCTCGCACACCCACTTACTGGAGTTGGTGAGACCCGTGACTTATCTCACAGTTTGATCCCACCAGAGCTCACTTCCCTTTGAGACTCGCTGCAGTCTCAGCAGTGGCCACTGCTCCTAGTGGTACTGACGAGACATGAGAGCTGTTCGCCCTGCCATTCCCCGCAGAGCTCAGAGGTGGGACGTTCTCTGGGTAAGAGGCAGACCTCCTGGCTCAAGCCAATTGAGTGGCCGATGAGAGTTTAATGTCTACAGGGGGAGCTGGCCAATTGGAGGCAGGATCTCCCCTGACTTTTACGTGGGCTCCAGGAACTTCCCAACCAGCATAAAATTTAGATTATTGAGAGGAGGGGAGGACAAAAGGGAATGTCTATGATAGGGCGGAAGGCAGGAGTGATTCAAAAAGGCAAAAGTGAGTGATATTAATAGGAAAGATGAGGCATTACCCTCAGCCAGTGTGCTTTCGAAACGCCTAATGTGATTCCCACCATTGTGCCAGTCTTCTCAGTTTGGCACATCAATGTACATTTGCCTTTTGGCTCTTAGTGTCACAATGCAATTTAACATTTTCAGTTCGCCGAGCTAAGATTTTCAAACTCTTGAGACTGCCCTCAGGGAAAAGTATTACACTGAGGAAGACTGCAGACAGCCATCCATCATTGATCTAACTTTATTGACAACTCCCCAGCAGCGAGGGTAGCAGAGAGAACAATAAAATACAATGCTCAGACCTTGCAATTTTCACCAGAAAGAAAGGCACCAACATAAAGAGGGGCAGGGAAATTATGATTCTTATCACATTAGAAGAAGTAGTTCTGGGTAAATATAATCTGAAAGATAAAATATTGAGGATATTTAAGACTCAGAGCTATGAATACTAACTTGGTTTGGAATATTATGGCTGGTATGAAGTGGTCGATTGGCTTTCCTCTCTTTCCATCTTTGGTAGATCACATTTTTTTTAAATGAATTTTTTAAATAAATGGGAATATAATTGAAATTGAGATTCAGTTAATTTGGTCACATATACCTAATTACTCGGTTCCTCATTGACCCTCAAAAATGCTTTAGTTTGAGGAAGGCTTGACCACAAGGCAAGGCAGGACTCCAGAAAAGCAAATAATATCATAGTTTATTTAAAAGAAAAATGCGTACTTACCAAATACACAACCAACTTCAATTGGGTGATCACCCCAGGTAGAAGCCTAAACCATCCTCAGGTTTCTGACTGGCAGCAATTTCCCCAAAGCCTGCACGAGGGAGTACTCAGTACCTCCAACTTGCAAGCTACAAAATGGCTCCCCTCACCCACTTTTAATCCTTGAATTCAGATTACCTCACCTCGAATTAGGTCTGTTGTAATTAGCCAAGTAGTTATTTGTTGTGATTGGGTACATTTTATTGGTCTTAGCCATTTATGTACATTGTTCTGTTGAGCAGAACAATTCAATGGTTCATGATCTTTTATCTGAATTTGGACAAGTTTTCATTCACCTGCCCAAGAATGGTAAGGATGAATGAGGCCCGTGTTATATTCGGCATCTGAATGCTCTCTGTTTCCATGGACAATGGCAGCCTGTTTAGACATGTGGCCTATAGGAAATGGAAACTTTTAAACCTCAAACATTAGTTTCTTATCCAGCCTTAATAATTACTTGATTAATTAGTTACTCATCATTTATACATTGGAGTTCACTACTTACTTAATCATCTATTTCTGTTTTAAAATGAGCACTGTACATTAGAGGACTAAGTATACCAAAAAGGAAATCTTGTTTGAGTGGTTGAATTGTGATAAAATGTTGATCCGGATAAATGGAAGAGACCAGTCTAATGGCCCTGTAATCGATCTAGAGGTGGGACAGGAACAGTCTGTATTTGTTATTGTTGCACTGCCAGTAATGACAAGTCACAGGGTACTCATACGTGGAGCACAAAATGTTTAGATAGTAAGAAGTCTCACAACACCAGGTTAAAGTCTAACAGGTTTATTTGGAATCACAAGCTTTCGAAGCACTGCCCCTTCCTCAGGTGAGTGGAGCAGCGCTGCTCATCCGATGAAGGAGCAGCGCTTCGAAAGCTTGTGATTCCAAATAAACCTGTTGGACTTTAACCTGGTGTTGTGAGACTTCTTGCTGTGCCCACCCCAGTCCAATGCCGGCATCTTCACATCATGTTTAGATAGTATTATGAAAGGTGAAAACCTGCTCCATGACACAATGCAGTTTTAGAGAACTGAAATTAACTTTACTGTTCATGTGGAATCTGTCTTGCTGCTTTTGGTTGGCTGGTGAAAATTGATACATGTTGAAATCTTGTGATTACAATGGAAAAGGTCCAATCAATACTAACAATGCCTTGGTTTCAGGTAATTGGCAAAAATGCTTTGCTGTAATTTCAGAAATAGATGAAGTGTTAATGTTTTCTCAGTAGCTGGATAATCATGTTGGAAGAAGATTGCTCAACAAAATAATAAATTCATTTATAAAAAGCATAAGTTTCTCTTTACAAACCCAGATCAATGAATAAGAACTGGATATTTTTTCTTGCGAATTGTGAACACTAATTTGTCCATTTTCCTAAGACTGATGCTAACTACAGATAGTCTGTGAGCACTTTTTAACCTATCCAATGCATTTTATTCACTCCTTTTCACCTCAGTTAACATCAGACATAAAGCTCGATGTAATTCATCACCTTGTTTAGATTATGGCACAGATTTTGTGGTCAGCAGTAAAGTATTGTTGCTCATCACTGATCTCAGAGAAAGCTGCCCACAATGTGCAATTTTGGTCCCCTTATTTGCGGAAGGATGTATTGGCCTTGGAGGGAGTACAGAGAAGGTTCACCAGGTTGATACCGGAGATGAGGGGGTTAGCTTATGAGGAGAGATTGAGTAGATTGGGCCTGTACTTGTTGGAGTTTAGAAGGCTGAGGGGAGATCTTATAGAGACATATAAGATAATGAAGGGGCTGGATAGGGTAGAGGCAGAGAGATTCTTTCCACTTAGAAAGGAAACAAGAACTAGAGGACACAGCCTCAAAATAAGGGGGAGTCAGTTTAGGACAGAGTTAAGGAGGAACTTCTTCTCTCAGAGGGTAGTGAATCTCTGGAATTCTCTGCCCATTGAAGCAGTGGAGGCTACCTCGTTAAATATGTTTAAGTCACAGGTAGATAGATTTCTGATCAATAAGGGAATTAAGGGTTATGGGGAGCGGGCGGGTAAGTGGAACTAAACCACTATCAGATCAGCCATGATCTTATTGAATGGCGGGGCAGGCTCGAGGAGCTAGATGGCCTACTCCTGCTCCTACTTCTTATGTTCTTAAAAACCTTGTGATCTCTATGGTGTGGATTTCACCTTTCCCAATGTTAATTTCATTCTGGCATCATCTGTAGGGGATCTCTGATATCCACAAAGAGTGTTGTTATCAAGCAGGATAACACTGAAGAAATCTCATAGATAGGACACCGGGAAGTAACAAGCAGGTTTTAAAGTTTCACAAGTAGGCTTGCATTAACACTGCAATGAAGTTACTGTGAAAATCTCCTAGTCGCCACACTCCTGCATCTGTTCGGGTATCAGTTTTTTATCATTCTGTCGTCAGCAATCTTCCACCTACACATGATGGACATGCAGCAAATCAAATCCGTTGAGGATGGAGTAGCTTTCTGTGGTGCACCTTTGCTGATGGCTGAAGAACAACAACAAAGAACAACAAAGAACAATACAGCACAGGAACAGGCCCTTCGGCCCTCCAAGCCCGCGCCGCTCCCCGGTCCAGGATTGAATCCTGAATCCAGGATCCCCGCCCAATTTTCCAGCCTATCTACATACCAATATCCTATCCACCGAGCTGTCCCTCACAGCTACGATGCTTTGTTCATTACAACCTATTAACTCACCCCCACCCCCCCATTCCAGACCATGTGATCTCCAGGGAGAGGCGAAAACCCAGAGTGAAAAACCCCAGGGCCAATATGGGGAAAAAAAATCTGGGAAATTCCTCTCCGACCCCCTGAGGCGATCGAAACGAGTCCAGGAGATCACAATGGCCCCGATCGGAAAATGCTTCCCAACCCTAGTCATTTCCACTTCCACGAACACCATATGAATTCCCTGCCCCCGAGACAGGTTCCCAACTATCCGCAGTCTCACTCTGTACTGGCACCAGCAAGATGATCATAGAATGAAGCCTTGAAACGAGAAACCAGGAACAATTAGCCCGCGCCGCTCCCTGGTCCAAACTAGACCACTCTTTTGTATCCCTCCATTCCCACTCCGTTCATATAGCTGTCTAGATAAGTCTTAAACGTTCCCAGTGTGTCCGCCTCCACCACCTTGCCCGGCAACACATTCCAGGCCCCCACGACCCTCTGTGTGAAATATGTCCTTCTGATATCTGTGTTAAACCTCCCCCCCTTCACCTTGAACCTATGACCCCTCGTGAACGTCACCACCGACCCGGGGAAAAGCTTCCCACCGTTCACCCTATCTATGCCTTTCATAATTTTATACACCTCTATTAAGTCTCCCCTCATCCTCCGTCTTTCCAAGGAGAACAACCCCAGTTTCCCCAATCTCTCCTCATAACCAAGCCCCTCCATACCAGGCAACATCCTGGTAAACCTCCTCTGTACTCTCTCCAAAGCCTCCACGTCCTTCTGGTAGTGTGGCGACCAGAACTGGACGCAGTATTCCAAATGCGGCCGAACCAACGTTCTATACATCTGCAACATCAGACCCCAACTTTTATACTCTATGCCCCGTCCTATAAAGGCAAGCATGCCTGTCTGGAAGACCAATCTGGAAGAGTAGTTATCAGGTGTTGTTGTGGGTTGTTGTTTTCTGTGTTGGCGCCAGTTGCCAAGCCACTGCAGTCACTGATCGTCATGGTGGGGCACGCTGGCTTACAGGTGGACTTGCTATTTTGCTCTGTCATTAGCTAATGTCTCCCATTGATGTTTAGGACCTTGCAAGCGTTGTTAAAGAAGAGCTCTGAGCATCAACAGGTCACCTGGCTCCAGCTACTGTAGCATACAGAAAATCTTTAGGAATGTGACTATTTTCTATCCTGCAAAGATGCCCAAAGTAGCATGATAAGTTCCAACATACTTGGGGCGATTTGCCTTTGAGAGAATTGCTTCATTTGTGATTTTACCCTTCCATGTGATGCTCAGAATGTGCCACAAGGAGCAAAGATAGAAGTTCTTGAGCTTCCTTTGGGCAAAGACACTCCTTGATAATGTGCAGCATTGTTTGTATCTTTCCACAAGTGCAGAAAGGGGTTTATACTGAGGCCTCCGCAGTTGGGGTTGGCTGCAGAGGGGCCCAGGCCTATCTTGAACCTGTTTAGCCAGGTCCACTGTCACCATAAGAAAAAACTCCACTCACCTGATGAAGAAGCAGCGCTCTGAAAGCTCTTGATTCCAAATAAACCTGCTGGTGTTGTGAGCCTTCTTACTGTGACCACCCCAGTCCAATGCTGGCATTTTCACATCATGACTGTCACCATGGCACTTCAAAGGCTCCCATTCAACAGATTGGGTTTGTTATTAACTCACCGTGTTTCGCACTCTTTGATCCAAAGGATGTTTGCTGATGGATCTTGCTCTGGAAGAGTGCTCTGTATGAGGCACTGAAATGAAAGGCATTGAACAGGTGGATTGAACAGGTCATCATGGTAAGCGAGGTGCAGCATAGATGGGTTTAACCAGTCTGTAGGTTTTCATTCGTCGGTAAATGTATGGCAGCGCAATGTTGGGAGGGTGGGGGGTATTGAGCAGTTTTGAGCGCTTAAGTAGAGGTATATCCTTTTCCCTACACTGTAGTTGGTGTGTGGAGAAGATCAGTCTACATTAGATCTGCCGAAACAGAAACCGCACTGTGCTTCTGCACACTCTCAGTCTACAAGTAGATGGAGTTTTTTCAGCATGACCCTAGCGAAGGCCTTCCTAGTGACACAGAGGAGAGAGAAGTATTTGTAGTTGCTGCAATCTTCTCTGTTGCCTTTGTTTCTCCATTAAATGTTGATATTTGTGTCAGGCATCTTCTGCGGAATGGATCCTACCATCCAACTCTGCAGCCTGGACCTCGGCTCCTCCCTCTGTGACTGGATCCTGAACTTCCTAACCCACAGACCACAATCAGTGAGGATAGACAACAACAACACCTCCACGATCATCCTCAACACAGTGTCCCATAAGGCTGTGTTCTCAGCCCCCTACTATACTTCTTATATACCTGCGACTGTGTGGCCAAATTCCCCTCCAATTCGATTTTCAAGTTTGCTGACGACACCTCAGTCGTGGGTCGAATCTCCAACAATGACGAGAAAGAGTACAGGAATGAGACAGAGAATCTGGTGAACTGGTGCGGCAACAATAATCTCTCCCTCAATGTCAGCAAAACGAAGGAGATTGGCATCGACTTCAGGAAGCGTAAAGGAGAACATGCCCCTGTCTACATCAATGGGGATGAAGTAGAAAGGGTCGAGAGTTTCAGGTTTTTGGGGTGTCCAGATCACCAACAACCTGACCTGGGTTCCCCCATGCCGACACTATAGCTAAGAAAGCCCACCAATGCTTCTACTTTCTCAGAAGACTAAGGAAATTTTGCATGTCAGCTACGACTCTCACCAACTTTTACAGATGAACCATAGAAAGCATTCTTTCTGGTTGTATCACAGCTTGGTATCCAGCTCTGCCCAAGACCGCAAGGAACTACAAAGGCCGTGAATGTAGCCCAATCCATCACGCAAACCAGCCTCCCATCCATTGATTCTGTCTACACTTCCCCGCTGCCTTGGCAAAGCAGCCAGCATAATTTAGGACCCCATGCACCCCGGACATTCTCTCTTCCATCTTTTTCCGTCGGGAAAAAGATACAAAAGTCTGGGGTCACATACCAACTGACTCAAGAACAGCTTCTTCCCTGCTGCTGTCAGACTTTTGAATGGACCTACCTTGCATTAAGTTGATCTTTCTCTACACCCTAGCTATGACTGTAACACTACATTCTGCACTCTCGTTTCCTTCTCTATGAACGGTATGCTTTGTCTGTATAGCGTGCAAGCAACAATACTTTTCACTGTATACTAATACATGTGACAATAATAAATCGAATCAGCTGAGAAAGAAAAGGCCATGAAGGTATGACAGTAGATCGAACTTTCCTTGCTTGAGCAGTTCAGCTGAAATCCCATCATTGCTGTGTGCCTTTCTGCTTGCTAAGCAATCAGCGGTCTTTTTGGGCTCAACTGATGAGGGTTCTTTGTTTAACTGCAAGAGAGAATAATAAGGAATTTAACTCTTTGAGTTGGATTTAATGGCATCCGAGGTCCAACCACCCCCCCCCCCCCCCCCAGCTAAATAGCCAGAGGGAGCCCACCCACAATCCCAATGGCTTCTCCACAGCCATATAACACTTGGAGCGGGATTTAAGCCGATATACAGGACAGGTACAGAGAGGGAACTTCTTTTACCCACAGAGGTAGCAAAGAACAGGAGCTGAGTACAGAACACTTACCCCAAAACCGCTGGAGAAAACAGGATCCGAAAAGGACCACAAAAAGGACACAAAGCACAGTACAGTGAGATCAACTCTTCCCTTGATAAAGCGCAAGGAAGCAGCGAAACCAGTCGGGATGCAAGCTAAATAAGCAATATTAAACCCGAGTTGGGACTCTACTGGAGAGGAAAGGCAAGAATGGGCAGACACTATCCACAGCCAGCCCCGGACATGGAACAAATGGCAGCAAAATGAACCTCAACCGGACCTGGTCTCGACCTTCAGCAGCCCTAAGGTGAGTGAATCTCCTACATGCACACAAAAATAAAGACTCTCGGACGTTGTCCTAGGCACGGTGCGCGGATTGATATAGGTTCACTTTAATCAACGGGGTAATCCGAAATACATGGGAACCTATTAGAACGGTCAATATAATCCACTCGGAGAAGTCTAAACTCCTTAAACAAAAATGTAAATCTGTAACTTTTCAAGCAAGATGTAAAATGGAGGACACACTGGCCACATGGCGACTCTGTACAATCCACAGGCAGGGTTAGGAAAAATACAAATCTTTAAGTATTCGATCACTGGAAAGAATAGAAGAAATCTGGACACAGGATAGGTCGCCACAACTAATAAAAGGACTCTCCCTTAAAAATACAAATGTCTATACTCCCTGAATCACCTTGAGCAATGGAAAGAACCCTGAACAGAGGGTAACTTACCATCACTGACAAAAGAAACTCTCCTAAGAAGGGCAACAACTAATCCCCCTGGATCACTTTAAAATAATATAATAAATGTGAAATCATTCATTTATGGGCCGGCAGGGTGGCTCAGTAGTTAGCACTGCTGCCTCACAGCGCCAGGGACCCTGGGCTGGATCCCCGACGTGGACCACTACCTGTGCGGAGTCTGCACATTCTCCACGTGTCTGCGTGGGCTTTCTCCGGGTGCTCTGGTTTCCTCCCACCCTCCAAAGATGTGTAGGTTAGGTGGGTTGGCCATGATAAATTCTCCCTTCCACACTAACTTCATTACATTTTAATGTAAGCCTACTTGGGACGCTAATTAATAAATAAATAAAGAAATGAGTAAATGGTCAAAGAAGTCATCTTTGTGCTGCCAACAAAAGTTCTTGCCTCATGCCAAACTCATAAACCATCCTGATAATCGATGTCCCTACACCCCCTCGCTCCACCAGCTAGTGCCCCCACACCAATCCGATACATACTACCCGAATCCACACCACACCATCCTGCCCACCACAACATAAAACATCCCACCAGTTCCGGAGGCTCCCCCCCACCCCACAAACCCTAACAGACACACACGGGAGGCAAAAGTGCCAAGACATGGGAAGACAACAAACCACCCTTCAACTCACAATCTACCCACCATCATCCTTACCAGGAAACCCCCAGGACTTTTCCCCCCACTGCCTGATCTCCCCCCAGTAGCCCATCTGCTACCTCCCCGAAAAAACCGACGTCTGACTCAGCAACAGACACAAAACCTCCCCAGCCAGGAAACCCCCCAAAAACACTCTCCAACACACACACACTACCTTGACAGCCACCCCAACCCCCAGAAACACATAAACCCCCAACCTAACAATCCCCTCCCCCTAGCACACACCACCTCAACAACCACCTCCCCCCAACCACCTAAAATACGGTAGAACCAGACCATCACCCTGATTTTCTTTTTCCCTCCACCCCACACAAGAAAAAACTAACAGGAGTAATAATATGTGAAAAAAGGAAAAGGCTCGGGAGACAAGAAGACAACAAGCCAGAATATAAGGGCAAGACATCTCGGGGGGCAACAAGGGTTGGACGTGAGCCGAAAGAAAAGTGGCAGAGCACAAAGGAACGGGGACATGTCCTCTCTCTGTCCGACCCCAAAAACCCAACTATGACAGGAAACTGCGGGAGAGAATAATAAGGAATTTAATTCTTTGGGCTGGATTTAATGGCATCCTAGGTCCAACCCCAACCCCCCCTCCAGCTAAATAGTCAGGGGGAGCCCACGCACAATCCTAATAGCTGCCTAACAGCCATTTAACACTGGGAGCCAAAATAATAGATTGCATGCAGGTTTAGTTGTGGTTCGACAGGGTGGGCAAGTAAGTGCCAGGCAAAATGCCCACTAGTATATGTGCCCTTCCAACTTAAAAGCTATTTGTGGGGGAGCATATAGTCCAGTCCCTAATATCTGAGGGAAGATCTCTGGCTGGGTCTATGCAGCCTCAGACCAACAGAGCAAATGAGCAAAGCTTGATAGTTTGCCAAAGCACCAACAAATCTATATTATTATTCAGATACGGATAGCAGAATTAAAATTGGGACAAAAAGATGGAATTGAAGGAAAAGCTGAAAAATCATAAACAAACTTAAGAATTAATTTATCTAATTTTAAAAATCTATGGACTTTTTAGCATGGAATAAAGGAATTTGACATTCCACAAATATAAACTTAATTTTTCAGGGCCAGAGATGCTGATCAACAAGAATTGTGACTTAATATGCTGTTAAAAACCCATTTACACCTCATTCAACAAAGTGTAACTTTGTCAAGGGTATTTAAAGTGCAACTGGTAGCATAAAAAGAAGTTCTCCTCAAATTTGCGATGTCCATCTGCAAGGAGTTCAACAGTGCACTCTGTGGAGGAGCTGGGAATTACTGTCAGCAACATCTGGATTTCCGCACTTAACTATACACTGTGCGGGTGCCAGAGGCAAAATACTGCGAATGCTGCAATCTGAAACAAAACCAGAAAATGCTGGAAAATCTCAGTCGGCCTGACAACATCTCTGGAGAGAGCATAGAGCCAACGTTTCGAGCTACCTTCGCTCCCTTCTCTCTCCACAGATGCTATCAGACCTGCTGAGATTTTTCAACATTTTCTGTTTTTGTTTTTGTGCCAGAGGTTGCTGTCAGTTTCACAAGAATAACGGCGGTGAATGCTAACATTTTTGTTGTCATTACAACCCCAAAATCCCAGCTATTGTATCACTGAAAAAGATGCTGGTTGCATAGACTAGAGGAGACACAAGAGGGGAAAAGCACAACACATTGGGATACGGAAAGGAAATCTCCAATCCGTGCAAACTGGCCTACATAGTTTTGCACAAGCCATGCTTGAAACTTGTTAGGCTACCGATTTTCGCTTGAATTAGGCTACCTGATAATGGAGTGTCTGAGCAGCAAGCTAGTGACAGTATGTCTGTTTCAAACTGAAAAGGAGGCCAGGTTACATTTTTAAAAAACTCTCCATTTACTCTTACCTCCCACATCCTCTCCTGGAGGCCATCGCACACACCGAAACAAATTGCCCGGCCTACAATAGGCCTTTCACCGATCTCTGCCTGCTAAGATTCTAACCCTGGTGCTCCCCTAAGTAATACCCCCAAAAATGGCAGAAAATTAAACAAGTGAACTGACCTCGCATTACCTGGCAATGTCACAGGTGGACACTGTACCGACACAGCAATGTGCAGGGTTGTATTTTCAACTTTATAGTTTATTCTAGATACAGATTATATACCTGGCTTCTGAACATCTTTGTTACAAGGAATATACACTATCGATCTCACTTTTCCTTACGCTATATTCAGTTTATTTTAGAATTAAACATTTTGGTGTATCAGTTGGCTCTAGGTTTACTCTAGCCCATTTTAAGTTGTGCTGAAATAATTAAACATTGAAGGCAGTTAGAACAAAAACTTCAGCTTAGTTGTGTAGCGTTTATTCTGTGCTCTATAATGAAATACTGTGACTATTTCTCATCAGTATCTGCTGAATCACTCTGTGACAGAACTCCCCTTCCCCCCTACAAGAGCTGTTATTTCATTTATTTTCTGTTAAACTTCATAGGCCCAAGGTTTTTTTTTGATTTGTCATATAAGCAGGGCCTACCCAGGAACAATAAAACACTGATTACGCCATTCTTTGTGGATAAAAGGACATCACTAATGTTTCCGGTAAGTTGCGTTCGGTGCAGACTCAATGGGCCGAAGGGCCTCTTCTGCACTGTATGCTACCATGATTCTACCAACAGCCATGCAGCAGCTTGAGAGGTAGTGCTCAGGTTTTGCTCTGTGATGAATAATGCATATGTGTGGCCGCACAAAATAATCTTTACAGGGTCTGTGCACTGATTTGCAGGTTGAAGACAGCAACTAAATTTTAAAGGGAACAATGAATTTATGGAAATTTAAAGGTGAGTATATTTGACTGACCAATTGAACAACAAGCAGAGGAGAACCACATTCATAAGTGTTCAATCAAGCAAAATATAATATCATGAAAATCATCAATAAAGTTTCAATGCATATTCGAAAGTTTATTTGTCAGTGTCACAAGTAGGCTTACATTAACACTGCAGTGAAGTTACTGTGAGAATCCCCCAGTCGTCACACTCCGGTGCCTGTTCGGGTACACTGAGGGAGAATTTAGCATGGCCAATGCACTTAACCAGCACGTCTTTCGGAATGTGGGAGGAAACCGGAGCACCTGGAGGAAACCCACACAGACACGGGGGGAACGTGCAGATTACACACAGAAAGCGACCCAAACCGGCAATCGAACCCGGGTCCCTGGTGCTGTGAGGCAGCAGTGCTAACCACTGTGCCACCATTCAGCCCAATTCTAAGGTGTTCCTCACTGGCATAGGGAACAGGGAACCAATTGGAACATGAAACCGACCATGTTCTAGTTAATACTGAACTCTCAGCTACTCTTAGTTCCCTCAGATGGAATCCATACTAGATCTACTGGTGTCAAGAGCTGCTCCTGATCCAGCTCCCTAACTTCATCAGAAGTGCAATGGAAATCCTGCTTGCTTGTGTAAAAAAGGACTTTCATCACGCTTCTTGCATATTACAATAGTGGAGTGAGAGCAGTCCAGAAACATGTTGATTCATTGTATAGTCATCTCCAAATCCGAACCACTAGGATTATCATGAGCTGATAACCAGTGTATTAACAGGGATTAGCTGAGGATGCCACAGTGACATGTTGAAAAATGCTTTTTTTTTCAGTACACCAACATTTATTGCTTCGTTATATCCCAAGCCTGCTATAGGTAGGGATTGTTATGCATATTTATTATGAATATCTAAATTGCGTTTTGAAAACTAGATAAATTAATATTAGGTCTAGTCATAGTCAGATTTGGTCCCTTTGTGTGTAGAAAGATGAACCACATATTTAATCAGTTTAGGAAGAAAACACTGATTAAGAACAGACCCTTTTGAATGAAAAGGAATACCTCATTTTCAATAAGTTGGTTAAAGTCCAAGACTGCAAATATTCGGCAGTCAAAATAACACATAGGATAATGGTATTGTCATTAATTTACGGCAGGAATGCTGTAAAACTTGGAAATCCAAAGGTTGCTGTTCAAGTTGCTTTGCTCCGCTGTTAGCTTTGCAAAAATGCCATATAGCTGTCTGCTTCACCATTGACAAGCAATGAATGACATGAAGTTTCTGTATTTGTGTGATTGACACAAACTAAACTCGCAACATCTTTCAACATGGTTTGTTTTTCCAGAGATGTTTTGTACTGTGTTGGATGTGCCTCTGGTCTTCGGTCAGTAACTGTAGGCTTTGAAGATGGAAAGTGCTCCAGTTTCCTCCCACAGTCCAAAGATGTGCGGGCTAGGTTTATTGGCCATGCTACATTGACCCTAGTGTTGGGGGATTAGCAGGCTAAACAAGTGGGGTTACAGGAATAGAGCCTGGGTGGGATTGTGGTTGGAGCAGAGTTGATGGGCCGAATGGCCTACCTCTGCACTGTAGGGATTCTATGATTCTATGAAAGCGAGGTTCTGAAGGAACATGCCTAACATTTGAGTTCAAATTATAGACACAGAGTTAGGACCAGTCCGTACATAGCTATAAGAAAATCGTGCATCATTATATTCAACAATACATCCATAGGAAAATTACAGTCCAAATTTACGCCAACCATGCCCATCTACGCACCCCTAATGGGCCTCTGTAACCATTATGCCAATCCAAACCCCTCTACCCCCCCCAATGACCCCCTCATATCCCCTATGCCCCCACATGCCCATGGCCCTTTGTACACCCTATGCCAACTTAGTAACAACTCATGCCAACCCATGTATCCCCTTTGCCCTACCCTCTCCATGCCAACTCACCTAATACAATTTGACAGTTCTTTGACAGCTAGACAGTTCTTTGACAGCTGGCCGGTGCTTTGATAGTTCCTTAGCAGCTTGATATTTCCAATTAATCTTTGCATCAAATGAACATAAAGCCATGTTCAATTTTAACAATCCAAAAGGTGTCTTATTGGTGCGTTACATTCTCTAGTGATATTGCAGACCCATATACAAAGGGTAGCTATCCAAACAAAGCGTTAGGGAGCATATAGTTTCAGATAGGACGCTCTTTCATCTGGTGTTCTGCAGTTTGATCAAGCAGCCATGCAACAATATGCAACTGTGAGTCGTGGAATCTCCTAAACTATGCAAGCTGCTTGGAGTAATCTCAAATCACAGCTGAATTACTAATGTAAGTTTGTGAGCAAGCCTTGTGAGAAATGAGGCACTGGGTTCAGCAGTTCATGGTTTTTGCTCTGTACTTGCGCTTCTTCGTTCATGCCTTCTACTTTGCCAAGCATTGCCTCATGCTGATTTACTAATTGACCCCCTGTTGTAGAAGGAACTTTGCTGATGGCTGAACATGGTGCAGTCTGAAATGAGACACTTGACTGAAATGACTCATTGGAATCAATGACCCAATCTAGTTGGGCACTGAGGGGAGCAGAAGAATAACAGTGTAATTTGCTCTGCTGCAGTACAATAATGTCTGTAAGTAAACTAATAAAGTTAAAAGCCATGAAAAGCAAAGAAGGAAGCTCACTGTTGACTTTGGGAAAGCTGCCCAGTTCTCATTTTCCAACTTTAAGGCCAGAATTTTATGTGGCTCAAGCGGATGCTTGCATGACCCAGAAGCACATGAAATTGTGTGGGAAGATGTCAGGCCTTCATCCTGACGCCATTGCGCACTCACGCAATATGGGCCTAATTGCCCACTTAATTGTCAACAGGCACGATCCGATTCAGGGCCGGGGACCCGGGTTCGATTCCAGCCTTTGGTGACTGTGTGAAATTTGTAGGTTCTCCCCGTGTCTGTGTGGGTTTCTTCCGAGTGCTCCGGTTTCCTCCCACAGTCCAAAGATGTGCAGGTTAGGTGTATTGGCCTTGCTAAAATTTTCCCTTAGTGTCCCAAGATGGGTAGTTTAGTGGAATTAGTGGGGTAAGTACGCGGAGTTACGGCCTGGGTGGAGTGCTCTTTTACAAAGTGGGTGCAGACACGATGGGCTGAATGGCCTCCATCTGCACTGTAGGGATTCTATGACTCCATGATTCACATGTGGGTGCCCACTGACAATTAAGTGGTAATGAAGCCTGTGAAGGAGTTAATTAAAAGTGATTTCCCAAAGCCCATCTACTTTTATGGTTGGCGGGCAGGCCAATTTGCCAGGTGGCCTTCTCGTTTTAGCTGCAACCTCGATCCAGGATAGGAAAAAATTTCAGGGCTGAAGTAAAATTTAAAAATATGTCTGGGGCCTGAGGTTTTCTCTGAGTTCTGCTGTCAGGTGTTTGAAGGTGCTGCCTAGACACATTTTGCTGCCTTTTTTCAGCACATTTAATTTGTCGAGGTCTGCATTTCCCTGAGGCAGCTCCACAGCAGCTGTCCGTCTTGAGAGAGCTCATTAGAAGCACCATTCTGCATCCTCCCTTTTCTTGGTGCCCTTTTCCCAGCCTCCTTGGCAGCGCTGAGCCTTTCTCAGCGTGTGGTACAAGCTGGCTGCCCGTTAATTGGGAAATCATGTTCAGGGTCTGATCACGGCCGGAATCATATTTTGTATCTACTTCCAAGCCTGTCAAGCACACAGTCCCGATGGGCACAAATCTGGAGCATTACGGTTCCTTCCAGGCCAGGAATTTCAAAAACCCTCTCACAAGGAATGGAGGGTCAATTGAAAATTTAAAAGCTGTGAGTGATAGATTTTTCTTCGATGTGGGATTTGCCCAAAGGTTTGGAAATTAAAACAGGTCGATAAAATTATGATAAGATTAGCCAGGGTGTCATTGAATAGTGGAACAGGCTCAAGGGGCTGATAGGTCTGTTCCTGTTTCTATGTCCTAGTTTGCATGGTCACAGCTTCAGATACTGGCTAATCATGTTCATCCTTCTCTTGAAACCAAATGGAACAGGCACATATACACAGCTCCAGCAACCATGAGAGAAGATAGTGTGTAATCCAAGCCCAGTATGCATCGCATTTCAGGGGCCATAGTGCAAACACCTTGTCTACCAGCAATGCAGAGTTCCCTGGAAGATGAAAGACATGCTAAGGTGCACTGTGAAGCAACATTCTGGCAGGAATCAAAGTGTGTGTGCAGTATTCAACTTAGCAACTTTCCTGGGATCAGAGAATTTCTTCCAGGCATTTTGCCCAACTCTGTTGACAGCTTGGGTGTGTGTTTTTTTTCTTAGCTCTGGCCTCTAAGGAAAATGATGATGTGTGGAACTTTTTCATTTGTTGACTAAGTGTCAACTCAGGTGCGAAAAGCAAGGGTGTAGCTTTTCCAGCCATATGTTGGACACTTAAGTCAAAGGAATAAAAGAGGTGGGTCCCACGACGTCACACTGGTGGGCGAGCTCTGACTGAGCCCACCCTGCCAGCAGCCTAAAGATCTAAAATAACATAAAATAAAAAATAGAACCCTTCCCCCATGGTTGTGGGATGCCTTGGGATCCTCCCCACCCTGAACCTCCCAATTGAAACCCCTGTCCTGCACCACCCAGACACTGCCCGCATACTGCCCTGGCATGACCCTCTCCACCCCCCCCCCCCCCCCCCCCCGCCACCCCCCACCCCCGGGGGCTGTACCTACCTGTATGCTCACGGTGGGTTCTGTTTGTCACTTCCCTGTCCAACAAAACCTATTGTAAACCCCACCGGTATGATATGACACCAGTGAGGCGAGGGGTGAATTCCCTACGTGGGGGGGATGATACAGCAGGGAAGTCGATATAAATGCATGCGAATGGTGTTCCCAACTTTTCATAACAGGAACCACATTTCATCATTGGTGGGAGATGGGGACAATCTCAATGGGAATCCCACCGGTGTAAAAGCCTTTGTGAGATCCCTGCTGGATTTTCTGCCCGCTTCTGCATTCCTGCCTGCTGAAAAAAGGGGCGGAAATTCCCCCCCTTCCCCTGATGTATTTTTACTTTACATTCTTTATGCAACCTCAAAAGATGCTGAAAATAGGCAATGTGCTGGGAACAGACACCAGAAACCGAGCTCAACAGAAAGTGGGCAAAGGGATTCACCAGTACATCGGCGGAGAGCTGCGGGTGTCAAATAGGCATCCGGAGATGGCTTGATGGTTTCATTAGGGCAAAGCCGGAGGCAGCAGCATTCCTGGTCGCTCCTGAGTTGATGATTGGGAGGGAGGACAATCAGGAGATGAGCAATTGAGCAGGAAGATGGCGTGACCAGCCAATGTTTAATGTGACTGCATGGAAACAGGAGACACATTCCTCATCCTCCTGGTTCCACATTCAGATCATTATATGTTTTTTTAAATCTCACCCAAGGATCACTGGTTAGTTTGCATGGGACCCATGTAATTCTGAATACCAGCAGCCCTGGCACCAGCTGTGTTCAGGGCATCCCAGTTTCAGGCAGGGTCTTCAAACTAGTATTAGTTTATCACCCCCATTTCTATATGCAAAGCAGCTTCAAACCTGTTCAGGTGCCAGTCCTGGACACCAATACTAGAGCCTTTAAATTGTGGGGGTGGCGCACTTCCAAGACAGAATATCACATGGATGCTGCCCACCGTATTGGACGCTGAGGTACCTGATATCTGCGAAGCAGATGTGGAGCGAGCAAATTTCTGGGCCCATGTCAATGTGAGATTTTTTTTTGAAAGGCAAGATATGTCGAATCTTCACGCTGTCTAAGGCACTTTGATGCTGTGCTTGGGAGTCGCCCTTCGATGTTTTTCCTCAGTGCCAGTTTAGAGTTCATTCCTGCCACACTGGTGGAGATTGAATGGAATTCGATGACAGAATTCTGTGGAATAGATTGCACAGTGCAAGTTCCATTGAAAAAATATATGATTTTGGACTGCAGCAAGATTGAAAGCAGATCGGGAAAACACTGGCTGTGACAGCAATTCTATTATTATAGTAATTATCAATGATAATTACTATAAATTAACTGATCAATAATTACTATAAATTACTATAAATTAACTGATCAATAATTGCTATAAATTACTGATCAATTAACCAATTATCAGAGGGCTAAGGAAAGGAGGAGGAAGGCAGTATTAATCGGGGACTCAACAGTAAGGGGGTCGGACAGGCGTTTTTGCGGAGGCAGACGGGAGTCTCGGATGGTGGTCTGACTCCCTGTTGCCGGGATCCGGGATGTCTCTGATCGTGTCCCAGATATCCTGAGATGGGAGGGAGAGGAGCCAGAGGTCGTGGTACATATCGGTACCGCTGACATAGGTAGGAAGACGGAAGGGATCATGAAAAGAGAGTATAGGGAGTTAGGTAGACAGTTGGGAAGGAGGAACACAAAGGTAGTAATCTCAGGATTGCTGCCTGTGCCACGGGAAAGTGAGAGCAGGAATGGAGTGAGGTGGAGGATGAATGCGTGGCTGAGGGACTGGAGCGGGGGCAGGGATTCAGGTTCCTGGATCATTGGGACCTCTTTAGGGGAAGGTGTGACCTGTACAAAAAGGACGGGTGGCACTTGAATCCCAGGGGCACCAATATCCTGGCAGGAAGGTTGGCTAAGGTTACTGGGGAGACTTTAAACTAGAAAGGTTGGGGGGAGGGAATCGTGATGAGGTGACTGAGAGCGAGGAGGTTAGCCCGCAAATAGAGAAGGATTGTACACAGTGTAAGAGGGAGAATAGACGGGTGATGGAGAAGGGGAGAGCTCAGACCAAAGGTTTGGGATGTGTCTATTTTAACGCCAGGAGTGTAGTGAATAAAGTGGATGAGCTTAGAGTGTGGATCAATGCTTGGAAGTGTGATGTGGTGGCCATTACAGAGACTTGGGGACAGGGACAGGACTGGATACTTCAGGTGCCGGGTTTCAGATGTTTCAGAAATGACAGAGAGGGAGGCAAAAGAGGGGGGGGGGGAGTGGCACTGCTGATCAGGGATAGTGTCACAGCTGGAGAGAAGGTGGAAGCCGTGGAGGGATTGTCTACGGAGTCTCTGTGGGTGGAAGTTCGGAGCGGGAAGGGGTTGATAACTTTGCTGGGTGTTTTCTACAGGCCGCCCAATAGTAACAGGGATGTTGAGGAGCAGATAGGGAAACAGATCCTGGAGAGATGTAGTAATAACAGGGTTGTCGTGATGGGAGACTTTAATTTCCCAAACATCGATTGGAATATCCCTAAGGTAAGGGGTTTGGATGGGGAGGAGTTTGTTAGGTGTGTTCAGGAGGGTTTCCTGACACAGCATGTGGATAAACCTACAAGAGGAGAGACTGTACTCGATCTGGTACTGGCTAATGAGCCTGGACAGGTGTCGGATCTCTCAGTGGGGGAGCATCTTGGGGATAGTGATCATAACTCTATCTCCTTTACACTAGCATTGGAAAGAGTTAGGATCAGGCAAGCTAGGAAAGTGTTTATTTGGAGTAAGGGGAAATATGAAGCCATCAGGCAGGAGATTAGAGGCGTAAATTGGAAGGAGACATTCTCGAGAAAAAGTACTAAAGTAAGGCGGCAGATTTTCGAGGAATGTTTGTCTGGAGTTCTGCATGACAACGTTCCGATGAGACAGGGAGGTGTTGGTAAGTTGCGGGAACCGTGATGCACGAAAGCTGCGCTGAACCTAGTGAGAAAGAAAAGGAAAGCGTACAAAAGGTTCAGAGAGCTAGGCGATGATAGGGATCTAGATGAGTATACGACTTGTAGGAAGGGACTTAAGAAAGAAATTAGGAGAGCCAGAAGAGGTCACGAGAGGCCTTGGTAGGTAAGATTAAGGAGAACCCTAAGGTGTTCTATAAATATGTGAAGAGTAAAAGGATGAGATGTGAAGGAATAGGACCTATAAAAGGTGAAGGTGAGAAAGTCTGTACAGAACAGCAAGAAATAGCAGAGCTGCCTAATGAATATTTTACCTCGGTATTCACGGTGGAAAAAGACCTGGATGGTTGTACTACAGGATTGAGGTGGACTGAAAAGATTGAGTATGTGGACATTAAGAAAGAGGGTGTGTTGGAAATTTTGAATAGCATCAAGATAGATAAGTCACCGGGACCGGATGGGATGTACCCCAGATCACTGTGGAAGGCGAGGGAAGAGATTGCAGAGCCTTTGGCGATGATCTTTGCGTCGTCGTTGGAGACGGGAGAGGTTCCGGAGGATTGGAGGATTGCGGATGTGGTTCCTATTTTCAAGAAAGGGAATAGGGATAGCCCAGGAAATTACCGACCGGTGAGTCTAACCTCAGTGGTTGGTAAGTTGATGGAGAAGATCCTGAGGGACAGGATTTATGAGCATTTAGAGAAGTTTAGTATGCTCAAAAGTAGTCAGCACGGCTTTGTCAAAGGCAAATCGTGCCTTACGAGCCTGGTGGAGTTCTTTGAAAATGTGACTAAACACATTGACGAAGGAAAAGCGGTAGATGTGGTTTACATGGACTTCAGCAAGGCGTTCGATAAGGTCCCCCATGCAAGACTTCTCGAGAAAGTGAGAGGGCATGGGATCCAAGGGCTGTTGCCTTGTGGATTCAGAACTGGCTTGCCTGCAGAAGGCAGAGAGTGGTTGTAGATAGGTCTTTTTCTGAATGGAGGTCGGTCACCAGTGGAGTGCCCCAGGGATCTGTTCTGGGACCCTTGCTGTTTGTCATTTTCATAAATGACCTGGTTGAGGAAGTGGAGGGATGGGTTGGTAAGTTTGCCGACGATACGAAGGTTGGTGGTGTTGTGGATAGGTCGGAGGGATGTCAGAAGCTGCAGCGTGACATAGATAGGATGCAAGACTGGGCGGAGAAGTGGCAAATGGACTTCAACCTGGATAAATGTGTAGTGGTCCATTTTGGTAGGTCAAATGGGATGAAGGAGTATAATATCAAGGGTAAGACTCTTAGCAGTGTAGAGGATCAGAAGGACCTTGGGGTCCAGTTCCATAGGACTCTTAAATCGGCCTCGCAGGTAGAGGAGGTGGTTAAGAAGGCGTATGGTGTGCTGGCCTTCATCAATCGAGGAATTGAGTTTAGGAGTTGGGAGATCATGTTGCAGCTTTATAAGACCCTCGTCAGACCCCACTTGGAGTACTGTGCTCAGTTCTGGTCGCCTCATTACAGGAGGGATGTGGAAATGATTGAAAGGGTGCAGAGAAGATTTACAAGGATGCTGCCTGGATTGTTTGGCATGCCTTATGAGGATAGGCTGAGGGAGCTTGGTCTTTTCTCCTTGGAGAGACGAAGGATGAGAGGTGACCTGATAGAGGTGTACAAGATGTTGAGAGGTATAGACCGGGTGGATTCTCGGAGGCTTTTTCCCAGGCTGAAATGGCTGCTACGAGAGGACACAGGTTTAAGGTGCTGGGGAGTAGGTACAGAGGAGATGTCGGGGTAAGTTTTTCACTCAGAGGGTGGTGGGTGAATGGAATCGGCTGCCGTCAGTGGTGGTGGAGGCAAACTTGATAGGGTCTTTTAAGAGACTTCTGGATGAGTACATGGGACTTAATAGGATTGAGGGTTATAGGTAAGCCTATATATAAGCCTTGGTAGGTAGGGACATGACCGGTGCAACTTGTGGGCTGAAGGGCCTGTTTGTGCTGTATTTTTTCTATGTTCTATGTTCTATGATAGAATTTGACTTTAACAAAGATGTTTGTTTTTAAAGTTTTATAGACTGAAGAAATTTAAATATGGACTTTTTGGGGTATGGTTATACTGCGAAGGGGTGCTGCACTGTCAGAGGTGCTGTTTTTCAGATGAGACATTAAACTGAAGCCCCATCTGCCCAGCCAGGTGGATATCAAAGGTCCAGTGGCACTGTTTCAGTGGAAAGCAGAGTCCTGGACAATATTTATCGCTCAGCAAAAGCAGATTAACTGACCATTGACTTCACTGTAGTTTGTGGGAGTTTGTTATGTGCAAATAGTAAGCTTCATTCAGCCATATTAAAACATCTACACTTCAACAGTGCTTCATCATCTTTGAAGTACTGGTAATGTAAAAGTGTGAAAAAACAGGCTGGGATTTTCTGGCCTTGCTGTTGTGGGGGGAGGGTTGCTGATGGTGGTGGGAGGGGGGGTTTGCGAGCCATTCAGATATCGTAGACTTTGGTGGGATCGGAAGATCCTATTGCTGGGAATGGCCAGAAAATTCCGGAGGACTCTATGGGCGCGATTTTCCCACCCCCGCTGCGCTGGTTTGAGTAGTGTAACGGAGTAGGAAACTTCAGTGGGAAGGAAAATTCCACCCCATGTAAATTTGAACTGAATGTAAATTATTTTACAGTTATCAATCACACATTTGTGAATTTTTTTAATGCATTCTTGGAATGTAGTTGTCAGTTTAAAATTTAAGTTTATTTATTAATGTCACAAGTAGGGTTACATTAACACTACAATGAAGTTACTGTGAAAATCCCCTAGTTGTCACACTCCGGCGCCTGTTCGGGTTCACTGAGGGAGAATTTAGCACGGCCAATACACCTGACCAGCTTGTCTTTCGGACTGTGGGAGGAAACCGGTGCATCTGGGGGAAACCCACGCAGACACGGGGAGAACATGCAGACTCCGCACCGACAGTGACCCAAGCCAGGAATCGAACCCGGGTCCCTGGCGCGGTGAGGCAGCAGTGCTAACCACCGTGTCACCGTGCCGCCCAAGGTCAACCTTTGGTGCCCAACACTAATTGCCTTTGAGAAGATGGCGGCAAGCTGCTTTCTTGAACTGCTGCTGTCCATCTGTTGCAGGCAGACCAGAAGTGCTGTTAGGAAGGGAGCTCCGCATTTATGAACCAGCAACAGTAAAGACTTAAGCCGGAATTCTTTGATCTCATCTGCAGCTGGGATTCTCCGGTCCCGCTGCAGTGAATGGAGATTTGGCTGAGTGCCAAATTCTTTGTTCTCACTGGAAGCAGTGGTGCGTCGTACAAGACCAGAGAATTCTGGCCATAGTGATATAATTCCAAGTGAGGAAGGTGTTTGGCTTGGAGGGGGAACTTCAATTAAAAACAGCTAAAGTAATCTTTCAAATTAAAACTTTTATCCTGTCAGCAGAAAATAACAGGAATATTTTACTGTACAAACACAGAAATTATCTTTTCAAATCTGTGTAGAAAGTAGAACGCTCCTTGCTGCACATTTTACATACCTGCTAGTGGGCTTAATCTTGATTGTAGCAGAGGACTGTCTATGTAATGGAATTGATCCACTGGGAATGAAGGGAATTAGGCTACAGATACTGAGTAAGTATGCCTCAGGTGAAAAGCTTAGCGTAATCCTTAATGTTGAGATTTTACCATGGGTCAGAAGTTAACTTGAAGTAATAAGGGCAGAAAACAATTGAGGGGCTTCGTTCCAATCAGTTGAGGAAGGGCTATTTCCCCGTACTATTGCATTTCCATTTGTGTCTTTTTTCCAGGAACTCATACTTAGGGGATTGTTCCCTCGTAAATCCCCCTCTAATACAGCAGCATCTCTTGGTTCTGGAACAATCCTTAGAAGATTAAAAAGGATAAACTGCATTCTCAGTAGGTTTTTTTTAAGATAAATCAAACAGGCTCAAGGGGTCTACTCCTCCTCCTAATTCGTAAAAGTCCTAATTCGTAATTTCTTTATCTGGATTAAGTTCAGACCTGATGCTGAGTGGGCTAATGTAAGCATGGTGTTGTATTGTGCTACACTTGTGCATTTATGATTGTGCAGCCTATTTCTATGTGGATGAGACACATCTCACGGAGTCACTTAACAAGTTCAATGCTTGTGCAAATGGGTCTGAAAAAGAAATAGGTTAATTTAATGTCATGAGGACAAACAGAGGGGGAGAGATTCAAAGCAGTCAACCTACTGGGGAGAGGATGACGGCAATGAATGAACCAGTGTCACAGGAAAAGATTGATTTAGGCAAAAACATCTGCAGATGAACTCTGTTCTTCCTTTGTGCTCAATGGGTATCTTTGGATGTTTTGTCCTTGGCTTGATGTTGCTTCTTTGAAATATGCTGGAGATTAGAGAGCAGCAATTAGCAAGGTTCATGCACCTAACTGCCACCTAGTGATCTTGCTGGTTGTGGATATATCTGGACGTTGTGTGAGAATGACATTGTACTTGACTTTGATGCCTGCACTGTCAAACACGCCAATGACGTTTGCTGTCAAGGTTCAGAAGTGAATAATGGCTACTTAGGTGAAGTACCAGAAAGTGACTGATGTTTGTAGAACCATTCCACATAAGGAAACAGCATGGTTTTAGAAAAAAAGGTTTGAGTGGTTGGGGGGGGGGGGCGGGGGGGACTGGTAAAAAAAGCTGTTTTTACATATCTCAGGTGAAGAATAAAATTATAATTGATCAAAATGTAGCTCTTGTTTAGTAAAAACCACGATGGCAAAACAAGAGGAACAAAATATAACATTTCACATGGTGATCTCCTGAAGCTTTAATATGACCTTAATCTATCTTTCAGCTGAAACAAAAATCTGCTTTAAGTATTACCATGGAGCCAGTGGAGCCCTTCGAGCAACAACCCCAAGCATCAGTGTGAGAAATCCTTCTGTTCCTGTGAGTTCCTACTCTATTGTCTTCACTATATTTACATATAGCTGTCATTAGGTAATCACTCACATTAATTTTCCATTGCTGCACTGGCAAGCTTAGATGTGACTAAAGGTATTGATAAAAATAGAATTTGTCCTCTTTCTCACCACGGTGTGTAGCCACTGAAAGACAACAGATGGTGCTGTAACTGTACTGCAGCAAATCACACCATTATGGCATTGTCCTTCTCTCCAAACACCTTTTTTTTCCATATTTCAGGTCTAGACAAATTATTTCAGTACTTTTTGAAATAAAAGGAAACCTTCGTCGGAAACCTCTGACCTTGCCCGCGGCTGGGATTCTCCGGCCCGGCTGGCAGTGAATGGAGTTTTGGCTGAAAGCCAACTTCTCCGCTCTCACTGGCAAAAGAGATGGGGCGAACAAGATCCGAGAATCCCACCTCTTATCTCCACATTTGATCCAATAAATTAATGATGCTTTTAAAATCTACTTATGTTTACCAACACTGTTTATCATTTAATTTATTGTTTACAAAAGTGTGAGAGATGGGGCCTTAACCTAAAATTAGGTTCCATTCAGGACTTATTCCTGTCAGTCATTTATAAAATACTATAAATGAAAGTGCATGGGCATCTTCATGCTATACTAACATAAAGGTTTGAATATTCCCCATGCCTGTAAGGCAGTGTGAGTTATATTTGCTGATATATGCTTTATATTTTAAAATATGATCAAAGAAATGTCAAATTCATTTTTCAGATAGCTAATGGATTATTATTTTTCATTAAAGAGATTTTAGAAACATAGAAAACTACAGCACAAAACAGGCCCTTCGGCCCCACAAGTTGTGCCGAACATATCCTTACCTTTTAGGCCTACCTATAACCCTCCATCCTATTAAGTCCCATGTACTCATCCAGGAGTCTCTTAAAAGACCCTATTGAGTTTGCCTCCACCACCACTGACGGCAGCCGATTCCACTCGCCCACCACCCTCTGTGTGAAAAACTTCCCCCTAACATGTCCCCTGTACCTACCCTCCAGCACCTTAAACCTGCGTCCTCTAGTAACAGCCGTTTCCACCCTGGGAAAAAGCCTCTGAGAGTCCACCCGATCTATGCCTCTCAACATCTTACACACCTCTATTAGGTCTCCTCTCATCCTACGTCTTTCCAAGGAGAAAAGACCGAGCTCCCTCAGCCTATCCTCATAAGGCATACCGCTCAATCCAGGCAACATCCTTGTAAATCTCCTCTGCACCCTTTCAATCTTTTCCACATCCTTCCTGTAATGAGGCGACCAGAACTGAGCACAGTACTCCAAGTGGGGTCTGACGAGGGTCTTATATAGCTGCATCATTATCCCCGGACTCCTAAACTCAATCCCTCGATTGACAAAGGCCAGCACACCATACGCCTTCTTAACCACCTCCTCCACCTGCGGGGCCGATTTTAGAGTCCTATGGACCCAGACCCCAAGGTCCTTCTGATCCTCTACCGTACTGAGAGTCTTTCCCTTTATATTATACTCCTTCATCCCATTTGACCTGCCAAAATGGACCACTACGCATTTATCTGGGTTGAAGTCCATCTGCCACTTCTCCACCCAGTCTTGCATCCTATCTATGTCCCTCTGTAACTTCTGACATTACTCCAGACTATCCACAACCCCACCAACTTTCGTGTTGTCGGCAAACTTACCAACCCATCCCTCCACTTCCTCATCCAGGTCATTTATGAAAATGACAAGCAACAAGGGTCCCAGAACAGATCCCTGGGGCACACCACTGGTGACCGACCTCCAATTAGAAAAAGACCCATCTATACACACTCTCTGCCTCCTTAGGGCAAGATGTGGAGATGCCGGCGTTGGACTGGGGTAAACACAGTAAGAAGTTTAACAACACCAGGTTAAAGTCCAACAGGTTTATTTGGTAGCTACCAAATAAACCTGTTGGACTTTAACCTGGTGTTGTTAAACTTCTTACTGTCCTTAGGGCAAGCCAGTTCTGGATCCACAGGGCAGCAGCCCCTCGGATCCCATGCCCTCCCACTTTTTCTAGAAGCCTTGCATGGGGGACCTTATCGAACGCCTTGCTAAAATCCACATAAACCACATCCACCGCTTTCCCTTCGTCAATGTGTTTAGTCACATTTTCGAAGAACTCCACCAGGCTCGTAAGGCACGATCTGCCTTTGACAAAGCCATGCTGAGTATTCTTCAGCATACTAAACCTCTCTAAATGCTCATAAATCTTGTCCCTCATGATCTTCTCCATCAGCTTACCAACCACTGAGGTTAGACTCACCGGTCGGTAATTTCCTGGGCTATCCCTATTCCCCTTCTTGAAAATAGGAACCACATCCACAATCCTCCAATCCTCCGGCACCTCTCCCGTCTCCATCGACGATGCAAAGATCATCGCCAGAGGCTCTGCAATCTCTTCCCTCGCCTCCCACAGTAACCTGGGGTACATCCCATTCCGGACCCGGCGACTTATCTATCTTGATGCCATTCAAAGATTCCAGCACAACCTCTTTGTTAAAGTCCACATACTCAATCTTTTCATTCCACCGCAAGCCCACAGTACATCCACCCATGTCCTTCTCCTCTGTGAAAACCGAGGCAAAATACTCATTAAGCACCTCTGCCATTTCTACTGGTTCCGTACTGATTTTCCCACCTTCACCTTTTTTAGGCCCTATTCCTTCACGTCTCATCCTTTTACTCTTCACATATTTATAGAATGCCTTAGGGTTTTCCTTAATTCTACTTGCCAAGACCTTCTCGTGACCCCTTCTGGCTCTCCTAATTTCCTTCTTTAGTCCCTTCCTACAAGCCGTATACTCATCTGGATCCCTATCTTCGCCAAGCTCTCTGAACCTTTTTTACGCTTTCCTTTTCTTCTCGACTAGGTCCCGCACGGCTTTCGTGCACCACGGTTCCTTTAACCTACCAACTCCTCCCTGTCTGCTTGGAACATTGTCCTGTAGAACCCTAGACAGACATTCCCTGAAAAACTGCCACCTCTCTTCAGTAGATTTCCCCGAGAATACCTCCTTCCAATTTACTCCTCTAATTTGCTGCCTTATGTCTTCAAATTTCCCCTTACTCCATATAAACGCTTTCCTAGCTTGCCTGATCCTCTCTTTTTCCAATGCAAGCATAAAGGAGATAGAGTTATGATCGCTATCCCCAAGATGCTCTCCCACTGAGAGATCTGACACCTGTCCAGGCTCATTGGTCAGTATCAGATCAAGTACAGCCTCTCCTCTTGTAGGCTTGTCCACATGCTGTGTCAGGAAACCGTCCTGAACACACCTTTTATTTTATTTGCCAATTTTTACTTCCTGCCCTTCTTTAAGTCTTTCTTTGTGGTGGGGCCTGGTAACTGATTCAGATGACCATTATTCACATTGCTCCACATTTGCAAGACCTTGAATTATTTTCACTATCTGAGAATTGTAGTTAAACTCAATTTGTTTCCTCACCTCATGGCTGCACAAGTGTACATTGTGTGATATTATAAAATAGACGGTAATGAATCAGCAGCATGATTTTTATTTCCATTGAAGTCAGTAGCAATAAATTCGAAAGAGATATAAAAAGATTTCCTGCTTGCTATCACTGGTTATACATCACTACACAAAGTCAAAATCGACACAGCCATCAGCAATTTGTAACAGGCTGATTTGTCCCCCTCTTTATACCAGGATCCTGAGACCTCAACTCCCAGCTGCAAACCAAATCCAAACTAGGAATCAATCTGGGGCCTTCCTAGTTTTATTTACTGGATAAACTCATTGAGTCACAAGGAAGCTTTTAGTTTTTAAGAAAAACTCCAAGGAGACTTATTACTTGTTGTTAAACTTTTAAAAAAATATTCTTTGACACATAGCAAATCAGAAACAAAAACAGAAAATGCTGGAAAATCCCAGCAGGTCTGACAGCATCTGTTGAGAGAGAATAGAGCCAACGTTTAGAGCCTGGATGACCCTTCGGATGAGGGATTCCTCATTTTTCGGATTCCTACATCCACAGCATTTTGCTTTTAGCAAATCAGGAAACCTATTACAAAAGTATGGCATTAATTTCTGGAAAATCCCAAGTTGTTTTATAAGTATATTAAGGCCAAGAAGATAACCAGAGAAAGAGTAGGCCCCATTAGGGACTAAAGTAGCATTTTATGTGGAGCTGAAAGCAGTAGGTGAGATTTTAAATGAGTATTTTACATCTGTGTTCACTATGGAGAAGGCTGATATAGGTATAGAAAGCAGGGAGAGAGACTGTGATATAATTGAATAGGTTAGCATTGAGATAGAGGAGGTGTTAGTGGTTTCAGAAGGCTTAAAAGTGGGATAAATCTCCATGCCCTGATGAGATGTATCCTAGGCTGCTGTGGGAGGAAACTCTGACACTAATTTTCAAATTCTCTCTGGCCACAGGAGAGGTGCCAGACGACTGGAGGTCAGCAAGGAAAATAGGGATAAACCAGTTACTTACAGGCCAGTGGTAGGGAAATTATTGAAAAAAATTCTCAGGAACAGAATTAATCTCCACTTTGAAAGGCAAGGATAAATTAAGGATAATCAACATGGCTTTGTCAAGGGGAGATCATGTCTAACAAATTTGATTGAATTTTTCGAGGTGACTAGGTGTGTAGATGAGGGCAATGCAGTTGATGTAGTCTACATGGACTTCAGTGAGGCTTTTGACAAGGTCCCACATGGGAGACTGATCAAGAAGGAAAGAGCCCATGGGAGCCAATTTGGCAAACTGGATCCAAAATTGACTTAAGTGGCAAGAGGCAGAGGGTGATAGTCGATGGTTGTTTTTGTGACTGCAAGCCTATGCCCAGTGGTGTACCACAGGGATCAGTGCTGGATCCCTTGCTGTTTGTAATGTATATTAATGATCTAGATGTAAATGTAACTTGTAATGAATGATTAATGAGTTTGCAGATGACATGAACATAGGAGGTGTGGTAAATAGTGAGGAGGGAAGCATTACGTTCCTGGACGATATAGACAGGCTGGTTAGATGGACAGAACAGTGGCAAATGAAATTTAACACTGAAAAGTGGGAGGTAATGTATTTTGGGAGACCTAACAAGGCAAGGGAATATACAATGAATGGTAGGACGCTAGGAAGTACAGAGGACCAGAGAGACCTTGGGTGCATGTCCAAAGATCCCTGAAGGCAGCTGAACAGGAAGATAAGGTGGTTAAGAAGGCATATGGGATACTTGCCTTTATTAACTGAGGCATTGAATACAAGAGCAGGGAGGTTATGATGGAGCTGTATAAAATGCTGGTTAGGCCACAGCTAGAGTATTGTGTACCGTTTTGGTCACCACACTATAGGAAGGGTGCGCTAGGAAGAGTGCAGAGGAGATTGACCTGGGCTGGAGCAGTTCAATTTTGGAGAGAGTGGTTAGATTGGGATTGTTTTCCTCAGAGCAGAAAAGGTTGATGTGGGACCTAATTGAGGTGTACAAAATTATAAGGGACATAGGTAGGGTAGATAGGAAGAAACGTAGTAGAGGGATCAATAAGCAGGAGGTATAGCTTTAATGTAAGGGGCAGGAGATTTAGAGAGGATTTGAGGAATAACTTTATCACCCAGAGGATGATGGGAATCTGGAACTCATTGCCTGAAACGGTGGTAGAGGCGGGGAACCCTCACAACATATAAGAAGCATTTAGATGAGCACCTGAAATGCCATTGTATACAAGGATACAGACCAAGTGCTGGAAAATGGGACTAGAGTAGATAGGTGTTTGGTGGCCGACACAGATACAGGGGCCAAAGGGCCTCTTTCTGTGCTGTAAAATTCTATGGGGGTGATTTTCCAACCTCGCCGTGCCTGGTGCACTTCACACCGATCCTAGAAAATAGTGTGCGAGGCAAACAAGCACCAAACGGTTTGCGATTGTACCAGTCCCATTCTAATGGTGCAAACCGAATCGCACCCTTTGTGGGCATGAGGCCAATTGCCATATCTAAGTAGAATTAAAAATGCATAGCCCATTCGATGCCAGATTCTCCCAGCTCTCCAAACCTTCTGATATTCGTGCGTAGCACGAGATCAGCGAGAATCACTACTGGTCTCCACTAGCAGAGACCAGGTGCGATGACCACGCTGGGAGCTTGGAGACCATTGAAGCCCCCAAGTGATCGGGAACAGTGCTGGGCAGTTCCCACCAGGTATTGTCCACCTAGCACCCTGGCAGTGCCCATTTGGCACAGCAGTGCCAGTTGGGCACTACCAGTGTGCAAGGGCAGTTCCAAGGAATTTCACAGTAACTTCATTGCAGTGTTAATGTAAGCCTTACTTGTGACTAATAAATAAACTTTAACTTTACTTTAAGGAGGTGGGACCTGGGGGGGGTGGTGGTTTGATGGGGGTCAATGCAGGGAGGTCGTGCATGGGTGGAGCATGAGGGGGGGCTTGTGAAGAGGTGGAGCATGAAGGGTGGGCATGCCAGTTGTCATGGGGGGGTGGGGTGAAATTCACCCCCCAGGTGAAATTGACATCTCCTCTCTGTCGGAGGACTTCAAAGGGGCCTGTTCACACCTGCAGCTTCTGCAGGGAGAAAGGAAAATCTCTGCTGCAGAATGGAGTGTTGCAATGATTTTTAAAACTGCCAGGTGACCGGGGAGCATGGAAATTAAAGTGTCCCGGCCACTTCAATATTTTCACAGCTGACAGGCTGGAATGCAGAAATTGATCACAGAGCTGCCTGAAATCACCATGCCGGGGTGATTTTCTGGTCTGCCAGTGCTAGAAGAGGCCAGTCCAACCAATCAAGACATTAGGCCAAGGTGTTAGTGCCAGGGTGTCATGGGCAATCCACTGTTGGCACTGCCATGTCGTGGGACATGGGCTTCGCTGGCTGACCAGCATTTATTGCCCATCCCTAGTTATCCTTGGAGGGCAGTTGAGAATTAACTACATTGCTGCGGCTCTGGAGTTGCATGTAGGCCAGACCAGGTAAGAATGGCGGATTTCTTTCCCCAAAGGACATTAGTGAACGAGATGGGTTTTTCTGATAATCGACAATGATTTCATGGTCATCCATAGATTCGTAATTCCAGATATTTTTTATTAAATTCAAATTCCACCATCTGCCGTGATGGGATTCAAACCCGGGTCCCCAGAACATTAGCTGAGTTTCTGGATTAATAGTCTAGCGATAATATCACTAAGCCATCGCTTCCTCACTTGGTTTGGCCTGAAGGGGGGCTGAGTGGGGGTCTGAGAGAGGAGGGGAGGTGCAAAGTGGGCATTCAGGTTGCATAAACCTCATGCCTGCATGGTGGAGGGGAGGGGGGTGCCTCGCATTGCTGAGGCTTTGGTGGTGCTTCCTCAACCCTCAGGGTCCAACACGCCAGGCCCTCGCTTGTGAAGATCTGTATGAAAGCCCGTCCGGTGCAGATCCCACTGGGGATGTGGGTGAACTGGTGGCCCCAGTGGGCCCGGAGAATTCCTCCCTTCATTTTCTTTTGGGAAAATCGTGGGCTATGACTCTAACCAACTTGCGTTTGTCCAAGTGCTTACTAATTTTGTTCTAAATTATTGCCTCTAGAAGTTTCCCCACCACCAAGTTTAAACTGAGCGGCCTGTAGTTGCTGGGATAATTCTTGCACCATTTTTTGAACAAGGGTTTGCAATATTCCAATCCTCTCGAATCTCCCCTGTATCTAAGGAGCATTGCACATTTATGGCCAGTGCACTTCTCCAGCCACCTTTGGGCCACCACAGTGGTAGTCATGATGTGGAGATGCCGGCGTTGGACTGGGTCCACCACAGTGAACCAGAGGGTGGATGGTGGGCGACAAGGGTTTTCACTCTTCAAGTGGCTGATGACTTCCTTTCACAACTCTGATATGCATAACCATTACTCATGTCCTCGTGGCAGCATAGCTCACATAACATCACTGATGAGGTGATTAGGGGGTTGAAGCAACAGTTCTGCTGTCTCAGTCGCTTTGTAGAAGCTCTCCTGAACCTGTCGGAGTGACTGTCCTGATTTATAGTGGTGTGTTGCATCCTCCACAAAATGGCCATCATGAAGGTACAGCCCTGTCTAGCATGGATTTGGAGAGCACCTCGGGAAGAGGAAGAGGATAGCAGGAGACAGCAGGCACATCCATTCTCCAGATGGGCACCCGCCTGAGTGCGTGTTTAGCCCCAATTCCTTTGAATAAAACCTCGGATCTCCATTTTTGAATAGCCCTCACCTTACTATTCCTCAATTACAGATCATCCCAGCACTCCCTTGGCCACAACTGTGATATAAAAAAGATTGCACAAAACAACAATTACTTAACAACTTGGTCCAACCCATCCATTACATAATTATCCTTGTGCATTCCCTCAGTACCTGCCGGCCTGTACCCCCAAGCAGCCCTGGGCCTAGGCCTTTGGGCTTGTTATAGATGGAAAGAGATGTAAGATAATCCCTCCCTTTTCTCACCTCTCAGCTGACCACAACAAGATGTATTGTTGAGGAGGAGTGTTTTAACCCCTTGAGTGCTGCAACTGTAAAGAACAGACACAAAGCAGGCTTTTTTGTAAGTTTAAATCAAAAGAACGGGGAGGCATTTATTTCTCACAATACCTGAAATGTCACCACAACAACACCCAGTACTGTGACACATATTGGACACACAGACGTCAAAAACGTGACTTCTAAAGATGGTTATTGTAAAGAGTCAAAAAAGTCGCTTCTGATCACTCCTCAAGATGGTCGTTGAAACATTGCAGACCTAAAAGATTTTCTCTTGGTTCATTGAAGACAAAGAAGGTTGGATGTTTCTGACTTTTCAGTTGAACTTGCAGTTAAGCTTGTGTGGTGAAGAAATATAATCTTGCAGGTAAAATAAACACTGAATTCCTCAATCCTGATGACAGCAGTCTGAACCTGCATTGCAAAAGCAGAGATATCATGACCTCAGTTTGAGTTTCTCTTGCAGCATTAAGACTTTGCACGGTGTAGTAATTGCAAGAATTGGTGACCACCAGTTAGTATAATGACCTATAGCGGTTTATTTACTGGCAGCTAAATGTGCAAAGTACTTTCACAACATTAATATTTCCAGCTCTCGGATCTATTCTGCTGCAAAAGCCCGTGCTCTACACCTAGATCCCCATATAAAAGCAAATTACTGCGGATGCTGGAATCTTCCCCTGTGTTTTTGTGGCTATGACTCATCTTTCATTCCCTCATTCAACAGTATAAATATCTCCCACTTTCTATGCCTTTTAGCTTTGACAAAGGGTCATCTGGGCTCAAAACGTCAGCTCTTTTCTCTCCTTACAGATGCTGCCAGACCTGCTGAGATTTTCCAGCATTTCCTCTTTTGGACTGAGATCCCCATGTTCGTTCCCCATTGGACTATCAGGTCACCTTCCTGATGTATACCTCTCAAAGGGGCCAGCTACTACACATGGCCACTGCTTCTTCTGAAATGGAATCGAGACATCAGTCATCAAATGCTGCTTCATGTTTGTGTCTGCAAATGTCCTCATGGAATTTTTCACCATTCCCAGGCTGTAAAGGATGGGCGCCACACTCTGCACACAGTCCTGTGTCAAGTTGCCGCTGGACTGTGCTCTTTGACAGTGATATCAGATTTCTTGGCAGGCCTGCCAATGCATCGGGCATTTCTGTCTGCAAGCCCATCAGCATTTTCCTCTACCTGCCCCATCAGATTCCCCATCTGAGTCCCCTGTAGCAGAACTGATGTGCCACCTCACCCTCCCAGAAGCTGATATTAAAGCTATCCTTTCCTCTGTGGACTGGTTGCAACACAGGTGGAGGTGATGGTCTAGTGGTATTGTCGTTGGACTATTAATCCAGAAACCAGCTAATGTTCTGGGAACTCAGGTTCGAATCCCGGGAAGGCAGATGGCGGAATTTGATTTCAATAAAAAAAATCTGGAATTAGGAATCTACTGATGATCAAGAAACCATTGTCGATTGTCGGAAAAAGCCCATCTGGTTCAGTAATGTCCTTTAGAACATAGAACATTACAGCGCAGTACAGGCCCTTCGGCCCTCGATGTTGCGCCGGCCTGTGAAACCAATATAAAGCCCATCTAACCTACACTATTCCAATATCATCCATATGTTTATCCAATAACCATTTAAATGCCCTTAATGTTGACGAGTCCACTATTGCTGCAGGCAGGGCATTCCACGCCCTTACTACTCTCTGAGTAAAGAACCTACCTCTGACATCTGTCCTATATCTATCACCCCTCAATTTAAAGCTATGTCCCTTCGAGCTAGCCATCACCATCGGAGGAAAAAGGCTCTCACTGTCCACCCTATCTAATCCTCTGATCATCTTGTATGCCTCTATTAAGTCACCTCTTAACCTTCTCTCAAACAAAAACAACCTCAAGTCCCTCAGCCTTTCCTCATAAGACCTTCCCACCATACCAGGCAACATCCTGGTAAATCTCCTCTGCACCCTTTCCAGTGCTTCCACATCCTCCCTATAATGCGGCGACCAGAACTGTACGAAATACTCCAAGTGCGGCCGCACCAGAGTTTTGTACAGCTGCAGCATGACCTCATGGCTCCGAAACTCAATCCCTCTACCAATAAAAGCTAACACACCGTACGCCTTCTTAACAACCCTATCAACCTGGGTGCCAACTTTCAGGGATCTATGCACATGGACATCGAGATCTCTCTGCTCATCCACACGACCAAGTATCTGACCATTAGCCCAGTATTCTCTAATCCTGTTACTCCTTCCAAAGTGAATCACCTCACACTTTTCCGCATTAAACTCCATTTGCCACCTCTCAGCCCAGCTCTGCAGCTTATCTATGTCCCTCTGTAACCTGCAACAGCCTTCCGCACTGTCCACAACTCCACCGACTTTAGTGTCATCCGCAAATTTACTAACCCCCCATCCTTCCACGCCCTCATCCAGGTCATTTATAAAACTGACAAACAGCAGTGGCCCCAAAACAGATCCTTGCAGTACATCACTAGTAACTGAACTCCAGGATGAACATTTCCCATCAACACCACCCTCAGTCTTCTTACAGCTAGCCAATTCCTGATCCAAACTGCTAAATCACCCTCAATCCCATGCGTCCGTATTTTCTGCAATAGTTTACCGTGGGGAACCTTATCAAATGCTTTACTGAAATCCATATACACCACATCAACTGCTTTACCCTCATCCACCTCTTTGGTCACCTTCTCAAAGAACTCAATAAGGTTTGTGAGGCACGACCTACCCTTCACAAAACCGTGTTGACTATCCCTAATCAAATTATTCCTTTCTAGATGCTTATAAATCCTATCTCTTATAATCCTTTCCAAAACTTTGCCCACAACAGAAGTAAGGCTCACTGGTCTATAATTACCAGGGTTGTCTCTACTCCCCTTCTTGAACAAGGGGACGACATTTGCTATCCTCCAGTCTTCTGGCACTATTCCTGTAGACAATGACGACATAAAGATCCAAGCCAAAGGTTCTGCAATCTCCTCCCTAGCCTCCCAGAGAATCCTAGGATAAATCCCATCCAGCCCATTTAGGGATGGAAATCTGCCATCCTTACCTGGTCTGGCCTACATGTGACTCCAGAGCCACAGCAATGTGGTTGACCCTCAACCGCCCTCCAAGGGCAGCTCAGGATGGGAAATAAATGCTGGCCAGCCAGCGACACCCATGTCCCACGAATGAATTTTAAAAAACACATTCGCACCCAGCAACTCACCGAATCCTGATCACATCTCGAAGCTACTCTGTGAGGTCAAACAGTCCCAGAACCAGAGCTGGTGGCTGCAAATGTCAGATTAAGTGTTTCTTTTTCATCAGCATCTTGCTTCTTCACGGAGGTCAGCCTCCTGCCCCTATGCCTGACCAGGCAGGGGGGCAGGTTTCTGAAAGCACAAGGGTTAGGGTGGGGGACAGGCGGGGTGAAATGGATGAAAGCAAGAGGTTTGTGTTTACATCATCTGCAGATTGTAAATCAAGACAGATTGCAGGATGAGGGAGAAATTGGATTCGTGAAGGCGGTTTGAGAAGGATGTAGCTCAATGATGGCTGCTCCAATGATGGCCGGGACCATCTCCTCTATATGGATGAGTAGCTGCTTTTGGCTGGGCACCAACCCTTATCCAGTATGAGAGAAAGACCGAAATGTGTCAGTGAGCATGGTACAGTGTGTTTGGTGATCTGCCTGTCACAGTTGAATAGCTGGCATTGTGTGCAAGCTGTAAGATGTGAGAGTGCAGGTTCACGGCAGTGCTAAGTGCGTGAGGGTGAGGTGAAGTTATGAATGTGAGGTTTGAGTTGTGGTTAATAGAGATTGTTGGTGGGTGAGTGAAGGAGCTGTGGTGAATGGAGCAGTGTGTGTGGCTCGTGGTACAGTGAAGATGCAGTCACTGGCCTTGGCCCCTCACTGAAAATCATTAAATTTCTTCCAGTACTATGTCCAAGTCTTGATGGTTTGACCGCTTGCATTGACAGCAAAGGCTATCTGCTGCATGAGCCTAAGTATTGTCTGGGGGGGAGGGGGCTGTTGGGGGGTGTCTTTCTGGCTCCTGAGGGAGGGGAATCTCTCTCCTGTGTACCTCAGGCACCAAAACCTCTGGTATGGTGTCCAAAAACCTTGGTGCACAGTCCCTGCTTTCAACTCCTCTTCTAATTCCAGCTCTTACTACAGCCAAAGTTCACCTTGTCTTTGAGAGGTGCAGCTTAGCTTTAAGTGCTATTGTCATTTGTTCTTTGGGCCCCTCCTGAGTTATGCAACCATTCAACAATATATTCAATACTGGACTGTACCGCACAAACATTACAATAAAAGGCAGCACCAAGTTTGCATGCTGCCTACATTATTTTGAACAGTGGGTTAATAGGGCATCGCATTCCATGCGTCTGATCTTAGGTGCTCTCCAGTTTAATCTAGTTGTGTCTTAATTGGCCACAATGTCATTTAATTGAGTTACCATTCACAGCAGTTTTACATGAGGTACAGCAGAGGGGAGGGAACATGACCATGGAGTCCAGAGTCTCTCAGGAGGAGATTAGGAAAGAACCAGAAAAGCTGGTGGATCGAGAAAAGAGCTGCTCTCTCCTATTGAGAGAGCTCACAGCTAACAATGAAGACATCATAGAATTGATGATTTTGCTAAAGGAAATGCCCCACCTGGTGAGCTACAGATCTACACTTGGATGGAAGCTACACTGAAGGAGTCAACACATTTAGTAAAGGAAGTCTATCCAGAGGCCTGGAAGAAGGGAACACACTTCAGCTTTGCAATTGTGTATCCAGGTCCTAAACGTCCCCTGGTTCCAGAGTGAAAGAAATCGGTACCACTGTTTCAGGAAGGGAGCGACCAGATGACTCAATGACATTACAATCACACAAATTTCAAACTGGGGACTACCTGGACATTGCAATAACACCACCTAGTAGAGCACCCACCCCCTCCTGGCCGCATGTGACCAGACTAATGTTTTTTTCCCCCAAGCACCCCTTGCGCAGCAGAGCTGATTAGAATCATAGAATCCCTAAAGTGCAGAAGGAGGCCATTTGGCCCATCAAGTCTACACTGACCACAATCCCACCCAGGCCCTATTCCCGTAACCCCACATATTTACCCCGCTAATCCCTCTCATGCTAGGGTCAATTTAGCGTGACCAATCAACCAGAACACTTTTGGACTGTGGGAGGAAACCCGAGCACCCGGAGGAAACCCACGCAGACACAGGGAGAATGTGCAAACTCCACACAGACAGTAACCCAAGTCTGGAATTGAGCCCGGGTCCCTGGCACTGTGAGGCAGCAGTGCTAACCACTGTGCCATCGTGCAGCCTGGTCTTGCTCCTGTCTGACCAAGAAAGCCAGCACGTTCATTGTATTTTCTTCCTAAGTGCATTTTTGAGAATTAATTTGAGCACTGCAGATTTGGAGTAGCATTTGGCATTCTCGCTCTATATTTTTTGATTAGTTTGTTTGGAACATTTTAATAAAACTGTGCTTTCATGGAATTGCTTTCATTTTGAAAATGTAAGTGTAGAATTTGTCTAGGAACTTTAATGCAACCTGGATGTGTTAAAATTACAAGGGCTAATTGCTTATTTATATATTGTAGCTGTGGAAATAGACACAGTAACTACAGCAATTATCAAATCTTCAGGATGAGTCAAACACATTAAACGTTTGTACAACTTGTGCTCAATTGTCAACAGCAGGAAAATGTTTGGAGTGGCAGATTGTGGATGCACATAAACATGCTAAATCCTCCATGTTGTTGCTCCCAGTGAGTCAGAGTATATGCTATTTTATGTCAGGAGTGTTATAGCAGTTAAAACAGCATCATGATGCAATTCATCTCTCTTCCCCGGACTGGCTCACTGCTTCCTTCACCTTCTCTTGTGTTTTTTTTCTCTCTCTCTGTCTTCCAAATACTTACTTTTCTCCCAGGCTGACTGTCTTTCCCATTGTTCCTGTTTCACTCTTTCTGTGTATGTCTTCTCCTGGTCCAATGTCCGTGTGGTACTTATATTTGCTTCTTTATTGATGAACTCAGTATATTTTTCACAATTTCTTTTAAGCGCATTGGAAGGTGGAATGATGCATATAGTAGATAGAAGCTGGGTCAGGAAGTGCTGTTAGAATAGTCTTCCATGGGTGTTTTGAGAGATGAGATAGAGCATGTGGAACAATGGACAGGAAGAGGCAAGGATTTGGTGTTGCACCATGCGGGTCAACCCCGGGGGGGATGCGCAAGTGAGAAGGGGAGAGCTGGCTGGGAGTGTGAGTGGAGAAGGTGTGTGAATTGAGGCCTGAGGCCAGTGAGCCATTTGGAGGTTCCTGGATATAGCATCTGTGCTGAGATATGGGTCGGTGAGCAGATGTCTGGAATTTGGTGTGATTTATGTAGGCAAGAGAGTCAAGGGTTATGGGGGGCAGACAGGAAAGTGGAGCTGGGACTATTACCAACCGCAAAACACTCAGGGAATTCCGAGGGAAGCTGGAAAGTCAGTTTAATGGTGGTGTGAGTTTCCCACGGATCTTCTGCTGGTGCCTGCCAGATTGGGAAATCTGCTGGAGGCGGACGTGAACCTCATTTGCATTCTGCTAACGGGATACAGTTGAAGGCCTGACCACCCACACCCGATTCTCCGCAGCACCAGCAGGAAAACACACCGGTGCAAAACACCTTTGGAACGACGAGGTGTGCAGATGTTGGGATTCAGCTGAGCAATGCCTGGGGCTGCCTCCAGAGTTCAGGATAGCGGCTGCTCGCATTCCTAGAGCCCAGAAAACCACAGCAGTGAATGGAGGAACATCTACAGGTGGACCTTCCAGATTCAGTGTTCTAGAAGGGATCCATCTTCTGGTCTCGGAGTGCTCCTGGGCACAAGAATCATAAGAATTAGGAGTAGGAGTAGACAATTCAACCCCTCGGCCCTGCTCCACCATTTAATACAATCATGGCTGATCTCATCTCGACCACAACTCCACTTTCCTACCTGTTCCCCATAACCCTTCAAACCTTACTAATTAAAAATCTGTCCACCTCTTCCTTAAATTTACTCAATATCCTGGCATCCACCATGCTGTGGGATAGTGAATTCCACAGATTTACGAACCTTTGAGACAAGTAATTTGATATTTGCTTTGATTTACTATTGTCACATGTGTTAGCATACAGTGAAAAGTATTGTTTCTTGCGCACTATACAGACAAAGCATACCATTCATAGAGAAGCAAATGAGAGAGTGCAGAATGTGATGTTACAGTCATAGCTAGGGTGTAGAGAAAGATCAACTTAATGCACGGTAAGTCCATTCAAAAGTCTGATGGCAGCAGGGAAGAAGCTGCTCTTGAGTCGGTTGGTACATGACCTCAGACTTCTGTATCTTTTTCCAGACGGAAGAAGGTGGAAGAGAGAATGTCTGAGGTGCGTGGGGTCTGTAATTATGCTGGCTGCTTTGCCAAGGCAGTGGGAAGTGTAGACAGAGTCAATGGATGGAGGCTGGTTTGCGTGATGGATTGGGCTACATTCATGACCTTTTGTAGTTTCTTGTGGTCTTGAGCAAAGCAGGAGCCATACCAAGCTGTGATACAACTAGAGAGAATGCTTTCTATGGTGCATCGGTAAAGGTTGGTGAGGGTCGTAGCTGACATGCCAAATTTCCTTAGTCTTCTGAGAAAGTAGAGGCGTTGGTGGGCTTTCTTAACTATAGTATTGGCATAGGGGGACCAGGACAGGTTGTTGGTGATCTGGGCATCTAAAAACTTGAAGCTCTTGACCCTTTCTACTTCGTCCCCGTTGATGTAGACAGGGGCATGTTCTCCTCTACACTTCTTGAAGTCGATGACAATCTCCTTTGTTTTGTTGACATTGAGGGAGAGATTATTGTTGCCGCACCAGTTCACCAGATTCTCTATCTCATTGCTATTCTTTGTCTCGTCATTGTTTGAGATCTGACCCACACAATGGTGTTGTCAGCAACCTTGAAAATCGAGTTGGAGAGGAATTTGGCCACACAGTCATAGGAGTATAGTACAAAGAGTATAGTAGGGGGCTGAGAACACAGCCTTGTGGGGCACCGGTGTTGAGGATGATCGTGGAGGAGGTGTTGTTCCCTATCCTTACTGATTGTGGCCTGTGGGTTAAGAAGTTCAGGATCCAGTCACAAAGGGAAGAGCCGAGACCCAGGCCACGGAGTGTGGAGATGAGTTTCATAGGAATTTCTCCTTATCTCTGTTTTAATTCTGCGACCCTTTATTCTAATACTATGATCTCCAGTTCTAGATTGCCCTCGAAGCAGAAACATCCTCTCCATGTCTACTTTGTCAGTCCTCCTTATCATCTTATCCACCTAAATTAGATCTCCTCTCATTCTTCTAAACTCCAGGGAGAATAGGCCTAAACTGCTCAATCTCTCTTCATAAGACAAACCCCTCATCTCTGGAAACAATCTAGTGAACCTCCTCTGAACTGCCTCCAATGCAACTACATCTCTCCTCAAGTAAGGGGACCAAAACTGCACACAATATTCCAAGTGCGGTCTCAGTAATGCTTTGTACAGTAGCAGCAACACTTCACTACTTTTATTTTTTATTCCTTTAGCAATAAGTGCCAAGATTTAATTTGCTTTCTTTATTACCTGCTGTACCTGCATACTAGCACTCTGCGATTCACCCACGAGGACACCCAGATCCCACTGCACTGAAGCACTCCGAAGTTTCTATCCATTTAGATAATAACTGCCTTTTGTATTTTTCTAACCAAAATGGATAACCTCACACTTATCCATGTTAACTTACATCTATCAAATTTTGCCCCATTCACTTAACCTATCCATATCCATTTGTAAATTTCTTACTTCATTTTCGCAACTTACTATCCCACCTGGTTTAGTGTCATCTGCAAATTTGGCTATGGAACCTACTATTCCTGCATCCAGGTCATTACTATAGATTGTAAATAGTTGGGGACTGAGGACCAAACCCTGTGGCATCCCACTAGTTAAAAAAATAAAAGTTTATTTATTATTCAGAAGTATGCTTACATTAACACTGCAATGAAGTTACTGTGAAAATCCCCTAGTCACCACATTCCAGTGCCTCTTCAGGTACACTGAGGGAGAATTTAGTATGGCCGATTCACCTAACCTGTACATCTTTGGGCTGTGGGAGGAAACCGGAGCACCCGGAGAAAACCCACACAATCACGGGGAGAACGTGCAAACTCCACATAGACAGTGACCAAGCCAGGAATCGAACCCAGGTCCCTGATGCTATGAGACAGCAGTGCTAACCACTGTGCCACCGTGCCGCCCTAAGTTACATCTTGCCTCCCAATAAAGATCAATTTATCCCAACTCTCTGCTTTCTGTTGGTTAGCCAATCCTCTATCCAAGCTAATAAATTACCTCTAATCCCATGTGAACTAACCTTGTGTATTAACCTTTTGTGTGGCACCTTATCAAATGCCAGATATACTACATCTACAGGATCCCCAATATCCACTTTGCTTCGAAGAACTCTAGCAAATTAGTTGAAGATCCATCTTCATTTTCAGGAGGTGCACCATCCACCTAGGCATAATAATAGGCATCCAGACACCATTCAGGTCTGTCCCACCATGGAATACGACGCAAAACACCTGTTTGCATAATTAATGAGGAAGGGGCCAGAAGATTTGGCATGGTTTCCACTCTATGTTCCCGCCCTGCCACGGGACCTGGTCCCAGGATGGGAGAGGTCTGCCCAAATACTTTCATTTATTGAGTGCCTTTCAAACCATTGGACTTTGCAAAGCATTTTTTGAAGTGTAGACACTGTTATGCTATTGGAAAGGTGGCGGCCAAGTTGCGCTCAGCAAACTCCCATAAACAGCTATGATGTGATAATGACCAGATGTTTTTGTGATGTTCATTTAGGGATAAATATTGGCCAGGACACCAGGGATAACTCCCTTACTCCTATCTTTTCCCCCAAAATTGCAGCAGTCCCTTATTACAGTACTGAGTATTAGCTTTGATTTTCGTTTGCACTTGATGTGCAGAGATGTATGGATTAGGTGGATTGGCCACGCTAAATTGCCCCTTAGTGTCCAAAGATGTAGAAGTTAGGTGGATTAGCCATGGAAAACGCACAGAGTTATGGGAATAGGGCAGGGAGTGGGCCTGGGTTAGATGCTCTTTTGGAGAGGGAGGTGAAGACTTGATAGGCCAAATGGCACTGTAGGAATTCTATGGTTCTATAGTTGAGCCCACAATCTTCTATCTCAGGGACAAGTGCACAGTATCAACTGAGACAAAACTGACATCTAAATTTTGTGCCTTCTACGTTATTCACCTAGCCTAGCAGTGATATTGGGCTCAATTGCAACATTATTGAATCATTCACAATTATTGAACTCAGCACAGAATGAAAACTGCAAGTGATTAATGAGGCAGGAAAGCAGGAGTCCCAGAAAAAGAACTCCAGGTGAATTAGTGAGGAAGTCAACACAGATTGGAAAATACACAATGGAAAATGAGTGGGCACGCCTGGAATTCCCAGGAGGAAATATAGTACAAATGGGAAAATAAGAGAGCTGGTCCAAACTGTTTTTTCCTATTGGGTTATTCACACTGAGCTGAAGGGATCATGGGTAGGCTGTTAGATTTCCTTCCCTTACTAATTGGATGTAGCTGGCTTTTTGTTATTGCATCTGGGGGAGCTGGTTTTATGCAGGAGAAAACCAAAGGCTAGGGAAAGACTGAGGTGGAAAGCTTGTAGAATAGGAGGAAGGAGAAGCAGGTGGAGCCCAAGAACTCTGAGCTAGGGAGCAGGTAGGGAAACAGTGAAGATTGCCAAACTGTAGGTGTTCTAAAAGGCACTCAGGGTGAGCAACTTAGCAGGCGGGCGCAGGGAAGGAGAGCAAATGTGCAGACGAAAGCACACCAGACTGAAAATAAGCAACCAGTGGACCAGGAAGCAAATAAAAACAGAAAATGTTGGGGATACTCAACAGCTCTGCAGCAGCTGTAGAGAGAGAGAAAAGCCAAATTCACAATTCAAGTCTGTTCTGTTCTCTCTACAGTTCTCTCTCCACCTTGCTGCTTCACCTGCTGAATATTTGCAGCATATTCTTGCGTTTATTTCAGATTTCAAGACCTACAGTATTTTGCCTTTAGGCTAGGCAGGTGTCCCTCTTAGAGGCCAAACACAGACCTTTTCCCAATCCTCCAGTCCCTGAGCTCCATTCTCCAATATCCCACACTTTAATTGCTCTAAGGCTCTTCCATTACTCGTATATCCCAAGTGTCTTTCTACTGAGTACTGGCGGATCAAACACTGCATACTATATTGCTGCAAACTATTAGAATATGGTGAAGACCAAAAAGATAGGCCAGGAGGGGTATAGAAAAGAAAGGAAACACATTAAAACACCACAAGCAGTGAAAGACAGAGTAAGAAAAAGATTTGGAGACAAATTTATTTTTTCCACGATAGTGGTACAAAAGGGTAACTGTATTTTATAATATTGTCTATTTGACCATTATAATAAGGTGTGTATCCTCTGATTCATTGTGTATACTGCCAGAAGAGATCCACTACTTTTTGAAATGACAATTTTAAAGAATCTCTCAAGAGTTCTCTGGCAAGAAGGTAAATATTCACAAAATAGTGAACCTGTGAAAATGGATCTCAGGACTTGGACTTAAAGTGTGAATGAGCAGTAATCAATCTCAAAGATGAGAATATTAACTCCAAGGTGGGAAAGCAGCTTAGCAACTGCCCTGCCTGGCCTGGGCACCAGTGGAAGCCCAGACAATTTTAACAGTTGGGCCTTGTTAACATGGGTTTTGGGTCAAATTCACAGACAGGAAGTCCAAAGGGAAGTGGTGGAAAACTAGACAACCTGGAGGTTGTCCATTGGGCTCCAGTTAAGTGGGGGCACAAGAGTCCTGGTGCAGTCCGTGGGTTCGGAAGCAGGAATATACTGGAAGGGAGAGGTCTACACTTCTCTTGAGGACCTTGGAGAATTATTTCTACTTCATCTGGCGGTAAGAGGGAAGGATTTGTATTTGCATTTACCAGGTCCCGTTGGAGTTTAACCGTGCCCAATCTGCTGGGCTGGTACTGATGATGCCTTACTGACTGATGTCCTGGTTAAGATGTTTGTCAGGATCCTATTGAAAGAGTAGGATCCTGATTTCATAAATATCTGAATCTGCTGTCTGCTTTAGGCAGGCACCTCATATGCCTGTAAAATCCAACATTTTAAAATCACAATGGAACAGGTCACTCTGACCATTTTAACTTCTGCCGGGCACTGGTCTACGCTGTGTTTAATTTAGTTTGAAACAAAAGCTCATTTTCAGTTTGTGCACCGAGACTCCAGCTGATGGAAACAATGTTTACTTTCTGAGTGGAAAATCTAATTCTGCTTGTAAACACTTTAATCTGTGATACTAGGCTTTAGCACATCGAGCTATTTAATCCCCTGCTGCCATGCATCAACTAATAGCTTTATTCTTCACCCAGGATTCCATTGATGACTTAATTCCTCCTGTAGAGGAAACATTTCTACAAATTAGGTTAGCCTTAGGGGCTCAGTAAATTTTTAACCATACAAATTGCAAGGTACAATCATGTATAACGAGATTCCTCCCCTACCAATTGAGAACACACCTTTCTGATACTAAAATAAAACTGATAATTTCGCTCACATCGGGAAACCTGGCCACCCTGTCTCCAAACTCACCTCCATGGCCCTAGTAAAATTCCCCTGCTGTTCCTTATCTCTTACGTAGAGATAAGACAAGGCTCTTTAAAAAAGACTCCTCTCTCCTAGGGGAAGAGGGGCTGGGGATAAGACCTTCTGCTCAGAGCCCTTCTCCACTCCTCCCTTCTCCAGCAGCTTGTCCTCCTCTGTGCTGCCTCTACTCAATCATGCTGCAGACCAGGGGGTTGGTATGTATTGTATCCATGATTGGGCATAAGTCCCCTGACCAGAACCCTTGAAATCAGAATCAGAAGCAAGGCCGTGTCTATGTGTAGCATTGCCAACTTCAACTAAAAACCCAGCAGAAAACTCACAGCACTTCTACAAACTCAGGCAGCAGCCGTCGAACTCAATCAGCAACTAACCAAAGACGAATTGATGATCTCTTTAATTAACTCTGTTGGCAAGGATGGAGGGAGGGGTGGTGGGTGGAGGGGGTCCCCCCTGATGTGAAACACATGTTCAGTTGTGTGTACCTAAGAGACGATGTTAGCTGGAATGGTGGGATTGAAATTGGCAGCACTCAGATCAGTATTATATGTTGACTGACATTGCAATGTGCCTACTCTGCGTAAGTCTGGTGCCCATTCTTACCACCCATGCTGATGCCCTGACCAAGATGATCTCCAGAGTAAACTGCACCAAAGTTGTGCACGCACAGTGCAGATGCCATTTTGGAATTAAAACAGCACCCAGGCTGCCAAAACTACAGTTTTGTGGCTGTTCATGTTCATTTGAATTTTAGCAGCAGGCACTTTAATTTGATTTGATTTATTATGTACCGTGATATGGGCTACAGTGAAATGTATTGTTTCTTGCATGTGATACAGACAAAGCATACCGTACGTAGAGTACATGGGGTGGGGTGGGGGTGCGGTGTTGGCGGATAGGTCAGATCTTTCGAAGTTATCTTTCGGAAAGTTGCTGTATCCAGACTATGGTTCACAACACCTCTGAGGGACTGTGAACCATGAAACTAGCCTGATTCCACAAAACTGGCTCGGAGATGCCTACCTCTGCAATGGAACTGGTCATGTCTGGAATGCAGAGTGCTCCTGCACCAGCGAACATTAGGGGCACCTGGAATGGGGGTGGAAACTCCAGAATCGGGTCTGTATAAAGGTATCCGTAGGTCTCCCTGACTCCATGGAAATCCAGTTAACTTTGTTCCTCTCTGGCAGATGTTATCCAATTGTTTCAGCCCCAGAACCTCTAATCGTTAGACTCCGGCATCCTTTCTTGGCGGAAAATGCTAAATGACCTGTCTCTTCATTTTTTCCCCATCTGATTGTGCCGGTGCGTTAACAATTAGTCTTGTGGTCTGCACCACCCTCAAGAGTCTCCACTCACTTTCCAGAAAGACCATATTGACACGTGTTGACACCCTGATCCTGTCACAACCTCCCTTGAGGCAATGACAAACCAAGACCATTCCCTCCTATTCCCTCCACCCTCATATCAAAAGGGACTTTTTAAAAATTCATTCATGGGACATGGATGTCACTGGCTGGCCAGCATTTATTGCCTATCCCTAGCTGCCCTTGTTCAGGGCAGTTGAGAGTCAACCACATTGCTGTGGCTCTGAAGTCACATGTAAGCTGGACCAGGTAAGGACGGCAGATTTCCTTCCCTAAAGGAAGGAAACCAGATGGGGTTTTACAACAATCAGCAATGGTTTCATGGTCATGAGTAGATTCTTAATTCCAGATTTTTTTTATTGAATTCAAATTCCACCATCGGCCGTGGTGGGATTCAAACCCAGATCCCTAGAACATTAGCTGGGTTCCTGGATGAAGAGTCGAGCGATAATACCATAGGCCACCGCCTCCCCACTCTCTCAATTCCCTCTAAGAATTTACATGGCATGTTAACAAAGCAAACACACTCAATTAAAAAAAATCTTTCATGGGATGTGAATGCTGCTGGCACAGCCAGCATTTCTAGTGCATCCTAATCTCCAGGGTCATTCCCAAGCAAATTCACACAGAAAACAAACCCTACCCTGCAGCTGATGAATATAACCTTGGCCAATCAGAAATAACTGCAATAAGAAATGTAAATAAAACTTTATTGGAAGATTACAATTTCCTCAGACTTTATTGAAAAGAAGAGGAAACTCTCATTTACATTACCCTGTTCCCATTTTCACAGTCCCAAAATTCACACTCCAACATGCTTCAGAATGACTACATTACTTTCTTGCCAGAGTGTCGGTTATGTAGGCGAACATGGCTGCACATTTGCACACAGTGAGATAAATGCCTACCTGGTTTGCTGGCATTGGCTATATCTTGAATAGGACACCATGGAGAATTGACATTGCCCCGAGCAGACATACAGAACGTTGGTTTTATCTCTCATCCAACAAGTGGTCCCTCTGTCAGTGCACCACACTCTCAGCTCTGCACTACAAGTCTTTCATTTAGCTACAATTGTTTTTCTCAGATGTTGGAAATAAAACACCTGTGAGCAGCGATTGGTGCTATACTGCTCTTTGCAGTGTCATCAATAAAATGTCTGCGTTATTACAATATCATTGGATGTCATACTGGCCTGCTCTGAGAGTGTTGGATCAAATGTTCAAACAATTATGTTTGGTAAGTTTTATCAGGCAATGGATTTCACAGTCAATCCTTTATTGGAAAAAAACGGCTCTTCCCAAAGCATAACTGTAATGTGAGTTTGATTTCCTTACAGCTAAAAACCCAAGGCAATACTGCTGGCAGCAGAGATATTTATTTTGTAGGTCACAATGTGTTAATCTTAGGCCTCTGTGAGTGGAGAAGGGTAATGGCAATGTGTGAAGATAGATAAGAATGACAAATGGATGCAACCCATAGTTGCATATGGTTAACTTTAACTCACAGGCTGAGCTACTGTCAGTGGGGGAAGACTAATTGAGAGCTGATCTTCACATTCCTTGCTGTATCCTCTCCTTAGCAATTCATGATTTCAGTATTTTGTTTTTGTTTGTTGGAAGACCCAAATACCCGCTCATCACCTTCTCCCACTCCCAAGAAAAGAGAGTGGGCTACAAGCCAACTGAATGTTTTGACTGCTGTCTTTAAATATGGCCTTTGCAATATTCATTAGGTGTGCGATAACCTAATTAAATTAGTTTTTAGCATTTACTGCAGGAGTAATTCCAGATTTCATCAGTGTTGCAAGTTTTGCTTAAACTACCGCCTACTGTAAGGAAAACCATACTCAACATTTCTGTGTAATACCAGCAAAGTGCAAGCATGCACTGGACAGCCACAATTATTAGTGCTGTATATCATTGCTATTAATATATACTTAATCAATCTTTAACCAGCTTTCTCATTGTTTTTAAAATAGAACAAAATGTGCATCATTATATGGGGCAGAAAACACAATAATGTATCAGTTGTAGCATAAGCTAAATGACAATTTGTTTTCAGCTCAGTTTTGTTGACTTTTGTTGATGAACTTACCATACTTCTTGAAACATGTGCAAAATGAGCTGAACAATGATATAAGAACTGAGTAAGATCGGTTGTGCCAATTCCGAGGGACTTGGAAATGTTAGCTGTCAAACAATATGAATATTACTGTACTTGGGAAAAATTTGTTGGTTAATTATCTATACTTATATGAGCATTGCAAAAAGAGAAAGAAACCAAATCATTTCCATGGGTGGCTTCTATCAGAACATTGTGAACATTGACTCATGTTGTGAGATTGCAGAGTGCTGATGCCATGGGAGATGATGCCACACAGACTGGAAGCGACTCCTCCATATTTGTTAAAGCTCTCTGGGAGGCCATGAAATACTTGATTTAGCTGCTTGTGTGAAGCTATTTTTTTTGATATCTCCCAGCTGGGCTCACAAATTCCATACCTCCATCTTCCTCGGGAGAGCTGCTTTGGCAAGTTGTCTCTTGGGTTTTCTGGCCACCGACCGGTACCTGCTGCGTGTTTCATCACCAACATACACCACAAACACATCCTGTAACCCAGCCAGGATTCTAGTTTCTGCACAGTGGAGGATCCACTTTGCCCATGGTGTGTTTTTTCCTGTGAGCTCCTGCTTCAGTGAAGGGCTTAGAGGAAAGAAGAAAAGGACAAAAGTTTGGATAACACTGAGAGATTCACAATGCAGCTTGACATAGTGGCACAGTGACTGGGTGGCACAGTGGTAACCTGGATTCGATTCCTGGCTTGGGTCACTGTCTGTGCAGAGTCTGCACGTTCTCTCCGTGTCTGCGTGGGTTTCCTCTGGGTGCTCCGGTTTCCTCCCACAGTCCGAAAGACATGCTGGTTAGGTGCATTGGCCATGCTAAATTCTCCCTTAGTGTACCCGAACAGGCGCCAGCGTGTGGCGAACAGGGGATTTTCACAGTAACTTCATTGCAGTGTTAATGTAAGCCTACTTGTAACACTAATAAATAAACTTTAAACTTTAAAAAATAAACTTTAAACTAGTGTGTGTTTTCAAAGATTCAGGAAGGTATCCCAATTCAGCAAAGCCTTCACCTAAACATCTCTTATTCAATCAGCTCTAGATGAATAATTGATTTCCAGTGCTTTCTGCTCCAGCTCATGAGAGATTCATGGTGTTACTGGTAGTCTTACTCCTCTCCCTGGTGCTAAGTGATGACTTATTCTTCAATGAGAGGGCAATTGTTAGTGAGTGTTGTCTAAGAGGGTGAATACAGATGTGTGGAGCTTCTGTTTGCTGTGCAGATGCCGAGAGTGAGAGAAATCAAAGTGGAAGCTGGATAAGGATGTTTTGAATGGAATACCTATTTCTGGAATGCATAGTGAGGAAATCGCCATGAGAGGAGTTTCTGATTATACAAAATATATTGAGTGAGTGGAGAATGCTGCAAGTGCCAGTGCTGGGTAGAGGTGAGTGTGTGTTTGGAATAAGTTTGACCTTGGACAGAGCAGTGTGGAATGTTGTAGCTGGGAGTGAATTGTTGAGGGTGATGGAGAGGAAGCCAAGGATGGTTGTTATATGTTGTTGACAGAGTTGCTAGTTTTGCCAGCTAATCAAAATGCATTGCACCCAGGTCCAGATGTTCCTGAAGCTATCTCCGTTGTTCTCCCCAGGTGCAATTGATATTTTGGAATTTACTCCCCCACCAGCTGCGGGGGGGAAATTCCCTCCTCACCATGACTCTTTCCCGTAAGACCTCCAGAGAGACCACACAGACCTTGGTGGTTTGCTGCAACTCATCATTCAGCACTTTCTCCCTCCAGCATTCCAAAGTGCAATCTTCCAGAAAGAAATGCAACACTCTTGGCTCGCAAAGTGGGGTTTCTCATTATGTCAGTTACCTCTGTGATCATAATGAGATTTGGGTATTGAAATTCCTTTTCTGATGCCATTTCACTAGCCACCCGTTAAAATTGGGGTTATTGTCTTTGTACATCTTTCCATCTGTGATGTGTAATGAGTGAGCATGATTTGATGATGAATGGTTGAGAGTGCAGAAGGGAATCTCCCTTCTCTGGCTCATGTCCATGTCAACAGATCTGGCTCAGAGACAAAAATTCTCATCCCTTTTGTCCTTCTTAAAACCGTCTGTTTGCTGTAAAATAAAACACCTGCATATACATTGTTGTAGAATTCCTGGATTAATGTTTTCTAACTTGAACAATGAACCCTGGCAGGGTGTCACCTTGTGGTAAAGAGCCACCTGTAATGTTCAGATAACAATACCAATGTGATAGACATGTATTTACAGCTTTTCTCAGCACGTCTGGTGAAAAGTCCTTCAATTATTGCTGAATTATAGAATGAGATAGCACAGAGGGAAGCCTTGTTGTGACTTCTGGATAGAGTTATCCATCTAGTTCCACTCTCCTCTTTCCCCATAGCCCTGGAAAATTTTCACCTTCAAGCATTCAACCAATTCCCTTCAGAAAATTATTGATTTATTGAAAATTATTGAAACAGTATCCTCCCCACTTTCAGGAAGTCATCCAGTCCTGCATTTTCTCTCGGTCTCAACATCCTTCTTAAAGTGTAGTGCCTGAAAGTGAACACAATGCTCCATTGAAGCTGAACCAGTGTTTCACAAAGCATATTTTTAGTATAATTTACTAATGAAGCAAAGGATTCAATACTTTTTTTAAATAGCCTTCTCAACTTGTCATGTCACCTTCAAAGATTTGTGCATACATCCCCAGATCTCTGTTCCTGCATTCTGTATAAATTTATACCAGGCTGTATTTTACCTGCTCCTACCAGGTATATTTTTGGCGGGGGGCCGGGGGCATATAAAATGGGAAGGGTGCCACCCCCCACCTCCTTCTTAATCACCTTGGCCACCTGTGTTGCCACTTTTAGGGAACCGTGGACCTGCACGCCCAGATCCCTCTGCATGTTAATGTTCTTAAGGGTTCTGCCATTTACAGTATAATTCACGCCTAAATTTGATCCTCCAAAAAAAAAAGAACTATATTAATCAAACCAAAGAGTTGGAAAAATCGCAATGCAAATGTAAGAAAATTATTCAAACTCACACCATTCCTTTTATCCAAAGAATACCCTTAGAGACACAAAACTCCAGTGAAGATTTACTGCTATGTTAACTTCGAGGCTTTTTGCATGCCCGGCCCAGTTGCAAACAGATTTCTTTTGGCGGATTTCTGAGCATTCATTAGATGCTTTTTCCCCAGTTGGTATCTCTACCTGAGACAACCAAGGCTGCACTCTAAACTCACCATTACTTCAACTAGAGAGCAAACACATGGGTTCCCTAAAGTCAGTCCCCAGCATCCTTGCAGTATTTCCTATCAGAGACCTTTCTGACAATCACACTCTGAACTTCCTTTCTGTGTTTCCTGACATCACTGGACCCATTTTACTAAGCAATAGCACAGTTTTTTCCACTTCGGTTCCAAAAATCACTTAACGACTATTCCCTTTGTAACCCCTATCTTCACTTCAAAGTGTTGCAAAACCTCTTTAAAAATGCATGTACACAAACAAATCCAGAAAATCTGATCTTTTTGCTACAGGTCCCGGCAGCAAGCTCACAAAAAAGCTAAATAAATCTGAAACCATGTTCCACCTTTCTTAACACACAAATAAAAATTGAACTTGAAGTTATACATTGTTCCTTGTGGGAAGGAAAGGGGGGTTGGGGCTCTATCTTTGGGGACTGCTCTTTGTGGATTGTGGGTACAGCCCTGCTAAGAAGGAACTCCCCCCTTTTCTTCCTATCCATCCACAACTTTAAATCCACCACTGTGCCCCCCTTCCTAACCTGCCCAAACCGTCCCTGTCATAAACCCCGGACTTACCTGTCTCTGGAGGTCCTGCTTCCTCCTCCTCTTGCTGTCCTGGAATGGCCGGCAACTCCAGAGTGTGTGACTTCCTCCCTAGTGAGGAGTGAAGTTCCCACTCAGCTCTTGTTATGCTGTAACATACTACAGGGCGAGTTGGCATGGAGTGGTCAGATCCATACTACCCATTTCCCCCACCCATCGTATTATTCAGCCCGCCATTTAATTCTGGTGTTAGCAGGATATTCCCATTGGGTTTGGGGCATTGACATTAGGGTGGATGCGCCATCCCATTGAGGATGGCAGGTGGGCTCCCAAAGCTGGAGAGATAGGAGGGATAGGAACTCCCCACCCCCTCCACCCCCAGCTTAGAAGAGGCAAAAGTGTTTTTTTCCATAGCCTAGTACTGACACCTCTGAGGCCAGCTGGAGAATTCTTTAATAGGCCTTTAAACAGCCTTAGTTTCCTACCCGCTTGTTGGCAGGTAGCCCTGACACCTACCCATTCCTTGAAAGTGTTGGAGACCCAATAGTGCTGGAAAAGCAGCACTGTAGCTGGCAGCCATGTTCACCTGACTCCATGCTCTCTTACTGGGGCCTAAGAATCCAGCCTATTGCATCTTCTTGTTCATTCTGTTGAAATGCACTCATTCCCCTTGTAATGATAATCATTTCATACTGGCTTTAAGATGCTCATTCTCCATAATTTACCACACTGTGGGCTGAAGTTCTGGTGAAGGCTCAAGTCCCACCGCCAGGGCCAAAAGAAGGAGCTGACCCTGTGCTGGCGAGTGGCAGGACCCGGAAATGGCATTTTGCTGGTGGCAGCCAGTTGACAGGAAGTTGCCAAGGCTGCCATCCAACTGGGCACAGCATCTCACAACCCCAATCAGAGGGTCAGCAATTTCAAAGCCTCAGCAGCACCACAGCTCGTGGTGGCCATTGCTGGGACTGCAGCTTCATGTGAGGTGCCCTCAAAATCACATGAGTTGTTTTGGGGAAGCTAGGGCGACACAAACAGGCCCTGGGAGGACAGTCTGTTCCAGTGGTGACATCTTGGGCATGGCACAATGGGGAAAGGTGCACACTGTGAATTATGGTGCACCCATTTAGGAGAGATCCCTCAGGAACCCACTGGGAAGTTGCCAGGATTTACCTGGCAGTTACCCCAGGCAGTGGTGAGCCCTCTTGACCCAGGTAAAATGCATGCAGGGCAAAAATTGGTTGTTAATGAGGTTAGTAAATGCTTAGTGGGTGGCCGTGTCACTAAGGATCAACCCATTCTTTCTCCAAATCATCTGCGGCCTCTTTCGGGTCCATGGCACTGACTTCATCATCAATAGCAATTAACTTACCAGTTTCCCCATTATTTGACAATACTACAATATGTCAAGCACAACTGTTGCAAACACTCTGGGGGGAATTTTACCATTTTGAGTGTATGTGCCAGATCTGGACGTCAAATAGATCCATGCCTGGAATCCTCTTTCCAGCGTGCCCATACACGTTTTGCTGGCTCCGGCCCGATTCGCGCTGTGGGCGGGGCTTAGCGCTGGCGGACCGATTGGAGCTCTGAACTGCGCATGCGCAGTTCGAAAAAATCTGACAGAGCGCGCCCGGGCGCGAAACAAAAAGCAGAAAGAGCAGCTCTCTGACGTTCATCCTCTGGTCGGGAGGGGGGGCGGGTGGAGAGGGGGTGACGTATCATCCCCTGGCGGGGGGGGGGGGGGGGGGGGGGGGGGGGGTGGGGAGAGGAAGTGACGTATCATCCCCTGGCGGGGGGGGGGGGGAGAGGGGGTGACGTATCATCCCCTGGTGGGGGGGCGGGGGGGGGGAGGGAGAGGGGGTGACGTATCATCCCCTGGCGGGGGGGGGGCAGAGGGGGTGACGTATCATCCCCTGGCGGGGGGGGGAGGGAGAGGGGGTGACGTATCATCCCCTGGGGCGGGGGGGGATTGGAGAGGGGGTGACGTATCATCCCCTGGGTGGGTGGGGGGGGGGGAGAGGGTGTGACATCTCATCCCCTGGGAGGGGGGAGGAGAGGGGGTGTGACGTCTCATCCTCTGGTCGGGGGGGGTTCCGCTGCCTGTCTGCGGCCGATCCCTCCTGGCACCATCACTGGTTCACTACTAGCCACAGCCATCTCTCCCGCTCTCTCGCACCTGCAGAGAAGAGTAACCTGTGGCTGGTAGTGAACGGCGAACCAGTGATGGTGCCCGGAGGGATCGGCCGCAGACAGGCAGCGGAACCCCCCCCCCCACCCAGGGGTTGATATTTCACACCCACTCTCCTCCCCAACGCCCCCCCCCCCCCCCCAGGGGATGATCGGTCACACCACCCCCCTACCACCAGATGAGACGTCACACCCCCTCTCCTCCTCCCACCCCCCCTCCCGCCCCGACCAGAGGATGACCTGGGTCAGAGAGCCGTTGCAGTCTCTGACCCCGCTCTTCGGAAGCTGCAGCGGCGACTTCAGACTTTTATTTTGCAGGTCGGTAACAGCGCGGACGCGGATCGGGCCAGAAGACGGTAAAGTGGGATTTGGCGGTAGAGTTGGGCGCGCGGTTCATTAAGTCGATTTAAATGCATGCAAGCATTTAAATCGTCGCGCCGCCCAATTTGGGCGCGGGGTGTCAGTAAAGGCGCGATCTGCTCGGATTTGGGTGCAGATCGCGGTATAGGCCCGACGCCCAACTTTACCGCGATTTCGCCCCCGAAAACGGGCGTGGAGTTTTGGTAAAATCAGACCCTCTAAATGCTATTTTCAGTTTATTTGGTGTGCCTGGAGAGATCATTAGAGATAAAGGTCCACAATTTATTGGTAAACCATTTCAGTATATGTATGAGAAGTGGAATATCAATCATAGTACTTCTTCTCCTTACTATGCTAAATCGAATGGCCCAGTGGAACAAATTATTCACATGGTGAAATCCCTATTCTCAAATGTAGACAGACCAAGCAACAGCTTTATATTGCAATGTTACATCTGAGAGCAGCACCTTTTATTGCAAGTATTCCATCAATGGCAGAGCTCATGTTTGGCAGACCAGTGTGGCTGATTTATCTGCTCTCACCCATTCTACATTCTCAGAAACTGGAGAGCAATTTTCAAAATTGCAAGGGATGATAATAAAAACCAAAAGAGAAAATGCTGGAAAATCTCAGCAGGTCTGGCAGCATCTGTAAGGAGAGAACAGAACTGATGTTTCGAGTCCAGATGACTCTTTGTCAAAGCTAAAAGGCATAGAAAGTGGGAGATATTTATACTACAGGGAATGAAAGATGAGTCATAGTCAAATAAACAAGGGGAAAGGCTGCTAATGGCAGTCTGTAGAGAGAATAAAAGATGTGAATGGCTGAACGGTCGTGAAGCTGAAATCAGAGGGCAAGCTGTGACAGATGAAGATGTGGGGGGAGGGGGGTGAGGAGGGTTTTTTTTGCCCAATAAAACTGCCGGTACAGAATTGCCAAGTTTACAGTTGGGACAACAGGTTTGCAACCAGGTTCCCACAGAAGGTACATGGCAACTAGTTGAGGTGGCAAAGATTTTACAAAGTCACTACACACAAAGGCTCAACTGTGAGACGTAGCCAAGAATAAATCAGATCCATTCCAGCTCCTCAATCAATATACAGTCCAATTGCCCCTAGGCCTAGATAACAGATGTAATCAGGACCGACCTCCGAGAATGGCAACTCCACAGGTCATTGAAACATTAAAGAAATCTTCAAATACATTTACCATTACAAAATCTGGGCAATACAGCAGATTACCTTTGTGCTTTAGAGGCTTATAGATTCATCGGTTCTATACACTTATGTAATGGTAACTAAACATGAATATGTATTGTAAATAGCTAGCTATACTTTGTTGGAAGGGAGGAAAGTACCTTTAAAAAAAAAGGGATGTTGCAATATGCCTTTAGCAGCATGTCATCACCAGAAAGGAAGTGTGTCATGTGGTCTAGTCTCAATTTCACTCTGGTCTGTGAGCAATACATAGAAACTAGAAGCAGTAGTGGGCCATTCGGCCGTTTGACTCTGCTCCACCATTCATTATGATCATGGCTGATCACCAAATTTAATATCCTGATTCCCCGCTTCCCCCATATATTCCTTGATCCCTTTATCCCAAGAGCTATATCTAATTTCTTCTTGAAATCAGACAACACCTTGGCCTCAACTACTTTCTGTGGTAGTGAATTCTGCACATTCACCACTCTCTGGGTGAAGAAATTTCTCCTCATCTCAGTTCTAAAAGGGTTACCCCTTATCCTCAAACTATGAGTCCTAGTTCTAGACTCCCCCACCATCGAGAACATTCTTTCTGAATCTACCCTGTCTAAACCTGTTAGAATTTTATAAGTTTCTATGAGAGCCCCTCTCGCTCTTATAAAATCTAGTGAAAAAAATCCTAATTGATTTAGTCCGTCCTCATATGACAGACCTGCCATCCCAGGAATCAGCCTGGTAAACCTTTGCTGTACTCCTTCCATAGGGTTGGGAAGCATTTTCTGATCAGGGCCAGTGTGATCTCCTGGACTCGTTTCGATCGCCTCAGGGGGTCGGAGAGGAATTTCCCAGATTTTTTTTCCCCCATATTGGCCCTGGGGTTTTCACTCTGGGTTTTCGCCTCTCCCTGGAGATCACATGGTCTGGAATGGGGGGGTGGGGGTGAGTTAATAGGTTGTGATGAACAAAGCATCGTAGCTGTGAGGGACAGCTCGGTGGATAGGATATTAGGATGTAGATAGGCTGGAAAATTGGGCGGGGATCCTGGATTCAGGATTCAATCCTGGACCGGGGAGCGGCGTGGGCTTGGAGGGCCGAAGGGCCTGTTCCTGTGCTGTATTGTTCTTTGTTCTTTGTTCATAGCAAGAACATCCTTCCTCAGATAAGGACACCAAAACTGCACACAATACTCCAGATGTAGCCTCACCAACACCTTATACAATTGCAGTAAAACATCCCTGTCTCTGTACTCAAATCCTCTCACAATGAAGGCCAACATAGCATTGGCTCTCTTTTACAGCACACACAGCTCTGCTTCTGGTGTCTTCAAGCTTTCTATCCATGTATATAGAAACATAGAAAAACTACAGCACAAAACAGGCCCTTCGGCCCCACAAGTTGTGCCGAACATATCCCTACCTTTTAGGCCTACCTATAACCCTCCATCCTATTAAGTCCCATGTACTCATCCAGGAGTCTCTTAAAAGACCCGATTGAGTTTGCCTCCACCACCACTGACGGCAGCCGATTCCACTCGCCCACCACCCTCTGTGTGAAAAACTTCCCCCAAACATCTCCCCTGTACCTACCCCCCAGCACCTTAAAACTGTGTCCTCTCGTAGCAGCCATTTCCACCCTGGGAAAAAGCCTCTGAGAGTCCACCCGATCTATGCCTCTCAACATCTTATATACCTCTATTAGGTCTCCTCTCATCCTACGTCTCTCCAAGGAGAAAAGACCGAGCTCCCTCAGCCTATCCTCATAAGGCATGCCACTCAATCCAGGCAACATCCTTGTAAATCTCCTCTGCACCCTTTCAATCTTTTCCACATCATGAGAATTTCCACATATATGTTCTCATGTTTAAATAAATGAATCTACAACATGGGTACCCAATCCCTTATGAGTGATTGGTGCCTTTATGTCATAATAAACACACGATAGTCTTGTAGAATTAGTTACTTGGTTGAACCTGACACGACCTCTGAACATTGAATTAAGTATGATCTCCAAAAGATTAAACTACATATTTTCAGCTAAACAGATCTTTGTGTATTCTGGTCAATGTTTGTTATTTCTGTTCAGATAATCTTTGTTACCAAGAATTTCATCACCTTTGCGATTTCTTTACTGAGGTAACTCATTGGCAGATACTCTTTCCCTTAGTCTGACAGGATTTAGTGTACAATGCATTGCTGATACTTTCCTAATGAGTGCTCGCGAATGATTTTTTCCTCTGGTTTCTATCTGTTTATTTGAGCTTTTGGTACTTTCTGAGCCTTTAGTCCCTTAAAAAGAACCTCGTTATTGATCGTTATTTCTTCTTTTCCCATGGAGCAGGTTTTTAAAACTATTTCCAGTGAAGAAGCTGTTCAAGGTCAGGGGATTCGGAGACTGATCAGTTTTACGCTGTCAGGTACGATTGTCTTTTAAAGCGCGTCCCTCTATAACCTTCAACATCAAAGCAAAGAATCCCTTTGTAGAGCTTTCTGTTTCAACTGAGCTGCACATATTCATTGCTCAGAATAAGCTACAATTAATTATACACACTGAAACACTGCTTGCTTAGTTTTATGAATTCTCCCATCCTCGTTGTTGAAAAGTAATGTAAGAAATCCTTTCTTATATTCTTGTACTCAGTCATCAGTCTTTCAATGTAAAAATAATACAAAACTCTGCCAGTTACAAACGAGTAGTAATTGTGAACTCAGCCCAGTTTTCTAGTTTAACTCATGTCAGTAACAGTAAGAAAAATATAGGATGGGATTTTACGACCTCGACCCGAAACCGTGAAATCCCGCCCGAGGTCAACGGACCTTTCCATGGTCCGCCCCTCGCCCGCTCCAATGGTCCGCCCCTCGCCCGCTCCAATTTCCGTGGCGAGGGGGACAGTAAAATTCCAGCCTTCGATACCTGATTCCATTACTGTTTACAACTTGAAAGATGAACAAAATTCTCTTGTGTAAATTGCACAATGTATTGCGAGAAAGATGCTACCCGCTCAGAACTGGTATCAGTTGACATCCATGAGCAAAGGTCATTTAGAGAGTGAAAGAACGATAAATGTGTGGCCAGAGAAGAGACCTGGTCTTCAAAGGATTACAACATGACATCACCAGAAGGGAAGTGTGTTGTGTGATCCAGTCTCGGTTTTACTCTGGCCTGTGAACTGAACTTCCGCAGAGTTCTCCCAATCGCCTTGGCAAAACATCCAGCCAAATTGCACAAATGGCTGGTTTTGTCATTTCTCCAGCACTCCTGCCATGGTCAGGGTAGGAGATCAGGAGAAGCATATGGAAATTCCAAGCATCTACTATTACACACCAAGTTTAAATTTTGATCAAACATTCGTGTATTCGACTAGAACTTGAAATTCTCTCATCTGGAACTTTGCTTCTCCACCCCTATACCACCATCAAATTCAATGGTGAATAGATCACAGGGCGGCATGGTGGCACAGTGATTAGCATTGCTGCCTCACAGCGCCAGGGACCCGGGTTCAATTCCGGCCTTGGGTCACTGTCTGTGTGGAGTCTGCATGTTCTCCCCGTGTCTGCGTGGGTTTCCTCCAGGTGCTCCGGTTTCCTCCCATAGTTCAAAAGATGTGCATTGGCCATGCTAAATTTTCCCTCAGTGTACCCGAACAGGTGCTGGAGTGTGGTGACTCGGGAATTTTCACAGTAACTTCATTGCAGTGTTAGTGTAAGCATACTTATGACGCTAATACTTAAACCTAAACAAACTAATTACAGATAAGAAAGGCATTCAGCTAATTTTAGTTCATTCAATAACCCCAATTTGCACTTAGACAGCATCTTTAACATAGAACACACCCCAAAGCATTTCGTATATGTGTAATAAGAAAATGGCTTCAAGCCAAAGCATGAACATTTGGGAGGGGTTGACTAAATCTTGGACAAAGACGTTATCTACAAGGGACAAGAAGGAGGTGGAGATCAGCATTGAGTTATTAAGCAGGGGACCAAGGTTACTGAAGACTGAATCATCAATACTGGAAAGAAAGGACATAGATTTCCTTCAGGAGGTTACAGTCAGAGAAACAGAGTTAGGGAGTTCAGAGATAGCGTAAGTGAAAGGAGAGCTGCAGGCACTTACTGCAAATATGATAGCTCTGGATCACACCGTGTCCACCAGCTCCCACGTCCTACAGCTGCAACATATCACCTGCCCTGCCATCTCTGTTGTATTTTATATAACTAATTAAGGTTTCAAGTATAAAAATACCACTCGATGATAATATGTAGCGATATTAGTTGCACGGTGGCATAGTGGTTAGCACAACTGCCTCACTGCGCAAGGGACCTGGGTTTGATTCCAGCCTTGGGTGACTGTGTGGAGTTGCACATTCTCCCCGTGTCTGCGTGGGTTTCCTCCGGGTGCTCCGGTTTCCTCCCATAATCCAAAGATGTGCAGGTTAGTTAGTTGGATTGGCCATGCTAAATTGTCCCTTAGTGACCCAAGATGAGTAGATTAGGTGGATTAGCAGGGTAAAATATGCAGGATTATGGGAATAGAACCTGGGTCAGATGATCTATTGGAAGGTCAATGCAGACTTGATGAGCCGAATGGCCACCTTCTGCATTGTAGTGATTCTATTAAGTAGTTCAGCTAATTAAGCTTTAAATGTAATGTAGTACTAATATCATAATTAATGTCTCCAGAACTCAGCTCTCAGGTGTCATTGTGTCCCATTCCCTCTTTTAGACCTCTACCTGTTTTGTAAGGGACTAGAACAGCACTTCTTCCCTCAATATGCCAAATTCCTTCACTCACCAAAACCCCAAGTTCAGTACTCTTTCTAACAGTACTCTATCAAACTGGTCACTGTGCTCCTTACTCAGCTCAGCCGCTGCTGAAAACCTCATCCATGACTCTAGATTTGACTCATGAAGTACACTTTCTACTCTCCAGAAACTTGAGGTCATTAAAACTCTGCTGTGCATGTCCTAATTTGCGTTAAGTCCTGTTTACCCACCATCTGTGTGTTTGCTGACCGAGTTGAAACCCAGTTAAATGACACCTCAATTCAAAACATCTAATTTTTGTTTTCAAATCCCTCCATTTCCTCGCCTCTCCCTATCCCTGTAATCTCCTCCAGCCCTGCCATCTTCTAAGATCTCTGCACTCTTTCAATTCTAGCCTCTTGAGCATTCCTGATTCTAATCTCTCCACTATTGGCAGCCATGCCTTCAACTGCAGAGGCCCTAAGCTTTGAAATTCCCTCTAGGAACCACTCCACCTCTCTACTTCTCTTTCTTCCTTAAGAGAGTGCTTAAAACCTATCCCTTTGATCAAGCTTTTGGCCACCTGTCGTAATAGAATCATAGTGATAATAATAGAATAATAGAATCCTACAGTGCAGAATGAGGCCATTTGGCCCATCGAGTCTGCATCAACCACAATCCCACCCAGGCCCTATCCCCATAACCCCATGCATTATCTCTAGCTAGTCCCCCTGATCGACTGGTTTAGGATGGGGTTTCCTGTACTCATCAAACCCATTCTTTCGGCCAAGCATAAGCATTTGGAAAAGCTGCGCCAATTTCTTCTAAATAGTGGATTTGTTCCCCATCAGTGTATGCACATTCCTGAAATATACTGGTCTATTTATCAAGAGAAATGTCGGAGCACCAGTCTGTACATATTTCTGCTTCAGAAGTCCAAAGCTGCATGTGCATGTTGCACACTGAATAGTAAAACATTAAAGGCAGTAAAAGAGGGGTAGAGAGCCTTTGGGACATAAATCTTTAAAGTTAGACGACAAGTTGATAGCAGTGATGATGTGCCTAAAGGCAGGTCCACTGCTCATCCATCTCTCCACAACTTGCAATCTTACACCCTCCCCTTCAGCTGCTCATAGCAATCTCCCATTTTCATTTTCAATGAGGAATGAGCCATATGACTGTGAAAAAGGATTATAGAATAGAATCCCTACAGTACAGAAGGAGGCCATTTGGCCCATCGAGTCTGTACCAACCACAATCCCACCCAGGCCCTATTCCCGTAATCTCACACATTTACCCTGCTAATCCCCCTGACACTAGGGTCACTTTAGCACAGCCAATCAACCTAACCCGCACAGTTTTGGACTGTGGGAGGAAACCGGAGCACCCGGAGGAAACCCACGCAGACAGGGGGGAGAATGTGCAAACCCAACACAGAGAGTCACCTAAGGCCGGAATTGAACCTGGGTTCCTGGCGCTGCGAGGCAGCAGTGCTAACCACTGTGCCACCATGCCTGATGTGATTCCCCATTGCTTTCTCCCTGTGTGCTGTTACGGAAAAACAAGTCCTCTTCCCAAAGAATCTTCCATCTGTAAGCAGCCGTTGTCCCTTGAGGTTCCAATTCTTCCACCAATACATGTAGCTTTGGCTTGTAATTCTGAACCAAAGGGATCTTTTTCTGGGCCCGGAGCAACTTGCAAAAGGGCAGAGACAACCACGCCATGGGGTCTCAAATGACCCTGCTTCCTGCAAGCTGAGCAAGCTATAGAAAAAGCAATAGGCTTCCAAGATTTTGTGAAAGAGGTAGAGTATAATTGCAAAGCGATAATCCGAAACCGATACAATTACTGGTTAAGCCACAATTAGAATGTTGTGTCCAGTTTTGGCTACACCACTTTAGCATGAACCTCAAAACTGTGAAGCAGGTGCCAAAGAGATTCATTCAGTCGATACCAGGGATGACAGGCTTTAATTCTGGAGCAGAAGCTAAGGAATCTGGGATCTTATCATTGGATATTTAAGAGATTTGATCGCGGTGTTCCAAATGTTTAAAGTTTAAAGTTTATTTATTAGTGTCAGAAGTAGGCTTACATTAACACTGAACAAAGAACAAAGAAAATTTCAGCACAGGAACAGGCCCTTCGGCCCTCCAAGCCTGCACCGACCATGCTGCCCGACTTAACTAAAACTCCCTACCCTTCCGGGGACCATATCCCTCTATTCCCATCCTATTCATGTACTTGTCAAGACGCCCCTTAAAAGTCACTACCGTATCCGCTTCCACTACCTCCCCCGGCAACGAGTTCCAGGCACCCATTACTCTCTGTGTAAAAAATCTGCCATGTACATCTCCTTTAAGCCTTGCCCCCTAATAATTGACTGTTCCACCCTGGGAAAAGGCTTCTGACTATCCACTCTGTCCATGCCTCTCATAATCTTGTAGACTTCTATCAGGTCTCCCCTCAACCTCCGTCGCTCCAGTGAGAACAAACCAAGTTTCTCCAACCTTTCCTCATAGCTAATGCCTTCCATACCAGGCAACATCCTGGTAAATCTTTTCTGTACCCTCTCCAATGCCTTCACATGCTTCTGGTAGTGTGGCGACCAGAATTGAACACTATATTCCAAGTGCAGTCTATAAAGCTGCAACATGACTTGCCGATTTTTAAACTCAATACCCCAGCCGATGAAGGCAAGCATGCCGTATGCCTTCTTGACTACCTTTTCCACCTGCATTGCCACTTTCAGTGACCTGTGTACCTGTACACCCAGATCCCTTTGCCTATCAATACTCCTAAGGGTTCTGCCATTTACTGTATATTTCCTATCTGTATTAGACCTTCCAAAATTCATTACCTCACATTTGTCCAGATTAAACTCCATCTGCCATCTCTCCGCCCAAGTCTCCAACTGATCTATATCCTGCTGTATCCTCTGATGGTCCTCATCGCTATCCGCAAATCCACCAACCTTTGTGTCGTCCGCAAACTTACTAATCAATCCAGTTACATTTTCCTCCAAATCATTTATATATGTTACAAACAGCAAACGTCCCAGCACTGATCCCTGAGGAACATCACTTGTCACAGCCCTGCATTCAGAAACACACCTTTCCACTGCTACCCTCTGTCTTCTTTGACCGAGCCAGTTTTGTATCCACCTTGCTAGCTCACCTCCGATCCCATGCGACTTCACCTTCTGCACCAGTCTGCCATGAGGGACCTTGTCAAAGGCCTTACTGAAGTCCATGTTGACAACATCCACTGCCCTACCCTCATCAATCATCTTCGTCACTTCCTCGAAAAACTCGATCAAGTTTGTAAGACATGACCACCCCTTCACAAAACCATGTTGCCTCTCACTAATACGTCCACATATTTCCAAGTGGGAATAAATCCTGTCTCGAAGAATCCTCTCTAAACTGCAATGAAGTTACTGTGAAAATCCCCTAGTCGCCACACTCCAGCGCCTGTTTGGGTTCACTGAGGGAGAATTTAGCATGGCCAATCCACCTAACCAGCACATCTTTCAGCCTGTGGGAGGAAACCGGAGCATTTGGAGGAAATCCACGCAGACACGGGGAGAACGTGCAGACTTTGCACAGACAGTGACCCAAGCTGGGAATCGAACCCAGGTCCCCGGCACTGTGAGATAGCAGTGCTAACCACTGTGCCAAAATGATAAGGTATATTGAAGAAAAACTAGTTCTGCTGGTTGACAAGTGACTAACAAGGGTCATAAGTATCACCATAATAATGAAGTTTTTTAAGGTTTACTTATTGGTGTCACAAGTAGGCTTACATTACACTGCAATGAAGTTACTGTGAAAATCCCCTAGTCGCCACACTCCAGCCCCTGTTTGGATATACTGAGGGAGAATTTAGCATGGCCAGTGCACCTAATCAGCATGTCTTTCGGACTGTGGGAGGAAACCGGAGCACCTGGAGGAAACCCACGCAGACAACGTGTAGACTCCACACAGTGACCAAAGCCAGGAATCAAACCCAGGTCCCTGGCAATGTGAGGCAGCAGTGCTAACCACTGTGCCACCGTGCCGTCCTCGTTTGCAGAATTAACAAAACAAATAACAGGATATTGAAGGTCCCATGAGAAAAAATAGTGTAAGGATCACTCTTTGAGAAAGAAAATATAACATGGTATGGAGAGAAGGGCAGGAGAATGGAACATGGATATAACTCTTTCAGAAACGTGGCGTTCTTTGCAGTAAAATGCTAGGATTCTATAATTCTAAGTGTGAGTACTAAGTGTAGATTGATTTGGTGGAATTTCACCCAATGTTCACCCAGAGTTACAGTAATGTATTCTAAAACTTCCCCGTGGAGATTAAATGGTGTGGTTTGGGTTTAATATCAGTTGTTTGGGTTTAATATCAGTTGTTCTGGGTTTAATCTCAGTTGTTTGGGTTTAATATCAGTTGTTCTGGGTTTAATCTCAGTTGTTCTGGGTTTAATATCAGTTGTTTGGGTTTAATCTCAGTTGTTTGGGTTTAATCTCAGTTGTTTGGGTTTAATATCAGTTGTTAATATCAGGGATTTGTTCCCAGGAGCAGGCTGAGGGTAAGAGAGTGGGTTTTCTGACTTTAATTAATTATTTATTTTTTCAGTTAATTTTGGGTTTAAAATCGGAGTTTTTTTTCAAAACCGGACGTCGGGCCAGGAGAGGCCTGGGGAAGTTTTTGGAGGGTTTAAAAGCGCACCAAAGTATACAGCGGGCAGCATCGTAGCGGGCAGCAGAGTGAGTGGGAAGTTGAGTGAGCTGTCAGGGCTTTGGCTCACAGGGCTTGGACGAGCAGGGGTGAGTTTTTGTTTCCTTACACTCTTATTAACTTTTCACTGTCTTACTTGACATAAAGTGTCCAGTATGAGTGTGAAACCAGTGTGTTGTTCCCAGTGTAGGATGTGGGAGGTCCTGGAGGCATCTGGCCTCCCGGACATCCACATCTGTGAGGGGTGTGTCGAGCTGCGGTTCCTGAGGGACCGTGTTAGGGAGCTGGAACTGCAGCTCGAGGATCTTAGGCTGATGAGGGAGAATGAGGAGGTGATAGACAAGAGCTATCATCAGGTGGTCACACCAGGGCAACGGGAGGAGGCCAAGTGGGTGATGGCCAGGAAGGGTAAGGCTAGGGTGGTTGAGAGCACCCCAGTGGATTTGCCCCTGCACAACAAGTACTCCTGCTTGAGTACTGCTGGGGGGGACAGCCCGCCTGGGGGAAGCAGCAGTGGCCGTGTCTCCGCAGTGGAGTCCAGCCCTGTAACTCAGAGGGCTAAGGAAAAGAGGAGGAAGGCGGTATTAATCGGGGACTCGATGGTGAAGGGGACAGACAGGCGTTTCTGCGGAGGTAGGCGGGATTCTCGCATGGTGGTCTGCCTCCCTGGGGCCGGGATCCAGGATGTCGCTAGTCGCGTCCCGGAAATCCTGAGGTGGGAGGGAGAGGAGCCTGAGGTAGCGGTACATATTGGTACCGCTGATGTGGGTAGGAAGGGAGAAGGGGTCATGAAAAGGGAGTACAGGGAATTAGGGAGACAGCTGAGAAAGAGGAAAGCAAAGTTAGTAATCTCAGGATTACTGCCTGTGCCACGGGAAGGTGAGGGCAGGAATGGAGTGAGGTGGAAGATGAATGTGTGGCTGAGGGACTGGTGCAGGGGGCAGGGATTCAGGTTCCTGGACCATTGGGACCTCTTTAGGGGCAGGGGTGATCTGTATACAAAAGACGGGTGGAACTTGAATCACACGGGGACCAATATCCTGGCCGGTAGGTTGGCTAAGGTTACTGGGGAGAATTTAAACTAGATAGGTTGGGGGGAGGGGAGCTAGAAGAGTTGACTAGGATCAAGGAACTAATTGATGGGGTGGAGGATGCAGGGGTAAGGGGAATTACAAAATTAATGGTAGAGGAGAGGGTGCAAGTGAATGAAGGCGGTAATTTAGATAAGGGAGTAGAGGGAGAGGGTGTTCGCGACTCATCAAAGCGGGTCCAGATAAAAGCTGGAATAAGGACACTTTGCCTGAATGCACGAAGCATTCGGAACAAGGTAAATGAGTTGATGGTGCAAATCAGCACGAGTGGGTACGATCTAGTGGCCATTACAGAAACGTGGCTGAAAGGTGACCAGGACTGGGAGATGAATATCCAGGGGTATCAGGCGTTTAGGAAGAATAGACAGGAAGGAAAAGGTGGTGGGGTCGCGCTATTAATAAGAGATAATATCAGGGTAGTACTGAGGGATGACATAGGCTCTGAGGAACAAAACGTGGAATCATTATGGGTAGAGATGAGGAATAGTAGAGGGAGAAAGACACTAGTAGGTGTGGTATATAGGCCCCCAAATAATAATGTTGAGGTAGGGAGGGCTATAAACAAGCAGATAAGGGATGCGTGTAAAAACGGAACGGCAATAATCATGGGGGACTTCAACATGCACATTGACTGGCAGACTCAAGTCGGTAAGGGTGGAATGGAGGATGAGTTCTTAGAATGCTGTCGGGATAGTTTCCTTGAACAGCATGTTACGGAACCGACGAGGGAACGAGCTATTTTGGATCTGGTATTGTGTAACGAGGTAGGTAGAATTAAGGATCTTATTGTGAAGGACCCTCTTGGGTCTAGTGACCACAATATGGTCGAATTTCTGATTCAGATGGAAGAGGAGAAAGTTTGGTCCCAAACCAGTGTCCTCTGTTTGAACAGAGGGAAATATGATAGGATGAGGGATGAATTGGCTAAGGTAGACTGGGAGAGCAGGCTGGCAGGTAGGATAGCTGAGGAACAGTGGAGGATTTTTAAGGAGATCCTTTTCAGTTCTCAGCAAAAATATATTCCAGCAAAAAACAAGGATTGTAAGAAAAGGGAGAACCAGCCGTGGATAACGAAGGAAATAAAGGAGAGTATTAAAATAAAAACAGCTGCGTACAGAGTGGCCAAAAATAGTGGAGAAACAAGTGATTGGGAAAAATTTAAGAAACAACAAAGAGAGACTAAGAAAGCGATAAAGAAAGGAAGGATAGACTATGAAGCTAGGCTAGCAATTAATATAAAAAATGATAGTAAAAGTTTTTATAAATATATAAAAAGGAATAGAGTGGCTAGAGTGAATGTTGGACCCTTGGAGGACGAGAGGGGGGAGTTAATAGTGGGAAATGAGGATATGGCTGAGTCTTTAAATAAGTTTTATGTGTCGGTCTTCACGGTGGAGGACACAAATAGTTTGCCAAATATTAACGATAGAGGGTTGGCAGCAGGAGAAATACTTAATACAATTAATGTTACCAGAGAGGCAGTGCTGGGTAGACTAATGGGACTGAAGGTGGATAAGTCCCCGGGTCCGGATGGAATGCATCCCAGGGTATTGAAAGAAATGTCAGAGGTAATAGTGGATGCGTTAGTGATTATTTATCAAAACTCGTTGCATTCTGGGGTAGTGCCGGTTGATTGGAAAACGGCTAATGTTACGCCGCTGTTTAAAAAAGGAAGGAGACAAAAGGCGGGTAACTATAGGCCGGTCAGCTTAACGTCTGTAGTAGGGAAAATGCTGGAATCCATTATTAAAGAGGAGATAGCAGGGCATCTGGATAGAAATGGTTCGATCAATCAGACGCAGCATGGATTCATGAGGGGAAAGTCGTGCTTGACGAACATGTTGGATTTTTATGAAGATGTGACTAGGGCGGTTGATGGAGGAGAACCGGTGGATGCGGTGTTTTTGGATTTCCAAAAGGCGTTTGATAAGGTGCCCCATAAAAGGCTACTGAAGAAGATTAGGGCACACGGAGTTGGGGGTAGTGTGTTAAAGTGGATTGGGGACTGGCTATCCGACAGGAAGCAAAGAGTCGGAATAAATGGGTGTTTTTCCGGTTGGAGGAAGGTAACTAGTGGCGTGCCGCAGGGATCGGTACTCGGGCCGCAACTATTTACCATTTATATAGATGATCTGGAGGAGGGGACGGAGTGTAGGGTAACGAAGTTTGCAGACGACACAAAGATAAGTGGAAAAGTGAATCGTGTGGAGGACGGAGAAGATCTGCAGAGAGATTTGGACAGGCTGAGTGAGTGGGCGAGGATATGGCAAATGGAGTATAACGTTGAGAAATGCGAGGTTATACACTTTGGAGGAAATAATAACAAATGGGATTACTATCTCAATGGAAACAAATTAAAACATGCTACCGTGCAAAGGGACCTGGGGGTCCTTGTGCATGAGACGCAAAAGCCCAGTCTGCAGGTACAACAGGTGATCAAGAAGGCAAATGGGATGTTGGCCTATATTGCGAAGGGGATAGAATATAAAAGCAGGGATGTCTTGATGCACCTGTACAGGGCATTGGTGAGGCCGCAGCTGGAATACTGTGTGCAGTATTGGTCCCCTTATATGAGGAAGGATATATTGGCATTGGAGGGAGTGCAGAGAAGGTTCACCAGGTTGATACCGGAGATGAGGGGTTTGGATTATGAGGAGAGGCTGAAGAGATTGGGTTTGTACTCGTTGGAGTTTAGAAGGATGAGGGGGGATCTTATGGAGACTTATAAGATAATGCGGGGGCTGGATAGGGTGGAGGCGGAGAGATTCTTTCCACTTAGTAAGGAAGTTAAAACTAGAGGACACAGCCTCAAAATAAAGGGGGGTCGGTTTAAGACAGAGTTGAGGAGGAACTTCTTCTCCCAGAGGGTGGTGAATCTCTGGAATTCTCTGCCCACTGAGGTGGTGGAGGCTACCTCGCTGAATATGTTTAAAGCGCGGATGGATGGATTCCTGATCGGTAAGGGAATTAAGGGTTATGGGGATCAGGCGGGTAAGTGGTACTGATCCACGTCAGATCAGCCATGATCTTATTGAATGGCGGGGCAGGCTCGAGGGGCTAGATGGCCTACTCCTGCTCCTATTTCTTATGTTCTTATGTTCTTATGGTAGGATCGATGATCAGGTTAAATTATGCATGGGCTGTGCAAAAAGTAGGTAAAGTAAACCAAATGGCCTTTTGTTCTTTCAGACTTTATCATGCTTTAAAGAATGTGGTTGTTCATTTGTTAATGTGTCTTGTTGCCCGATATAGATCATTATATGAGATAATGTCTGTGAGGGATTTGTTGGCCGAAAGAAAAGTCTATGGGACTGACTTTTCTCCCCACTTACCAGTGTCCATTGTCTGCCACCACCCCAATCCACAAACCTACCCGCTGGCCTAGAACTGCAGGAGGGTGCGTGTTCTGAACTTGCAGCCACTGGATAGATTTAAATAAGTATCAAGCTCATAGACTTGACAATCCTCTCAGAGTGAAGGATGGGTAACTAGTGCTCTCTGCCGGTGAGCTGACTGAACGTGAAATATTGGGCCGTATACGCTTACATCACACTAATAATGTAATATCACTTCTATAGAGGCTAATAATGAATATAAGTGCAGGGGCTTATGTTGGAACTATATAAAACGTTAGTTAGTCCACAGCTTGAGTACAGTGTGTAATTCTGGTCATCTCATTACATACGGAATGTACAGAGGAGCTTTGTGAAAATGTTACCAGGACTGGAAAATTGCAGCAATGAAAAAAGACTAGACAGGGGTTGGGGTTGCTCTCCATGGCACAGAGCAGGCTGAAGGGAGGGCTGAGATGTTCAAACTTGTTCGGGGCCTCGATAGAGTGGATGTGAAGAGCCTATTTACTTCAGCAGAGGTCAGTGACTTAGATTTAAAGTGATTGGTGGAAAGGTCAAATGGGAGATGGGGAAAAATCTTTTCACCCAGAGAGTTGGAGGGGTCTGGAACTCACTGCATGAAAGAGTAGTTGAGGCAGAAACATTGAACTCATTTAAAAGGTGTCTGGTTAAGCACCCTCAAGTGCTGTAACCTGCAGGCTATGGCCAAATGCTGGAAAGTGGGATTAGGCTGGGTGGCTCGTTTTCTGCTGGAACAGACATGATGGGAAAGTGGCCTCTTTCTGTGCTGTAATCTTTCTATGATTCCATGATTCTACCAGATGTTAATGTTATATTAATTGCATTGTTAAGGTTGAGGATACATGGTGGCACATGTATCAGTTTCATGCAACCATAGATTAAGATAGTTCAAAGACTCCCTTGTTGCATGTGTTTTTTGCAGCCTAGAGGAGTCCATGTTTGATGTTTACGTAGGTTGCGCAGGATTACAGGCCCTTTTCTACAATCCAGCCCGCGCTCCAGATTTCTCCCAGTGTATGGGGTGGGGGAAGGGGAGGGTGAGCACGGTGAGGATAGAGGAGGATCTCCTTGTAAGCCTGTTACTGGGTCTGAATGACATTTCCTGAAAGATCCAGGCAGCGGGCAGTCTCTGGAGAGGGTGCATGTCGTGTCCACTGGTGTACATGAGGCCTTCCCTGACCATTAGGCACTCTCGGGACTGGAGTGCATCATCAACCCTAGGGAATGATATTTTTGTTAGATTACATGTTTCCTTTTCTAAGTTCTATTTTTGTTGTAGTGCTTCATCAGGGCTGAAACCCTTATCTGTTATTTTATTGGCTTGTGGTTTTGTTCAAAAGAACATGTATATAAAAAGTGGTTCTTTAGGATTCCAGAGGTTTCAGCCCCTTTTTGATGAATTGAAGGGGGTGTTCCTCGATTTTCGGTCGGACTTCAGCCCCAGGGGCCATAAAATGGCCAATATGGGAAAGGCTGGGTTTCCCACCTGAGGCCCTGCACCCCCTCTTCCCCCCTCCCCCCCCCCCCGCCACTGTGATATTATACCTGAGTCAGGGCTGGCAGGATCCTAGAGCAATCCAGTCCTTGCAATTTTACTCTCAACCACCATTCACCCCCTCCCCCCACCCGCCCCACAGCCTCAGAACCCACCCTGGGGGGGAGGGTGGAATTCTGCCTGTTGTGTGCAGAGCAAAAAGAAAATGTATAAACTGCAGAAATGTACATTTCCAGCAGACAGGATGGTCCCTGATGATCCACCTGCAAATAGACATCAGCTGTTCTTGGTCATCTCCTAATATGATCTTAAATCATAGAACATACAACATCACAGCGCAGTACAGGCCCTTCGGCCCTTGATGTTGCGCCGACCTGTGAAACCAATCTAAAGCCCATCTAACCTACACTATTCCAATATCATCCATATGTTTATCCAATAACCATTTAAATGCCCTTAATGTTGGCAAATTCTGATGTTATAAATCAGAATACGGAAAGTAGTTTTCACTGTCCTTTTTCACAATCCTACAGAATCCCTACAGTACAGAGGGAGGCCATTCAGCCCAGGAGGGGTGCTCCTTCCTTATATTCTTGTTCTTTAAATCAAGAAATAATGGACAAGTAATATATTTAGATCCAATATGCATCACTTTGACATGTTTTCGTAACATAGGAAAAAATGGTTTGTCAAACACTTCTCCAACAAGGCAGCGGTCCTTAAGATCTGTTTTCACTGTGTTGTGACCATAAAATGCAATGAACTGTAAATTGTCTTCAGTGCTAAATGTCATTCATCTTCAGTTCTGCAATTATGCTAATTTGTGAATGATGTTTGATGTGAACTTTATGATTATTTCTCAGATCTCAAATATTTCAAAATTCACAACTGCTGACTCTACTCTTTGGAATAAGCTGAAGTGAATTTCTTGGACAGATATCATGCGTTTATATATTTATCAGTCCTTTTGTTTTGTCTCGGTCAGGTTTTCAAGCTGTTGGTCTGAAGAAAGGGATGTTCTTTAATCCTGACCCTTACCTGAAGATTTCCATCCAGCCAGGGAAACACAGCATCTTCCCTGTTTTACCACACCATGGGCAAGAGAAACGCACTGGGATTACTTTTAATACCATCAACCCTGTCTGGCAGAGAGAGGTAGGCAAAGGGAGATATGTGTCAGAAGATGTAGGGGTGGGGGATAGGGCGGACACTCTTCATAAACAAAACCAATCATTCCATAAACAGAACCAAGATCTTGGAAGATTTTGTGATTCGTTACAGTTTGATGAAATGTCAGGAGATCAGTTTGGAGTGGAGGAGACTGCAGTGACTGAACAGTGTTGCCACACTGCCTCGAGTAATCTATCAGACACTCCTAGTTCTTAGCAGTAAAAACATCAGCACTACCTTGTACTGATGACGAGATAAGTCTTGCCTCCTCCGTTATTGATAATACTGTTACTGACAGCATGAATGTTAGAGAATAGATGTTTTAGAAGGAAGTAATTCAACTGACGAAACCAGTCAGAAACACAGCAAAACTACAGCAGCATGTGAATATCAGTGGCACCTCAAATTATATTACACCCTTAAATGATGATGTTTTCCCAGCTTTTTCTCTGCAGTGATTATGATTGTTTTAAGTTCTTTCCTCCGTTTTGTCTCTTGATTTTCTATTATTCTTGGGATGTGTTTTGTGTTTTCTACCATGTAGACCAATACAAAATACTTGCTCAAATTGTGCCATTTCCTTGTTTCCTATTATTAATTCCCCAGTCGCACCCTCTAAGGAACCAATGTTTACTTCAGTTATTCTTTTCCTCTTTATATACTTGTAGAAGCTTTTACTATCTGTTTTCATATTTCTTGCTAGTTTTCGCCCATACTCTAATTTTTCCCTTTTTTGTTGGTCATCCCTTGGTGGTTTTGTCTGGCCCTCATTAATCTTTGCATTTTGCTTTATTCCTTCATGGCTGTTTGCGTTCCTGGAAAGACCAGTATTTATTGCCCATCCATAACTACCTTCAATAAAGTGGTAGGGAACCAGCTTCTGGAAATGCTACAGTCGATCTATTGCAGGTACAACCACAGTGCTGCGTGACAGTGAAGGAATGTTGATATATTTCCAAGTCAAGATGGTGTGCGGCTTGGTGAGGAACTTGAAGGTGGTGGTGTTCCCATGCACTTGCTGCCTTTGCCCATCTAGGTGGTAGAGTTTGCAGGTTTAGAAGATGTTTGTTGAAGGCACCTTGGTGAATTGCTGTAGTGCATATTGTAGATGGTGCACGTTACTGCCATTGTGTGTCTGTGTTAGAAGGAGTGAATGTTCAAGTTGGTGAATGGGGTGCTGATCAAGTAAGCTGGTTTAACCTAAGTGGTGTTGAGTTTCTTGAGTGCTGTTGAAGTTGCCCTCATCCTGGCAACTGGAGAGTATTCTTTCATACTCCTGACTTGTAACTAGTAGATGGTGGAAAGGCTTTGGGGAGTCAGTTTGTGAGTTACTTGTATCATACCAGTAAAGGCATGTCTTACCTTAACGTTTAAATAATCAACTTTAATCAGTGTGGAATTTTCTGGAACTGACTTTTAAAATGTTGCAAAGAATGGCCATTGAAAGTCACCTGACTTGGTCTGTAGATTTATACAACCACATTGTCATAGAGGTTTACAGCATGGAAACAAGCCCTTCAGCCCAACTTGTCCATACCGCCCCTTTTTTTAACCCCTAAGCTAGTCCCAATTGTCTCCACTTGGCCCATATATCTCTATACCCATCTTACCCATGTAACTGTCCAAATGCTTTTTTAAAAGACAAAATTGTACCCGCCTCTACTACTACCTCTGGTGGCTTGTTCCAGACACTCACCACCCTCTGTGTGAAAAAATTGCCCCTCTAAACCCTTTTGTATCTCTCACCTTAAACCTATGCCCTCTCGTTTTAGACTCCCCAACCTTTGGAAAAAGATATTGACTATCTAGCTGATGTATGCCCCTCATTATTTTATAGACCTCTATAAGATAATCCATAAGCCTCCTACGCTCCAGAAAAAAGAGTCCCAGTCTATCCAGCCTCCCCTTATAGCTCAAACCATCAAGTCCCAGTAGCATCCTAGTAAATCTTTTCTGCACTCTTTCTAGTTTAATAATATCCTTTCTATAATAGGGTGACCAGAACTGTACACAGTATTCCAAGTGTGGCCATACCAATGTCTTGTACAACTTAAACAAGACGTCCCAATTCCTGTATTCAATATTCTGACCAATGAAACCAAGCATGCCAAATGCCTTCTTCACCACTCTGTCCACCTGTGACTCCACTTTCAAAGAGCTACGAACATGTACCCCTAGATCTCTTTGTTCTGTAACTCTCCCCAATGCCCTACCATTAACTGAGTAAGTCCTGCCCTGGTTCGATCTACCAAAATGCATCACCTCGCATTTATCTAAATTAAACTCCATCTGCCATTCGTCAGCCCACTGGCCCAATTGATCACGATCCCATTGCAATCTGAGATAACCTTCTTCACTGTCCACTATGCCACCAATCTTGGTGTCATCTGCAAACTTACTAACCATGCCTACTAAATTCTGATCCAAAACATTAATATAAATAACAGTGGACCCAGCACCGATTCCTGAGGCACACCACTGGTCACAGGCCTCCAGTTTGAAAAACAACCCTCTACAACCACCCTGTCTTCTGTCATCAAGCCAATTTTGTATCCATTTGGCTACCTCACCCTGGATCCCGTGAGATTTAACCTTATGCAACAACCTACCATGTGGTACCTTGTCAAAGGTCGTGCTAAAGTCCATGTAGACAACATCAACTGCACTACTCTCATCTACCTTCTTGGTTACCCCTTCAAAAAACTCAATCAAATTTGTGAGACTTGATTTTGTCACAAAAGGACACATTCCAGACTAAGAAGTGTCACTATTCATCTCCTGAAACCATCCAAAAAGTTTTCCTGACTTGAATAGGTCTTTCTGAAACTAAGGCAATGATTGTCTTAAACCCCTGGGTGAATGTCAGCAAACAATAGCCCAGGTTATGGTTAATCCACTGATTAAAAGGGAAATGTGAGAAACCACATGGTAAGGCAGCCATGTTTAAGTGCTGTCTGCATGGCACAATAATAACAACTGCAGAAAACGCTGCAGCAGAGGGGACAACCGCATTTGTTCCTGAAGATCTGGAGACTGCAATATTGCAAGACCTCCAAGCTTTTTCCTTTTCAAGTCCACCAATACAGAAAATCAGCATCCTGGCAACAAGACTACCAGTATTTAACTTCATAAGTTGTAGGAAGTCCATCTCTTTGAGACAATCCTGCAGTGTTTCTGGTATTCAGCTTCATCTATTGTATTCACCTAACTACACTTGAAGGGTGAAAAGCATCTTCTTCACTAGGCCTGCACCATGTTTTACAAGGTGAACCAACCTCATGAATTATGAACTATTCTTTTGTTTATAACTGGCAAATATGCTCTATTCTCTTTAACTAAAATTTCCTTGTGTGTGTGTCAGTGTGTGTGTGTGCGTGTGTGTGGGTATGTGCGTGAATAAGTGATGTAGCATTAGATTTTCAGAGTGAACATGTGAATAAATGATCCTTTTTATTTAAACCTACGAAAAGCCTGCTGCTGGTTATTCAAACTGTTTACACTCTGAGGTGAAGAAATGCGCACCTCTTCCTTTAAAAAAAATACACTGACATGAAAGGTAAGAGAAGGGAATATGAGGTTTCAGTTCCCACTCATCCCTGTCTGTAACATTTGCAACACCAGGTTAAAGTCCAACAGGTCCAAAACCTGTTGGACTTTAACCTGGTGTTGTTAAACTTCTTACTGTGTTTACCCCAGTCCAACGCCGGCATCTCCACATTGTAACATTTGCCACAGAATTCTCAACCTCTGGCCTTCTTTTGTAGCCACAGTATTTATATGGCTGCTCCAGTTCAGTTTCTGTCCATTTTCTTGGTCCAAATATTGACAAAAGAACTGAACTGCAGTGGTGAGGTCAGAATGACTATCGTCAACATCAAGGTAACATTTAACCAAGTGTGGCATCATGGATCCCACCAAAACTGTAGTCAATAGGAATCAGGGGGAAAACTCTCCAGTGGTTGGAGGTCACACCCAGCACAAAGGAAGATAGTTATGGTTGTTGGAGGTCAATTTTCAGTGATGGTAATGCCATTGAATGTCAAGGGCGATGGTTAGATTCTCTCTTGTTGGAGATGGTCATTACCTGGCACTTATGTGGCACAAATATTACTTGCCACTTGTCAGCCCAAGCTTATATATTGTCCAAGTCTTGCTGCATTTGGATATGGACTGCTCCAGTATCTGAGGAGTCAGGAATGGTGCTAAACATTGTGCAGTCATTAGCGAACATCCCCACTTCTGACGTTATGATGGAAGGAAGGTCAGCATAATCTTCATTTCCAGGTTTAATTGTGCATGTGAAGACACCAGACTTTTCTCTCCAATTTACTTGACAATAATGGTGATAATAATGATGATCACTATTCATTGCACCATTATTCTTATCATAAAATCTGGTCCATTGACAGTTCAATTTTATTTAACAGCAGCAGAAAGGCAAGAAAATAAAGAGTCCAAATACATACAATTGTGTTTCATCACCATGGGGTTGATCTTCACGGAATTTCAGTGTTGGTATATATGTATATACAAAATGTCCTTAAGTGGACAAAATGCATGATACAATTTTCAATACACTACACACCCACACTCCACATACACATTGGAAATGACAATGCCTGATATCTGTCCCTCCTCAATGCAGGGATACTAGGGTCATTATTCAGATCCTGCCTAAGATTAACTAATACATCAGAGATAGGGGATCAAAGCTGGACAATAAACACCATATGAACTACACCACACCATGGGATGAATAATGAATGATTGGAGCCCATCTCTTCAATTGTGTACTTTCACTTCGATTGAAGCTACTAATATCAATTAGAAACAAAGGGGGTGATCTTGAGCTCACATTCACCATCCGTGCAAATGCTGACAGGGTCTCGTGTTTCTCTGATAAACACACTGGTTTTCTCATCAGAAACAAGATTTTGCCCTAATTGTTCATAGCAACATCTGGGTCCTGCTAATAGAAGATAATTGCAGTTGGTTGGTAAAGTTTCCCTGTAACTGGGAAATTATTGACTTACTCCCTCTTTTGAGGAAAGTTATTTTCAGGATAATACAACTTTACACATATCAGACATGAACCGCCATAGATGTGCCTGGAAACAATTTTATATAAATATCATCCCGAGGTTTTACTCACTGTTATGCGGAGGATAAATTGTCTTATAGTAATCATGTAATGTGCAATAATTTACCAGGGCTACTGATCAGGGGGGTTAAATCAGTGAAGTGTGCTATTATTACATGGGAGTTTTATCTGATATTTTGGGGGTTGGGACTCTTCAGTTTCCTGTAAGAACAGTAAATTAGTTATTTCTATGTTCATAAATGAGCGGAGTTTATTTTAAAATCATTCTTTTACCTCTGTACTTGATTTTTATTATTCACTTTGACATAAGGCTGATAATATACAAAAGCTAAGAAGGTAAAGTTGCCATAGTCCCAGATGACCATAGTTCTCCTCTTTGAGGAGGAGAGCTGACTGGTGGTGATTTAACCTGAGGATGACCACACCTCAGGCACAGGACAAGGTTGAGAAGGCAGGTCTTCATGAATAACCTCGACTGGTACAGGAATTGAACCCACGCTGTTGGTATCAATCTGCATCGTGAATCAGCCAAATAACCTTGGCTGGTACAGGAATTGAACCTATGCTGTTGGCATCAATCTGCATCATGAACCAGCCAAATAACCTCAGCTGGTGCAGGAATTGAACCTATGCTGTTGGCATCAACCTGAATCATGAACCAGCCAAATAAGCTCAGCTAGGACAGTAATTGAACCTATGCTGTTGGCATCAATCTGCATCATGAACCAGCCATCCAGCCAACTGAGCTAACCAACTCCCCAGGTTGGAAGTAGGTATCTGTGTGCCGTTTTTCTAGTTAGTATCAGTCACTAGTAAACAAAGCAATGTTGGGGACAGCTCCGTAGCTCAGAGAACCTAGACCATAACTTTGCATCTATTAAAATGACGGGAAGGAACATCACATCCTGTCCACCCACAATAACTTGTGCTATGCCAATAACAAGGACTACTCCCCAGTATTCATGTATGAAATGTTACTGAACAGCATTCTTGAGAACTAAAATGAAATTACTGAATCTTACGCTATTTTCCATGTGCAACAGTATTTTCTATCTAGTAAAGTCTTGTACCTACCATCAGGAACACTAATACTCATGACCCGAGGCTTGAAACGCATATTGTTGTCTGCTCAGATGTCCTTAAAGATTCTTTCCAAGCTTAATAAATAATACATCAATGCTATATCATCTTATCATGTCTGCGCCGAAAAGCAATGTAAATCTGATCTTCAGACTGAAACGAAGATGCCAGATATTTACAAAGCAGTCGTGGATGCTGCAGCACAACTTTACCCTCGAGACAGGAATCTTCATATTCAGAGTTGACTCATCTACAGACTTTTATGCTGTAAATAATTTACACTTCTCTTTGGATCTTTAACCGTAAGAAGTTTTTTTAACACATGAAATATTTCACAACACTGTGAAACTATTGTAAAAAGAAGTGCCTAGCCATGATTGATATATTTCTGATATTCCGTCACAATGTCAAGCAAGGGGGCTCGAGCCTATTTTGGATCCATGCGGAGGGCATACTTAGGAAGTGGGTAATGTATACGACTTACAGGGTGCATTGGAAATTTAAGCTGGACCATTTGTTAAACTTTGCAAGCACCATGCAGTTTACATGCTAATCTTTTTCTCTCTATCTCACTCTCTTGCAGCAGCACAGTTTTGTCTCTCTCCCTACGGATGTTCTTGAAATTGAGGTCAAGGACAAGTTTGCAAAGAGTCGTCCAATTATAAAACGCTTTCTAGGAAAGCTGTCAATGCCAGTACAACGATTATTGGAAAGGCACGCAATAGGGTAAGCCTTTGAATAGAACTGTTTATTTTTCCTCTGTTGAAGAACATACTCTCATATCATGTGGAGTAAATGTCTCAGTTTTGCGGCAGGGAAAGCCAATTCAGTCTATGGAGTTACATTGTCAAATATTGATTTTTTTTTAAAGTAAATCCAGGAAATCAGAAATAAAGTGGATGAAGCTGGAAAAATGTGGTAAGTAAACCAAAATCGAAAATAGTCGATGAAGAATCCCAATAAGCCTTCATTATAAGCCTGCTTCTCTTTTTCAGAGGTTGATGGATCTGTCATATATTTCCACAATGTTTGCTGAAGCTGCTGGTCAGAATACATACTTTCAGAAGATGCCAAAATACAGTCGATTGCTATCTGTGTTTATATCCCATTGCTTGTGAGAAAATCTTCTACCTCGAACCTGTTCCACCTTTCAGATCGTGGCTGATCTGATTGTAACCTCAGCTCCACATTCCCGCCTACCCCAATAACCTTTCACCCCTTTTCTTATCATGAATTTATCTAGCTTTGCTGCAAAAATATTTAAAGCCTTTGCTTCCACTGCCTTTTGAGGAAGGAAGCTTCAAAGACTAACGACCCTCTGAGAGAAAAAAATCTCCTTATCTCTGTCTTAAATGGGCGACAGCTTATTTTTAAACAACAACCCCTTGTTCTAGATTCTCCCACAAGGGGAAACATGCTTTTCACATTCACCCTGTCCAGATCCCTCAGGATCTGAAGTCACCACTTATTCTTCTAAACTCCAATGGATATAAGCCTGGCCTGTCTAACCTTTCCTCATATGATAACCTGCCCATTCCAGGTATTGATCTAGTAAACCTTCTTATGAGTTCATTAAATATATTCAAGGTATTTTTTAGATTAGTATGTTAAATAACCAACCAGGGAACAGGCTATTTTAGAACTGGTATTGCGCAATGAGACAGGGTTAATTAAAAACATTGTCGTCAAGAAGTCTCTGGGAAATATGATCATAATATGATCGAATTTAATATTGAGTTTGAAAGCGATTTAATTCAAGACTGGGGGTCTCAAATCTGAACAAAGCAAAAAAATGGGGACTGAGTTAGTTAAGGTAAATTGGGAAATCACATTAAATATACGATAATGGAAGGGCAATGGCAAACATTTAAAGAGATAATTCATAATTTGCAAGAAATATATATTTCCTTCAGAAATTAAAAATCTATGTGTAATGTGGGCCAATCTTGGTTAATGAGAAGCTAAATATAGTTATTAGATTAAAGGAAGATTAAAGCTGGAATTCCCTGGCTCTTCTCGCCGGTGGGATCTTCTGGTTCCAACGACAGCACACCCCTGCTGTGGGTTCCCCGACATTGAAAATCTCATTGGCAACATTGGGACCAGAGGATACCGCTGGCAACAAATAGCGCGCTGCCTCCCGCCACAAGAAACATGTTGCAGGGAGGCCAGAGAATCCCCCCTAAATGTTACCCAAGGGGGAAATAAACCCAAGGATTGGATTGGCTTTTGAGTTCAATAAATGATAACCAAGAAATTTATAAATAGAGAAATGAAGGTAAACTGGCAAAAACAGGTTGTGAAGGTTTCTGGCAGAACGTAAAAAGATAGTGAAAGTAAATGTGGCTTCCTTACAGGCAGGGACAGGAGCAATTATTGTGGGGAATCTGTTTACCATGGATTTAAATAGATTAAATTCGCTGACATAGCAAAATGCCTTACCTTCCAGGTTTGTCGTATGTCCGCGCCCACATGGGCGGCATGGTAGCACAGTGGTAAGCACTTCTGCTTCACAGCTCCAGGGACCTGGGTTCGATTCCCGGCTTGGGTCACTGTCTGTGTGGAGTTTGCACATTCTCCTCGTGTCTGTGTGGGTTTCCTCCGGGTGCTCCGGTTTCCTCCCACAGTCCAAAGATGCGCGGGTTAGGTTGATTGGCCGTGCTGAATTGCCCTTTAGTGTCACGGGACGTGCAGGTAAGAGGGATTAGCACCGTAAATATGTGGAGTTACGCGGATAGGGCCTGAGTGGGATTATTGTCGGTGCAGACTCGATGGGCCGAATGGCCTCCTTCTTTACTGGAGGGATTCTATGAAATTCTATTCTGTGACTGAATATAATGTATCTAGGTTTTCTGATGGTACAAAGTTACATGGGAAAGGAAGCTCTAAGGAGAATAGAAGAAAGCTGCAAAGGGATAGAGACAGGTTTAGCGAGTGGTCAAGAACGTGGCAGTTGGAATATAATGTGGAAAAATGTGGCATTGTGTACTTTGGTAGGAAAAATGGAAGAGCAAAGTGTTTTTAAATGGTGGCTGACTGGGAAATGTTGGTATTCAAGGGGCCCAAGAAGGATCACTTGACTGTTTTTTGAGATGAAGGGATTACCTAATTGAGATTGAGTCAACCAAGCCCATATTCCCTAGAATTTAGAAGAATGGGAGGTGACCTCATTGAAACATATTAAGGGGCTGGTTAGGGAGGCTAGAACAGGAGAAATCTCAGTCACAGAATAAGAGGTTGGCTCTAGAGGACGGAGATGAGGAGAAACTTCTTCATTCAAAGGGTTTGAATGTTTTGAATCATCTACCATCGAGAACTGTGCAAGCTCAATCATTGAGTATATTCAAGACAGAGACCAATGGATCAATTTTTGTGTTCAGGAAATTGAAGGATATTCGGATGCTGTGGGAAATTAGACTCAAATTTTCAGGATGGCAATTGATCGGTACCCGGCATCTGGAGGGTCAATGGGAACGCATCCCCACTGCCTCTGATGGCCCACTGCCATTTCACACTCTAATGAGCATTGATTAGCAGCTGGTGGGACTTCAATCTGCACTTGGAAGGAAATCCCGCCCCAAAGAGATGTCGGCCAATCAGATTGGCCTACATCTCTCCAGCCCATCCAGGCACAGCACTGCAGTGGCTGGAGGCGGTACTGCAGCGCCATGCACGAGATTGGGTCCCATGAACCGCTGTGATGGTAAGTACAAGGGATCCTGGGGATTGTCAGGGGTAGGGAGGGAGGGCCGCAGGCATCCAATCCGTGAGGGGAGGATGCCCCCATTTTGAAGAGGCCTTCCAATGGAGGCCCCCCCCCCCCCCCCCCCTCCACCCTTCACACCGGAGACATCGAGGTTGAGGAATGTTTCTGCTTTGCACCCTCAGTCATCCGGCGCCTGCCAGTCTAAGAATTGGCCCATGAAATGCCAAATGGCCGACCTCTGCCTACTTTTACATACTTCCTATGTTCTTACTTAATTTTCTTTAGAATTTGATTAAACATTTTTAAACTCAATGTGCTAATCTATATTGCAGAAATTGTGGCCAGGGACAAGAGCATGACAAAAATGGGCAGTCATGACAGATTCGCCGTCCCTCAGATAAACACACAGAATTCCTTGTAAAGAATTGAATGGTGCATAAATAACTATCTTAAAGACTGCCACTAACAAACAAGAAAAGGACAGATACTGCTGAAATACTGACTTTTCAATAGAAAGATGCAAATGTTTTGTTGCATGTAATATTCTAATTATGCTTGTGATGGAATAAATAAGTAGTCTAAATATATTGTCCAGTAAACTATACACATTGGACTTGCTTTAATATATCATAAATTGTTCAAAAGCAAAAAATGATTCCAGATGCTCTGCACTGCACACAGCGATCATTGCTGTTGAGGTGGCTTTGTCTGAATGAATTGACCTTAGCAAATAATCTGAGGTTATTTCAAAAGAAAGAAAGACTTGCATTTAAATCGGACCTTGCAAAGCCTCAGGACAATCCAAAGTGCTCCACAGACAATTAAGTACTTTTGAAATGCAATCACTGTTGCGATGCAGAGTACATTACAGCCAACATGCACACAGTGCACTCTTGTGGTTCACTTAACCAATTCAGTTGCGCCCCCAGGGAACAGGGCCTAATACGCTGGGAGCCGCAGGTGGCTCAAAGGCTAGTGAAAGCTACTGGCTACCTGTACAGTCATGATGTGGAGATGCCGGCGTTGGACTGGGGTAAATACAGTAAGAGTTTTAACAACACCAGGTTAAAGTCCAACAGGTTTATTTGGTAGCAAATGCCATTAGCTTTCGGAGCACTGCTCCTTCGTCAGATGGAGTGGATATCCGCTCACAAACAAGGCACACAGAGACACAAACTCAAGTTACAGAATACTGATTAGAATGCGAATCTCTACAGCCAATCAAGTCTTAAAGATACAGACAATGTGAGTGGAGGGAGCATTAGGCACAGGTTAAAGAAATGTGTATTGTCTCCAGACAGGACAGCCAGTGAGATTCTGCAAGTCCAGGAGGCAAGCTGTGGGGGTTACCGATAGTGTGACATGAACCCAAGATCCCGGTTTAGGCCGTCCTCATGTGTGCGGAACTTGGCTATCAGTTTCTGCTCAGCGACTCTGCGCTGTCGTGTGTCGTGAAGGCCACCTTGGAGAACGCTTACCCGAAGATCAGAGGCCAAATGCCCGTGACCGCTGAAGTGCTCCCCAACAGGAAGAGAACAGTCTTGCCTGGTGATTGTCGAGCGGTGTTCATTCGTCTGAATCTTATCTTAAATCTCTGCTCCCTGGTTACTGACCCCTGTACTAAGGGGAAAAGTTTCTTCCTATCAACCCTATCTATAACCCTCATAATTTTGTACACCTCACTCAGGTCCCCCTCAGCCTTCTCTACCCGAGGGAGAACAATCCCAGCCAAACCAGCCTCTTTTCATGGCTGAACTCACCCAGCCCTGGTGAGTCTCCTCTGCACCCTTTCTGGTGTAATCACATCTTTCCTATAGTGCAGCGACCCGAACTGCAGACAGTACTGTCGCTGTGGCCTAACAAGCAATTATGCAGCTTCATCATAACCTCCCTGCTCTTGTTATTCTGTTCCTTTGGCTGCATGTGTTCTGGGGCCTCAGCTGGGCTCACAACAATTGCAGAAAGCTAAGGTGAAGCCTTTAAAGGCTGCATTTGGAAATATTCTGCTTGACCCTATTGTCAGAGGACTATTTATCAGAAAAGAATAGAAATTTCTGGGCTGTCCTTGAAAGGGGCAGATAGACAGCTGATCCTCTCAATGTATTTCAGACTGTAAATAGAAAAGGTAAATGATACAAGGCAGTGAGAATAGGGCAAGGTTCAAACTCACCAAAAATACATTCAGTACAATGTCCAGAGCTTTATCCACACAGTGATCAATATCTGGAATTGATTTAATCTGTAAGGTAGTGGGGGTGAAAACTTAGTTTCATTGAAGAAATAGCTTGATGCTGTAAAAGGGAATTTTAATATGTTTCTGCAGGAAAGGGGCGCTCTGATGAACTGAACAGCCTTCCACAACTTTGTCTTCATTGCAATCACTCTTTTCTTTCTGAATATTTCATGCTGCTTTATCACTTGCTGAACATGATTCTACATGGGGATAAAACTCCCCCCCCCTCGTGTCTGCTATAACTTTATAAATATGCTGCTGGAAACATCCTTACCCTTTCTGTCCCATAAACAGCATTGCGTTAAGGATTTTTAAAAATGTATTCAAGGGATATGGACGTCACTGGCTAGGCCAGCATTTATTCTCCATCACCAATTGCCCCTGAGAAGGAACGACGATATATTTCCAAGTCAGGATGGTACGTGGCTTGGAGGGGAACTTCCAGGTGGTGCTGTTCCCAGGTATCTGCTGCTCTTGCCCTTAAAGATAGTAATAGTCATGAGTTTGGAAGGTGCTGTCGTTGGAGGCTATGCATCTTGTAGAAGGCACACACTGCTGTCACTGTGCATTGGTGGAGGGAGTGAACGTGGATGGGGTAGCAATCAGGCAGGCTGCTTCCTCCAGGACAGTGTCAAGCTTCATGAGTGTTGTTGGAGCTGCACTCATCCAGACAAGTGGAGTGTATTCCATTACACTCTGACTTGTGCCTTGTAGATGGTGGACAGGCTTTGGGGGGGGGGGTCAGGAGTTGAGAATTAGTGCCTCTTAAGGGCCTCATCCTGCGACCGCTATTATTATCACAGTAGCAGGCTGGGGGGGGGGGGGGGGGGGGGGGGTTCATCGTGTAGGGAAACCGACAAGCAAACCCCTGTGGAGTTACTTGTGGGTTCCCAGTGAGGCAAACGGAGCAGGTGGGCAGAATTCCCATCTTCAAAGGCACTTACTTCATGCCGGATCGAGGGACCCGGCATTGGGAAGTGGGGAAGCCAAGGAAAGCCAGTCCGTACCCTTGCTGTTGACCACCAGACCTCCTACCCTGCAACCTCCACTATGTGTCCCCCACCTTCCCGTCATCACTCACCTGTGGCCAAGGATCCGGCAATGATTCTCGGCCTTGGGTCGGTGTTGAACTGGCAGCAGCCGCCATCTCCCCCAGGCTTCTGCCATTCAATAGAGCTGCCAGCCTCTGACTGGCCAGCAACTTGCGGCGAGCTAGACTTACGCCCCAGGGGTCCTTGATCCTGGGGATGGCCTGCTACTGCCTGGTTACCCATGAAACAGCTAAGAGCAATACAGTTCAGTGAGGGTGAAAGCACATTCTTTTGACTTAGTAATCCAATTATAAACACAATCATTCTCTTCCTTCTATTGACAGATAATATCAGTACAGAAGCTTATTAATGCTGTTGTTTACACCTACGGCTGCCGGTGCCCGAGTTGGTTGCAGCTGAGAAGAAGCATCCAGCCACATGGCTGGGCACTCCTCAGTCACAGCTATGTTATCAGCATGAGATGCGTCTGCACATGCTTGCTCACCACTGATAGATGGGCACCTAGCAGAGAGACTAGGTTCCTCATCCATTTATCAGACTGGCAGTGACCTCCTGATGTCACAGCCAATGTGCTGGCTTGCGGATCTGATTGTGACCCCTGGAACCCCTAATGGTGTCCCTGAATCAGCCTCTTCACGAGATTCGCCACTCTCTCAGTGGGCGGCACGGTGGCTCAGTGGTTCGCACTGCTGCCTCACAGAGGCACTCGGGTTCAATTCCGGCCTCGGGTGACTGTCTGTGTGGAGTCTGCACGTTCTCCCCGTGTCTGCGTGGGTTTCCTCCGGGTGCTCCGGTTTCCTCCCACAGTCCAAAGATGTGCGGGTTAGGTTGATTGGCCATGTTAAATTGACCCTAGTGTCAGGGGATTAGCAGAGTAAATATGTGGGGTTACGGGAATAGGGCCTAGGTGGGATTATGGTCGGTGCAGACCCAATGGGCCGAATGGCCTTCTTCTGCACTGTAGGGATTCTATTCTATGAGGAGGGTGTGCGCTTGGTGCTCGGGGTCAATGCAGTGCTCATGGGTCCATATGGACTCCCCAGAGACGAAAGCCATGACACACAGACCCTCATATATCTCTGTCAGATCTCCCCACACACCCTGCTGGACATGAAGTGCCTGCCTTCTGATGGATGTCTCCAGAGGCTCCATCATCTACCTCTGTCACAGCATGGTCCTGGTCTCCAGCAGTGCTCCCACTGTCAGCACCCTGGGTTCTCTTTGCCACTGCCAGCTCCTCACATGAGTGTGATGTGTCCTCACCATTGTTCAATACCATGGAGATGATGACCTAATGTCCACCGATGTGTGAGTATCTGCACTGGTGCCTGGTTCCAAGAGACTGCGTGACGCTGGTACCCTCCGACATGCCAAATGGGGGAGTCCTCGCGGTCGCCTAAGGCTGCTGCCGCTAACACATCTGTGGAAGGAAGGCACAACATCAGTGAATTCAATCATCATTGTCACTTTGCATGCTAGGTGGTTGCTGCAATGATGGAGAGATGCTGCACAGTGTCATCTGCATTGTAGCTTCAATGGGCACTCTGGCTGGGACAGTTCACTTTCTGATGAGGAGTCTGTGATCTTTCCCATTCCCGTGGCACACACATTGGGACCTACACATATACCTTCCTCCCAGACCCTCATGTCACCAGGACCGTGGGAGTGAACTGGCCAATGGCTGTTCAACTCCAGAGCATCACTGTCACTCCTCATCAGCACCAGCAGATTGGGTTTGCCCCTCCAGTTTAGCGGCACTGCGCATTATTGTGACTTGTCTTCTCCTGACTGGTGACAATAGAAAGCCTCATTAGGGTTCCATCTTCCTTGAGGTCCATTCCAGATGCCCCCTCAACCACTTCAGCATTGAGTGGGCCATTTCCGATTAAATGAGGCCTATTGTGCTGACAGTCCAGCCTTAGAAGGGCAAGGCTTCACACACTTAGACCCCTGAGCACACGGGGATTGGACACCCGACTACACTTCTCTGCACAGGTCCATGCCATCACTTCTGCACTAACCCTTGCCTACTGCAGAAGATCATTGAACCTTTTCTGGCACTGAAACCAGGTGAGGCGCACAACATCACGCCCACTGACCTGAGCAGTGACTTCTGACCAGGCCTTTCTTGTCACGTGGGGCAGCCCTCTTTTGCCATTCCTGGGCACCAGAATGTGCCATCTGGCACTGACCTCTTGCAGTAGGACTCTCAGGCACTCATGGGTGAAACGGGGTGGGGAGGTGGGGGCACTTAGTCCACCCAACTTGTCCATCCGCCTTCCATGACCTTCTGGTGCTCATGCCATTGCTGGACAACAGGAAAGTTATTGTGGTTCCACACAGCTTCCTCAGCCTCTCCCACAGCTCCTGGCAGTCCTCAGGGAGCTGCCTCCTCAGGTTTTGAACCCTGAACCTCCCCCCCCCCACCAGGTCCTCATTGGACCAGCGCCCGATGTGCTCCCACCCCGGCTCAGTGCAGGCCCAAGCGGCAGACAAGTTACATGCTGGGTGGGCCTTAATTGGTCACCCAGCGTAATATCATTAACTACGCAATCTCAGGCGGGAGTGTGTTTCACATCGGCTTCCACCCACGCTGCCTTTGGGCGCACTGGCCCAGGTTTCCAAGAATAGAATACTGTTTGCTAATTGTAATAATTCCACCAAGGCCAGTCTTCCATCACCAAAAACCCATTCATGATAACACAAGAAAGAGGCACACTCGCGGCTTACAGCGTGCAAGTCATTACCTGGGGACTATAGAATACCTATCCGGGTTGAAGCAATGGGTTTTAATACCCTACCCTCTCCCCACTTCCAATTGGGCGAGCCTCCGCTCCCTCAATAAGGGAGTTCGCACTCCAAGGCGACTTCTTGTGCTCAGGGGTCTGAGTGTGTTCACCAACTGGCGCTGAGGTCTACCCTGCCAAAGCTGGACTGTCAGCACAATAGGCCTCATCTAATTGGAAATGGGGAGATCTATTGACGATGCCCCGCGCCCTTGGCCATTATTACACTAATCCTCAGGAAAATGAGTTGATGAAAAGAGATTCAAGATGGCGCCGGAGCAAGGCGACTTCTTGCAAGCTGTGTCCAGCATATCCTCTAATTCCATCTTTTACTCTCGTTCTCTGCTTCTAAAACTCTATTCTAACTCTTCTAAACTCTCTGACAATGCGCTATTGAATGGACTTATCATGTATTAAGCTGATCTTTCTCTACACCCTAGCTATGACTGTAACACTACAATCTGCACTCTCTCCTTTCCTTCTCTATGAACGGTATGCTTTGTATAGCGCGCAAGAAACAATACTTTTCACTGTGTACTAATACATGTGACAATAAATCAAATCAAATCAACAACATCCGACACTCAGCTCACAGTAAGTCTCCCATTCCTCCCTATCATGAAAATAAATCAGACATTTCAATGTTTTGGAGCTTCAATCAGACAGCATTGAGTCTCAGCCACTGAAGAGTGCAGTGCATTCATGTGTGGAAGCATTATGCAGCCATCTAGTGGTCAGAGGTGGAATGATATATAAATACAGTGCTCTGAAGAGCTAAGCAGTTGTGTGATTGTTGATGAACCATAGAGAGCGAGCTACACTTCTCTCATCAGTACCGTGTTAACCAAAAATAACGAAAGTTGTTTCACAACTGCTTAAATAAACAAAGGAAAAACTGATGTGATGATTTTCACATCCTCAAAGTACTTTATGACCAAATAATTGCTTCTGAAATAATCTGTTTTCCTGAAGGAAACACAGCAGCCAATTTGCAAAGTAGTATAAAAAAATACTGCCTCTGGGAAATCCAGTGCGAGTGCATTTTCCTGAGCAGAGTGAATGGAAACTAACAGGAAACGAGCAACATGGGGTTCCATCTTCCTTGAGGTCCATTCCAGAGCCTCCTCAACCGACTTCGCTATTGAGTGGGCCACTTCCGATTAACTGAGGCCTATTGTGCTGACAGTCCAGCCTTGGCAGGGCAGGCTTCAGCACCAGTTGGCATAGACACTCAAACCCCTGAGCACATTGGGAATGGATACCTGACTACACTTCTCTGCAGAGGTGAAGGTCATGGTGTTAATGGCCGGAATTCTCCCCAAAAAATTCTAAGTGTCGAATTTGTGTGAAAACTGGAGTAATTCACGCTGCTTTTCTCAGTGGGAGTTCAGCGAAGAATCTCCCACACTCTGCACTGCAGAGGTTACTGGTGTGTATATCATTATAAATCAGTGGCTGGGGCATATTCCCGCTCGAGAGGCCAGCACCATTGTGCTGAGTGGGCCACTGCCCATGTGCCAATCTTTCAACTCCGAGATCGGCGCATGTGCAGTAGCCCCAGACTACCAGCCTCCCGATTGCTGGCCAGCTCCGCAATCCCTGTGTTGCCGGCCACCCCCATCCCCCTCCCCAACGATCTGATCGCTGATCCTTCCCCCCCCCCCCCCCCCCCCCCGACCATTCCGGGGACAGCCCCAAGCCCCCATCTCCTGGCCCACCCCAAGATTTAGCGTAGCAGGATGGGAGAATCGCGGCCAATGTCTTAAGCTACAACAGCAAGTGATTAACAATTGAGAAGGAACTAAACGGACCTTATCAAAACATAGAAAGGATGAAACCAGTGGAAAAAGAGCCAATTGAAGAAACTAAAACACTGGAACAACACTTAAGCTGAGACTAGTGAAACACAACAAGCCAAAGTTAAAGTTAGGAAAAACAAACCAGAATGTGGATACCAAAGCAGAAGTTTGCGGATGACACAAAAATAGGTGGGACGGCAAGTAATGGATATGGCAGCAAGGGGGCCATCTTAACAGCATTAGGCAAAGTGACAGGGTCTGACTGAAAACCGGAGAGTTTCTCTCCAGAGAAACCGGCAGCTTTTCTCTCCAGATCTTCTGACGTGTCACAAAAAAAACAGGTGGGCATGTTTCACACCATCATGTTGAGGGCGTGAAACACCACCACAAAAAAATGAATCCCAGGGTGCCCAGAAGGCATTGCCAGACTGGGACTGCTGCATGGGCACTGCCTGGCCATGCCCCCAGCCACCCGGGGGCTTCAGTGGCCTCCGATTCCCCCCCCGGAATGGCCATCATGTCTGGCCCCTGTTGGTGGGAACAATGAGTGATTCTCATCCGCGAGAGGTCTCACCGATGAGGGAGAATGTCTGGGAGGCTGGAATCGGCTGAGGTGGGCACGTTATATTTAAATCGACTTCACGCCCTTCGCCGGCAAAATGCGACTGGGATGATGGCTTTCGGCACGAGACCGGTTTGCACCTGGCACGAAAGCCACACGTGCCACCTTCCCAGCTCACTGCGCTGATCAACCAGCGCAGCTGGCCGAAAAGATCGTGCCAGTAATCTGTCCACAGTAATGATAGCTGCAAGTTTCAATACAGACTATCTGTTGTTGAGTGCTCACAATTTGCATTTCATGGAACACAAAATCACATGCGTTTTGATTTCTTAGCAGTTTGAAAACTATTATACTTTTGTAGTCACTCCTAACTGTCAGCTTTGGTTACTGCAGTCACTTTGCTTAATAATCTCATGTAATTCAAAATCTGATTTTTTTTTTGCACAATTTAACTTGTAAATAGGCCATGGTTTTTAAAAAATAATTCTGAAGGAGTGATATAATCAAAGTAAGTACACAAAGGGTTTTTCCTGATGAAAAACTGAAGATGTTGCTGTGATGTAATAAATGTTCTTTTGATCCTACTGAGAGCAACGTTCTCATTTTAGGTACCCGTTTGGAATGCAGTCACGTTATGTTATTCAAGTTATTAAATTGTTTAAGTTGCAAGCAGAAATAAAAATATAATCTTCCAAATGTTTTAAGTTAACATTCACCACACTAAGGAACAACTGTTGGATTTTCCCTTTTGGTTGCAGCGCTCCCTGTGGGAGTACAAAGCCCAAATGTAAGTGTAAAATGGCTGACATAGTGCACAGTCCATGCAGGAGATTTTACATTTCTGTCAAGCGATAGAAGGGAAAAAAAGATGACACTGGGGACCTTTCTGTCAATTTCATTGGCAAGAAACCTATCAAGTGGAAATTGTAGCCCATCTGCTTAATTGGTCGGGCGGACAGTTTATTTGATAGCTATCAATCAAAAGAGAGCTTTAAGTACTGTTTATGCAACTGCTGGCCATCTAGTACCTTCCCAATGTTTACCGAAAAACACACGCCAGGTGATTGTGCTGAGTTACCCCGCTGCGTGCTTTGAACATAGTCCTTGGCCAAGTTTCAAACTGATGTAGCAAAATGCCGACATCCGGCTTGATTATTCATGTTGGGAGAGTCCTGTAATCACGTTTGTTTTCTTTCAGGGACAGGGTGGTGAGCTACACATTGGGTCGAAGGCTGCCAACAGACCATGTCAGCGGACAGCTGCAGTTTCGATTTGAGATAACGTCTTCAATCCATCAAGGTTGCCGTTTGCTTATTGACGCGTTAAGCTAAACCTAAAAGCACCTTTCAATTAAAGACTAATCTGATTTTGGCAGGCTACCTTAGAAAGACATCACAATAGATCCAGTCGCTGTTGGGAGAAAGTAATTCCATTTAACTTAGTTTGACTTTCATGGAAGCAGAAAGAACTTTGCTAAAGTGCTTGTGAAAGAGAAGAGGTGGAGTGCGTTATTAGTTGGGTTCTGCTCGATCTGCCCATCGTTTTATCCTTCTTCCTGGAGTAGATGCCAAAACTCTTCCGGGCACGGTCTCAGGAAGCACATCAGAGAATTAGCTGCAATCGGTATATTGATCAGGAGGGTGAATGAGTTGGGTAGAATCCACGATCGAGCTGGTTGTGGAAGAGCTTTCCCTGTTCAGTGCTTTTTTAGTGACCCTGTGTTCTCAAAATGTTGTAAGTTCGTACAGGTGTGATTATTAGATGGTCTAGTTAGTACTCAGCACCCTATTCTTGTAGCTGCTAAATTAACTGCTACTAAATCCATCTTTGAGAATGTTCCACACAACAGGCTGCCTTCAAACAGGAGTCCTGCATTGCTGTAGCACCTAGTTTGTAATTTTCAGATGGAATGTGGTGACCACTCATGAAAAGGCTTCCAGGTATTTTGTGAAAAGATTTTGGTGGAGCCAGGAGGAGCAGGACTGTAAAACTTCACATAACTTGACCTCTAATCCAACCATTTCCTCACCCAATGAGACAAGTCGTTCCCTCCTTCTCTATCCAACCCCCTCACTCCAACTAAAGGAATTCTTTCCCCACATTCTCTCCCCAACTCTTTAGACTTAGTTCTGCCTCTGTCCTGATGAAAGCTTCTGCATGATTACTTTCCAATCGGCAAAGGTTGTTCATTCAGAGACACTATCTCCTCTCCATAGACCTGACTTATTGTTTTATTCATTTGTGGGACATGGGCATCGCTAGCTGGCCAGCATTTATTGCCCATCCCTAGTTGCCCTTGAAGGGCAGTTGAGAGTCAACCACATTGCTGTGGATCTGGAGTCACATGTAGGCCAGACCGGGTAAGGACGGCAGATTTCCTTCCCTGAAGGACATTAGTGAACCAGATGGGTTTTTCCCACAATCGACAATGGTTTTGTGGTCATCAGTAAATTCTTATTTCCAGAAATTTTTTATTGAATTTGCAGAATATTCGCTGAGTTTCTGGATTAATAGTCTAGTGATAATACCACTAGGCCATCTCTCCTCACTGACCTTCTCTTTATAAAGAGTATTACTAAGTGGATTAGTAACAGCAAGTGGCAGAGAGTAGGTTTTAGTCTTTTCTTGGGGCCCATGTCCTAAATGTCTAATTATTGGTATTAGAGGTTATGGGGATAGATGTAGAAATGACTAACTACAAATACAGCTGTGCTGCTGGAAAGTGTAGAGAATATTCTTTAATCACCCTTATGATCTGCCTTTCTTTTTTATCGACACTTTCCGTTTCCCACCTTTGTTGTTTTTGAAAGAAATACAGACTGCCTATGCTGCGGTGCTTTCATTTGCTAATTTTTACATCTGACACTTTTTCAGATGATGAAGATATTTCAGCCAGTAATGAAACAGGATCAACCGAACAGCAGGAAAATCAGATGATAGACTTAACAAAGCAGGCTTGCTGTGAATCCCAGAGTGCTGGCGCTACGAACCAGGCAACAGAAGAGGCTGAACATTTAAATGAAAGTAAAAGTAATGTGAATGGCGTGGATTTAAAGAGCTCAGACAGCAGGAATGCTGTGAGCTCACCGCTCAGTGAATTAGATCAAACCATTGAGAATGAGAATGCAGCTGATGAGCCCGACAAAGAAAATACTTCCCCGGTAGATACGTTGGATGTGGAGGAGTCTATACCAAAGGTAGATCAACCTGCCCTGAATGATTTAACCCAACCTCAGGCTGAGTCTGTTTTGGATGGAACCTCTGAGACTGACAGGGTGGAGGAAAACGCTGACACTCAAGCAGAAGGTGTGTGTTCTGCTCAGCCCGTGCTTGATGTCGAAGCTGTTGCTGAAGATATCTGTCCGGTAGAAGGGAATGAAACTGGTGTCGACAACTACGAACCTTCACCTCCGCAGGAAGATAGTACATTGATAATGAGGAGAACAGTAAGGAGGAAAATCAGGCCGTTCTCGTTGCCGGTGTCTGAGCTGGAATCTGTGATTGCCTCCGCTTGCGGTTCAGGGGAGCCAGAAACCCCCCGGACCCACTACATTACTCTGCACCGCCTGCTCCATAGCTTGCCTTCTACTCAGCTGGACGGTGGTGATGCCCAGGAAGAGATAAACAACAAGTTTGCTAACTTGGAGCCACTGGAAAAAGAACCTGAGGACAAAAATGTACTCGGTGAAATGGATACAACAGAACCTGAAACAGGTTGTGCCTCAAGTGAACCCAGCAATGTTGGGCGGAGGATGTTGCCTCGCAGTGCATCAGTTGAACATCTTTCTGAGTTAAATCAGATTCTAGAGAAAGACCAGCAAATAAATCAAAGTGAGACTGAGACAAATACTACACAACAGGTAAATAGTGAGTGGGACATCTGTAACACACCATGTTGTAGAACGTCCTGTTACAGCACCTCCTGTTACAGTACATCCTGTTACAGCACTTCATGTTACAGTACCTCCTGTTACAGCACGTCCTGCCAAAGCACTTCCTGCTATGATGGTACAAATCACTTCTCCTCAAGTCATACACGGTTCTCCTCAATTGACAGTGCACGGTTGTCTGAAAGTACAGTTTTCTCTTCGCAAGAAGAGGAGGAGGATGAAAACAGTGCATTTGAGTCAGTGCCAGACTCAGGACATAGCCCTGAGTACTGTGAGAGGGAACAAGCAGACAGCATCATTCAGTGGTCAGAAGAGCATGCAGCCCAAGCACCCGAAAGGACTATGGTAAATGAAGAACCAGCTACAGGACAGGGAGGCAGCACCGAAGGTTAGAGTCAGATATACAGTATGTATACATTGAATAGTAACATTTTGATGCTAACACTGACCATTCAAGCCTGAGCAAGAAGGAGCGGTTTGTATTTCTGTAAACTTTTAAAAAAACATTTATTTTCTCTCTCATTCTCTCCATCAGTCTTCACCGTGGAAGACATTTCAAATATCCCTATGTTATCAGATGGGCTGATTTTGAATAACCTGGTGGAACTTACAATCATCCCAATGACAAGGGATAGAGTATTAAAGAAACTCAATGGACTAAAGGCAGCCAAGTCGCTAGGACCCAATGAACTGCACGCTAGGGTTTTAATGAAAGTGGCTGCAGGGATATGGACCCATTTCTTTTTTGTAACTCACTAAATTCAGGGAGGGTACCAGAAGATTAGAAAACAGCCAATGTGACGCCCTTGCTCAAAAAGGGAGAAAGGCAAAGGCAGGGAATTTAGGCTGGTTAGTTTAAAATCTATTATCGGCAAGATGCTGGAGTTAATAATCAAAAAGGAAATAGCTAATCATTTAGGAAAGCTGAATATGATCAAACCTAGTCAACATGGTTTTATGAAAGATTTGACAAATTTCCTCAAATCTTTTGAGGATGTAACAGGGAGAATATATGGAGGAAGACCTGTAAATGTAGTGTACTTAGAATTGCAAAAGACATTTGACAAGGTGCCGCATAAGGTGCTGGTGCATAAAGTAAAAGCCCACGGAATTGGAGGAAGTGTGTTAGCATGGATTGAAAACTGGCTGTCAGGTAGAAAACAGAGAGTTGGCATAAATGGGTCTTTTTCAGAGTGGAAAGATGTGACTAGTGGAGTACCACAGGGATCAGTTGTTGGCCCGCAGTTGTTTACTATTTACATTAATGACCTGGAGGAAGGAACAAAATGTAAGATTTCCAAATTTGCTGATGATACGAAGATAGGTGGAAGGGCAGGCTGTGATGAGGATATTGTGATTCTGCAACAGGATATTGATAGATTGGGTGACTGGGCGAAAACTTAACAAATGGAGGTTAATGTGGGAAGTGTGAGGTCAGGCACTTTGGTCGGAGGAATCAAAAGGCAGAGTATCATGCAGAGGAATCTAGGTGTTCTAGTGCATGAATCGCAAAAAGCTAGCAGGCAGGTCCAACAGGTAGTTAAGAAGGCAAATTACATTTTGGCCTTTATTGCAAAGAGGTTGGAGTTTAAAAATAGGGAGATTTTGTTGCAATTGTACTGGGTGTTGGTGAGGCCTCACATGGAATACTCCATACAGTTTTGACTCTTTTAAAAGATACAGTAGCATCTGAGGCAGTGCAAAGGAGATTCATCAGGCTAATTCCTGAGAGGAGAGGGTTGTCCTATAAAGAGAGACTAAATAGTCTGGGTCTGTATTCCTTGGAGTTTAGAAGAATGAGGGGGGACCTTATTCAAACATATAAGACCCTGAGGGGGCTTGACAGGGTAGATGATGGAATGGTTTCACGAGTGGCAGAGTCTCGAACAAGGGGATATAGCTGCAAGATAAAGGGCAGGTCATTTAAAACTGAGGTGCATAGAAATTTCTTCCTGCAGAGAATGGTGAATCTCTGGAATTCTGTGCCTCACAGGGTAGTGGAGGCTGGATCATTAGAAGTACTGAAGTGGAGATGGATAAATATTTGATAGATCAAGGAATAGAGGGCTTTGCGAAAATGGCACAGAAAAAGAGCTGAGGCTGGCAGAGAGCAGCCATGATCGTATTGAATGGCGGGACACACTTGAAGGGCCTGATGGTCTACTCCTGCTTCTATTTCTTGTGTTCTTATCAGTAATGTGGATTTTTTTAGTAGGATGCAGAGGGTTATGTTTAATATGTTCTGGAGTAGATAACCTGTAACAAAGTTGACCAGTTACTGAATGGTTTGAGTTACAAGTGGAGGCCATAGTTGGTGAATGGCAGGTAGCTACCTCTGCCCAAAAAGCAATAAAGTTATCTTTGTTAACAGTGCGCAGGATGAAAGATACAAGAATAGTGAGGAAAGAGCTGACACCAGAGACAACAGTCGCAAGAGATTCCTGTGGCATCCCCAAATGCTGTCCCAACTAAATACATTTCATAATTCTCAAGTCTGGCACTCTCACTGTAAAATTGCAAATGTCTTTCTTCATAAATTTAAAAAACTATTTGCATGAATTGCACCTCTTCATAGGAAGAAACTTGCTCTTTGATGAAGGAATCCAAAAACAGATCACAAAAACGTGCGTGGCTAAATACACCAAACGACTAATAATACTGACTTTGCACAGCACTATCAAACTACTGCCCCTTAAGCAGCAGGTGACACCTTTACTGATATGCAGTTCATGATGCACTAGGAAAGCCATAAGCCAGGGGTTGGAGTTTCAGGTATCAGTAACCAGTGAACGGCTGCTGGCTGCCCGTTCAACACCAATGGTTTAACCAAGAGCGAAGAGAAAGTGGTGTAGACTGGGAAAGGGAAAGGTTCTCACTGGAATGATGAACGTGGTGGGGTGATCTGATAGAAGTCTACAAGATTATGAGGGGCATGGACAGAGTGGATAGTCGGAAGCTTTTTCCGAGGGTGGATGAGTCAATTACTAGGGGGCATAGGTTTAAGGTGTGAGGGGCAAAGTTTAAAGGAGATGTATGAGGCAAGTTGTTTTACACAGAGGGTGGTGAGTGCCCGGAATTCACTGCCGGGGGAGGTAGTAGAAGCAGATACGATAGTGACTTTTAAGGGGCGTCTTGACAAATACATGAATAGGATGGGAATAGAGGGATATGGTCCCCGGAAGGGTAGGGGGTTTTAGTTCATTCAATTGGGCAGCATGGCTGGTGCAAGCTTGGAGGGCTGAAGGGCCTGTTCCTGTGCTGTAATTTTCTTTGTTCTTTGTTCTAGTAGGAAGGGCCACGGAATAAAAAACTTCTGTTTTTTTTAATAAAATCTCCACTTCACTGCCTATTCCAAGCAAGTACTGCACAACTGGAGCACTGCTCAGACACTCCAGCGCATGCTGGGGTCTTCCAGTGCATATATGTAAAACCGTTTGATATAAATGAATTCTAATATCACAGAATCATAGGCAGAAGGAGGCCACTCTATCCATCATGTCTGTACCAGCTCTCCGAATGTGCAGTTCACTTAGTGCCAGTCTCCCACCTTCTCCCCGTAACCCAGCACATCCTTCCTTTTCAGATAACAGTTTAATTCCCTTTTAAATACCTCGATTGAGAGTCTCAGGCAGTGCATTCCAAACCCCAACCACTCACTGCATGAAAAGGTTTTTACTCATATCACTGTTGCTTCTTTTATCAATGACTTTAAATCTGTGCTCTCTCATTCGCAACTGTTTCATGAATGGGAACAGTTTCTTCCGATCTACTGCAAGGAGAGGGGCCATGTTTTTGAGGAAGAGAAGGTGTTACAGGCTAATAGGCTGGAGGAAATAGATGTTCGGAGGGAGGATGTCCTGGCAGTTTTGAATAAACTGAAGGTCGATAAGTCCCCTGGGCCTGATGAAATGTATCCTAGGATTCTTTGGGAGGCAAGGGATGAGATTGCAGAGCCTTTGGCTTTGATCTTTGGGTCCTCGCTGTCCACGGGGATGGTGCCAGAGGACTGGAGAATGGCGAATGTTGTTCCTCTGTTTAAGAAAGGGAATAGAAATGACCCTGGTAATTATAGACCGGTTAGTCTTACTTCGGTGGTTGGTAAATTGATGGAAAAGGTCCTTAGAGATGAGATTTACGACCATTTAGAAAGATGTGGATTAATCCGGGATAGTCAGCACGGATTCGTGAAGGGCAAGTCGTGCCTCACAAATTTGATTGAATTTTTTGAGGAGGTAACTAAGTGTGTTGATGAAGGTAGGGCAGTTGATGTCATATACCTGGATTTTAGTAAGGCGTTTGATAAGGTCCCCCATGGTCGGCTTATGATGAAAGTGAGGAGGTGTGGGATAGAGGGAAAGTTGGCCGATTGGATAGGTAACTGGCTGTCTGATCGAAGACAGAGGGTGGTGGTGGATGGAAAATTTTCGGATTGGAGGCAGGTTGCTAGCGGAGTGCCGCAGGGATCAGTGCTTGGTCCTCTGCTCTTTGTGATTTTTATTAATGACTTAGAGGAGGGGGCTGAAGGGCGGATCAGTAAATTTGCTGATGACACCAAGATTGGTGGAGTAGTGGATGAGGTGGAGGGCTGTTGTAGGCTGCAAAAAGACATAGATAGGATGCAAAACTGGGCTGAAAAATGGCAAATGGAGTTTAACCCTGATAAATGTGAGGTGATTCATTTTGGTAGGACTAATTTAAATGTGGATTACAGGGTCAAAGGTAGGGTTCTGAAGACTGTGGAGGAACAGAGAGATCTTGGGGTTCATATCCACAGATCTCTAAAGGTTGCCACTCAAGTGGATAGAGCTGTGAAGAAGGCCTATAGTGTGTTAGCTTTTATTAACAGGGGGTTGGAGTTTAAGAGCCGTGGGGTTATGCTGCAACTGTACAGGACCTTGGTGAGACCACATTTGGAATATTGTGTGCAGTTCTGGTCACCTCACTATAAGAAGGATGTGGAAGCGCTGGAAAGAGTGCAGAGGAGATTTACCAGGATGCTGTCTGGTTTGGAGGGTAGGTCTTATGAGGAAAGGTTGAGGGAGCTAGGGCTGTTCTCTCTGGAGCGGAGGAGGCTGAGGGGAGACTTAATAGAGGTTTATAAAATGATGAAGGGGATAGATAGAGTGAACGTTCAAAGACTATTTCCTCGAGTGGATGGAGCTATTACAAGGGGGCATAACTATCGGGTTCATGGTGGGAGATACAGGAAGGATATCAGAGGTAGGTTCTTTACGCAGAGAGTGGTTGGGGTGTGGAATGGACTGCCTGCAGTGATAGTGGAGTCAGACACTTTAGGAACATTTAAGCGGTTATTGGATAGGCACATGGAGCACACCAGGATGATAGGGAGTGGGATAGCTTGATCTTGGTTTCAGATGAAGGTCGGCACAACATCGTGGGCCGAAGGGCCTGTTCTGTGCTGTACTGTTCTATGTTCTATGTACTCTGTCCAGACCCCTCATGATTTTGCAGGCCTCTATCAAACCACTTCTAATCCTTCCCTGCTCCAAGGAAAACAGTCCCAACTTCTCCAATCTATCTTCATAAATCCTCATCCCTATGAATCATATAGGAACAAAAGAGCAGAGGTCGGCCATGTGTCCCCTCAAACCAGCTCTGCCATTTAACTAGATCATGGCTGGTCTTCTATCTCAATGCCACCTTCCTGCACTATCCCCAATCCCTTCATGTAATTGGTATCTAAAACTTTATCAACTTCTGCTTTGAACATACTCAGTCCTCCACAGCCATCAGGGTGGAGAATTCAATAGATTCACCAACCTCAGATTGAAGAAATTCCTCGTCACCTCAGTCCTGAATGACCTACCCCTTATCCTGAAATTATGTCCCTTGGTTATAGGCCCCCAGCAAGAAGAAAGGTCTTTCCTGCAGCTGCATTGTGAACCATTGTAGGCATGTTGTACATTTCAATGAGATTACCTCTCATTCCTCGAACCTCCTAGAGAATAAAGGCCCAAACTCCTCAGTTCTGTCCTCAGAGGACAATCCAGCAAATCCAGGGATTAGTCTGGTGAATCTTTGTTGCAGTTCCTTTAGGGCTAATATTTCCTATCTTGGGTATTTCCTATCTTGGGCGGCACGGTAGCACAGTGGTTAGCACTGCTGCTTCACAGCTCCAGGGACCTGGGTTCAATTCCTGGCTTAGGTCACTGTCTGTGTGGAGTTTGCACATTCTCCTCGTGTCTGCGTGGGTTTCCTCCGGTGCTCCGGTTTCCTCCCACATTCCAAAGATGTGCGGGTTAGGTTGATTGGCCATGCTTAAATTGCCCCTTAGTGTCCTGAGATGTGTAAATTAGAGGGATTAGTGGGTAAAATATGTAGGGATATGGGGGTAGGGCCTGGGTGGGATTGTGGTCGGTGCAGACTCGATGGGCCGAATGGCCTCTTTCTGTACTGTAGGGTTTCTATGATTCTATGATAAGGAGACCAAAACTGCACGCAGTATTCCAGGTGCGGTCCCAACAAGTCTCTATGCAACTGCAGCAAGAATTTCTTATTCAAATCCTCCAGCTATAAAGACTGACATAACATATGCCTTCCTAATATGGGGAGGCAGTGGCATAGTGGTATTGTCACTAATAATCAAAAGATCCAGAGCAAGATCTGGGGCTCCAGGTTCAAATCCTGCCACAGCAGATGGTTAAATTTGAATTCAATAAACATCTGGAATTAAAAATCTACTGAAGACCATTGTCGATTGTTATATAGAAGAATCATACAATCCCTATAGTGCAGAAAGAGGCCATTTGGCCCATCAAACCTGCACCGACAACAATCCCACCCAGGCGCTATCCCCGTAACCACACCTGCTAATCCCCCTGACACTAAGCGGTAATTTAGCATGGCCAATCAACCTAACCCGCACATCTTTGGAGTGTGGGAGGAAACCAGAGCACCCGGAGGAAATCCACACAGACACGGGGAGAACGTGCAAACTCCACACAGACAGTGAGCCGAGGTCAAAATTGAACCTGAGTCCCTGGTGCTGTGAGGCGTCGATGGTAGTCATGATGTGGAGATGCCGGCGTGTAAACACAGTAAGACGTTTAACAACACCAGGTAAAGTCCAACAGGTTTATTTGGTAGCAAAAGCCACACAAGCCACACAAAGACTTGATTAGTTGTAAGTATTCGCATTCCAACCATTATTCATGTAAATTGAGTTTGTGTCTTTATATGCTCTGTTTGTGAACAGAATTCCCACTCACCTGAAGAAGGGGCTTGCAGCTCCGAAAGCCTTTGTGGCTTTTGCTACCAAATAAACCTGTTGGACTTTAACCTGGTGTTGTTAAACTTCTTGCTGTGAGGCAGCAGTGCTAACCACTGTGCCACCATGCCGCCCTATTGTAAAAACCCATCTGAGTCACTAATGTCCGTTAGAGATGGGCAATACTGCTGGCCCAGCCAGTGACACTCACATCCCATAAAAAAAATTGTTTGCTGCAACTATGTTTCATATGAAGCAATTTTTAAAAGCGGCATCTCGGCCTTTTGGCTGAGATGCAGATGAGCTCAAGTCTTGGAGGAGGAACCTCCCCCTTCTCCAATCAGCTTGGCTCATGTAGATCAGGCCCAGGACAGGGTGATTTTGGTCGCTCGCCCTGTCTTGTCAGTCTGGATCTGAAATGTCTCAACTTGTTGAGACTCTGAATTGGATTTGATTTGATTGAATCGGAAAAGTATTTTAAAAAAATATTCTGAAAGTTAGAATCATGGAATAGTTACTCAAAGAAGGAAGCCATTTGGCCCATATGTCCATGCTTGCTCTCTGCAAGAGCAACTCAACTCGTTCCACTCCCCCACCCTGTCTCTGTAGCCTTGCAAATCTTTTCCTTCCAGATAATTTTCAAATTCCCTTTTCGAAGCCATGATTGAACCTGCCTCCACCACACTCTCAGGCACTCCAGGTTCTAACCACTCACTGTTAAACAAGTTTTTCTTCATGTGACTGTTGCTTCTTTTGCCTGTCGCCTTATGTTGGTCTTCTCTGGTTCTCGAGCCTTCCACCGATGGGAACAGTTTCTCACTACCTACTTTGTTTAGATCCCTCACGATTATGAACACCTCTATCAAATCTCCGCTTAACCTTCCCTTCCCTAAAGAAAACAGAGCCAGCTCAGATCCCTCATGCCCTGAACCATTCTCATGAATCTTTTTTGCACAGCTTCTAATGTCGTCTCATCCTTCCAAAAGTCTTGTGTCAAAATTGTACACAATACTCCAATTTAGACTAACCAAAATTTTATAAAGGTTAATTGTAACTTTCTTGCTTTTGTACTCTATGGGCGGAACTTTCCTGTCTCGCATGCCACAGGAATCGTAGCGGGCAGAACAGGACCATGCAAAGGTCCATTGACCTCGGGCAAGATTTTCCAGTCTTGGAGTGAGCGCGGCTGGAAAATCCAGCCCTGTGACTCAATTTATAAAATTCAGGATCATGTATGTCTTTTTAATTATTTTCTCAACCTACCTGCCACCTTCAATGATTTGTGCAGATATAACCTGGGGTCTCTGTTCTTCTGCTTCGCTGTAGAATTGTATCCTTTATTTTATACTGCTTTTTTGTCATTCTTCCTCTGCCTATCACTTCACTTCCCTTAGTTCACAATACTTCCAAGTTTTGTGTCACCTCTGTTGTAGATAGCGGTCATACCATAGTTGAAATTTATCTGGATTTTCAAAAGAACATCGATAAGGTTGAGACAATTTGGAGGGAGCTGGTGCGTAGTGGTGATATCACTGGGCTAGTAACCCAGGGGCACAGGCTAATTGTCTGGGGCTACAGGTTCAAATCCCGCCATAGCAGCTGATGGCATTTAAATTCAATTAATAAAATCTGGAATTAATAATTAATAAGATCTCAGATCTCACTAAAAGTTTGTAAAGTCATGAAAAAAAGCAAAACAAGCACTGTGTTTTATCTCTGGAGGGATAGAATTGAAAAGTGGGAAAGTTATTGCTTAACCCGTATTGAACCTTGGTTAGACCACATTCTGAATCCAATTCTGGTCACCATATTATAAAGAGGAAAAGGAGGCACTAGCGGGGGTGCAGAGAAGATTTACAAGGATGACAACATATGCGTGGTAAACACATCAGGAAAGGATTGACAGGCTGTGTCTTTTTTCTTTTGAAAAATGAGGGCTGGGACCAACTTAATAGAGGTCTTTAAATTTATGAAAGGTTTTGATCGGGTCAATACAGAGACAATGTTTCCTCTTGTGGGGAAGAACGTAACCAAAGGCCATCAATATAAGATTGTCACCAAGAAACCCAGTAGAGAATTCAGAAGAAACTTCTTTACCCCATTAGTTGCCTATCACAGGGAGCGTTTGAAGTGAATAATATGGATATATGAAAGATTTAGATGAGGAAAGATGGGAGGAGGCACGAATGGGACATAAGCACCGGTCTGCACTGGTTGAGCTGATTTTGGCCTGTTTCACTGCCGCAGAGCCTTTGTAATCTACAAAGTTTGAAATTGTGCAGCGTGACAGTGCTACGTTCTGGGAGTTGCAGTGCAATGTGACACTGGGAGTTGTGGCCCACCAACTGGTTGAGCCTCGATATCAACAAGGAAGACAATGCCAGCTCTGGGAATATAGCAAAGCACAAGTTTCAGGCCTTTGAGAAAGGAAGGAATATTACAGATTTCAAATATAATAATTTGTCGAAGAAAACCTTTTATTAAAAATGTAATTTCTAGCACATTTTCCTTGGGTTATTGAGAAACAATGATGGATATTTGAATGGTTCTATCTGTTACCTATTTCCTATGTGTTAGTTGTTTATTGGGTGGATTTTATTTGGTGTTTACAGATTCCTCCCATTCCCTTCAGTTTCTTATTCCTAGTTTGTTGGCAACTTTCTTACTTGTTTATTCATTTGGTGCAATCATTATCACTCAGGTAACAGGGGTTTATTGTGATCTGTCACTTTTTTTATAAACAGGCTGATATTTATCAAATATAATAAGAGGATTTTAGTTGTAATGATTTGAGGTGTGAATTTTCCCATTCCTTACAGACATGTTAGACACAAGGGCTGAAACATCCTTGCCTCTGCTTTGCTGGCCTGTATGGGTACTTGCAACCCTATTTCTGACCCTACTGAGCTATCCAGGGTCAGGGTGGGGCTATCGCATTAAACTGCGGCAGCATCCAGGTCAATAAAAATTAATACCCATGATGGAGTATATTTTTACGACATCCAAATGAGAATTATATTCCTCTGTTCACGCCTAGATGGGGCTACAGCTGCATCCTTTGTAATTCCTACCACCTTCTTTCTCTGACAGCCTTGTGGCTCCTATTAAATTCAATAAACTGAGAAAGGCCCCAGGCCTCTACAGGCACACCTTAAAAACTAGATTGCAGATTAGATTTGTTAAATCTCTGATGTACCATACCCCAATTTGAGCCATTAATGGGGTTGACGGGTATATGATCAGGGAGAGATGAAGGCCTGGGCTCCCTTATCTTCATTTTTAGCCTCTCTACAAGTTCAGCATTTAATGGAGGTCTCAAACCAATGATTCTAGCTGTTAAAAAAATTAACTTAAATATGATTCTCTTTCCCAATTCCAATAAAAGAGAAGCAAAATTGTAATCGTGCGAACTTCATATTAATTTTAACATTAAACTGCAACTTAGTAAAGCTTCAATCCTGAAAAATAATAAAATATTTGATTATATTTCAATAAATAACAAAAGTTCCCGAATGCACATGGCTGCATCTAGGAAGTGATAAAAGATAATACTGTGAGTGACTGCATGCTCCCTCCCTCAGCTTGCAATAACACTTGCCACCAACTGATTTGCAGGCCTAAAGCAATTAATGTTGAAAACAATGTTCCAAACAGAGATTTATTTAACTCTTTCAAGCAGAGATCCTCTTTATGCCATCCTAACCCTATGGCCCGAACTCTATCACCTTTTCCGCCACAGAATTAGCGCGGGCGAGGGTCCGACACCGGAAATCTCCGTTGACCTCGGGCATGAGTTTCCGGTCTCGCCCGAGCGAGATCATAAAATCCCGCTCTATATTTGTGACATTGTGTGGTGAATGCTCATTAGGAGAGGGGCAGAAAGAACAGCCTTAAACTGACAGTCAGAGTAACATCCTTTGATACACACGCCAATCAGCACTCTAAATATGAAGACGTTCTCCCTAATATTGTTTGAAATACACCTTGTACCAATTTTAACTTGTCTCCCTGTTTTATTACTTTTGAATATTTTGAAGAAGCAATTGGGACGAAAAATATCTAACACCACAGGAGCCCAAATAGTCATCGCTCCAGTGACATAGGTCAGTAATTGGCCCTTGGGACAATTGTTAATTGGTGGGAAAGAGTGTAGGATAAATGATTGACAAGAAGTGATCAGTGATGTTCCCCAGGGATCTACACTGGGGTCTCAGCTTTCCACTACATATATCAATGAGATGAGAATTATAAATCCAAACCTGGAAGTACTCTTAATGAGGAGGCACAGTAAGCTGTGATAGGAACGCAAATTGCAAAAGGATATTGAAAGATTAAATGAATTGACAAAACCATGGTAGGTAGAGACAAACTGTGATGAAGTGTGACATCATCAATTTTAGATTTGAGAAAGAAAAGTTTATCACAGAATCATAGAATTCCTATGGTGCAGAAGGAGGCCATTCGGACCATCAAGTTTGTGCCGACACTCCGACAGAGATCCTACCCAGGACCACTCCCCACCTTATCTCCGTATCCCACGCATTTACCCCACTAATCCCCATAATCTGCACATCTTGAGATAGGGCCAATCCACCTAACCTGCACATAGTTGGACTAGTGGGAAGAAAGTGGAACACCTGAAGGAAACCCAGGCAGACACGGGGAGAATGTGCAATCTCCATATAGACAGTAACCCAATGCTGGAATCAAATGCAGGTCCCTGGCACTGTAAGGCAGCAGTGCTAACCAGTGTGCTACCATATCACCTAGTTGGAATATATTTTTAATGGTGTGAGGCTAAGAGCTGTGGAGGAGCAAAGGGCTAGAATCATAGAACATTGAAGGAGACCATTCAACCCACCAAGGCTGTACTGGCTCTTTTAAAGAGCTATTCTGTTTAGTGTCATGCCAAACATTTTCCCCAAAAAACTCTTAAAATTACAGATTTTCAAGTTAATTTCCAATTGTCCTTGCAAATTTTAATGGAATCTGATTCCACTATATTTTCAGGTAGTACATTCCAGATCTCAACAATCCGGAGTCAGGAACCCAATACCCAGATCATTTTTCTGGTCCCAATGTTGGTCGACATTAGCATCGCTGACACAATGGGTGGAATTTTCCATTTTCTGTACAGACTGCGGGCTGCAGAGACTCTTTTGTGGGGCCAGTCCTGTACCGTTAGGCCCCCTGCAGTCCTTTCTTATCTTTCTCACCATTGAAAAGGGAGGTCTTTGTGAGTACCTGCACTGAGAGGATGCCCATGGTGTCCCTGTTCTAAAGCAGTGGTCACCTCTTCCCATGGCTCTGAGCTTTCCACTCAGTTGTTGGCCCTCCTATTAAGACTCTTACTTCCACAGTCTTCACGTTGAAATTAACTGGATAGCCAATGCAAAGGCCACCAAGAGGCCACCCAAAGTAACGTTGCTGCTACAGGTACATGAGGGCATGCACTGACTCAGGAACTGTATTGGGATCTCAATGCCTGTGGGAAACTTCAGCCCCATGAATCCCAATAGCTGCTGCCAACCATTCTTGCTCTTGGGTATATGAATCCATGAACTTTTTCCAAGCAATCTTCACACCTGCCTATGCTGGCTACAGCTATCTTTTCTCTTGGTTTCTGTCCTGGACACACTTCACCTGTGGGTGGGAATTTCCGGCCGTGCTCACCCCAAAACCGGAAAATCCCGCCTGTGGTCAATGCACCTTTTTACTGGTCCTCCCCTCACTCACTACGATTCCTGTGGCGGGCGGAATGGGAAAAATCGCCCATCTGGTTGTTTAATATTTTCATCGCTGGTTGTGAAATTCTATTAAAATCAATAAAAATTAAAATGCTGCCAATTTAAGACGTTGGAATATGTTTACCATTGCTCACTAATGTTAGCAAGAAATCTGCATAAATATGGTTTCCCAGCTTTGCACCAATATATCAATAACATTAGTGGGGAAGAGGAAATTTCTAACAAGCTATGTCTCTATTGTAAAACAAAATGATTGCTTTTTGTTTAAATCCATCTTTCCTCTTGTAGGTGATAACCCTTTACCACACTGTGCTCAGACAATAAGTCAGCTGCCCTCTTTGAGACAAGACACCAACCGATACCCTACCATCGATGAGCCCCTTCCTCCCAGTAAGATTTTGTTTTATTTGAAATCATCCTGTCGTGTTATCAGTGTAGGAAACATGCTGGCTTTATTAGTTCAGAGTCAACTGATCGAGAGACGGTTGAACTGGTTAATTGGAAAACGTCGAAGGAAACGTCTTGCAGCTCTTTCCAAAAGGGAAAGACTTGTGCCAACACCAAAACCCAGCAAAGGTTTTCCACTTCTTTCAAGATGTAGGGCAGAATATCAGATACACAGAGATGTGTGTTCAGCGCAGATTATCAAATTGTATGCTTATCAAACAGCAACACATTTTCACAAGCAAAATGAGTATAATGTGCAAAAGTGGCTGTCTCATTTTCAAATTGGACAATTTGATGAATTGTGAAGAAATGCACACACTAGATGAATTAGTCTGTTCTGCACTACATGGTGATGACATTTACACAGGCCTGTGCAGTTCAACAGTGAATGCAGTCCACTGGCTAGCAGTACCCTGCTCAGGCCCTGAATCTTCAGATGTTAGAAATCTGGTAATTTATTTTACTCAGCAGACATCATTAGAAAAGAAATGGTTTGCTTAGATCACCATGTGGTAAAGACATGTGAAATATATTTTCATTCACTGCATGGTTTATTCCAAGTTTGAGAGATACACTCAGGGACAGCAGCATGAATGAATTTATTTCTGGTTGTATGATTCATCCTTTGAATCTTGGACTCGTTATTGCTGTTGATTGATAGCTAACTTGGTGCACACGTTTTCCTGCTCTGTCTCTAATTGTATCCTGAGTCTTGATTCACTCAGGCCAGATATTCGTCCCCAGGTCTGGGTCGCAGTGTTGGGTGAATCCTGGGTCGGCGAACCCATCCTTTAAAAATTGCCACCTGCAGGTAGGGGTTTCAGTTGGGAACGGGGAGGCAACCCGACCCTGGAATGAATGCACAGGCTGGTGGGTGCACAGGACTGTGGAGTTGAGTCCACAATCAAGTCAACGGTGACTAAATTGAATGGCATGACTGAAGGCATACTCCTGCTCCTAATTCATATGTTCAGCATAGGAAACAGCCTGAAGGCTGATCTCTCCCTTTTGGAAGAATTGTGTCTAAGGGTTAAATGCTTAATATTATGGCCGGAATATTTTGGCCATTCCTGCCAGCAGGGTCTTCCCATTCTGCCGACGGTGAACCCCCCACCGCGGGTTTCCTAGCAGTGGAGTTGCATATAATGGGAAATCCTGTTGACAGCAGTAGGAAGAGTTTTAACAACACCAGGTTAAAGTCCAACAGGTTTATTTCGTAGCAAATGCCATTAGCTTTCGGAGCGCTGCTCCTTCATCAGATGGAGCAGATATCCACTCCATCTGACGAAGGAGCAGCGCTCCGAAAGCTAATGGCATTTGCTACCAAATAAACCTGTTGGACTTTAACCTGGTGTTGTTAAAACTCTCACTGTGTTTACCCCAGTCCAACACTGGCATCTCCACATCATGACAGCAGTAGGACCAGAAGATCCGGCTGTTGACCAATGTGGGCCGCCACCGCCACCATGAAACATGCCGCAAGGGCACCTGGAAAATCCCACCCTCTACTTTTATTATTTTTTCGGGTTTAGGCTTAATAAATTTTCCTCTTTCTTTAGCTCGAGAAGTACTTGTTTGATTGGCTCCTTATTGCTCACAGCTAAAATAGTTATATAAATTCTGATTTGGAAAAGGCATATCCTCATGAAAAAGAAACTTAAAACTTTTGAATTAGCTAACTGAGGAGGTTCAACGAAGGGGAACCAGTTCATCCCTTTTCATGTGTTCGTAACAATAGCTTTGACAGCTAAATAGTTCTTTAACAGTTCCTTGACTGTCGGACTGTTCCTTGATAGCTGGATGGTTCCTTGACAGCTTTACAGTTCCAATGCTTCTGCCAATAGGGTGGCACTTTAGCACAGTGGTTAGTACTGCTGCTTCACAGCTCTAGGGATCCAGGTGTGATTCCCGGCTTGGGTCACTGTCTGTGTGGAGTTTGCATGTTCTCCCCGTGTCTGTGTGGGTTTCCTCCGGACGCTCCAGTTTCCTCCCACAGTCCAAAAGACATGCTGATTAGACCATGCTAAATTCTCCCTCAGTGTACCCGAACAGGCACTGGAGTGTGGCGACTAGGGGATTTTCACAGTAACTTCATTGCAGCGTTAATGTAAGCCTACTTGTGACATAAACTTTAAACTACAAGAAGTGCATAATCATGTTCACTTTTAACAATCTCAAAGAGTGTCTTTCCTCTCCTGAAGGGTGCTTTAACTTCCCAAAGGTGTCCTGGGATCTTATTCAAAGGGGTGCCTCGTCTCTCCAAAGGGGCACTCTGGCTACCCAAATGCATGCACCAAGCTCTGATCTCCTCTTACTTCTCCTAATTTGCATAGTCCAGATTCCACACCCCTGTTCTTCCCAAATCCCACTCCAGTGGAGCCAGTTGGTGATTTAAATGGCCTGCTGCCTCCACACATTGTTCGAGCACAAACTCCTGTCTGACTCCAGTTTCACCCCCACAAAGCCAAAATATAAAGCAGCTTGTCCCTCCCACTGTTCACAACAGGCAAGGTAAGACCGTACCCAACCAACTGTACTTTCAAAAGTCAAAAGACAGTGTTCCACATTTGATGTGATTCCATGATTGTAGAACATTTGCTAAATAATCCTCAATGTGCTAAAAAATTACAATGACAACCAATTTAAGATTGTCAGTCAGGCTCACAGTGTGCCATATCTGCATGTACTGGAAGCTACATACATTGGTATAAGGGTCCTGTTTTTTACAGACAGAAAGACAGACATTGAGCTTGTTTTAGCTAAACAAAGTAAGTGATAACCACTCACTGGTTCATTCCTCAGCGTAGTGCCTTGACCAATCAGAGTCAAGCTGCCCAGTTTAAATTTCAAACAATGCTAGACAATGAATGGCAATCACTATCATTCGCCATGACAATGTCCGTACCAATCAGAGTCCATTTGCCAACAAATCAGCACTCTGATATTCTTGCGATTGTCCTGATCAGTGCAAGATGAAAAGCCTTGACAAAATGTCATTTTTCAGCAAGGTTATGACATAACACGTCCTGTTATAGAACCACATGTTACACACATCAGTTATGCATGAGAGGTCTGTCTATACCAACCACTATCTATGTATAAGATTAGAGAATGTGCAAGGCAGGTTGTTATTTTGTATGACATTATAGAGTGCCATAAGCCTCAGGAAATCAGTAACTTAACGTCAGGATAGCTTGATTGATTGTTAAAAGGTTTCACTGCCTCCTGGATATCCTGCGAGATGTGGGAGCACATTTTTGGACTTTTTCTCTGACACACTTGCTCCAAATATAAAGGTAATAAAAAGAGTGAATGCTATAAACAGTCAGCAACTATTGAGAGAGAAACAAAGTCAATGGGGGAACTTTCCAAAAAGAATTCTAAAGGGGCTTTGGAGGGAGGGAAAGCCAGAATATTTGCACCAGATATGGCGCGCTGATCTCCCAACATGTTGCCCCCTCCTCGTGATTTTTCAGTGGCGACTTCAGGATAATGTAGGCTTCCCACCTGGCAGTGGCAGGAAGCCAATGAAGGTAATTATTGAGAAAATTAACAGGCATGTTGTGAATGAAAAGGAGTTTTGCTAGTGTCTGTAGCTCTCCTACTCACAGGAGACGAGAGCAGAATGGGGCAGTCAGTGCACCATGATATATATATATAAATGCAGTCTTCACTTTGAAGGACCAAACTGGCAATTTCAGGCCATCTGTCCGCAAAGTCTTGCAGTGTCTGTGTGCCACCTGCAGACAACTCCACCGGCTAGTGCTACGCTTGAGAGGTTGTTTGCCAGTCCCGTCAGCAGTGCTGTGCCTCTGGCTTGTGTCACCCTCCTCAGCACCATTCAGCACATTAGCATACAACATTCACATTGAGGCTGCTGACAGGGCACTTTGGATGATCTGAATGGCCCTCCTAATTGGATAGTGAATGCAGAGGTAACCTGTTATTTGACCGCCTCCTGTGAGACTAAGCCGGGGGTTGGGGGGGAGGTGGGGGGGGGCGGGGGGGTGTGTGTGTATTCAATCCAATGTGTCAGGTCAATGGCCTTTCATCAGAACAGAAGGAAATGTTAACGTCCATACACACACAAGTATAGATGTGACTCAGTGAAACTCTCTCTGAAGAGGACTGTTGCAAGTTTATCCATTTTCACCAACCTTATTCAAGGTATTCACTAATCATATCTTAGATGCAACGTAAGGAGAAATCTCAGAGTTTTGGAATGTCTGAACTGAGCTCCATGTCATACTTGGTATATTATCTTCGGATGTTCTCTTAGATTTGGAAGCCCTATTTCAAAGGCAGCACAGTGGTTAGCACTGCGGCCTCACAGCACCAGGGACCCGAGTTTGATTCCCAGCATGGGCCACTGTCTATGTGGAGTTTGCTCATTCTCCCCGTGTCTGCGTGGGTTTCCTCTGGGTGCTCCGGTTTCCTCCCACAGTCTGAAAGGCGTGCTGGTTAGGTGAATTGACCCAAACAGGCGCCGGAGTGTGGCGACTCGGGGAATTTCACAGTAACTTCATTGCAGTGTTAATGTAAGCCTTACTCATGACTAATAAATAAACTTTCTTTTTTACTTTTTACTCACCGTCATTTTGGCAAACTTGGCAACAATTTTAGCAGAATTCTAAAAGTGCTGAAAAATGTATTGAAACGTAGAACACAAAGTATGCGGATGATGCAGGCAGAAAAGTATGCCTTTAAATCTTACTTCCCTTTCAAAAGTATCTAAAACTAAATTTGCATTATAACTTTAAGATACGTTTCACCATTCAGTTTGATTTTCTGTACAAGGCACTGCAAAAGGATGACTTATCTGTATCTTAGTTTTTATCTCTCTATAATGCAACTTGGTTTACCTGAAACTTTGCAAAATATGTCACGCTGCACTCCCTATCTTTTGCTTATCACATCAATTGTGAGGTCTTTGGGATTCAGTCTTCCACAAGAAATCAAACTGAATTGTGAAACATGATTGCAAAAGACCAACAAATCTTGAAATCCAATGTAACAAAAATAAATTTAACTTCTCCAATTGTCTTTAAATGGTGACTGTAGTCACAGTGCCGTATTCAAGGCTGTTGGTTGGTTGTGCGTTGTGTTTTTTTGAACTAGCTGTTTTTATTGGAGCTTTCTGCATCCTTTTGAGCTTTGTAAGTTGTTATGTATGGGAACATTACATTCCATAAGTATCTTCTTTGGGACTGAGTGGGAGTTCTTTTGAATTTTACATCCTTACGTTTTAACTTGAAGTTCTATTCAAGCAGCGGAAATCCCATTCAGAAACACTGTTTGATGTTTAATTGCCTTTGTCAAATGTTCATGTTTGATATCTCTGCCAACATTAAAAGATTAGCTGAGAGAGTTTTATGCTGTGCTTTTGCCCTCATAAACTTATGCAAACCAGTTAACAGCCACTAACAATTCTAGAACACTATACTCTTTCAGCTAACTTTCCTTTGTGCAGTTTATTGGGAAAGAAAATTCATTTAAAAATCATGGAGCAAACATTTTTAAATTGACGAAGGGACATGAAGTGTTTAAGTTTACTTCAGGAATGAGAACAGTATAACTAAAAATTTTCTGCGGCTACTCGCAGAGTTTGCGTCCAACATAGCTCCCTATAACACACCTGTATATCTTAACCATTAAATCTTAATGAGAAACAAAGTTCCTTCCTTTATTCAGTTTATGTAAAACACAGAGAAAAGAATAAGTTGCAGTTCTCACTCAAGTTAATGCTTAAACCTACTAAACTTATTCAAATGAACAAAGGGATTTCCTGCATGGCCAGAACCCCATCCCCCTCAATGACTTCCCACCTTTGTCCCCCCTCTCACCCCCACAATCTCAGCACACTTGCTTCAAAGTTTGTCTGCTTTTGGGCTAGCCAAACATCTGAGATGCACTCCTAATGGCATGGGGTAAATTAAGAGGCTATCCCTGATCCTGCTAAATTGTGTAAGTGTACAGCCAGTGCTTAAGACAGGATGCCCATTGGTTATTGTTCCCAATGTGCTGAAGTCCTGAGAGAGGAAATTCGGCATGTCAGCTACGACTCTCACCAACCTTTACAGATGTACCATAGAAGGCATTTTTTCTGCTTGTATCACAGCTTGGTATGGCTCCTGCTCTGCCCAAGACCGCAAGGAACTACAAAAGGTTGTGAATGTAGCTCAATCCATCACGCAAACCAGCCTCCCATCCATTGACTCTGTCTACACTTCCCGCTGTCTCGGCAAAGCAGCCAGCATAATTAAGGACCCCACGCACCCCGGACATTCTCTCTTCCATCTTCTTCCTTCGGGAAAAAGACACAAAAATCTGAGGTCACGTACCAACCCACTCAAGAACAGCTTCTTCCCTGCTGCTGTCAGACTTTTGAATGGACTTACCTCGCATTAAATTGATTTTTCTCTACACCTAGCTATGATTGTAACACTACATTCTACACTCTCTCGTTTCCTTCTCTATAAACGCTATGTTTTACCTGTAGAGCACGCAAGAAACAATACTTTTCACTGTATGTTAATACATGTGACAATAATAAATCAAATACTTTCAAATCAAAAATCCTTTCTTTCAGTCCACGATCTCCTTGAATCAGGGATAAGACCATTACCAACTGGCTCAAGAATGTTACCACATTTACTGACGTATAATCAATTTCAAGACAGGCTCTACTCTAAAAGCCAAAGGCCATTGGGTTAATTTAAACTTTGGGAAATGGTATAAAATGACCATAACAAATTGACTGCTCACAGTACATCGCACTCAGTTTTCTTTTCAATTGAAATCAATATTATGGAAAATCAGGTATCAGGTGTAGTATATAACAATAGGAACATAGAAATATAGGACTTAGGTGCAGGAATAGGCCATTCTACCCTTCAAGCCAGCTCTGACATTCAATAAGATCATGATTGATCTGACCGTAATCTCAACTCCACTTTGCCATCTGTCCCCCATGACCCTAAACTCGCTTTGTCTGTCAAAATGTGTCCAATTCTACCTCAACTAAATTCATAACCTAACCTCCACTGTTTTCTGGGGGAGAGAATTCTACATACTAATGACCCTTTGAGTGAAAGAAATTCTCCTCATCTCCATGTTAAATGGTAAACCACTTATTCTAAAACTGTATCCCCCTGGTTCTAAACTCTCCCACAAGAAGAAACATCCTCCCAGTATCTACCCGATTAAAACCCCTCAGGATCGTGTATGTTTCAATAAGATCACCTTTTATTCTTGCAAAAAAACTCCAATGGATACAGTCCCAACCTGTTCAACATTTCCTCATAAGATCAGCCCTTCATCCCAAGAAAAAGTCAAGTGAATCTTCTCTGAACTGCCTCTAACACAATTGTATCTATTTTCAGACAAGGGGATCAATATTGTACACGGTGCTCCAAATGTGGTCTCACTATTGTTCTGTACAGCTGCAATAAAACTTCCCTACTTTAATATTCCATTTCCTCTGTAATAAATGCCAACATTCCATTAGCCTTCCTAATTACTTGCATGCACCAGGACACCAGATCCCTCTGCACCACTGAGTTCTGCAATCTCTCTCCATTTAAATAGTATACAGCTTCTCTATTTTTCCTGCCAAAGTGGACAAGTTAATCTCTTCCCACATTATACTCCATCTGCCAAATGTTTTCCTACTCACTTAACCTGTCCGTATCCCTTTGCAGTCTCGCTACTTCATTTTGACAACTTACTTTCCTACCTATCTTGGTGTCATTGGCAAATTTACCTCCCATATATTCAGGCCCTTTATCCAAATAGTTAAGGCTCCAACACTGATCCTTGTGGCACTCCAATCGTTATAGCTAGCCAACCCAAAAATTAACCATTTATCCCAAGTTTCTGCTTCCTGTTAGCTAACCAATCCTTTATACATGTTAACATCCTACCTGCCCCCCCCTCCCCCCCCCCCCCCCCCCCCCCCCCCACACACACACACACCATGTAATGTGTTATCTTGTGTTTGATGAGGCACCTTGTCAAATACATTTTGGAAATCCAAGTACACTACATCTATGGGCTCCCCTTTATCCACTTTGCTTCTTATTTCTTCCAAAAACTCTAATCAGTTAAACATGATTTCCCTTTCACAAACCCATGCTGAATCTGCCTGTCACATTATGATTTTCCAAGCAGCCTACTATAACCCCCTTGATATTGGATGCTAGCAATTTCCCTATGACAGATGTTAGGGCTAACTGACCTGTAGTTTCCTGATTTCTGTCTCCATTGCTTTCTTGAATAAAGGTGTCACGTCTGCTATTTTCAAATTCACAGGGATCCATCCAGAGTCTAAGAAATTTTGCATCTGCTCTCTCCAGCCACTTCTTTTAAGAGCCTAAGACGCAAGCCATCTGGTCCTGGGAACTTGTCAGCCTTTGGGTCAAATAGTTTTCCCAGCACCTTTTCCCTAGCGATGGTGATTGTTTTAAGTTCTTCCCTCCTTTTCACCTCTTGAAGTTTAATGATCTTTGGGAAGTATTCTTAGTCTTTTACAGTGAAGACAGACACACAATACCTGCTCACCAACTCTGCCATTTCCTTGTTTTCTATTATCAATTCCCCAGACTCACTCTCTAGAGGACCAAGACTAGGTTTAGTTACGCTTTTCCTACTTAAATGCTTGTACAAGCTATTACTATCTGTTTTATATCACTAGCCAGCTTTCTCTCATATGCATCTTTTTCTCTCTTTGATTTTTAAAAATCTTTGCTGGTTCTTGTTATTTGACAAATTTTCTGACCTGCCACTAATCTTTGCTGATTTCTTCAATGTTTCTTTCAATTTGATACCATCCTTAACTTCCTTGTTCAGCGTTGGATGATGCATCCTTCTCAAGGAATCTTGTTCCCGCTAATTTGGTGTGCAGCCTAATTGTTGCACGACTAGTTCCTCCAACAGTGCTTTACAACCGCACATCTTAAAGAGAACATTGGTTGTGTGTAGCCAGCCATTTGTTCCATGCATGGTACATTGCGGATTGTTGCACGACCACACACCTCACAGCTTAGAGGAAACATTGGTGTATCATAGCTAGGTGAATTGGATATCTAACATTTTATATCATCGCTCAAAGCTAAAATTAGACCCTTTTCCTACCATGCATTTTCTGATTCTTTCTCTACTTTTAACCAGATTCTGCTTAAATGTTCAAATTATTTCTGCCAAACCACCGTGGGGTCTGTCAAAGAAACAAAGAACAATACAGCACAGGAACAGGCCCTTCGGCCCTCCAAACCTGCACCGATCATGTGTTCCTAACTAGACCATCCGTTTGTATCCCTCTATTCCCAGTCTGTTCATGTGGCTATCTAGATAAGTCTGAAATGATCCTAGCGTGTCTGCCTCAACCACCTTGCTTGGTAGTGCATTCCAGGCCCCCACCACCCTCTGTGTAAAATACGTCCCCGGCATATCTGTATTGAACCTTGCCCCCGTTACCTTGAACTTGTGACCCCTTGTGTTTGTCATTTCTGACCTGGGAAAAAGCTTCCAACTGTTCACCCTATCTATGCCCTTCATAATTTTATAAACTTCTATTAGGTCGCCCCTCAACCTCCGTCTTTCCAGGAAGAACAACCCTGGTTTACTCAATCTCACCTCATAACTAATACCCTCCATACCAGGCAACATCCTGGTAAACCTTTTCTGCACTCTCTCCAAAGCCTCCACGTCCTTCTGGTTGTGTGACGACCAGAACTGGACGCAGTATTCCAAACGTAGCCTAACCAATGTTCTACATAACTGCAACATCATATGCCAACTTTTATACTCTATGCTCCGTCCAATAAAGGCAAGCATGCCATATGCCTTCTTCACCACCTTTTCCACCTGTGCTGCCACCTTTAAGGATCTGTGGACTTGCACACCCAAATCCCTCTGTGTGTCTATACTCCCTGTTAGAAAGTTTAATTTTTTGCACAACATTACAGCAAAGCCAATGTTCGGGTGAACAATCATCGTGGAAATGGAGAACTATTTCTTGGGCCTACATGTTGATATCAATTTTTCTACTTTATTTCAGCTCGATGAAATTCCACCTCAACTGTAACTTGGAGAAATCTGTAGCCAATAGATACTTTTAATGGTGTATTTGTATCCCTTACCTCTCACCATATCTGTCTTTGATTATTCCTCTTTATTTTCCCACACAAATAAATAATTACTTTTTGCCTTTGGCTTAGTTTGACATGGGCAACTATGTCCTTTGCATAACTTAATTAGTTTGTCAGGTTTTTTTATGTTCTTCACAAGAACATAACCATAAACATCCCTTTGACATCCCTTTAGCCTTATCTCAAATGGACATTTTAGCTTATCTTATTTAATTCTGTCCCTTTTTAAATATGTTTCCCACATGTGGTGGCGTTTTTATGAACAGCACAGAAGTGCTTGCTGCAGCTGTAATGCTGAAATCAGAAGCTTGGAATTTAAATAAAACATTCCTTGAATAGGATTTGTGGGGATTAGAATAAAACGATTAATCTGAAGGTACCGGGTTAAACCTTCAGCATTCATTTTAAGTCCTCACATTTGTGACAGAAAGCCAGAGCCTTTTGAGAGTGGGAAGCCAGGTTCCTAGGTCACTTATCCAACCAAAAATTAAGAAGGCATCAAATACAGTGGCACAGTGGTTAGCACTGTGCCTCACAGCGCCAGGGACCCGGGTTCAATTCCCGTTGGGTCACTGTGCGGAGTCTGCACGTTCTCCCCGTGTCTGCGTGGGTTTCCTCCGAGTGCTCCGGTTTCCTCCTACAATCCGTGCTGGTTAGGTGCATTGGCCATGCTAAATTCTCCCATGGTGTACCCGAACAGGCGCCGGGGTGTGGCGACTAGGTGATTTTCACAGTAACTTCATTGCAGTGTTAATGTAAGCCGACTTGTGACACTAATAAATAAATTTTAAAACTTTAAAATGTGGTAAAACATTCATAGGGCTAGAGCGAGAGAAAGTGATAGAAGGAGGAAAGTCACACTTTATGATCATGATGTGTGTACCAGCTGAATGGGCGGACTGAAATGTCATTACATTGTTTATCTGCTGAGTAAAGCTCAGTAAATGATGCATCTAAAGATTTACAAAAGAATTTAAACCGGGTGTGAATTTGAGTGAATATCAGTAAATGTGAGACATTACACATCGGGGAAAAAAGTGGGACTTATATGTAGAATTAGTGGAATTAAATGAACACAGGGGATCAGAAAGATAATGGGGACACCAGGAAGTGCATCACTTGAATTTTCAAGGTAAAAAAAAAAGAGTTATTAGAATAGTATTATTTCTGGCCAGAACAGAAGAATGCAAGTCTACAAGTCTGTTTTAAAGGAGACATTCTTACAGGACAATGTGATGACCCCCAGCACCTGCATGGGAATCCAAAAGAGAAAATGCTGGAAAATCTCAGCAGGTCTGGCAGCATCTGTAAGGAGAGAAAAAAGCTGATGTTTCCAGTCCAGATGACCCTTTGTCAAAGCTGCATTTTGGTTTCAGATTCCAGCATTCACAGCAATTTGTTTTTATCCTGCATGGGGAATCACTGATTGACCTCCCTGTCGGACTCATTGATTAAGACTCCCTGGGGATTGGGAATTAACTCACCAGGTGGAGCTCGTATACCGAGCTCTACATAAAGCAGGCCCCTGAGTGGGTCCATTATTCCATTGTCCCAGTTGGGACCTGTTTGTGTTCACCACGGGCTTGTGATTTTGCTTTACCTTATTTTGTGCAATAAAGCACTGTTCCTTTACAGCTGACTCCTGGAATCATTATAGATAGAAGCGGAGAAAAGCCAAGTGCATATTGCCACGTCGTTATGCACAAACCAAGTGTAAAGTTAATACAAAGGCAAAATACTGCAGATACTGAAAATTTGAAATAAAAATAGAAAATATTGGAAATTCTCATATCTGGCAGCAGTGGGAGAGAATGTTTCAGATCATGACCTTTACTTAGTATTGGAAAAAGTGAGAGATGTGACAAGTTTAAAGTAAGTATAGAGGCAGAGAAAGTCAGGGAGGGGAGGATAGAATAAAAGGAAAGGCCTGGGATAGTGTGGAAGACAGCAGAGATTAAATGGCAATAGATGATGGTGTGAAGCAAAACGGAGGTGATAATGGGATGAGTAAAAAAACAAAAGATGTGACAAGAAAGTCATCACCAACAGCTGCCATCCAAAAGCAATAGCAGAAAAGACAAAATAGAGGTATAGGTTTCAAACTGAAACTATTGAACTAAATCATAGAATCCCTATAGTGCAGAAGGAGGCCATTCGGCCCATTGAGTCTGCACCAACCTCAATCCCTCCCAGGCCCTATTCCTGTAACTCCATATATTTACCCTTGACACTAGGGTCAATTTAGCATGGCTAATCAACCTAACCTGCACAGTTTTGGACTGTGGGAGGAAACCGGAGCAACCGGAGGAAACCCACGCAGACACAGGGAGAATGTGAAAACTCCACACAAACAGTGACCCGAGGCCGGAATTGAACCTGGGTCCCTGGCGCTGTGAGGCAGCAGTATTAACCACTGCGCCACCGTGCCAGCCTTGTTGAGTCCAGTTGGCTGCACAGTGAAGGATGGTCTGTAGAATGTTGTAGCTGGTAGGAGGAAGATGAGGACAAGGTGAACCCTGTCTTCCCTCTGAGGGGAGGTAAGGAATGAAAACAGAAATGTGTGAAATGGGACGGACATAGTTGAAGGCCCTTCCAACTGCAAGTGGATGGGGGTTGGAGGGAGAGGGGGAGGAAGACAAATTAAGAGCTTTAGTGAGTCAGAATAGATGCAGCAGAGGTGGAGAAACTGGAAAAAGAGAACAAAGTGACGGCAGGAACTGCAGAGAAGGAGCTGCAGCAGGCAGTATCTTTTTCATCACTCTCTTAATCCCTTATTTTGAGTGCAGGAATTGTGGTGGGCAGGGGCATAAAATTTGGAGCGATGGCAAAAGTCCGTTTTTCTGCTGGCGGGAAAATAAGTTGGAATTTTCCCCTCCCAATTTTCATGGCGAGTCGAGTTTCCCGCTGCTCCATGTCAGGAACCTGATTTGTGTGTCTTTGCATCTCATGAATGCTCATTAAAATCTCCATTTGTAGAATCACGTTCATAAATCTAATTACCCCGCCAGCGGATAATTAGACCAATCTGATTCACAACTGGATGTAAGTAGTGTCCACCTGACAAACTGCACTTCGCTCACGACTTTCAGGTTTGTACTTGCAGCATTCGCCAATCTTTCATGCGATGCTCTCACGACAAGGCTGTTCAGGCAAGACCAGCCAGGAGGAACGAGGCGAAGTTAGATGCTTATCTGCAGAGTGGGAGGTGGGAGGGAAGGGGGAGACAGAGACAGATGATGGAGGGAACAGTTAATGGAGACGGGGGGGATAAGGATGAGTCAGTCCTGGAGCAGTGCGGAGTAATGTGCCAGGACCAGAATTTAAGGCAAATCCTGGGGGCAGTGAGGACCATACTACAGGGCTATGCCTGGCTCACATGTCTGGGCCTCGGGTCCAGGTAGGGGTAGGCATTTTTGTACAGTGTCAGTTATGAACAGCATGGTGTGCAGGGCATGGTCTGTCCCTCTCTCATTGGACCCTGGGGTTGGTGGCTTAGCACTGGGCAGCAGATAGTACCAGTACTGATAGGGAAGGCATCTGCAACCTGTAAATGTGGAACTGGTAAATAAGAAGTGGGAGGACTCGATATCTCATTGAGGGTGGAGACGGGTTCCCGGTAGGTCACTGTGCATAGGGCCTCAAGGTGGGGAGGGGTGGGGTTGACATGGGCATGAGGGCATTGACAGAAATCGGTTCAGGGAGAGGACAGGGATATCGACTACAATGATGTTGGTTTCAGGGTTAAAAGAGGGAGGCGGCAAAGTGATCGGAGGGAGAAAAACCTGGACATAATAGACTTTGAGGGGGTTAGGAGAGACTTTAATTTGATTTATTATTGTCACATGTATTAGTATACAGTGAAACGTATTGTTTCTTGCACACTATACAGCCAAAGCATATCGTTCATAGAGAAGGAAATGAGAGAGTGCAGAATGTAGTGTTACAGTCATAGCTAGGGTGTAGAGAAAGGTCAACGTAATGCAAGGCAAGTCCATTCAAAAGTCTGATGGCAAAAGGGAAGAAGCTGTTCTTGAATCGGTTGGTACGTGACCTCAGATTTTTGTGTCTTTTTCGCGACGGAGGCTTGAACAGTAACAGGAACTTGTTGGAAGCTGGTCTCGAAAGAAAAGCACCATCGAACACGGATCAACTGCTACGTTTCTGGGCCGATTGAAGGGGCAGCTTAATAATTACCAGCTCAGGACATGGAGAGCAAGGCTCAGCTGAGCCATGTTAGGAAGACTCAAATATCAATGGAAGGATTTGAGCACTTTACCTCATGGCGTACATTCTAGTGAGAATCCATTCGGGCTTGGGCCAAATGTAGATTTGGTATGATTGATCATTTGTCCCCCTCAGAGGAATGTGAAAAGGACAGAAGCATCAATCTATTAAGGGGTCATGGCTACAGTATATATGCAACATGCTCCAAACAACTACACGTTGCAGTTGGGAGGTTCAGGGTTGACATGGATCAACAATTGGAGTCATTAGATGAGGCTGGGGTCTAGTCTACTCCAAAGGAGGCAGCCAGCTTGTGCCCTGACTGAGGTTGATAGCACATGGCTGCACTCCTCCAGATCCAAACCCCTTTGTGAAAGCTGGGGAGGTGGGAGAAGGGGAAGCTCGGCTACCTGTGACCCTTCAGGATGTGCTTCAGCTGCAAGGGTTGGGGACCTTGCTTGTCACCCTTGGAGTATCCTGTGTGGAGTTTCTGAGTGAGCCAAGATCATGGAAGGTTGTGGGGAGCAGGGAGGGGGGGAGTGTAGGGGCATTGGTGGTGGTAAAATCAGGGGGAGTGTGTGACCATATTCCACCTTTGGGGAATTATATCAAGGGCAGGACCAGTTTCCGAAAGACTTTAATCCACATGGAGGTGGAAGCAAGTTTAAGTATTGAAATATTAAATATTAAAACAGAAAATGCTGGATAAACACAGTAGGTCTGGCAGCACCTGTGGAGCGAGAGACAGAGTTAGTGTTTTGAGTGCGTATGACCTTTCTACAGGATGCCCTATTAAGGGCCATTTTACCAGGCCGTCGGGATCTTGTCAGTGTCAGCTGCAGCACTGCCAGCTGGACACATTGTCCTCCCAGCAGCAGCCTGGGGATGGAAGCAATTTTTTTATTGAAAGAGGAATCCTGGATCGGGAAGTCTGCTCCTTCAGTCCCAGCAATTACCTCAGAGGGTTTTCCCTCCATCAATCTAACTTCTATGTCTTTAAAAGTTATTTCCGGCCTACCTGATGTAGGCTCCAGGGCCCCTGTTTTCCTCAGCAGTGACCACTGTTATCGATGTGAAACAAAGTCCCTCTCACTGGGCTCGAGGGAGTTGACGGACAATCCTGAACGGAACAGAAATCCCAGTGGCAGCTTATCCAGGAGCTGCCACCTGCAAAGTCAAGAAGGATGTCCTCTGGCCAGCCTTGCATGCTGCCCAGATGCATTCTCCACCTCTGTTCTGACTCTGATCTTTTTGGTTAGGTGTGAAAATCGCCTAGTAACTGTTACATTGTTATATCATTCATTGAGGAATAGAAACTAATTGTTATGAGAATGTGCCATATAGTTATGTGCTAAGTAACAATGAAATGTTAGAAATGTTAGAAACCCTACAGCACAGAAAGAGGCCATTCAGCCCATTGAGTCTGCACCGACCACAATCCCACCCAGGCCCTACCCCCATATCCCTACATATTTACCCACTAATCCCTCTAACCTACGCATCCCAGGACACTAAGGGCAATTTTAGCATGGCCAATCAACCTAACCCGCACATCTTTTTGAACTGTGGGAGGAAACCGGAGCACCCGGAGGAAACCCACGCAGACACGAGGAGAATGTGCAAACTCTACACAGACAGTGACCCAAGCCGGGAATCGAACCCAGGTCCCTGGAGCTGTGAAGCAGCAGTGCTAACCACTGTGCTACCGTGCCGCCAGTCTACCACTCAAATAGAGAGTGGAAAGTGATATGCTCGATGAAGCTCCGGCGTTTTGAGTCTAAAGTGTGATTATTTTGAATTTTTGGGAACCAGGTGACATAGACATAGAAACTAGAAGCAGGAGTAGACCATTCGGCCCTTCAAGTCTACTCTGCCATTCATTTTGATCATAGCTGATCATCGAATTCAATATCCTGATCTCCCTTCCTCCTATATCTCTTGATCACTTTAGCCCCAGTGACATAGCAATAACCTAGTGACCTAGTGCTATTTCAGAGGCTTCACCTCATCAACTGCTCCTGGAAATCATTTTCTTTAAGGTGTGAAAAATCCCTCATCAGGAGCTAATCATCAATTTTTGTGCTGCTTATAATTTTGCCATGTTCATTCAGGGGAGGCAATAGCTTAATGTTATTGTCACTGAACCAGAGATCCAGAGTAATGCTCTGGTGACCAGGGTTCAAGTCCTACCATGGCAGATCGTGAAATTTGAATTCAATAAAAATCTGGAACTAAAAGTTTAATGGTGACTGTGAAAACCATTGTTGAGGGTCATTTAAAAAAAACAGCTCGTTCACTAACACCCTTAAGGGAAAGAAATCCGCCATCCTTACCCAGTCTGGCCTGTATGTGAATCCAGACTCACAGCCCTCTGAACTGATCTAGCAAGCCACTCAATTCAAGGGGAATGAGGGATGGACAATAAATGCCCCTGAAGGAACAAACATCCTCTGGACGACAAACAAAAATTGATCTACTCTTTTTTAAAAAATGGAATTGGGCTATTAAATACAGTGAGGTTTGCTAGATATGTTTAATCTGTCTATAAGATCGCTCTAACAAAGATTTTTAAAGATTTATTGCATATGGTTATGAAGCAATCTTTATTAATACACTTTAATCCATAACAACTGTGTAACTTGTTACAATAATTAGAATTCAATTTGCATTCCATTGTTCACCTTTTGTCAAACTCGATGATAACAGTTAAAACAGAGAATAAAATGAGATCACAGAATCACTGAATTGTTCCAGCACAGAAGGAGGGCGTTTACTGTCATATCTGTACTGGCCCTCTGATCCCTACGATCCTTCTGACCTTTTGGGTTTTAATCAGGATAAATCCAGCCCTCGGTGTGTTAAAAGGTATTGTACAGGGTGCAACAAAAATGTTCATAGAATTAACATTAGAATAGGACTCAAATCACAAGCATCCAAAATATTGTATATCATCCACGGGGAGTTGGTGACATTATGGTAATGTCTCTGAACTCGTAACCCAGAGGCCCAAGCTAAGGGCTCAGAGGTTCATCAAGCATTTTAAGTCACCAGTAGTGGGAGGATGAGTTTAAATTATAAAATCGCAAAACCTGTACAGTTGATTGCAGGGCCATGGCGCCAATGATTATTTAAAAAAGCAGCGCAATGGGTTGCTCAGGCCAAAGAGAAAAAAACAGAGACTGCCTATACCATCACACATGTTTCCACAATGTCCTCCAGTGAAACGCTGCCTCAATCTGGCTGGATTCTGGTGGGACTGAAGCAAAAACGATCAGTCAGGGTCAGGGGCACATATCAATGGAAAACAAATGTCCTGTCATGCTGGAGATGTGCCCTTTTTCCAAAGGCAGCAAATCCATCAGCAGACAATGTTCCACTTACATTAATACTAACATTAAACAATAACAGTGGTTAGCACTGTTGCCTCACAGCGCCAAGGACTCAGGTTCCCCTGAGTGACCCTGGCTTGGGTCACGTTCTCCCTGTGTCTGCGTGGTTTTCCTCCGGCTGCTCCTGTTTCTTCCCACAGTCCGAAAGATGTGCGGGTTAGGCGGATTGGCCACTCTTAAATTGCCCCTGAGTGTCAGGGGGACTAGCAAGGGTAAATGGATAGGGTTATGGGGATAGGACCCGGGTGGGATTGTGGTCAGTGCAGACCCTATGGGCCGAATGACCACCTTCTGCACTGTATGATTCTATGATCTATGATAACCTCGCAGTGCTCACCCCTTTCCTGCGACTGCATAGTTTATCGTTATCAGGCACTCTCCATTCTGGTCACCCCCACCAATATCACTGCCATTTAAAAATCCAGGAATAATTCAACAGACCCACAGACTCACAGAATCGTTACGGGACAGAAGGAGGACATTCGGCCCATTGTGTCCACACTAGCATTTTCCTTTACTTGTGGCCAAAGGCTGGCAAAGGGAAGAAGCTGTCTAAACAATGTGGCATTGATACGTTTTCATATGACCACTGGATGCACAGTTAGCATTGCCAGCTGGACACACTCCTCCATTTATCACTCAGACATTTGCTTCCATTACATGCTTTCTGTGCAGTGGAGTTCATCATTAAACAAAAGTGTTCTGACAATTTATATCCACCAGAGGGCAGCTTCCATTTCCATCTCTGCTAGATGTTTCATTTATAAGGTGTGCCGTATTTTGCTGGTCTGCAGTATTTTGATTAGGTATGCAGTGTCTGTGCATATGCCACACCATCTCCTGTTAGCACTGTTAGGTCACCAGGCAATCCTATCTGGTAAAGATCTCAGTTACAGTGAGGATCAGAAACAAACTGCACGGTGAACAACAGAGACATGATGATCAGCCAGAACGATGTTGCAGATGGCACTCACAGTACAGGTAGGTTGACAGAGACATGAGCAACAGCTAGCAGAGTTTTAGCCAGTATTGGATTTTGTCTGCTTAACACACTAATAATTCAACTTGCTCCCACATTAACTGATACTGTTCACAGACCTCTCTCCTCAGATACCATTCTCTCTCTCCTCCAAATTTGCTGCTATCATCCTTCTCACAAAAACCTCCTGTTCCCTCTGTCCTTGCAAATTACTGCACAAACTTCCACCTTCCGTGCTTCTGCAAAGTCCTTAAATGTGTTGTTGCCTCCCAACTGTGGCCTTACTTCCTGGACCTCCATGTTTGAATCCCTCCAGTCAGGTTTCCTCTGCTGTCATTGTGCCTAAATGGTTCCAATCAAAGTCACAAAGGACCTCTCATGTGACTCTGACAAAGGTAAACTTTCCTTCCTCTTTCTTCTCAACTTGTCTTCACGCTTTGACATGCTTGACTACACTATCTATCTCAAACGCCTCTCCAGCTGGATGGAATTGCTCTCATTTGGTTCCATTCTTATCTATCTGACCATAACCAGAGACCCGCCTTCAATGGCTCCGTTTCCTACTCCTGCACAGTTGGTTCTTATGTCCTCCAAGGATTTATCCTTGGGCCCTTCTGATTTCTTATCTACATGCTGTGGCCCTTGGCGACATCATCATCTGAAAACACAGCGTTAGTTTTCACATGCATGCAGACGAAACCCAGCACTCTCTCTTCACATGATCTCTTCTCTCAACCCCACCGTTGGCTTTAAGTTGTCAGCTGCATCTCCAACATCCAAGATGGATGAGCAGAAGCTTTGCAACTAAATATTGGGAAGACCAAAGCTATTGTCTTCAGTCACCAACACAAACTTCATTACCTATCCACTGACTCTGTCCCTTATTGTGGCAACTGTCTGAGGCCAAACCAGGCTGTTTGTAGACTGAACTGAAAACTACATACCTTCACATCATTAAGACTATTCACACCTCACCTCATGTTATCTGCTCCTTCGAAACCATTAACCAAGCTTTTGTTACCTCTGGATTTGACTGTTCCACTGCACTCCTGGCCATTCTCCCACAGCCTACCCTCCATAATCTTGAAGTCATCTAAAACTCTGACGTTTGTTCCACAACTTGCTGCAAGCCCCATTCGCCCACAATGCTCACTAACCTATATTAGCTCCCAGTTAAACAATTTTAATCCTCATTATCAAATCCTGCCAGAGCCTTGTCCCTCCCTATCTCTGGAATCTCCGCCAGCGCAACAACCCTCTGAAGTATCTGCGTTTTTCCAAATCTGCAGTCTTCAGTATCCTTAATTTTAGTCCCTCTACTATTGGCAGCCATGCCTACAGCTGCCAGGATGTGGAGATGCTGGCGTTGGACTGGGGTAAATACAGTAAGAGTTTTAACAACACCAGGTTAAAGTCCAACAGGTTTATTTGGTAGCAAATACCATTAACTTTCGGAGCGCTGCTCCTTCATCAGATGGAGTGGATATCTGCTCTCAAACAGGGCACAGAGACACAAAATCCAGTTACAGAATACTGATTAGAATGTGAATCTCTACAGCCAAACAGGTCTTAAAGATACAGACAATGTGAGTGGAGGGAGCATTAAGCACAGGTTAAAGAGATGTGTATTGTCTCCAGACAGGACAGCCAGTGAGATTCTGCAAGTCCAGGAGGCAAGCTGTGGGGGTTACTGATAGTGTGACATAAATCCAAGATCCCGGTTTAGGCCGTCCTCATGTGTGCGGAACTTGGCTATCAGTTTCTGCTCAGCGACTCTGCGCTGTCGTGTGTCGTGAAGGCCACCTTGGAGAACGCTTACCCAAAGATGAGAGGCTGAATGTCCGTGACCGCTGAGGTGCTCCCCCACAGGAAGAGAACAGTCTTGCCTGGTGATTGTCGAGCGGTGTTCATTCATCCGTTGTCGTAGCGTCTGCATGGTTTCCCCAATGTACCATGCCTCGGGACATCCTTTCCTGCAGCGTATCAGGTAGACAACGTTGGCCGAGTTGCAAGAGTAGGTACCGTGTACCTGGTAGATGGTGTTCTCACATGAGATGATGGCATCCGTGTCGATGATCAGGCATGTCTTGCAGAGGTTGCTGTGGCAGGGTTGTGTGGTGTCGTGGTCACTGTTCTCCTGAAGGCTGGATAGTTTGCTGCGGACAATGGTCTGTTTGAGGTTGTGCGGTTGTTTGAAGGCAAGAAGTGGGGGGTGGGGATGGCCTTGGTGAGATGTTCGTCTTCATCAATGACATGTTGAAGGCTCCGGAGGAGATACAGCTGCCAGGGCCTAAGCTGTGGAATTCCCTCCTTAAATATCTCTGCCTCTTCTCCTTCAGTTGCGATAGTGCTTAGAACCCACCTATATGACCAGTCACCTAAATTTCCCCTTATGTGTCAAATTTAGTTTGACACTGTTCCCCTGTGGAGCCCATTGGGATGTTTTACTATATTGAAGTTGATATATAAATACAATTTATCCTTGCAAACAGTAACAATCATATTGGTACCGCGGATGTGGGTAGGAAGGGAGAAGGGGTCATGAAAAGGGAGTACAGGGAATTAGGGAGACAGCTGAGAAAGAGGAAAGCAAAGGTAGTAATCTCAGGATTACTGCCTGTGCCACGGGAAGGTGAGGGCAGGAATGGAGTGAGGTGGAAGATTAATGTGTGGCTGAGGGACAGGTGCAGGGGGCAGGGATTCAGGTTCCTGGACCATTGGGACCTCTTTAGGGGCAGGGGTGATCTGTATACAAAAAACGGGTGGAACTTGAATCACAGGGGCACCAATATCCTGGCCGGTAGGTTGGCTAAGGCTACTGGGGAGAATTTAAACTAGATAGGTTGGGGGGAGGGGAGCTAGAAGAGTTGACTAGGATCAAGGAACTAATTGATGGGGGGGAGGATGCAGGGGTAAGGGGAATTACAAAATTAATGGTAGAGGAGAGGGTGCAAGTGAATGAAGGTGGTAATTTAGATAAGGGAGTAGAGGGAGAGGGTGTTCGCGACTCATCAAAGCAGGTCCAGATAAAAGCTGGAATAAGGACACTTTGCCTGAATGCACGAAGCATTCGGAACAAGGTAAATGAGTTGATGGTGCAAATCAGCACAAGTGGGTACGATCTAGTGGCCATTACAGAAACGTGGCTGAAAGGTGACCAGGACTGGGAGATGAATATCCAGGGGTATCAGGCGTTTAGGAAGAATAGACAGGAAGGAAAAGGTGGTGGGGTCGCGCTATTAATAAGAGATAATATCAGGGTAGTACTGAGGGATGACATAGGCTCTGAGGAACAAAACGTGGAATCATTATGGGTAGAGATGAGGAATAGTAGAGGGAGAAAGACACTAGTAGGTGTGGTATATAGGCCCCCAAATAATAATGTTGAGGTAGGGAGGGCTATAAACAAGCAGATAAGGGATGCGTGTAAAAACGGAACGGCAATAATCATGGGGGACTTCAACATGCACATTGACTGGCAGACTCAAGTCGGTAAGGGTGGAATGGAGGAAGAGTTCTTAGAATGCTGTCGGGATAGTTTCCTTGAACAGCATGTTACGGAACCGACGAGGGAACGAGCTATTTTGGATCTGGTATTGTGTAACGAGGTAGGTAGAATTAAGGATCTTATTGTGAAGGACCCTCTTGGGTCTAGTGACCACAATATGGTCGAATTTCTGATTCAGATGGAAGAGGAGAAAGTTTGGTCCCAAACCAGTGTCCTCTGTTTGAACAGAGGGAAATATGATAGGATGAGGGATGAATTGGCTAAGGTAGACTGGGAGAGCAGGCTGGCAGGTAGGATAGCTGAGGAACAGTGGAGGATTTTTAAGGAGATCCTTTTCAGTTCTCAGCAAAAATATATTCCAGCAAAAAACAAGGATTGTAAGAAAAGGGAGAACCAGCCGTGGATAACGAAGGAAATAAAGGAGAGTATTAAAATAAAAACAGCTGCGTACAGAGTGGCCAAAAATAGTGGAGAAACAAGTGATTGGGAAAAATTTAAGAAACAACAAAGAGAGACTAAGAAAGCGATAAAGAAAGGAAGGATAGACTATGAAGCTAGGCTAGCAATTAATATAAAAAATGATAGTAAAAGTTTTTATAAATATATAAAAAGGAATAGAGTGGCTAGAGTGAATGTTGGACCCTTGGAGGACGAGAGGGGGGAGTTAATAGTGGGAAATGAGGATATGGCTGAGTCTTTAAATAAGTTTTTTGTGTCGGTCTTCACGGTGGAGGACACAAATAGTTTGCCAAATATTAACGATAGAGGGTTGGCAGCAGGAGAAATACTTAATACAATTAATGTTACCAGAGAGGCAGTGCTGGGTAGACTAATGGGACTGAAGGTGGACAAGTCCCCGGGTCCGGATGGAATGCATCCCAGGGTATTGAAAGAAATGTCAGAGGTAATAGTGGATGCGTTAGTGATTATTTATCAAAACTCGTTGCATTCTGGGGTAGTGCCGGTTGATTGGAAAACGGCTAATGTTACGCCGCTGTTTAAAAAAGGAAGGAGACAAAAGGCGGGTAACTATCAGCCGGTCAGCTTAACGTCTGTAGTAGGGAAAATGCTGGAATCCATTATTAAAGAGGAAATAGCAGGGCATCTGGATAGAAATGGTTCGATCAATCAGACACAGCATGGATTCATGAGGGGAAAGTCGTGCTTGACGAACATGTTGGATTTTTATGAAGATGTGACTAGGGCGGTTGATGGAGGAGAACCGGTGAATGCGGTGTTTTTGGATTTCCAAAAGGCGTTTGATAAGGTGCCCCATAAAAGGCTGCTGAAGAAGATTAGGGCACACGGAGTTGGGGGTAGTGTGTTAAAGTGGATTGGGGACTGGCTATCCGACAGGAAGCAAAGAGTCGGAATAAATGGGTGTTTTTCCGGTTGGAGGAAGGTAACTAGTGGCGTGCCGCAGGGATCGGTACTCGGGCCGCAACTATTTACCATTTATATAGATGATCTGGAGGAGGGGACGGAGTGTAGGGTAACGAAGTTTGCAGACGACACAAAGATAAGTGGAAAAGTGAATCGTGTGGAGGACGGAGAAGATCTGCAGAGAGATTTGGACAGGCTGAGTGAGTGGGCGAGGATATGGCAAATGGAGTATAACGTTGATAAATGCGAGGTTATACACTTTGGAGGAAATAATAACAAATGGGATTACTATCTCAATGGAAACAAATTAAAACATGCTACCGTGCAAAGGGACCTGGGGGTCCTTGTGCATGAGACGCAAAAGCCCAGTCTGCAGGTACAACAGGTGATCAAGAAGGCAAATGGGATGTTGGCCTATATCGTGAGGGGGATAGAATATAAAAGCAGGGATGTCTTGATGCACCTGTACAGGGCATTGGTGAGGCCGCAGCTGGAATACTGTGTGCAGTATTGGTCCCCTTATATGAGGAAGGATATATTGGCATTGGAGGGAGTGCAGAGAAGGTTCACCAGGTTGACACCGGAGATGAGGGGTTTGGATTATGAGGAGAGGCTGAGGAGATTGGGTTTGTACTCGTTGGAGTTTAGAAGGATGAGGGGGGATCTTATGGAGACTTATAAGATAATGCGGGGGCTGGATAGGGTGGAGGCGGAGAGATTCTTTCCACTTAGTAAGGAAGTTAAAACTAGAGGACACAGCCTCAAAATAAAGGGGGGTCGGTTTAAGACAGAGTTGAGGAGGAACTTCTTCTCCCAGAGGATGGTGAATCTCTGGAATTCTCTGCCCACTGAGGTGGTGGAGGCTACCTCGCTGAATATGTTTAAAGTGCGGATGGATGGATTCCTGATCGGTAAGGGAATTAAGGGTTATGGGGATCAGGCGGGTAAGTGGTACTGATCCACGTCAGATCAGCCATGATCTTATTGAATGGCGGGGCAGGCTCGAGGGGCTAGATGGCCTACTCCTGCTCCTATTTCTTATGTTCTTATGTTCTTATGACAGTCATCAATATTTGTTAACCTGTGTTTTTGCTGCAGCAGCATTGCAGTGAGCTGGGAGAAGTGCTCCTTGTATTATTTCCCAGTTTATTAGCTGATTTTCATACCTTTGCACTTGTTAAATTATTCATTGATCTGCATTCTCAGTCGTATATCGATACAAAACTAAAGAACAAAGAAAATTACAGCACAGAAATAGGCCCTTTGGCCCTCCAAGCCTGCACCAACCATGCTGCCCGACTTAACTAAAACACCCTACCCTTCCGGGGACCATATCCCTCTATTCCCATCCTATTCATGTACTAGTCAAGATGCCCCTTAAAAGTCACTACCGTATCCGCTTCCACTATCTCCCCCGGCAACGAGTTCCAAGCATCCACCACCCTCTGTGTAAAAAATCTGCCTCATACATCTCCTTTAAACCTTGCCCTTCACACCTTAAACCTGTGCCCCCTAGTAATTGACTCTTCCACCCTGGGAAAAAGCTTCTGACTATCCACTCTGTCCATGCCTTTCATAATCTTGTAGACTTCTATCAGGTCTTCCCTCAACCTCCGTTGCTCCAGTGAGAACAAACCAAGTTTCTCCAACCTCTCCTCATTGCTAATGCCCTCCATACCAGGCAACATCCTGGTAAATCTTTTCTGTACCCTCTCCAAAGCCTCCACATCCTTCTGGTAGTGTGGCAACCAGAATTGAACACGATATTCCAAGTGCGGCCTAAGTTTTGATTCATGTTCCATCTGATGGAGGATAATTCTGTTATTTGACATCACAGTTAAAGTAAATACTGATGACTTTAGTTTTTGGTACATTGTTTGTTTCTATGTTTGCAGTCACAGTATTAGAATTTGTACAATATTATAGATGAATGCCACGATTAAAAAGCAGTTTGATCAACGTGAAGAAAAGTAATGGAATTTTCCTGAGAGTTGGCAAAAAATTGAACAAGGAGGAATTGGGGCGGCATGGTAGCACAGTGGTTAGTACTGCTGCCTCACAGCGCCAGGGACCCAGGTTCAATTCCGGCCTTGGGTCACTGGCTGTATGGAGTTTGCACATTCTCCCCATGTCTGCGTGGGTTTCCTGCGGGTGCACCGGTTTCCTCCCACACTCCAAAAATGTGTGGGTTAGGTTGATTGGCCATGCTAAATTGCCCCTAGTGTCAGGGGGATTAGCAGGGTAAATATGTGGGATTATGGGAATGGGCCTGAGTGGGATTCTAATCAGTGCAGACTCGATGGGCCAAAAGGCCTCCTTCTGCACTGTAGGATTCTATGAGTTTGTTTCATACAAGGTTCCTAAGTTACAAAAGACTTTATTTACCGTTACAGTTGTTTATTGAGACCCAGCGGTTTCCTCCAGTTCTTCGCTCTTAAAGAGATGTAAAGTAATGTTTTTAATCTGTAAACTTCATAGCTGTGAATTCAAAAGGTTTCCAATCATTTTGTGAATTCCTAAGTAGTAACAACTGAAAATTGGCCAATCATGCCATACATTTTAAACAGTGACTAAGCTACTTAAACAGCAGGAACCGTGAAATGTTCCTTAATGTAGCTAGGGTGAAGTGATGAGAGCCTGGGTGATACCCTGAGTTACTTCACAGCCTTCTGTTCAGCTGAGATTAAAGTGGGAATTTTGACTCCTCATGTCCAGCGATAAGCGAGTTGGAGAAGCTGAGGGTGTTCACCATGGAGCAACGGAGCTGGAGGGGAAATTTGATTGAGGTGTGCAAGGTTATGACAAGTTTTGGTAAGGTAAGTCTCGGCCTCTTGGCTAAGATCAAGCATCAGATCTAGCCCAAGGTGGGATGCAATGCCTTATCTTGTCAGCTTGGATCTTGTTTGTCTCCCTTATGGGGACCATGAATTGGATTTATTTGGAATTTGAATTTGATTTTTGGAGCACACAATGAATGGATTTGGGTTTATCCAGTCCACTCTGAGCATTGGCTTTGTAAACTTAACGAGTTTTTAAAGAATTTCGGTAAGGTGGGTCGAGATAAGACCTTTTGGCTAAGATCAAGCTTCAAATCAAGCCCGTGATGGGGTGCAATGCCAGTTTGCATCTTGTATGTCTCTCTTGTGGGGACCATGAATTGCACTCAATTTGAATTTGGTTTTTGGAGCAAGCAAAGGGATGGATTTGGATTTGCCTGGTTCACTCTGTGCATTGGCTTCATAACTTTAAGAATGGAATAAACATTTAAAAAAAATTGTTTTAGAAGTTTTGGTAAAGTAGATAGAGATAAGGTAAGGTAAAGTTGGTTTGGTAAAGTTGTTCCCATTAACTGGTGGTACAAGGATATAGATATAAGGTTTCGGGCAAGGGATGTAGGAGTGATGTGAGGAAAAACTTTTTTCTGCTTACCTCTTCTTTCATCATGGCAGGGGTAGCATCTCATTCCTTGGTAAAGATAGATGCAAAGTATTAATTTAATACCTCAGCTAAGCCCTCTGCCTCAATATGTCTAAATCTTCTTTTTGGTCCCTGATCAGCCCTACTCTTCCTTTCACCACACTTTTACTGTTCACAAGCATGCAAAAAACTTTGGGATTCCTTTTAATGTTAGCTACCAGTCTCTCTTCATACTTCCGTTTTGTTTCTCTCACTTGCTCTTTCACCTCCCCGCTGAACCTTCAATATTCAGCTTGGTTTTCAATTGTATTTTCTACCTGATATCTATAATAAACTCACCTTTTCTCACTTATCTTCATTCCTTTCTCTTTTGTCATCTGGGAAGCTCTAATTTATTTGCCCCACCTTTTCCTTTCAAGACAATATACTTTGACAATGCCTGAAATATTTCTTCTTTGTAGGTAGCCTACTGTCCGGCTACCATTTTTCCTGTCAACCTCTGCCGCTAGTTCATTCTGCCCATATCCATTCTTACTCCATTGAAGTTGGCTTTCCCCAGTTAATTATTTTTACACTGGATTTTCCTTTGTCCCTTTCTATTGCCAGGCTAGACATTATGTATCACACAATGGTTGCAATCCCCTAAATGATCTCCTCCTGATTCTTGATTCACTAGACCCACCTCATTCCCAAGAACCAGGTCTAGCAGTACCTCCTTTCATACCAACATACAGGTTAAGAGCAGTAGGCCACTAGGCCCCTCAAGCCTGCTCCACCATTTAACAAGATCATGGCTGACCTGATTGTAGTCTCAACTCTACGTTCCCCCCTATCCCCAATAACTTACATCTCTTTAGTTATCAAGAATCTAGCTATCTCTGCCTTAAAAGTATTTAAAGATTCTGCTTCCACTGCTTTTGAGGAAGGAGAATGCCAAAGACACATGACCCACTGAGTGAAAACATTTTTCATCATCTCTGTCTGAAATGAGCAACCTTTTATTTTTAAACAGTGACCTCCTCGTTCTAGATTCTCTCACAAGAGGAAACATCCTCTCCATCCTGTCAAGATCACTCAGGATCTTGAAGTTTTCGATCAAGTCACTTCTTACTCTTCGAAATTCTAGTGGACACAAGCCTAGCCTACCTAGCCTTTCCTCATAGTACCAACCACCCATTCCTGGTATTAGTCAAGTCAACCTTCTCTGCACTGATTCTCATGAATTTACATCACATGTGAATAATCACATGTGAAGGTGTGAAATCACTTTATACTTACAGACTCCTCAGCAGACTTCCTTTTTGTTAATGAACTGTCAAGCTTAGTGTGCTTTAAATGGGCTTCCAAAACTCTGCACTGCCAGATGAAATTGGCTTGTCAGAAGAAATCTGATTTTAAATGGGAAACCTGACTTCAACAGGCACGGGTGTGCATTTGGTAAACCAGAAATTCCCGACCCACAGAAAGATCTGAGGAAAATGCTGCAGGGTCAAGATAGCAGAGGAAAACCTGATTTCCTCCAATTAAAACAAAAACAAAGTATGATCATTTTCCACACTGAAACACCCCCCCAAACCTGGGCAACAATTCAGCCCCTATAATCATCAAATGGTTACAGCACAGAAGGAGGCCATTCAGCCCATCATATCTGTGCAGCAGAAATCCATCCAGTGCTATATCCTAGCCTTTTCCCTGTAGCCCTGCACATCTTTCAGTTTGCCTCTACCACACTCAAGATCCTAATCACCCCGATCTGTGAAAAAGTTTTCCCTCATATTGTCATTGCTTATTTTGCCAATCCTGGAATTCCCTCCCTAATGACATTGTGGGTCAACCCATAGCACATGGACTGCAACGTTTCAAGAAGGCAGCTCACCACCACATTCTCAAGGGCAACTAGGGATGATCGATGAATGCTGGCCAGCCAGTGACACCCATGCCCCACGATTGAATAAAACAAAACTTTAAATCTGTGCCCTCTGGTTCTCAATTAATCCACCAGTGGGAACAATTTCTCCCTATTTATTCTGTCCAGACCCCTCATGATTTTGAGTGCCCCTATCAAATCTCCCCTCAGCCTCTCTTCCCCAGGGAAAATATTCCTAGCTTCACCAATCTATCCGGCACGGTGGCACAGTGGTTAGCATTGCTGCCTCACAGCGCCAGGGACCCGGGTTAGATTCCTGGCTTGGGTCATTGTCTGTGTGGAGTTTGCACATTCTCCCCGTGTCTGCGTGGGTTTCCTCCGGGTGCTCCGGTTTCCTCCCATAGTCTGAAAGCCGTGTTGGTTAGGCGCATTGATCTGAACAGGCACCGGAGTGTGGCGAATAGGGGAATTTCACCCATCCACAAGAGATGGGTGAGATCCTAAATGAATATTTCTCATCAGTATTTACTGTTGAGAAAAGCATGGATGTTAGGGAACTTGGGGAAATAAACAGTGATGTCTTGAGGAGTGTACATATGACAGAGAAGGCGGTGATGGAAGTCTTAAAGTGCATCAAGGTAGATAAATCCCCGACACCTGATGAAGCAGGACGTTGTGGGAGGCTAGGGAGGAAATTGCGGGTCCCCTAGCCGAGATATTTGAATCATCGATAGTCACGGGTGAGGTGCCTGAAGATTGGAGAGTGGCAAATATTGTGCCTTTGTTTAAAAAGGGCTGCAGGGAAAAGCCTGGGAACTACAGGCCAGTGATCCTCACATCTGTGGTGGGTAAATTGTTGGAAGGTATTTTGAGAGACAGGATCTACAGGCATTTAGAGATGCAAGGACTGATTAGGGACAGTCAGCATGGCTTTGTGAGTGGAAAATCATGTCTCACAAATTTAATTGAGTTTTTTGAAGGGGTAACCAAGAAGGTAGATGAGGGCAGTGCAGTTGATGTTGTCTACATGGACTTTAGCAAGGCCTTTGACAAGGTACCGCATGGTAGGTTGTTGCATAAAGTTAACTCTCACAGGATCCAGGGTGAGGTATCTAAATGGATACAAAATTGGCTTCTTGACAGAAGCCTGAGGGTGGTTGTAGAGAGTTGTTTTTCAAACTGGAGGCCTGTGACCAGCGGTGTGCCTCAGGGATCAGTGCTGGGTCCACTGTTATTTGTCATTTATGTTAATGATTTGGATGAGAATATAGGGGGCATGGTTAGTAAGTTTGCAGATGACACCAAGATTGGTGGCATAGTGGTCAGTGAAGAAAGTTATCTCCAATTGCAACGGGATCTTGATCAATTGGGCCAGTGGGCTGACGAATGGCAGATGGAGTTTAATTTAGACAAATGCGAGGTGATGCATTTTGGTAGATTGAACCAGGGCAGGACTTACTCAGTTAATGGTAGGGATTTGGGGAGAGTTATAGAACAAAGAGATCTAGGGTTACATGTTCATAGCTCCTTGAAAGTGGAGTCACAGGTGGACAGAGTGGTGAAGGAGGCATTTGGCAAGCTTGGTTTCATCGGTCAGAACATTGAATACAGGAGTTGGGACGTCTTGTTGAAGTTGTACAAGACATTGGTAAGGCCACTCTTGGAATACTGTGTGCAATTCTGGTCACCCTATTATAGAAAGGATATTATTAAACTAGAAAGAGCGCAGAAAAGATTTACTAGGATGCTACCGGGACTTGATGGATTGAGTTATAAGGAGAGGCTGAATAGACTGGGACTTTTTTCTCTGGAGTGTAGGAGGCTGAGGGGTGACCTTATAGAGGTCTATAAAATAATGAGGGGCATAGACAAGTCTTTAGTCAATATCTTTTCCCAAAGGTAGGGGAGTCGAAAACTAGAGGGCATAGGTTTAAGGTGAGAGGGGAAAGATACAAAAGTGTCCAGAGGAGCAATTTTTTCACACAGAGGGTGGTGAGTGTCTGGAACAAGCTGCCAGAGGTAGTAGTAGAGGCAGGTACAATTTTATCTTTTAAAAAGCATTTAGATAGTTACATGGGTACGATGGGTATAGAGGGATATGGGCCAAATACGGGCAATTGGGATTAGCTTAGGGTTTTTTTTTTAAAAAGGGCGGCATGGACAAGTTGGGCCGAAGGGCCTGTTTCCATGCTGTAAACCTCTATGACTCTAGCAGCTTCATTGCAGTGTTAATGTAAGCCTTGTGACTAATAAATAAATTAACTTTAACTATCCACTTAATTTCTCATCCCAGGAACCATTCCTGTGAACTTTTTCTGCACATTCTCTCCTGCCTTCACCTCCTTCTTAAAGTGCGGTGCCCAGAACTGGACGCAATACTCCAGTTGAAGCTGAACCAGTGTTTTCTATAGATGTAACATCATTTCCTTCCTTCTGCACCCCAATTCATAATGCCTCGGATGCCATATGCTTTACAACTGCACTTTCCACCTGTTCTGCTACCTTCAATGATTTATGCACATATACACTCAGGTCCTTCTGCTCCTGCACCCCTTTTAGAATTGTACCTTGTATTATATATTGCCTCTCTGCACGTTAAATTTTATCTGCCACTGGCCACCCATTCCACCAACCTGCCTGTCCTTTTGAAGTTCTGCACTAACCTTCTCACAGTTCACAATACTGCCAGGTTTCTTGTCATCTGCAGCTCTTGAAATTGTGCATCAAGGTCTAGCTAATTAATATATATCAGGAAGAGCAAGGGTACAAACACCAACTCCTGGGAATGCCACCATAAAATCTTTTCCAGTCTGAAAAAAACCATCCCCCACTATTCTCTATTTCCTGCCACTCAGCTAATTTTGTATCCATGTCGTTACTGTCCCTTTTATCCCATGAGCTCTAACTTTGTCCACAAGTCTGTTGTGAGGCACCATATCAAATGCTCAAATTTCTTTCCACATTTCCACTTAGTATCTTTTATTACTTTCTTTGTATTCACTTGTTGCATTGGCTTTCCCAGCTTGCTGGATTACCACTTTTCCTTGCATTTCTGCAAGTCTTTTCGTTTAGCTTGATATTGTCTCTTGCCTCACTTGTTGATCATGCTTACTCTCTACAATGCAGAAGGAGGCCATTCAGCCCAGCGAGTCTGCACCGACTCTCTGACAGAGCATCTTGCCCAGGACCTATCCCTGTAATCCCATGTAATAACCCCACTAATCCCCATAACCTACACATCTTGGGACACTAAGCGGCAATTTAGCATGGCTAATCCACCTAACCTGCATCTCTTTGGACTGTAGGTGGAAACTGGAGCAACCGGGGAAACCCACTCAGACACGGGGAGAATGTGCAAACTTTGCACAATTACCCAAGGATGGAATCAAACCTGGGACCCTGGCACTGTGAGGCAGCAGTGCTAACCACTGTGCCATCGTACTGTCATCCTTTCTCAATTTCCCTGTCCTTTCTAAAAATGCTGTAACCTGGAATATTTAACTCCCAATCATGTTCAGGGATGAGCCAGGTCTCTATAATAACTAATGCATATTATCCTTCATATAGCAAAGTTTTGCATACTGATATGCACTATGGGATGAGAAATTAACTGGTGATAATATAAATTTTAACCTGATTGGAATATCTAGACTTGTAATCTGCTGACAAAACCAACTGAAGAATTGCTACGAGTATTTGCAGTGACAGAAATTAAATAGAAAATTATTGAGATGTGAACTTGATGTATTCTCCTGCATCTCTATTCCAAAACCACTGTTGTCTTCTTTTCCCACCACACTCGTTCTCTGCATTTCTTAATCCATTCCAACTATTTTGCTGCTAAAAGATTGGTGGTAGTGTTGCTTAAGGAACATTTTTGCAATTTGTCACAAACTCTTGTACAAGAGTATGTGTTACCATAAGGAACTAGTTACAGTTCTTCTAATGGCTAAGGTATGTGGAAAGAATCTACAAATCCTTAACATAATATGTGCTATTGAGCCCAGATGAGATCATCACCATAAACCTTCCCCACTAAATACTTGCATGGAAATCTCTTAGAACCTAATAAATGTAAAAGAAGCTAAATTTGTGAAATAAAAATATTTGAGAGATTGCCAAAGATAATATAATATGCAGAAGGCCAGATCAGTAAGATCCCAGTGGGAGGTGTTCTTAGACTCAAGCCATATGCGATCAAATGCTACAAAGTCTCTGGTCCATTTCACCTCAAATATTAACTACATAAATTTAGTTTTGACAGTATGTTGTGATGCTGCAACTTGAATTGGTGAGACAAACAGAAGTTAGTAGTCCGCATGCATTCAACAATAGTTTCCCAGCCTGCATCATTCTTCTCTAAATGTGTGGGACAATCAGCAACAAAACGTAAGGCAGAAGATGTCAAAAGATTTCCAGCATATCCATTGTGGAACTCACTTGTGCCCATCTAAATGTAATTCTGAATTCCTCATAGAAATACCATCTGAGAGTGTATAGTGTGAGAAATATGTTTATTCTTTCTTGGTCTCTACCTCTCAAAAGTTCTCTATAATCCTGAAATGCTGTTAAGATTTCCTTTATTTGTTATATGTAATAAAGTCACAAATGTGTGTGAAGAACAGATTTATAATTTTGCTGCAATAATTTCCCCTTCTCCATATTTATTGCAGTACAAAGCAAAGGTCCATTCCACACTGACATGTTTGCCATGTTGCAGTTTGGTTATATCCTATCAGTGACAGTGTGGAGCAAAATGGGCCTTTCTGTGCGATGGCCAAATGGTCTTTGAATCAGCAACTCACAAGAGCTTACAATGATTCCTAATTAAACTTCAATGTGTGGTTGTTACTTTATTCATTACTGTTTAATATAACATAACAATTATGTCTATCACTTACTTAATATCTACGTGAATCTCCACACTGATCAAGTATTCAAAATACTCCAGCCTGAGAACAGGCACAGTCACTATTGTCGCTTCCCAAATTAAACTTCACCGACCCCTGATCTGTCCCATTTCTTCCGCCACATCTAACTACATCTTTATGACACCAAGTTCTTCCTCATGCCCATTGCTCTTTGTTAATTCCAAAATGTTATCTTCTGGCTTTAGTGTATATTATGATACTTATGCTCCAGTCTACTTTCTGGTATGAACCTCACTCTAGATCCCTGCATTTTTGCATCATCATCTATAAAGAGAGAAGAAGATATGAACCAATTCCTTATTGCTTTTGAGTGTACAGAAATAATCTGCAAAACTGTGGTGTTTTACATGAGTGCCTCTCACATTCACCTTACCTGTTCTGCGAATGTGGCGAATATAGCATGAATCTTTTACATACAAGCTGGTATGTGCCTCCCTTCTGCCTCCTGAAGACACGTGGCCTTGAATGCCTCTATGTCGATGAAGGTCAACATTAATTATTCAAGGATTGTCAGGGGCTTTATTGTGTTGGTTCTGTTCCAGTGCCGATGGGGACCCTATTGCTCAATGTGCCCTCTTAAAACAATTTAATGGCGAGATCCATTTAGTTAAACTATTACTAGTGTTGCATTAGTATTTTCTATGTATTATCATGGGATACCAATGTGTTAAAACAACTTTTTTGAAAACAGTGCATTAATTCGGACATTATTGCACAATAATGTGTGTGTTACAAATGAAGTAAGCATAACTTCCAGTAGTAAAATCTGAAATACCTTAAGCTGCTGCATTGAATTCTTTGCATATAGTCCATACAAGAGACTGCAGAATTCGCAATTCCATTTCTTCATTACCTGGGTTACAGTCCTTAAATCGTGGTACACCTTTCTAATAATGTAACAAGATCACATTAAAAAAAACATTCTCAGCACTGTAAGTATTTATTCACTGCATATTCTGATTATTTCACTGCGCAGGGTATTCTGAAGAATTGACAGCATGCTTAACGTCTTCAAAATATAAATATGAAGAACTGACACACAATGATAGGTTCTGCTAAGCAAAATGATCAAATTTGCAAGAATTAAATCTACCAGTATGAATGTTGGTTAGATGGAGGAGTGATGCTTACAGATAGAAATGGTTGAACTTTATTTCTCCTGTACCATTTTGTGGCTTTGATTCAAACGGCCGCTCTAATCTTACAGAAGGTTCACACAAAGCTGTTTAATTCCTAATCTGCAATGATGCAGAATGAACCTGAACCATATATCTGAAAGTATTTTGTAAAATCCAGAACTAGATTATTTCTCATGTGGAGGTCGTATATAAGCTATTAAGAGGCTAATTAGAATTTAGTAAGTGTTTGTACTTTTTGTATTAAAGATAACAAATGTTTTTTAAGACCATTCAAATTCACAGGTCATTAAAATAGCTCATTAAAATATCCATAAACTGTTAACAGCTGTAGGACTGATTCAGACTCCTGTGTCCTTGTTTAACTGAATAGTTTTTAGCATATCTGACTCTTCTAATTTCTTAGCTAGCTCTTGCACCTTTAATCCAGCCAAAACACTTGATGGACACCCTGCTTTAAAACCTGCTCGAGGTTCACAGTTGTGCCACAATGACCCAATTTATCCCTTTGGCCAAGTTCTGTGCATGGTAGATGCTTGGTCTTCCCCTGGTATTTATATTGTAGAAACCTGATTTTGAGATTGTTGGCACAGAACAAAGCATGTGAGAAGGAAGGTTCATGAGTTTGAAAGTATATTTGCAATCCTGTACTTGGGTCTATCCCAGGCTGTCCTCTGGGATTCCAACTAGATTCTATTCCTAATTCTCCCCGTGTCTGCCTGGGTTTCCTCCAGATACTCTGGTTTCCTCCCACAGTCTAAAGAAAGAAAGAAAGAAAGAAGAAAGAACAATACAGCACAGGAACAGGCCCTTCGGCCCTCCAAGCCCGCGCCGCTCCCCGGTCCAGGATTGAATCCTGAATCCAGGATCCCCGCCCAATTTTCCAGCCTATCTACATACCAATATCCTATCCACCGAGCTGTCCCTCACAGCTACGATGCTTTGTTCATTACAACCTATTAACTTACCCCCACCCCCCCATTCCAGACCATGTGATCTCCAGGGAGAGGCGAAAACCCAGAGTGAAAAACCCCAGGGCCAATATGGGGAAAAAAAAATCTGGGAAATTCCTCTCCGACCCCCTGAGGCGATCGAAACGAGTCCAGGAGATCACAATGGCCCCGATCGGAAAATGCTTCCCAACCCTAGTCATTTCCACTTCCACGAACACCATATGAATTCCCTGCCCCCGAGACAGGTTCCCAACTATCCGCAGTCTCACTCTGTACTGGCACCAGCAAGATGATCGTAGAATGAAGCCTTGAAACGAGAAACCAGGAACAATTAGCCCGCGCCGCTCCCTGGTCCAAACTAGACCACTCTTTTGTATCCCTCCATTCCCACTCCGTTCATATAGCTGTCTAGATAAGTCTTAAACGTTCCCAGTGTGTCCGCCTCCACCACCTTGCCCGGCAACACATTCCAGGCCCCCACGACCCTCTGTGTGAAATATGTCCTTCTGATATCTGTGTTAAACCTCCCCCCCTTCACCTTGAACCTATGACCCCTCGTGAACGTCACCACCGACCCGGGGAAAAGCTTCCCACCGTTCACCCTATCTATGCCTTTCATAATTTTATACACCTCTATTAAGTCTCCCCTCATCCTCCGTCTTTCCAAGGAGAACAACCCCAGTTTCCCCAATCTCTCCTCATAACCAAGCCCCTCCATACCAGGCAACATCCTGGTAAACCTCCTCTGTACTCTCTCCAAAGCCTCCACGTCCTTCTGGTAGTGTGGCGACCAGAACTGGACGCAGTATTCCAAATGCGGCCGAACCAACGTTCTATACATCTGCAACATCAGACCCCAACTTTTATACTCTATGCCCCGTCCTATAAAGGCAAGCATGCCATATGCCTTCTTCACCACCTTCTCCACCTGTGAGGTCACCTTCAAAGATCTGTGGACTTGCACACCCAGGTCCCTCTGCGTCTCTACACCCTTTATGGTTCTTCCATTTATCGTGTAGCTCCTCCCTACATTATTCCCACCAAAATGCATCACTTCGCATTTATCAGGATTGAACTCCATCTGCCATTTCCTTGCCCAAATTTCCAGCCTATCTATATCCTTCTGTAGCCTCTGACAATGTTCCTCACTATCTGCAAGTCCTGCCAGTTTTGTGTCGTCCGCAAACTTACTGATCACCCCAGTTACTCCTTCTTCCAGATCATTTATATAAATCACAAACAGCAGAGGTCCCAATACAGAGCCCTGCGGTACACCACTAGTCACAGGCCTCCAGCCGGAAAAAGACCCTTCCACTACCACCCTCTGTCTTCTATGACCAAGCCAGTTCTCCACCCATCTAGCCACCTCCCCCTTTATCCCATGGGATCCAACCTTTTTCACTAGCCTACCATGAGGGACTTTGTCAAAAGATGTGGGGGTTAAGTGGATTGGCCATGCTAAATTACCTCTTAGTGTTCCAAGATTTGTAGGTTAGAGGGATTAGCGGAGTGAACGCGTGGGGTTACGGGGGAGGGCATGAGTTCGATGCTCTGTCAGAGGATCGGTGCAAACTCGATGGGCTGAATGGTATCTAATAGGACACAGGCAATGATTTTTTCTCCTGTGTTTTATCTCGCAAAGGACATCACCACAATGGAGAAAGGGGGCAATGGGATATACCAGCTCAAAGTCCATAACACAGACATGAAAAAATACATCTCCAATGAGCATCTTAGCCCCAGTTGCACAACATAGAAATCTTATGCATTCCATATAATAGTCCATTTAAAACCTCATTCGTTACCAAATTAATAATATCTTAGTAGATTCTTTGGATCAGCATAATTTTAACACTGGCAGTAATTCTTTGATGCGTTATGACTATCATTAAAGTAACGGCGATTGGAAAATATGGATTCAAGTTTGAATTATTTCTCTCCCATTAAAAATGCTCTTTTTTCCTACAATCATAATGTTTGCTCTCTGACATTTTTCAATATTACTTCTTACACTATCAACATTTGCAACCTAATTAGACTTCTAGAAAATGGCATATTTGGTTATTTCATCTTTGGTTTTATTTTCCATAGATGTCCATAGTTGGAAGCTAACAATATACGTTGTTGAATTCCAGACTGGGAGGCACGGATTGATAGTCATGGGAGAGTTTTTTATGTGGATCATGTAAACCGTACAACAACATGGCAGCGACCTACAGCAGCTGCTACACTTGATGGTTTGCGCCGGTCCAGCTCCATCCAGCAAATGGAACAACTTAACCGAAGGTACGTGAGACATTCAATTGGGGCATTGACAAAAAGGTATCTACCCATCTAAATGGACATTAGAACTATGGAATATTTTAAGAGAGAGAAATATGACTGGACAGTCTTTCATTCTTTTCATCTGACTGCTTTTGAGTATTTCATGTGCCTTTAGTCAAGAAACTGTGTCTACCTATTTATGGCAATGGCTTCTTTCATGAGCAGTTGTAATCATTAATGATTTTGGAAGATTTAATGGTAAGCAGCATTTTGTTTACGGGTCACTCAAATGCACCAGGGTGATTATTCCTGCACTCAAAAGTTACCGCTTAATGTTTTACAAAAGGTTTAGGTACTTTTCACAGCAAGAGCAAAAGCACTACCAGATAAATTATGATAATAGATTCTATGGCTTCTATTCAGCAATATAACTTGAATTTGTCAATAGTGCAGTCACCTGACTCCCAATACCATCCGCTCACTTTCACTGGAGACCAAGAGAAGGAAAGGGAACAGAATTGAATTCCAGATCTGTTAGCATCTGGTAGCTGAGCTGGATGTAAATGCACAGAAACAAGAGACGCATCAAGGCTACATGTGAACAGGAGGCAGGCCGCAAGTGAGCTGTATTATGAGTACTAATTGAATAGTGGGTCTCTATTCAGGATTATCAGCTTCAACATCTCAACAAAAACATTCTTTGAGAATTGACTTAATCAGAAGCCGTAGGTCCATGGCAACATGATATTCATGATGTGGAGATGCCGGCGTTGGACTGGGGTGAACACAGTAAGAGTTTTAACAACACCAGGTTAAAGTCCAACAGGTTTATTTGGTAGCAAATACCATTAGCTTTCGGAGCGCTGCTCCTTCACTAATGGTATTTGCTACCAAATAAACCTGTTGGACTTTAACCTGGTGTTGTTAAAACTCTTAACATGATATTCATACAGGGGTACATTTTCCGCTGGAATTCCCCTGATCTTTTGCCTTGGCTCTGGGATTTTGACTGGGAATTGCAACGTGTGGTCAGTGGAACAACTGTGAAAAATGTTAGTCCTTATTCTCAGCTAGTAAATACAATTAAAGCTTAAATCATCAATATAAGCCAGCATTGTGATGTGAAGAGAGAAGCAGGAACACTTGTAAAATATATATATTGAATGTATATATTAAACTTGGTTGAAGTGTAAAAGCACTGCTCCCTCCAAATCATCTCCTAAGCTTTAGGGGATTTTCACAATAACTTCATTGCAGTGTTAATGTAAACCTACTTGTGACACTAATAAATAAACTTTAAATACAGCAGCGGTAAAATTGTGCAACTAGGTTCCCAATTTCTTAATGGCACCAGTCAGAAAATTTGCAGGAGAACATTGCTCACTCATTGGTTCCTCACTGTTTTGGAGCTCCCCTGCAGTTGGTTGTGAAAATGCCACCAACTCCATGGCAATGTATTAAATTTATTTGTTCATGTGGGTATCACCAGCAAGGGTGGCATTTATTACCCATTCTTAATTGCCATTGAGAAATTAATGCTGCCATCTTGAATTGCTGCAGTCCATGTGGTGTAGGTACACCTACAATGTTGTTAGGAAAGGTGTTCCAGGATTTTGATCATGAGGCAATGAAGAAACAGCAATATAGTTCCAAGTCAGGATAATGTGTGGCTTGGAGGAAAACCTGAGATGGTAATCCTCAGTATGTTGATAGCATGCACCAGGTAAGGTTGTTCAATCTTTGGATCTGAGCTTTTGGTTTTGTCTTTAGTAGCAGAGGAGAGGGGAGCAGGAAAAGCTGGATGGTCCAGTAATGGCAGGAGTGGGACGTGGAAGTCCAATGGTCAGGTCCTCAAACAGTACAACAGTTGGGCTGGCAAGAGGGTGGTGGTGGTCAGGGCCTCAAATGGGAGTACATCAAGACAGTGGCATGTGTGAGAGCAGAAGAAAGGCGGGAGAGGAGTTGCTCGAGGGGTGTCAGGCTCCAGCCTATGGAGGTGGAGTCCGTCATTGCGGAAGTCTGGTCTTGTGTGTCCAAGGGAGGTAGGTGTACAACACATGGCAGACCAACAGTCAGGGAACAGTAATAAGTTTGAAGAAAGAGAGTTTCAGCTTGATTTGATTTGATTTGATTTAATTTATTATTGTCACATGTATTAGTACACAGTGAAAACTATTGTTCATTGCACAATATACAGACAATGCATATCGTACAAAGGGAAGGAAAGGAGAGAGTGCAGAATGTAGTGTTACAGTCATAGCTAGGGTGTAGAGAAAGATCAACTTGTTGCAAGGTAGGTCCATTCAAAAGTCTAAAGACAGCAGGGAAGAAGCTGTTTTTGAGTCAGTTGGTACGTGTCCTCAGACTTTGTATCTTTTTCCCGATGGAAGAAGGTGGAAGAGAGAATGTCCGGGGTGCTTGGGATCCTTGATTATGCTGGCTGCTTTTCCGAATCAGCGGGAAGTGCAGACAGTGTCAATGGATGAGAGGCTGGTTTGTGAGATGGACTGGGCTTCGTCCACGACCCTTTGTAGTTTCTTGTGGTCTTGGACAGAGCAGGAGCCATACCAAGCTGTGATACAACCAGAAAGAATGCTTTCTATGGTGCATCTGTAGAAGTTGATGAAAGTTGTAGCAGACATGCCAAATTTCCTTAGTCTGCTGAGAAAGTAGAGACGTTGGTGGGCTTACTAAACTGTAGCATCCCCATGGAGGGACCAGGACAGGTTGTTGGTGATCTGGATACCAAAAACTTGAAACTGTCAACCATTTCTACTTCATCCCCATTGATGTAGACAGGGGCATGCCCTCCACTACACTTCCTGAAGTCGATGACTATCTCCTTCATTTTGTTGACACTGGGGGAGAGATTATTGTCATCACACCAGTTCACCAAATTCTCTATCTCTTTGCTGTACGGTGTCTCGTCAGTGTTTGAGATTCGACCCACAATGGTGGTGTCATCAGCGAACTTGAAAATCGAGTTGGAGGGGAATTTGGTCACACAGTCATAGGTGTATAAGGAATATAGTAGGGGGCTGAGAACACAGCCTTGTGGAGCATAGGTGTTGAGAATGATCGTGGAGGAGGTGTTGTTGCCTATCCTTACTGACTGCGGTCTGTGGGTTAGGAAGTCTAGGATCCAGAAGGAGGAACTGAGCCCCAGGCCATGAAGTTTGGAGATGAGTCTCTCGTAGGAATAATGGTGTTGAAGGCTGAGCTGTAGTCTATGAATAGGAGTCTGACATACATGTCTTTGTTATCTAGGTTTCCAGGGTTGAGTGTAGGGCCAGGGAGATGACATTTGCTGTGGGCCTGTTGCAGCAATAGGTGAACTGTAGTGGATCTAGGCAATCTGGGAGGCAGGAATTGATTTGTGCCATGACTAACCTTTCGAAGCACTTAATAATGATGGATGTCAGAGCCACCAGACAATAGTCATTAAGGCACACTGCCTGGATTTTCTTAGGTACCAGGATGATGGTCATCTTCTTGAAGCAGGTAGGGACCTCAGATTGATGTAAAAAGAGGTTGAAGATGTCTGTGAATACTCCCGCCAGCTGGTTCACATAGGATCTGAGTGCTCGTCTGGGTACCCCATCTGGGTCAGTTGCTTTCTGTGCATTGACTTTTGAGAAGGCTGCTCTGATGTCGGCAATGGTGACCTTGGATACAGGTTCGTCCGAGGCTTCCGGGATGGAGGGCGTGCTCTCACTGACCTTTTGCTCAAAATGGGCATAGAGTTCTTTGAGCTCATCGGGGAGGGGTGCATTGGAGCTGGTGAACTTACCTGCCTTCATCTTGTAGCCTGATATGTCTTGCAGATCTTGCCATAGTCGGCGGAGTCTTTGTGGCTGGCCTGGGATTCTAGCTTGGTCCGGTACTGTCTTTTGGCATCTTTTATGGATCTCCATAGATCATATCTGGCTTTCTTGTATAGATAGTAAGGAGTCTAACAACACCAGGTTAAAGTCCAACAGGTTTATTTGGTAGCAAACGCCACTAGCTTTCGGAGGGCTGCTCCTTCGTCAAGTGAGTGGGAGTTCTGTTCACAAACAGGGCATATAAAGACACAAACTCAATTTGCAGAATAATGAATAATGATTGGAATGCGAGTCTTTACAGCTAATCAAGTCTTAAAGGTACAGACAATGTGAGTGGAGATAGCATTAAGCACAGGTTAACAAGATGTGTATTGTCTCCAGACAGGGCAGCCAGTGAGACTTTGCAAGTCCAGGCAAGTTGTGGGAGTTACAGATAGTGTGACATGAACCCAAGATCCCGGTTGAGGCCGTCCTCATGTGTGCGGAACCTGGCTATCAGTTTCTGCTCAGCGACTCTGCGCTGTCGTGTGTTGTGAAGGCCGCCTTGGAGAATGCTTACCCGAATATCAGAGGCTGAATGCCCGTGACCGCTGAAGTGCTCCCCAACAAGAAGAGAACAGTCTTGCCTGGTGATTGTCGAGTGATTGAACACCACTCGACAATCACCAGGCAAGACTGTTCTCTTCCTGGGGAGCACTTCAGCGGTCACGGGCATTCGGCCTCTGATATTCGGGTAAGCGTTCTCCAAGGCGGCCTTCACAACACACGACAGCGCAGAGTCGCTGAGCAGAGACTGATAGCCAGGTTCCGCACACATGAGGACGGCCTCAACCGGGATCTTGGGTTCATGTCACACTATCTGTAACCCCCACAACTTGCCTGGACTTGCAAAGTCTCACTGGTCGTCCTGTCTTGAGACAATACACATCTCTTTAACCTGTGCTAATACTCTCTCCACTCACATTGTCTGTACCTTTAAGACTTGATTAGCTGTAAAGACTCGCATTCCAATCATTATTCATTATTCTGTAAATTGAGTTTGTGTCTTCATATGCCCTGTTTGTGAACAGAACTCCCACTCACTTGACGAAGGAGCAGCGCTCCGAAAGCTAGTGGCGTTTGCTACCAAATAAACCTGTTAGACTTTAACCTGGTATTGTGAGACTTCTTACTGTGTTTACCCCAGTCAAACGCCGGCATCTCCACATCATTTCTTGTATAGGTCAGAGTCGCCTGACTTGAATGCCACAGACCTGGACTTCAGCAAGCAGTGGATATCTCTGTTCATCCATGGTCTCCGGTTGGGAAACACGTGGATTTGCTTCTTTGGCACACAGTCTTCCACACACTTACTAATGAAGTCAGTTACTGTGGTGTACTCGTTCAGGCTGGTCGCATAGTTTTTAAATACTGACCAGTCCACTGACTCTAAGCAGTCCTGTAGGAGATCATCCGATTCTTCAGAGCAACATTGTACGACTTTCTTTGACGGATTCTCCTGTTTCAGTTTTTGCTTGTAAGTCGGGAGCAGGAGCACAGCCTTGTGGTTTGATTTGCCAAAGTGTGGGCGGGCAATAGAGCGGTAGGCATGTTTGATATTTGTGTAGCAGTGGTCTAGGATGTTTGGGCTTCTGGTGGAACAGGAGACGTGTTGGTGGTAACTTGGTAGTACGCTCTTGGGCTTGGCCTGATTGAAGTCCCCGGCCATGATGAACAAGGCCTCGGGATGTTTTGTCTCAAGGCTATTTGTGGTGGTGTCTATCTCGTCCTGAAGGAGGGTAGATTAATGATCCCTGAAGGAGGATCGAGTATTACCAAGGGCTGGTCAAGGTTGATGGAGAGAGGTATTGTATCTTGGTTTTGGCTGCCTAAGGTATGATTCCTAAGTTATGGCTAGTTCTGAACAATAACTGGTTTATTGAATGAGCATAATTATATACATCTATACAAGACTACATTCTAACTCAATATAATTGGTTCTCCTCCTCCGCTCTTGATCATGTGTCTCTTATATCATCATGTGGGCAGTATTATTTAGCCAGTCCCACACAGTAACCCTTTCAACCCTGAACACCCTAATACTACATCTCCCCCCCCCCCCTCCCAAGTCTTTGTCCATATATATTTCACATTTGATTTATATACTACCCCATTTCCTCAGGGGCGAAGTGTGAATACATAATTCAAATTTAAATTGACAGTTGGAAGTCAGAGCTGAGAGCCTCTGAGCAGCATTGGTTGTGAAATGGCCACACATGCACATGTCGGTCTTATTACATTCTTGAGGCTGGGAACCGAAAGTCAAACAGCATGAAAAGCAGGTCAGGTGACCTGAACCAGAGTACCATGACTGAGGAAGGTATCTCAAGGAGCAGGAAACTGGGAAGGGAACAGGGGAAGGTTCCAGAAGAAAGTCCCAAACGGGGACAAAGACAGGGATCAGAAAGAGTTCGCAGAAAAGTAAATCCCAGGTGAGGGACAAAGACAGGGATCAGAAGTAGGTCCCAATAAGTAAAGTTGAAGGAGAGGAGTGGAGAGATGGATTCTGAATTAAAGACAGAGGAGGGAGCAGACATAAAGCAAAGTGGACTTGAGAGAAGTCCTGAAGATCTAAAGAGGCAGACAAAGATTGATAACTCCTTACTTTGGGTCCCTTGGCGCAGTGGTGTTCTGCTTGGCATGGCCAAAAAACTGAAAGTCTGCTTGAAAGGTGCAGCTTGAGTGTCCTCAGAGTTCAGGGAAAGGTGTCTCAGAAGGCAAGATTTAAACCTTGAAGGTGGAATGTTGTTAAAACCATCTAAGTGGGAGTGACTTTTGGAGAGAATTCCAAGGTGAGATTTTCAAATGTAGAGATTAGAAAGCCTCGTAAGAAAGGCAAAGTGTTTGTGTAATTGGCTGACTTATAGTATGACAGAAGTCTGGGCGGGTTATTGAAAATCCATGGAATCTGCTTTAGTTGCATTTGTCATTTACTTTGGAGTATGGGGTGTCTTAATACAGTTTGTCTGTTATTTCTGATGTACCTCATATTTATCCTGAATGGTAGAGTAAAAGATAATTGTTATGAATTGTTTACCTGTATGAATTTATATGTGCCTATAAAGAAATTTCTAGAGTAAAGGAAGAGTGTAATTTGAATAATTTTCTTGTGTTGGTATTAAGATCTTTCCCATATTTTTGTCTAATGTAATATAGTTCATTTCTCCAGCAAATATTTTAATTTATGTGTTAAAAGTTCGTCAGTTGACTCCTGTGAATTTGTTCAGTAGTTTTACTCCAGTTGCAAAAGAAATAGCTAGGATCTATCAAGTATAAAAGCAAAATATTGACCCCCCCACCCCTATGTCTCTACTCATGATAGAATAATCTGTGGCCATATCTATTTGGAATTTCTGTGCCAATATGCCATGTGGTTGTTGTCACAGCAATAACAAGTCACTAAACTGCTATCACCAGCGCACTTCTGATCAGGTCTCCCCACTTTAGACTTGACAGACTCCTTCAGCCAGTCGACAGCAGGACCATTCACTCCCACAGAGAAGTTCTCCAGTATTCTTTGATACCATCTCCATGGTAAAAGCAATCTTACACGCTCGCTCAAAAGTAAGATTTTGTGTTCTTAGTAACTTCAGCTGGATTCTTTCATCAATCATTTCACACGCAAATCCGTCTTGTAATGCACGATCTAACAATGCAATGTAGTGATAAATTCTTCAATGCCAAAACATACTCACCAACTGTTTCATTATTTTTCTGGTTCCAGGTTACAAATATGAAGCTTTCTGCTAGCTCTAGTGGTTTAGGATTGAAATGTTACTCAGAACTTGTGATAATTATTTTGCCTTGTTGGGAGTCAGAAGATTTGTTAACTTGTTTTACACTTCCATGCCAATCTTGCTGGAAAATCTCAGCAGGCCTGGCAGCATCTGTAAGGAGAGGAAAAAGCTAACGTTTCGAGTACAGATGAACCTTTATCAAAGCTTGAGCTTTGACAAAGGGTCATCTGGACTTGAAATGTCAGCTCTTTTCTCTCCATGCAGATGCTGCCAGACCTGCTGAGATGTTCCAGCATTTTCTCTTCTGGTTTCAGATTCCAGCATCCGCAGTAAGTTGCTTTTACCCACGCCAATCTTCATTGGTAATATTGCTTTTTCACATTGATGTCTTATTCTGATTTTTTCACTTTCCTTTTCAAGTTCAAATTTATTATTCTGAAGAACATGCCCATTCTTTCAATATATAAACCAAAGGGTGCTCAACCTCTATCGTACATTTCTAGCCTTCTGACGCATCCCATGAATTCAACTATTTTCACCCGCTTTCAAATATACCAGTGACCCAGTAAACACTTTACTGTGACTGTGGGTAACAGTGATGCAGAAGCTAAGTCAACCCAATCCGGACAAACTCACCAAAGCCAGTGTAGTTGGCAGTTGAATAAATGGAAGTCAGCTCAGGCCTCGTGCAATCCAGCAAGCACATTACTGGCAGTAACTTTATTTATCACAGTCTCTGCTGCTATTAGCTGCAAACGTCTTGCACTTTAATCCCATCTTGTTGCCAAAAATCTATTATACATTCCAAGAGACCTTTAAAGAGAGAGAAATAACAGATTACATTTTCAATAACATCAGTATGCACTGGGGATGCTCACAACATATAATTACATTACACTGACTTATGATGGGAAGAAGGTCATTGATGAAGCAGCTGAAGATGATTGGGCCTTGGGAACTACCCTGAGGGACTCCTACAGCGATATTGGAGCTGAGGTGTTGGCTTATAACAGTTGGTACCTAAACGTTTTCCACTGGGCCGCACTTTCGGAATAAAAATTTGCTCGCGCCACACCAATTTTTTTATTGATAAGAAATACACTCAAAAACAAAAAAAAACAACTCCTAGCAGTGCTTGATTCAAAACATAGAACACAACTACTTTATAATATGATCATGGGACATCGTCCTCAGCATCACTTGATGCTCGTGCTCTCACTTTGGAAATATATCTATCCATGTTTAAATGTTTCTTTGATTGTCCTTGAATCTTCCCGCCACACTTGCCATCCTCTCTCGCCGCACCAGTGTGGCGCACCGCACCCTTTGGGAACCACTAGCTTATAACAACCGCAACTTTCTTCCTTTGTGATAGCCATGGCTTCAAGCAGTGGAGAGTTTCCCCCTATTTTCTCTGTAATTTCAATTATGCTCGGGCTTCTTGATGCGACACTCAGTCAAATGTTGCCTTAGTGTCAAGGGCCGTCACTCCCACTTCACCTCTGGAGTTTAGATCTTTTGTCCATGTTTGGACCAAGGCTGGAATAAGGTCAGGAACTGAGTTGCTCTGGCGGAATCCACACTGAGCATCAGTGAGCAGGTTATTGTTATGTAAGTGCTGCTTGTTAACATTTCCATAACTTTGCTGATGATTGAGAGTAGACTGATATTAGTTGGCGGAGTTGAATTTGTCCTGCTTTTTGTGGATAAGAGAAACCTGGACAATTTCCCACTTTGTTGGGTAAATGTGAATGTTGTAGATATACTGGAGCAGCTTAACTAGAGGTGGAGTTCTTCAGCAAGTCTTCAGCACTAAAGTGAGAATGTTGTCAGATCTATAGCCTTTGCAGTATCCAGTGCAATCAGACAATTCTCAATACCACGTGGAGTGAATCAAATTGGCTGAACATTGACATTTATAATGTTGGGGACCTCAAGAGGAGGCTGAGATGAATCAGATACTCAGTACTTCTGGCTGAATATGGTTGCAAATGTTTCAGCCTTGTCTTTTATGCTGACGTGTTGAGTTCCACCATCATAGCGACTGGGGGCTGGGGACACTCGAGAATATTCACAATCACCTTCCTAACCCACAGACCACAATCAGTAAGGATAGGCAACAATACCTCCTCCACAATACCATCTTCAACACCGGTGCCCCACAAGGCTGCGTTCTCAGCTCCCTACTATACTCCTTATACACCTACAACTGTGTGGCCAAATTCCCCTCCAATTCATATCCGCAACATTAAAGGGAGCAATGCTGAACTACCAATGTGACACCTCTATTCAAAAAGGGAGGAAGGAAAAAAGCGGGTAACTGTAGGCCGATAAGCCTAACATCTATTGTTGGAAAAAATCGTAATTGGGATTAATTACAAAGGAAGTAATAGCAGCACATTTAGAAAATCATAATCTAATCAAGCAGAGTCAGCATGCCTTCATGAAAGGGCAATCGTGTCTGACTAACTTATTAGAGTTTTCCAAGGAAGTCTCAACCAGTAGATGTGTTGTATTTGGACTACCAGAAGATGTTTGACAAGGTTCCTCACAAAGGTTAAGTCATAAGATAAGAGCCCATGGTGTTGGAAGCAGTATATTGGCATGGATAGAGAATTGGCTAATGGGCAGGAAATAGCAATGATTCTATGTTTCTTTAATTCCATGAATGTAAATAGTCAGAAGATCTTGCATGGCACACACTTGCCTTTCTCTGGGCTGGTGTAGCTTTCTGTCAGTAGAACAAAGTTGGAAAATTACACCTTAAATCTCATCTCTCTGTATCTACCTTGACGTTGGGGTAGCAGTGTGAGCTTGAACTGAAGTTGGGAGTTGTAAGGGAAACTTACCGTTGACCTTAGATACCAGTATATAAATCAACCTTCGAAGCCTCAAAAAATCCCTCCAAAAACAGGGTTCAACTTTATGCTGAATATAAATGTGAACCATCAATGTGGGTGGTCGCCATTTTGAAATGTTATCAGAATCTGATGCAAAGACTGGGCGTGTCTTAAACTCCTGCACATCTTCACAACACAGCCTGTATCACCCACTTGAGACCCTGCACCCAATTATAAGGTGCCAGTTAAACATGCATTTGTGGGGTGGAAAAGTGAGGCTGATTACTAATGTGAATATAGTATGACATTGTTGAAAAGGCATCTGACTTATATGCCAGATATATGTAAAATCATAATTTCTGGGCTGGAAAAATTGGGTCATTTTATGCGCTGGGTAGACTCATATGTCACGATGTATGGTGAATATCACTGTGCTGGAGAGGTAGAGCAACAAAGAACAGTGGTGGCTAATTTGAATGCCCAGATCTAAAACTATTGCTGGGACCACTTTCTCTGGCTAAACTGCTACACTGGTGAAATTTAGGTGTGGGTATGACTTTGTATATAAAGAAAACCTTCTGAAATGTTAACCTCAGATGAGGTCATAGATTATTAGTTTTATACATGAATGTTTTGTAGTCATTGTTACATGTGAAAAAGTAATGACATGCATGACTACACTATTAGTCTTTAGTTCACTTCTATAGAATTTGATAAGCGGTAGACACTGATTAAGTCTCAGAAATATTGCTGGCAACATTGGATGATAAATGCTTCATGCATTCATATGTTATTTCTTTGCCTGCTATTTAATACAGATGGAAATCCATATATTTCAAATAGGTTAATTCCTCCATTAAAATAGCAAAGTAGTTACATACGCGTCCATTAATTTTTTTTCCCCTGATATCATCATCAATAATTTCTGGGCTTTTTACCTTTAGGCCCCATTTATTTTGTAACAACTAAACCAATTTAAGAGGATTGACCTTGTTGCTAATCAGGGTTTCCTGAAAGCATTCTTCCTGATCAAGATGTGGGAATGCAGACCAGTGCAAGCTGCATGAAAAGACAGTTTCCAATTCAGTAATATAAAAGCAAAATACTGCGTGCAGATGCTAGAAATCTGAAATAAAAACAGAAAATGCTGGAAAATCTCAGCCAATCTAGCAGCATCTGTGGAGAGAGAAATGGGTTCTGACATGGACTTGTAATGTTCACTCTGTTCCTCTCTTTACAGATGCTGCTAAACCCGCTGAGTTTTTCCAGAAGTTTCTGTTTTTATTTCAGTTTCCACTTCATTATTTCCACTGCAATTGAACTGATACTAAAACTGCAGTCGCAACTATAAGCAACTACTCTATGGTAGGGTCCCCAGGATTGAGGTCTTTGCTGAGAGAGAAATCATTTGAATCACCGAATATTAGCCAAAGTTAAGATTATATAATTAATTAATATCATCAAAAGTACAACTTTACTAGTAACCCCAAATTAAAGTGTTAGCACAAAAAGTTCTGGTCAACCTTCTCGCAGTTAAAAATATAACTATTTTTATCTGTTTTTTGTCTTTCTCGGAGCTGGGAGGTTTTGCTGAAACTTTAGTCTAATTCGCCACAAAGCACTTAGCTTCTCATATTTTCCACTCCCCGCTTCCTCCATTGAGCTCCAAAACATAGAATTTGTGGAATTTCTGCCTTCTCAGTGGAATTCCACCTCAAAGTTCTTTAATCTCCATTGTGGAAACTCCCATTAACCCGGATGATTGAATATGTTTCTGCACCCCATGGTTTCTGCTTTGAATTATCTTCAGAATGTAAAGACTATTAATGATTATCTTAGTCTCTGTGCATTGTAACTGATCCAGACTGCTTTTTGTACTTTCTGTCTCAGAATTCCTCAGGAGATTAATACATAATTTCCAGACTGTATAAATGCACAAAAAAAAGCTTACATGTTCTGTCCCTTGGAACCTACCCAGATGGCTTGTTGAGGGTTAAGTGATCCTGAACTAATTCAAAATCATTCTTATTTTTCCATGAAATTCAAATTACTAATACTTCAGACAAGTCGGTGTATCAAAATGCAACTGTGAATAATTTTGTTTATCAGTAACTGTGCTGATTGTAGTTAAAATACCAAATTACCTAAATTAACAAATAGAACAGTTGTCACTAACATTTTCAGTTCACCTCATGTTTCCAGTAAAGTATGAATTAATATCGTGTAAATAAACTTTCTCTGTCAAAATACCTCGCATTTATATCAGCAACAATCAAAACCTACATGGCAGAATTTTACCGGTTTACCCCGCCCATCGATGGATGGAGTGAGCCGGTAAAATTGCACGAGCGCCAAGAAATCAGGGTCGCCCCCGATTTCTCAGCTCTCATGATCTTGCCGGATAGGTCAGCCTCTCGCCCATGTCTGGCGGGAGGCTGAATAATTTATTCAAATTTATTTAAATCTTCATTTGCATGTGTTTAGTGAGACCGGCGCTCGATCGTCCGAGCTCACTAAACATATGCAAATGAAGATTTCAATAGATTCGTCCGCTTGCCTTTATGGCCTCGCTGGGAGAGCTTCTCTCCGGCGTGGAAAACACCTGCGCTCCATGAACAGGGAATAGTCATGTTGGCATCACCGGTAGAATCGGAGGCCTTTGAGGCCCTCCGGGGAGGCCGAGGACAAGGGGGTGTGGTCCTTGGGCAATGCCAGCCTGGCACCTTGGCAGTACCTATCAGGCACCTTGGCACTGCCCAGTGGGCAGTGCTGGGGCGGAGCCTATGGGGCAGGGCCAAGGGTGGCAGGGCCTATGGAGGTACGGGGGGTGTGGTCTGAAGGAGTGGTATGCCTGAACGGCATGGGGGTTGGGGCCTGAAGGGGGTGGGGTCTGGAGGGGCAGGGGTGTGGTCAGGCCAGGGGAGGGAGGGGGCTGCTGCGCACTCTGCATCAGATCGGTTCGAGAGTGGGCCCCACTGAGCACTCTGCAGTTGTGATTGGTGGAGAGGTGGCCGACTGCTGCTCTGCAGGCGGTTGGTCGGGGGGAGGGAGAGGGTGGCATGATCAGTCTGGGTGGCAGGGGACGGCGGGAGCTACATTTCTGGGCAGTGTGGGCCTTGCAGTTGTGGGAGTGGCTGTGTTGAGGCTGGCTCCAACTGCAGAGGTTTCTCACTCTCTCTCTCTGTCAAGCCTCTGCTGTTGGAATTGCACATGTGCAGACACAGAGGTCTGAACATGCGCAATAGTGCCCTCTGCTGTTGGAATTGCTTGTAGTAGCTAGAAACAGTCTAGCCCATTTTTTCATGCCCTGTGCGTACAAAATTGGGCGTAAAAATTCGCCAAAATAACGGATCTGCAACTCTCCCATTTTCACACTAGCTGGACACTTAGAATTTTTCTCATAAAATTCCGCCCACATAATTAATTCAACAGTTCAACAAACTCAAACTAATCGTTATTGGGCACAGGTATGATTTTTTTTACAACATGTGTTTATGCTTTTAACATAGTAAAATGTCCCAGGGCAGGAAGGTTATCAATTAAAAAAAATTAACACTGTGCCAAATTCGGAGATAGTAGGTCAGATAACCAAATGCTTGGTTAATGACATAAAAGCAGAAAATACTGGAAAATCTCAGCAGGTCTGGCAGCATCTGTGGAGAGAAAGAGAGTTAAAAGTTTGAGTCTGTATGACTTCTTCAGAACGGTAGAGGGCAATGACATAGTTTTAAGGTGTGTCTCAAAGGAGGAAAAACAGAAGAGAGGCAGAGAGGTTTAAAGAGAGAATCCAGAGCTTAGCGGCATGGCTGCCAATGGTGGAGTGATTAAAATCAGGGAAACTGAAGAGTCCAGGGTTGGAGGAGTGCGGATATCTCAGAGTGCTGTGTCGCTGGTGGAGATTATAGAAATAGAGAGGGTATGAAATGACGGAGGGATCTGAAAATTAATGATGAGAATTTTAAACTTGAGGTATTACTTGAAGCCATTGTTTTTCAGTAAGCACAGTTTAGTTTATCTAATGTGTTCTGCATTGTCATCAGTATGTGAAATAGTTGGAAAGGCACTTTGGGGCAGAATTAGAAGCTTTACTTTTGTCTTTCCCGTGCTGCACCTGAACTTGGAACAGTGGTGTTAAGTTATTGCTCGGTAGTTACAATCCAGAAACAGGCCATTTAATCCAGCAGAACTATGTTTGTTCTATTCCTTCACATTCAAATCAGACCTCTTAATATGCACTAACAACCATTAAGTTTAAAGTTTATTTATTAGCATCACAAGCAGGCTTACATTAACACTGCAATTAAGTTACTGTGAAAATCCCCTAGTCACCACACTCCAGCACCTGTTCGGGTACACTGAGGGAGAATTTAGCATGGCCGATGCACCTAACCAGCACGTCCTTCGGAGTGTGGAAGGAAACCGGAGCACCCGGAGGAAACCCACACAGACATAGGGAGAATGTGCAAACTCCACACAGACAGTGACCCAAGCCGGGAATTGAACCTGGGTCCTGGTGCTGTGAGGCAGCAGTGCTAACCACTGTGCCACCGTGAAGGGTGAAGGAGACTTGGTGAAGTAAGAGTATTGGTAGCAGCATTTTAAACCTCAGGTTTGTGAAGGGTAGAAGAGTGGCAGACTGCTGTCCAAGATTGTGTGGGAATAATCAGGTCTTGAGGTAACAAAGATAATGTTCCAAAGCCATAAATAGGTGGTTTTAACGATGGTATAGATATGTGGCGGAAGTCCATCTCCCAAATATAATACTGAGGTTGTGAACAGTCTGTTTCAGTCTCAGACAGTTGTCAGCGAGTGGGATGGAGTCAATAGCTTAGGGAATGGAATTTGTGGCAGAGACAAAGACACGTCCTAATATTTAGTTTAGAAACATAGAAACCCTACAGTACAGAAAGAGGCCATTCGGCCCATCAAGTCTGCACCGACCACAATCCCACCCAGGCCCTACATATTTACCCACTAATCCCTCTAACCTACGCATTTCAGGACACTAAGGGCAATTTTTAGCACGGCCAATCAACCTAACCCGCACATTTTTGGACTGTGGGAGGAAACCGGAGCACCCGGAGGAAACCCACGCAAACACGAGGAGAATGTGCAAACTCCACACAGACAGTGACCCAAGCCGGGAATTGAACGCAGGTCCCTATGTTTCATGTTTCTAAGCCCTGCCCCCTGACATCCTGGCAGTGCCAAGATGTCTGGTGGGCTATGCTAGGCTGCCAAGCCGACACTACCCAAGGGGCACGCCCATCCTTGTCCACAGCCTCCCAGAGGCCTCAATGGCCTCTGGTTCTACCAGCCAGTCCATTCTGAGTGCTCCCCATTCATGGTGACCAGGTGTTTTCTTTGCTGGTAAGGACCTCTCCCAGAGAGGCCACAAAGGCAAGTGAGCCCGGACAATTACATCCTGAACTCATTAAATCCATGTAAATTTCCATTTAAATATATTTAAATAAATCATTCAGTTTCTTGCGGAAATGGACGAGAGGCTGATCGCGCCGAGTATCCAGTGCCGGTAAGATCGCGAGAAATTGGGCGTGATCCTGATTTCTCGGCTCTCGCGCGATTTTAGCGACTCGTTCCGCCCATCAATGGATGGGGCGAGCAGGTACATCGCGGCCTTAGAGTCTGAATTGAGTTTTCTAAAACTAGATACAACAGGGTTACTAATGGATAGGTTACTAATGCACGTGTAGATATGTGAAATAGACGTAAAATAGGCAATTTCCTGCCCCTGTGCGCAAGCTGGGGAGTGGCTCTCTAATGAACTACATCACAGGAAGTTATGGCACATCATCCATAATTTTCTATCGATTTTAATCAGAGGAAATGGAATCACCCTCGTTTGTTTTCAATCGAGCGAGAAATCAGTTGGATAAATTATGAGAATGTCAGAAATGACAGGCCAAGTAGTCATTTCGATGTAGAATGCAAAAATAAATCAACAATTCCACTCAGGCAAGGAACTGTCGAGATTTATTACTATATTTGTTTTCTTCAAAATAATAGACTAAATATTAAGTGCTGATAATGGCTCAGATTTTGCAGTAAAATTATTAAAGTGTAAATTGGATAACTTCCAGGGATCAAACAAATAGTTAACCGCGAAAATCAGGAAGTTGTTTGAATTGCTCTGTTCTTCCAGAGCCTTTGCTGTTTCAGTCTCTCATTGAGGGACTCGGAGATTAAACATATGGAACAGTAAGAAGTTAATATATTTGTGTGACAGATACAAACTAAACTTGCCAGAAAGGACAGAGCTTGTCCATTTCAGTATATGTAATATTTTAATAGTGTGATCAGTTTTATTTCCTTTCAAACAGCGTCTCCGGCCCTGTGTGGAGTCTCATTACTTCAGATTTTAATTTGTTGGAAATCTAAAAATTGTAACTTTCTAAAATGTTTATCTGTCTCTTATTTCTCTCTTAATTCCATCTTTCTTTCCTCTCTTCATTTTACTTGGTAGGAGGTCTTGTGCTGCAGTGGTAGCATCTCTACCACTGGACCAGAAGCTCCAGGTTCGAGTCCAATGCCATGACTTACTGGCCACAAAAGGAGAGTTCAACGCAATTCATTGCGCTAATAATCAGCTCAGAAATCCTTCCAGCACTTCCACCCACTATTCCCAAAAGGGTATAAAAAAGCAGTCTGGATGTGAAGAGATGCTAACAATAATGTTTCACTTGGTATACATGTTTTGGCATTGAATTGACTTTCCTAACTTCCATCCATTGGTTTAGTCTTTGTGTGCCTCAGTAGGGACTCCTTAATCTGTTTGGTTAAGCGGATACACTGTAGCTTGTTTCATTCACAGAGTTCCCATATCCTCTGCAGAAGCAATGTGCTACAATGGAGCTTTAATCACTGCAAAAGCCCCTAGAAAGACTTTACGTGATCATATCTTGGTCAATATCATCAGGAGTGCTGATTTAAAGGAATTACTAAAGGATAATTGTTAGGGAGCTAACTTCCCATTAGTAATAACACAGGCTGATACCATAGAGCATGAATGAACACCAACTGTGTATCTTAAATAAGAACATAAGAACTAGGAACAGGAGTAGGCCATCTGGCCCCTCGAGCCTGCTCCGCTATTCAATAAGATCATGGCTGATCTTTTCGTGGACTCAGCTCCGCTTACCCGCCCGCTCACCATAACCCTCAACTCCTTTACTGTTCAAAAATTGATCTATCCTTGCCTTAAAAACATTCAATGAGGTAGCCTCAACTGCTTCACTGGGCAGGGAATTCCACAGGTTCACAACCCTTTGTGTGAAGAAGTTCCTCCTCAACTCAGTCCTAAATCTGCTCCCCCTTATTTTGAGGCCATGCCCCCTAGTTTGGCTCCAATAGTTGGGAAAAATGGCAAATGGAGTTTAAGCCTGATAAATGTGAGGTGATTCATTTTGGTAGGACTAATTTAAATGTGGATTACAGGGTCAAAGGTAGGGTTCTGAAAACTGTGGAGGAACAGAGAGATCTTGGGGTTCATATCCACAGATCTCTAAAGGTTGCCACTCAAGTGGACAGAGCTGTGAAGAAGGCCTATAGTGTGTTAGCTTTTATTAACAGGGGGTTGGAGTTTAAGAGCCGTGGGGTTATGCTGCAACTGTACAGTACCTTGGTGAGACCACATTTGGAATATTGTGTGCAGTTCTGGTCACCTCACTATAAGAAGGATGTGGAAGCGCTGGAAAGAGTGCAGAGGAGATTTACCAGGATGCTGCCTGGTTTGGAGGGTAGGTCTTATGAGGAAAGGTTGAGGGAGTTAGGGCTGTTCTCTCTGGAGTGGAGGAGGCTGAGGGGAGACTTAATAGAGGTTTATAAAATGATGAAGGGGATAGATAGAGTGAACGTTCAAAGACTATTTCCTCGGGTGGATGGAGCTATTACAAGGGGGCATAACTATAGGGTTCGTGGTGGGAGATACAGGAAGGATATCAGAGGTAGGTTCTTTACGCAGAGAGTGGTTGGGGTGTGGAATGGACTGCCTGCAGTGATAGTGGAGTCAGACACTTTAGGAACATTTAAGCGGTTATTGGGTAGGCACATGGAGCACACCAGGATGATAGGGAGTGGGATAGCTTGATCTTGGTTTCAGATAAAGCTCGGCACAACATCGTGGGCCGAAGGGCCTGTTCTGTGCTGTACTGTTCTATGTTCTATGTTCTATGTAGTTCTAGTTTCACCCACCTTTGGAAACAACTTCCCTGCTTCTATCTTATCTATTCCCTTCATAACCTTATATGTTTCTATAAGATCTCCCCTCATTCTTCTGAATTCCAATGAGTATAGCCCCAGTCTACTCATTGTCTCCTCATAAGCTAACCCTCTCAACTCCAGAATCAACCTAGTGAATCTCCTCTGCACCCCCTCCAATGCCAGTATATCCTTTCTCCAGTAAGGAGACCAAAACTGTACACAGTACTCCAGGTGTGGCCTCACCAGCACCTTATACAGCTGCAACATAACCTCGCTGTTTTTAAACTCCATCCCTCTAGCAATGAAGGACAAAATTCCATTTGCCTTCTTAATTACCTGCTGCACCTGCAAACCAACTCCTTGTGATTCTTGCACAAGGACACCCAGGTCCCTCTGCACAGCAACATGCTGCAATTTTTTACCATTTAAATAATAGTCCATTTTGCTGTCATTCCTACCAAAATGGATGACCTCACATGTACCAACATTGTACTCCATCTGCCAGACCCTTGCCCACTCACTAAGACTATCTTTGCAGACTTTCAGCATCCTCTGCACACTTTGCTCTGCCACTCATCTTAGTGTCATCTGCAAATTTGGACACACTACACTTGGTCCACAAATCCAAATCATCTATGTAAATCGTAAACAATTGCGGTCCCAACACTGATCCCTGAGGCACACAACTAGTCACTGATTGCCAACCAGAAAAGCACCCATTTACCCCCACTCTTTGCTTTCTGTTAGTTAACCAATCCTCTATCCATGCTAATACATTACCCATAACACCATGCACCTTTATCTTATACAGCAGCCTTTGGTGCGGCACCTTGTCAAATGCTTTCTGGAAATCCAGATACACCACATCCACAAGTTCCCCATTGTCCACTGCGCATGTAATGTTCTCAAAGAATTCCACCAAATTAGTCAAACATGACCTGCCCTTCATGAACCCATGCTGCGTCTTACCAATGGGATAGTTTATATCCAGATGTCTCGCTGTTTCTTCCCTGATGATAGATTCAAGCATTTTCCCTACTACAGAAGCTAAGCTAACCGGCCTATAGTTACCCGCCTTTTGTCTACCTCCTTTTTTAAGCAGTGGCGTCACATTTGCTGTTTTCCAATCTGCGGGAACCACCCCAGAATCCAGCGAATTTTGGTAAATTACCACTGGTGCATTTGCTATTTCCCCCGCCATCTCTTTTAGTACCCTGGGATGCATTCCATCAGGGCCAGGAGACTTGTCTACCTTTAGCCCCATTAGCTTGCCCAACACTACCTCTTTCATGATTATGATAGCTTCTAGGTCTTCACCTGCCATAGCCTTCTTGTCATCAATTTTTGGCATGTTATTTGTGTCTTCCACTGTAAAGACCGACACAAAATACCTGTTCAATGCCTCAGCCATTTTCTCATTTCCAGTTATTACATCCCACTTCTCATCCTCTAAAGGACCAATGTTTACTTTAGCCACTCTTTTTCATTTTATATATTTGTAGAAACTTTTGCGATCTGTTTTTATATTCTGAGTTAGTTTACTCTCATAATCCATCTTACTTTTCTTTATAGCTTGTTTCGTGGCTTTCTGTTGACCTTTAAAGATTTCCCAATCCTCTAGTTTCCCACTAACCATTGCCACTTTGTATGCATTTTCTTTCAATTTGATATCCTCCTTTATTTCCTTAGATATCCATGGCAACAGTCCTTCCTTATCACTGGTATATAGTTTTGCTGAGCACCGTGAAAGATCGCTTTGAAAGTCCTCCACTGTTCCTCAATTGTCCCACCATAAAGTTTTTGCTCCCAGACTACCTTAGCCAAAGCCTCCCTCATCCCTTTGTAGTCTCCTTTGTTTAAGCACAAGACACTGGTATTGGATTTTACCTTCTCACGCTCCATCTGTATTTTATATTCAACCATACTGTGATCGCTTCTTCCGAGAGGATCCCTAACTGTAAGATCATTAATTATTCCTGTCTCATTACACAGGACCACATCTAGGATAGCTTGCTCACTCGTAGGTTCCATTGCATACTATTCAAGGAAGCAATCGCAGATACATTCTATGAACTCCTCCTCAAGGCTGCCTTGACTGACCTGGTTTGACCAATTGATATGTAGATTAAAAACCCCCATGATGATTGCTGTACCATTTTTACATGCATCAGTTATTTCTTTGTTTATTTCTAGCCCCATAAGACCATAAGACATAGGAGCGGAAGTAAGGCCATTCGGCCCATCGAGTCCACTCCACCATTCAATCATGGTTGATTTCAACTCCATTTACCCGCTCTCTCCCCATAGCCCTTAATTCCTCGAGAAATCAAGAATTTATCAATTTCTGTCTTGAAGACGCTCAACGTCTCGGCCTCCACAGCCCTCTGTGGCAATGAATTCCACAGACCCACCACTCTCTGGCTGAAGAAATTTCTCCTCATCTCTGTTCTAAAGTGACTCCCTTTTATTCTAAGGCTGTGCCCCCGCGTCCTAGTCTCCCCTGTTAATGGAAACAACTTCCCTACGTCCATCCTATCTAAGCCGTTCATTATCTTGTAAGTTTCTATCAGATCTCCCCTCAACCTCCTAAACTCCAATGAATATAATCCCACGATCCTCAGACGTTCATCGTATGTCAGGCCTACCATTCCTGGGATCATCCGTGTGAATCTCCGCTGGACCCGCTCCAGTGCCAGTATGTCCTTCCTGAGGTGTGGGGCCCAAAATTGCTCACAGTACTCCAAATGGGGCCTAACCAGTGCTTTATAAAGCCTCAGAAGTACATCCCTGCTTTTGTATTCCAAGCCTCTTGAGATAAATGACAACATTACATTTGCTTTCTTAATTACGGACTCAACCTGCAAGTTTACCTTTAGAGAATCCTGGACTAGGACTCCCAAGTCCCTTTGCACTTTAGCATTATGAATTTTGTCACCGTTTAGAAAATAGTCCATGCCTCTATTCTTTTTTCCAAAGTGTACGACCTCGCACTTGCCCACGTTGAATTTCATCAGCCACTTCTTGGACCACTCTCCTAAACTGTCTAAATCTTTCTGCAGCCTCCCCACCTCCTCAATACTACCTGCCCCTCCACCTATCTTTGTATCATCGGCAAACTTGGCCAGAATGCTCCCAGTCCCGTCATCTAGATCGTTAATATATAAAGAGAACAGCTGTGGCCCCAACACTGAACCCTGCGGGACACCACTTGTCACCGGTTGCCATTCTGAGAAAGAACCTTTTATCCCAACTCTCTGCCTTCTGTCTGACAGCCAATCGTCAATCCATGTTAGTACCTTGCCTCGAATACCATGGGCCCTTATTTTACTCAGCAGTCTCCCGTGAGGCACCTTGTCAAAGGCCTTTTGGAAGTCAAGATAGATAACATCCATTGGCTCTCCTTGGTCTAACCTATTTGTTATCTCTTCAAAGAACTCTAACAGGTTTGTCAGGCACGACCTCCCCTTACTAAATCCATGCTGACTTGTCTTAATCCGACCCTGCACTTCCAAGAATTTAGAAATCTCATCCTTAACGATGGATTCTAGAATTTTGCCAACAACTGAGGTTAGGCTAATTGGCCTATAATTTTCCATCTTTTTTCTTGTTCCCTTCTTGAACAGTGGGGTTACAACAGCGATTTTCCAATCCTCTGGGACTTTCCCTGACTCCAGTGACTTTTGAAAGATCATAACTAACGCCTCCACTATTTCTTCAGCTATCTCCTTTAGAACTCTAGGATGTAGCCCATCTGGGCCCGGAGATTTATCAATTTTCAGACCTTTTAGTTTCTCTAGCACTTTCTCCTTTGTGATGGCAACCATATTCAACTCTGCCCCCTGACTTTCCTGAATTGTTGGGATATTACTCATGTCTTCTACTGTGAAGACTGACGCAAAGTACTTATTAAGTTCCTCAGCTATTTCCTTGTCTCCCATCACTAGATTACCAGCGTCATTTTGGAGCGGCCCAATGTCTACTTTTGCCTCCCGTTTGTTTTTAATGTATTTAAAGAAACTTTTACTATCATTCCTAATGTTACTGGCTAGCCTACCTTCATATTTGATCCTCTCCTTCCTTATTTCTCTCTTTGTTATCCTCTGTTTGTTTTTATAGCCTTCCCAATCTTCTGACTTCCCACTACTCTTTGCCACATTATAGGCTCTCTCTTTTGCCTTGATGCATTCCCTGACTTCCTTTGTCAGCCATGGCTGCCTAATCCCCCCTCTGATAACCTTTCTTTTGTTTGGGATGAACCTCTGCACTGTGTCCTCAATTACTCCCAGAAACTCCTGCCATTGCTGTTCTACTGTCTTTCCCATTAGGCTCTGCTTCCAGTCGATTTTTGTCAGTTCCTCCCTCATGCGCCTGTAATTACCTTTATTTAACTGTAGAACCTTCACATCTGATTCTGCCTTCCTTCTTTCAAATTGCAGACTGAATTCTACCATATTATGATCACTGCTTCCTAAGTGTTCCCTTACTTTAAGATCTTTTATCACGTCTGGCTCATTACATAACACTAAGTCCAGAATAGCCTGTTCCCTCGTGGGCTCCATCACAAGCTGTTCCAAAAAGCCATCCTGTAAACATTCAATGAATTCCCTTTCTTTGGGTCCACTGGCAACATTATTTACCCAGTCCACCTGCATATTGAAATCCCCCATGATCACTGTGACCTTGCCTTTCTGACATGCCCTTTCTATTTCGTGGTGCATTTTGTGCCCCTGGTCCTGACCACTGTCAGGAGGCCTGTACATAACTCCCATTATGGTTTTTTTGCCTTTGTGGTTCCTCAACTCTACCCACACAGACTCCACATCGTCTGACCCTATGTCGTTTAGTGCTATTGATTTAATTTCATTTCTAATTAACAAGGCAACCCCGCCCCCTCTACCCACCCCTCTGTCTTTTCGATAGGTTGTGAATCCCTGGATGTTTAACTGCCAGTCCTGAACCCCCTGCAACCACGTCTCTGTGATGCCTACCACATCATACCTGCCAGTCACAATCTGGGCCACAAGCTCATCTATCTTGTTCCGGACACTGCGGGCATTTAAATATAGCACCTTTAATTCCCTATTGACCGTCCCTTTTTGTTTTCGTAGTGTGGTGGACCTTGGTCTACTGAGCCTTTCCAGACACTGTGTCATATTTTGTGAGATGGGGACTATCGTAACCTCTCCTGAGTGCTGTCTTTTCGTGATTTTTTGTAATCCTAAGCAGCTACGCTTCCCACTGATTCCTTCACCTCTTGGTTCCCTGACTTTCCCTTCCCCCCCAATCTCTAGTTTAAAGTCCTATTGACCACCCCATTTACTCTCTTCGCCAGAACACTGATCCCAGCTCGGTCCAGGTGGAGACCATCCCAACGGTATAGGTCCCCCCTGCCCCAAAACTGATGCCAGTGTCCCATGAAAAAGAACCCTTCTTTCCCACACCACTCTTTCAGCCACGTGTTAACTTCCCTTATTCTTGCCTCCCTATGCCAATTTGCACGTGGCTCGGGCAGTAATCCGGAGATTATGACCCTTGAGGACCTGTTTTTTAATTTGAATCCTAGCTCTTTATAATCTCTAAACAGGTCCTCTTTCCTAGACTTGCCTATGTTGTTGGTACCAACATGGACCACAACAACTGGATCCTCCCCCTCCCTCTCCAGTATCCTTTCAAGCCGGTCAGAGATGTCCCGCACCCTAGCACCGGGCAGGCAACATACCATGCGGGACACTCTATCCTGCTCACAAAGGATCCTATCTATCCCCCTGATAATAGAATCCCCTACAACTACAACTTGCCTATTTACTTCCTCCCCTTGAATGGCCTGCTGAACCATGGTGCCTTGGTCAGCTGACTCATCCTTCCTGCAGCCCTGTTTGCCATCCACACAGGGAGCAAGTGCCTCGTACCTGTTGGACAGGGTCAAGGGCTGAGGCTCCTGAGTTCCTGACTGCTGGTTCCCTTTACCTGCCTGACTTGCAGTCACACCCTGCTGTCCCTGGCCACTGGCAGGATTTAAACTATTTACTCTGACAGGTGTGACTGCCTCCTGAAACACAGTGTCCAGGTAAGTCTCCCCCTCCCGGATGTGCCTCAGTGTTTGAAGCTCAGACTCCAGCTCATCAACTCTGAGCCGGAGTTTTTCAAGCAGCCAACACTTACTGCAGATGTGGTCGCTGTTGCTCGCAATGGGATCTGCCAGCTCCCACATCAAGCAGCTCAAGCACATCACCTGACCAGCCATCTCTAATTAATTAATTAGTTTAATTTAAGTTTATGAGTTTAGCTGTGTTTTTTTTAAATTTGGGGCAGATTTGCTATCAACCAATCAGATCACAGCTTCCCTCTGACGTCACTTTTGAAGAAAGAAAAAGTGGAAAACAGGAAGTTACCGTTAGGTTTTTATACTCACCCAGAGACTGCTCCTCCTCCTCCGAACTGCTCCCGAAACTAGGCCCCGATCCCCGGGTTAAAGTGAGTTTTTATACTCACCCAGATGTTATTATTTGGTGGCCTATAGACTACGCCTATCAGTGACATTTTCTCCTTACTATTTCTAATTTCCACCCAAATGGATTCAACCTTTTTTTGTCTTATTTCAGCTCCATCATACTTCTCGATTCATCTTTATTATGAGCATGCATTGTTTAAAACTTAAAGTGAAAAACTAAAGAATATGGATGCTGTTCAACAGCTTGGAAATGGTTTAAATATTTACCAGCTCTTTAAGTATTAAAGCTCTTTGAGAAAGAAAGGGCTTTGTTTCAGGGGAAAAGTCTAAAGCTCATTCTCTTTGCGAAGTGACACGTGGCCTTCATTGCAAGGTCCTGCGGTTGATCTAAGCTTGAGTCTCTGGAGATGAAAGAAAATGAGGAGCAAAGCATTATTTACCCCCCTGAAAGTGGGTGGAAATGACTTGGACTCAATTCTTGAAAATCCTGTGCTTTAGGGATTGTCAGTTCTCACTGCCTTTCCCTTCTGAAGATTCCAGCTTAACGCCAGCCTCAGGGACTGATGATCAAAAGGCTCCTTGGTCGAGATGACCGGAATTTCAACTGTGTAAGTGTGAAATCAGTGAAGACAAAAAAATACTTGGACTAAGAGAGGAAGTAAAAACTCTCTCACTCACTTTATTTAGAGTAAATATGGGATTACTTTCTTCCAGTTCCTATCATTGCCTCAACAATCTCCTCCCATTCTACAAAGTAGACATAATCCAGTCTTTTGACTTTTGACTTAATGTTTTGAAGTTTGAAACATGAATCACACATGCATACTGTTGTACCAGAAGCTGCCTTTTTGCAACATATCCAGAGGCTGTCTCTTTGAAACATAGGAACGAGAACTTACTGTTGAAAGTGAGCTGAACAGATCAGTAATGGGTCAATTTCTATCCTTCACTGGTAAATATTTTACAAACACTTGAGTGTTCAACAGATGAAATTTGTATTCCAGATATCATTAATGACACTATAGGGTAAATTCATGAATCCCAGCAGGGAATTACATTGAGAAGAATCAGAGCATAAATTCTACACTTTGTACCTCTATCTCCACAAGCAGTATTCCCTTCAGACATGTGGTGAATTTCCCCCCATTTGGAAGGTTAATGTTTATTATATTACAGTTTGTTATCTGGGTGTTATGTGCTAAAGTATAACTTCTGAATTAGTTTGCAGCCTGAATTCTAGGAGAGGAGGGAGTGCTTTTCTCAGATTGTTTGACTCTAACACTATATGAAATATTACTCCAGTGTGATGTCAAGCTTAATGTAAAGAGTGGTCCTCGGTATCGATGAGCATCCTAAACATGTTTCGCGTGTAATTCTGTGAACTCTGAAAATCCCTCCCTATAACTTTCTGATTTCTCTTCCCCTTTGAAATGCTCCTCTGGCTCTTTGATCAACCTTGTGGTCACTTGCCCTAATATCTTGTTATGCGATTTGGTATCAAATTATATTTGCAAACATTGCTGTTAGCACCTTGGGATGTTTTACTATGTTTAATGCACAGTTGTTGTTGAGTATCTAAACACTCACGTCATCACTCACGCAATATTTTAAAATTACCGTCCAGACTGTGGGAGTTTAATTTTTTTCTTAGAGTGTCACTGGCAAGGCCAACATTTGACCCCATCCTTAATTGGTCTTGAGAAGGTGATTGTGAGCTGCCTTCTTGAAATGCTACAGTTCATCTGGTAGGTGTAGCCACACCCACAGTGCTGTTAGGAAGAAGGTTCCAGGATTTTGACCTAGCAGTTGTGAAGGAATGACATTATGGTTCCAAGTCAGGATAGTGTGTGACTTAGAACCATAGAAGAACCATAGAAAATTACAGCTCAGAAACAGGCCTTTTGGCCCTTCTTGTATGTGCCGAACCATTTTTTGCCTAGTCCCACTGACCTGCACTTGGACCATATCCCTCCACACCCCTCTCATCCATGAACCCGTCCAAGTTTTTCTTAAATGTTAAAATAGAAGGAGGGGAACTTGCAGGTCATGTAGTTCTCAGGCATCTGATGCCCTTGTCCTTCAAGATGTAGACACAAGGAGTTTCAAAGGTGCTGCCGGAGAAGCCTTGGTGAGTCGCTGCAGTGCACCTTGTTTGTAGTGCACACTTCTACCACTATGCCCTGGTGGTGGAGGGAGTGAATGTTTCAGGTGGCGGATGGTGAATGATGCCATTCAAAGCAGCTGCTTTGTCCTGGATGGTATCCAACTTCTTAAATGTTATTGGTATCACACTCATCCAGGCAAGTGGAAACTCTTGTGTCGTGTAGATGGTAGCCTGGCTTTAGGGCTAAATGGGCCATTTGATGCAGAATTCTCAGTCTCAGACCTACTCTTGTAGCTACAGTATTTATATGACTAGTCCAGTTCAGTACTAACCCCCAGTGTCTTGATCATGGAGTATTCTGCAATGGTAATGCAATTGAATGTCATGGGGAGATCCACTCAACACATGTGGTTGCAGATGCTTCAGCCTTGTCTTTTGCACTGATATGCTAGGCTCCTCCCTCACTGAGGATGGGTCATTTAGCCAGTCTCATTCTCCTGTCAGTCACTTAATTTCCCCCCTCTCTCTCTCCCACCCCCATTCATGACTGGTGAACAATCAGGACTGCAGAGCTTTGTTGGTTATTGCATCTCTTGGCTGTGTCCATGAATTGCTGCTGTTTGGCATGCATGTAACTGTGTGTTGTAAAGAGGATATTGCCTGTCTGAAACCATCAGGTACAATTGAAAAGCATTCTAACACAGCATGCGATAAAATGGTAGTAACTGCTTCTATACAGTGAATTGCCAGAATGAACCAAAGCCAGTTTGGAAGAGAAGGTGAAGAACTTTCTAGAAGAGAGAGAGAGGGGAATTAGAGAGAAAGTAAATCTGCACTGATCTTGCGCACCCCTTAATAATTCAATCAAAAGTGGTAAGAGCAGAGTTCTGGGAGCATGTCTCCAGCCTGCCCACACCATGTCAGGGGCAAGAGAAATCACTTACACAATGACTGGAGAGATATATTGCTGTGATGGTTACTGTTTCAGGTCACCAGTGTTCTCTATGATTTACAACATTGGAAAGGTTGCCGTGACAACAGTTTAATTTGTCCCGAGCAGTTACTGCAACAACATTATTTCTTGTCTCATTCCATGATATAACACATCATTCAGTGAGGCATTGAGCATTTCATTCTCATTCTGATTTGATAACAGGTATCAGAATATCCAGCGGACAATTGCGACAGACAGGTCTGAAGATGAGGTCACTCCAGAGATCTCACAACCGAACACAGGTTTGTAAAGTTATCAAATATATATTTTGTAAAAGCAAAGCTAGCTTTAGAAAACCTTGGCACTACTCCAAGCATAACATCCAGATATTCTGTTCCCTCCGACATGATTATTACAGTTAAAATGTCCTGGGAATGTCAGCTGGATTCTCACAAGATCCTTTGTTTGCGGCTGTTATGATCTTTCATTTGATCATTTGACGTGATTAACAGAACTTTGGTCCCAAACCTTTGTTCTATAAAAAATAAGCCATGATCATGTGAAGAATTCAATAAAACCAGGTTAATTACCCAAAGCCGGTGATAGGTCAGAAAGAAAAATAGTACAACCGTAGGCTTGGAAACTGAAAATGGACTAAAAGATCAAAGAAATCGCAGGGGAAATGCGAGCTGCTTGTTTCTGTTAGTACCTCGTGTGGGGTAGTGCACATACTGACAGGCATGAAGCTGCAGCAGTTGGAATCAATCACTTGCATCCTACAGTCACCGCAGATGCTTCAGAGCCATTTTACATCCTGTAACATATGTCCGGATGATTAATGTGTTTCAATCTTGATTGGTACAAGTGTTAGATACAAAGAGCAGAGAATTCATCCGCAGAAATGTTAAATATTAAAGGGTTGATGCATATTCACAAGGGGATTAGGTCTCCAAACATCAGATTATGTTGGCATCTGTTGTAGCAAGTGCTTGACCCACGAAAGGTTTTATCTGGTACAGTGTGTACCATTTTCAGTATGTTTATATTTTTGATTTTTTTGCACATGAGCAATCTGCTTGGAAAGACGCCATTGTAGTTTTTTTATTCATTCAGGCGATGTGGACATTGCTGGCAAGGCCAGTATTTAGAGCTCATCCTTAATTGCCCTGGGAAAAAAAAGTGTTGATCTGCCTTCTTGAAATGCTACAGTCCATATGTAGGATCTCCCACAGTGATGTCAGAGAGAGAGTTGCAAAATTTTGACCCAGTGACGATGAAGGAATGGTGATACATTTCCAAGACAAGATGGTGTGTAACTTGCTGCCCTTGTTCTTCTAGGTGGTAAAGGTCACAGGGTGTGGAAAGTGCTGTCGAAAAGGTCTCAGCGACTTGCTGTGGTGCACCTTGTAGATGGTACACCCCACTGGCCCTGTGTGCTGGAGGTAAAGGGTGGTGGATAGAATCCCAATCAAGTGAGCTGCTTTGCCCTGGATGGTGTTCAGCTCTCTTGTGCATTGTTAAAGTTGCATTCAACCAGGCATGAGACACTGCACTCTTTGATTTATGTCTTGTAGATAGTGGACAGGCTTTGAAGAGCCAGAAAGTGAGTCACTTGCCTCAGAATCCCTATCTCTGACCCACTCCTGTAACCACCGTATTTATGTGGCTGGTCACATAAAGTTTCTGGTAACCCCCAGGATGTTGATGCTGCAGGATGTGATGATGGTAATACCAATTAATGTCAGTGGAGCTGATAAGACACTGTGTTGGGGATGGTCATTTTGTAGAACATGCGTGGTGTGAGTGTTGCTTGCCTCTTTCCAGCCCAAACCTGGATGTTGTCCAATTCAGGCCTTGCTGCATTTGGACATGGACTGCTTCATTATGAAATTATCTGAGGAATTGCGAGTGGAATTGAGCAATGTGAAATAATCAGCAAACAGCACTTCTGATCCTTGTGGGGTTCCTTTTAGGAATTGCATCTTCCTTACAGTAATGAAGTCACTGATGTGTTGGAAGGTTGAGCTCAGGGCAAGCGCTGTTCAGATGAATGAGCAATGGTGGATTTCTCACGAACTAAGCTTGGACGTACAAAATCTGGCAATCACAGGACCGAGGCCATGCTGGAGTGTGGATTTTCACGGACAAGAAATCAGATTGCTGACCTAGGCCAAACTCAATGAATAAGGAAATGATATGGGTGCAACAACAACACTAACAGTGCACAGGCAGAGGTCAGGCAGTTTGGGCTGGGTCAAATGGGGATCAAGAACCGTTCAGGTTGACTTAGGAGTAAGACCAACGCGCCCTATCGAAAATGTCCAGTTTTTGAACAATTCCTGTTTTCAGCAGGCAGAATGTTCAACCTGCAAATGCAAATTGTTGACCAATTTGAAGTTCATGCAACCAGAATGACGTGTACAAATTGAGAGAAAATAATAACTAATCACACCAAGTCTTCTTCAGTTCCCCGTCGTTGTTGTATGAGAAAGTTGTCTTTGCACCTAAGGAAAGCTTTAACCCTTTGGCTGCTCTAGAACCTTCCCATCCATGACCTACACATAAAGTGGGGTGAACTTGCACACACCCAATACCTTCAAATAAAATGTAGTCCCATTTTATTATTGCAAAGCCCTCTTGTCTTCAAAATGAACACATTCCTCAGTGATGTTGTACCTGAGGAATAATATCTGACCTCCTCCTTTTACCAGAACTGAGGCGAGAAGGCTCCTTGTCCCCAGTGAGTTCGCAGAAAGTTAACATGTTATTGCAGTCTCCAACTGTCAAATTCATCACAAATCCTGAGTTCTTCACTGTGCTGCATTCGAACAATGTAAGTACCCTTTTAAATCCCTGAAATTGTTGTACTCCCTGGTGACTTAAAAGTTAGAAAAGTAGTATGTAGCTACATATAATAGTATTGCGTTGTTTGGCATTGCTGCGTTCATAATTTTCCTACGATTTCTGCCTTATTCTCTTGGACTCTTCTATGGTTTTCGTTCCTGTATGATCTAAAATCACTGTGTTGTCCATTTACATCCATATTCTCCCCATTTTATATTCATTATGTTTTATATTTCGTATTCTGCCACTTACATTATCTTTGTACTATTACACTGCAGTACCTTTTGCATAATGATACATTCCACATTCTACAATGTTCCCATTATTAGATGTCTTTTGAACCTGATTGTTGTCTTCTGTACACTCCTCTCTGGATTTGCATATACAAATCATTTTCATTGATAAATTCTTTGTCATCATCCTGTTAAATTATTTTAATAATAAGTGGGTGAGAGGCTGCCTATGATTATGTGTCCAGTTGGGCTGGATTTTCAATGCATGTGTGGGGTATGGGGGTGGGTGGTCAGGAATCCCAGATCATTTCTGGGTCCCAACTCTGCACAGTGTCTGCATCACTCGTGCAATGCTATTTTAGAAACATAGAAACACTGAAAATAGGAGCAGGAGTAGGCCATTCATCCCTTCGAGCCTACTCCACCATTCATTATAATCAGATCATCCAACGCAAATAGCCAGATCCTACCTTCCCCCCAAATTGTTTGATCCCTTTCACCCCAAGAGTTAAATCTAACTCCGAGTTGAAACATAAAATGATTTGCTTCATCTGCTTTCTGTGGTAGCGAAATCCACAGACGTATCGCTCTCTGGGTGAAGAAATTTCTCCTCATCTCAGTCCTAAAAGGTTTCTCACCTTACCCTTAGACTGTGACCCCTGATTCTGGACTCCCCCACCATCAGGAACATCCTTCCTGCATCTACCCTGTCTAGTCCTATTAGAATTTTATAGGTTTCTATGAGATTCCTCCCTCATTCCTCTGAACTAGAGTGCATATAATCCTAACAGATTGAATCTCTCCTCATATGTTAGTCCCACCATCCAAGGAATTAGTTTGGTAAACCTTTGCTGCACTTCTTCTATAGCAAGAACATCCTTCCTCAGATGAGGAGACCGCAATGATACACAATACTCCAGGTATGGCCTCACCAAGGTCCTGTATAATTGCAGCAAGACATCCCTGCTCCTGTATTCAAATCCTCTCGCTATGAAGACCAACATACTATTTGCCTTCTTTACCGCCTGCTGTATCTACATGTTTATCTTCAGTGACTGGTGTACAAGGACACCCAGGTCTTGTTGCACGTTGCCCTCTCCCAATTTATAGCCATTCAGATAATAATTTGCCTTCCTGCTTTTGCAACCAAAGTGGATAATCGCACATTTATCCACATTATACTATATCTGCCATGATATAGATTCCCTGAATGGGCCGGAGGTAAACCTGGTGCCCAATTAATGCACTGGGCACTGCCAGGGGGTGGGAACTGACTCTAGTGCTCAATGCGATTGCCTTGCAGATTGAAGCAGGCAAAAGAACAGAACAATCTCTCGGTGTATACAAGTTGCTACATAGTCAATGAAAAGATATTCAACACATTGTGTGTGGATGACCCTTTTTTCTTCCTGACAATTTTACTTATGCAGAATCATCAATGCTCCTTGCATTGCTCTCAACAACTGTGTGCACTAATGTGAACCAGACTGCTCACTTTTCCTGATCTGTGATTTGAAAATCACCTTCTGGCTCTCCCCAGCCTGTTAATAAGCAGTCCAAGGAGCTGAATGGGCATATACTTGGAGGGGATTGGGTTACAGGCTCTAATCGCCACCATCGTACCCCCAGCTTCACCACCAAGTCCCCATCACCCTTCTTTGAAAATAGCAGCGTGTTCAGAGGTGTTGGAAGACTGATGTGCCATCAGGGAGCACAATTTTCAAAGTGCACCCAACCTCATCCCTACGGGCAATTGGAAATTAAGTTCACAATCTCCATAAGGAAATTACTTGCAACCAGTTTCTCAGATAGTGGCTTTGTTAAGACAAATGAGATGCTGAAAGTGTCTTTCTTGTGTGGTTTCCTATTGCTTTTACTGTGACATCTAATCCAGATCTGCATGTAATGAAATTATTCTGCCTGCCTCCAGATTTCTTTTCTCTTGGAGATGGTGATAAAGTCTCCTGAAAATGTTGCCCCTACTTGAATGCGTATGTGAATGTGAAATAATTCAGAGACAATATGATAAACTATAAGCACAAAGGGTGTCAGAGGTAAATTCTGCAGAGAACAGACTGAAAAATGAAAGAGAGAAAGGAAAAAGTAGAAATAAACTATGAGAGTGAAGGGAAAACTGAAGCAGGAGAATAACCTGAAACAAAGAGGGAAGGAAAGGGGAATCACGGAAGCAATGGGAAAGAGTGGAACAGTACATGAATATTACATAATCATAACACAAAAAACCTTAAGGACACTATGTGGTAAATGCAACACAAATATACCAGGATAAAACAGGGAACATAACCTCCTTGCTATAACTATCAGGTGAATACAACCGGGTAGATGATGCCCCATTTTTTGCATCTTTTTGGCAGAGGCTCAAAGTACTCACCTCCCGCTCCAGCTCCACCACATATCTGAAAGTTCCAGTCAAGAGGGCACAGAAATAAAATGATATTTCAAATTATAATACTGCTCAATAGTACTCTGGAAGGTGAGCAATTTCAGAGAGTGAACAATTTGGACGGGGTTCAGCAATGTCGGGGTGGGTAAGCAGTGTTGGGAGGGGTGAGCTTTCTCGGTGGGGGACAGTGACCAGTGTTGGGGAGAGTGGGGGGGGGCGGGGTGAGCAGTGTTGGGTGGGGGAGGGTGAGCAGTATTGGGGGGTGAGAAGTTTTGGGGGGGTAAGCAGTGTCAGGAGCATGAACAGTGTTGGATGAGGGGGGGGTGAGCAGCATTGGGGGGGGGTGAGAAGTTTTGGGGAGGTGAGCAGTGTCAGGAGCGTGAGCAGTGTTGGGGGGGTTGAGCAATGTTGGGAGTGGGGGGTGCGGGTGAGCAGTGTCAGGGACGTGACCAGTGTTGCAGGGGTGAGCAGTTTTGGAGGGTGAACAGTGTTGGGTCTGGGGGGAAGAGCTGTGTAGGGGCCGGGGGGGAAATATTGATTAGTGTGAACAATACCAAGAGCAGGTGAGCAGTGTTGGTGGGTTAAGCAGTCATGGGGGTTCAGTTTTGGCAGCAGTGGGATGACCTTCAGGTTGTAACATGGAGGATGGTATTGGTGCATTTTCATCTTACCACATGGTCTCCCAACTCCCCTCACTGCTAGATTCACACTGGCACTGGGACAGGAAGGTCCTAAGACTCCAGGATAAAAAGATAAGGCACCAGTTTTGAACACAGCCAGCAATGTGTATGTACTCCTGCTCCATTGCTGACCATAAGATGTGGACTAGTATGATCATACTCTCTGTGATATGATTATATTTTCTCTCGTATTTTCCTGACAAAGCCTTTTAGACATTTGTACCTGGTAGAATGTATAGGCTGTGTTGCCAATTCCAATTGAGCTGCATTTCTGGAGATTTAATCATATACCCGAATAAGCGCCTGAGAATCATAGAATCCTACAGTGCAGAAAGAGGCCATTTGGCCCATCGATTCTGCACAGTCTCACGGCCCTATCCCGGTAACCCCATGTATTTACCCTCCCTGACACTAGCATGGCCAATCAACTAACCCACACATCTTTGGAGTGTGAGAGGAAACCGGAGCAGAGGAATCTCACCCAGACAGGGGGAGAATGTGCAAACTCCACACAGCCACCCGAGGCTGGAATTGAACACAGGTGACTGGCGCTGTGAGGCAGCAAGGCTAACCACTGTGCCACCATTGCAGACCTGCTGCCTGGCCAGAGTGAAAATGGAAATGATAATATTTTTATGTTTTGTCTGTTGGATCGCTCACAGCCAACTCTGGGAGACACTCCAACACAATCCGAGAAGTTTGACAATATAAACAAGGCAAGCCCTGCTCAAGAAATTAAAACAAATTTAATTAATTCCTTTAATGCTGATCCATTATACATATCGCACTGTAGTATTAATACATGCAGCTATCATCCAAGATGAGTTTGAGTACTTTTTTTTCCTGTGTATTTGCTATGTTACATTGACTCTCTTGTTAAGAGTTGTGATCAGTATTTATTTTACTGCCAGCCATGTTCAAATATTTAATCTCCCAAACGTTCTGCTGGCACATCCATGATGGAAATTCTCCTCCCACAATAAAACACAAGACAGGAGTGGTTGTTTAAAAAAACAGATAAATAAATGTATTTCTTGTTGCTTTTATTTAAAATGCCTGTAATGCTGTATTATTGAGGGCAAGATTGTAGTATTAGGCAGGCCTCTTTAACCTTATAGATGTGCATAGAAAGTTGTCATTATCAGTGCCGATTGCCACTGCCTCGCACTGAGCTCCAGTCAAGGGCCACAGGAACATGAAACCATTCCCATTCCCTGGGCACTTATCACAAATGGCATGCTGGGCTTGTATTGTGAGAGAGCACACAGAGCACAGTTAGTTAATCCCTTCCCACACTGCAATGCTCAAGATTGTTGCCATCTCCCATTGTGGCCAGCTAGTTCCTGACAGCTATTCACGTTCAGTCATATTCTCCATCAGTATCTCATTAGCCAAGAGCAACACATCCATTAGTCACGTATATCACGTGGAATAGGAAAGAGCACAGGGTTTGAGAGTGGAACAGATCAGCGGGTTCAGGTAACATTCAGAAAATGCTCACACTTTATTTCACCTGACACCATCTACTGGTTTCCATGTAATATAAACAAAGTACGATATAATCCATGGTACAATGCAAGCAAATTGATAGTACTGCAGTATAAATCACGCAGTAGAGTGTAGCATGAATCACATAATATACAAGCTCTGCATTGTGCCTCATGATACGCTAAGTCTGCAGCTTGAATTTCACTGAACTTCATGGATACGATATTGTGCAAAGTGAGAAGTACTCAGACAGTAGCACATCTCCAGATGTTGATAAACCTGAGCACATAACCCAGGCTGTGCTTGAGTACTGGACTGAGAGAATGCTGCACTCAGCTGGGATGAGATGGGGAATTAAATCAAGGCCCATATATTCTTTTTAATGGAAAGAGCACTTCCAAAAATGGTGTGCATGAATTCTCCTGTGTCCTGGCCAACATTTAACCCCCAACCAGAATCAAAAAACCATGTGACCAGCTCATTGGCTCATTGCTACTATGTAGGGTGTTGCTGTATGTAAATTGGCCATTATGGTTTGTTACATTAACAGTGCTTACTAAGTGCTTCGTTGGTTGTAAAGCAATTTGGGAAAGCACGATAACATGAAGGGCGCTATGTAAATGCAAGTTATTTCTATCTTTCTTAAACCACGTTACTTTAATTGCCATATAACAAACCACAAGCTGTGTATTGTTCTCTATGTAATACACTCTTAAGCATCTGTTATCTGCTGGACCATGAGTATGATTTGACAGTAAACAGCAGCAATAATTTGTTATTGCTCTCAGAAAGCAGCATGAACAGACAAGCTCAAACAATTTCTTCCATTCGCAGAGTGCCTATCGAATATTTACCAATAGTACTTGCTTGAAACATATGATACTGAAGATGCGCAGAGATGCCCGGAATTTTGAGCGGTATCAGCATAATAGGGACCTGGTGACTTTCCTGAACATGTTTGCAGATACACAGCTAGAACTGCCTCGAGGATGGGAGATTAAGACAGATCAACAAGGAAAGGTAAGTAGGCCCAAGAATACTAGCTCCCCCCCCCCCCCCCCCTCTGTAAGATTGCATGACGACAGAATGTAGAAATGGTCCTGAATCCTACAGGAAATTTCAACTCAGAGTGAACACAATGTAAAGCATGCAAAAAATATCTAGAGTTAAGAATCTACTGATGACCATGAAACCATTGTCGATCGTCGGAAAAACCCATCTGGTTCACTAACTTACCTTTCCTTGTTAGGGAAAGAAACCTGCCATTCTTACCCAGTCTTGTCTACACGTGACTCCAGATCCACAGCAATGTGGTTGACTCAAGCATCTCCCCGTGTCGATTTCCGGCGGCGTCAGATCCATGCCGGAAATCGGCGGTGAGGCTCAAAGACTATTTAAATGGTCATTTGCACAAAATTTAAATGTGATTAGTGCAGTCGGGTCTGAAGGGGGGGAGTTAGTCGGGGGTGGGGGCGGGGGTGGGGGTGGGGGGGGGAGGTGGCCTAGTTTTTAATGATATTCACACTGGTGGCCACTGCGGTGCACAGAGTGTGGGAGATTCTAGTGTGAACTCCCACTGAAAAAAACAGCGCGAATTACTTCAGTTTTCATGCATATTCGACATTTAAAATTCTTTTGGGAGAATTCCGCCTGTTATGTTGGTTTAAATAAATTACAGTGAGGCATTTTTTTAATACCATGTGACATATCTGAATTAATTTAATGGTGCATTGTTACTACGGAATGTTACTCTCCTAATGGAAATCTTCTCCATTCCAGTCATTTTTTGTTGACCACAACAGTCGAGCAACAACATTTATTGATCCTAGGCTTCCACTTCAGAATGGCCGGCTGCCAAACCATTTAACACACAGACAACATCTGCAGCGCCTGCGCAGTTACAGTGCAGGAGAGGTAAGGGTGTCCCGGACCTATATACATAAATATCAAAAATTATTATCGGCAATTTCTAAGAAGGTATTCAATGTTGCAAATTGGGATGGGTGCTGGTTGCAAGTAACATTAAACTGTTCACCACGCTGAATGTGAGATCAATACTGTCGAGAAAACCATGTGAGAATTAAATCTACAATTTCAATTCCACAAAACTATAACTTATAAGTAACAAACCCACAAGCAAAACCTCCACAAAGTTCAACTCCATAAGTGTCTCAGCCAGTGTGAAATTGAACAATGCAGACTGGATGTTGTTAGTC